>NC_136071.1:44356855-45021230 GCF_964261635.1 Lissotriton helveticus
TCAATGTATAATGTGTATGTTACGTAAAGAGCTCCGACACCCTGCATTGGGTTGTATAGCGCTATCTAAGAAATAAAATCGTGCTATTGAAATTGTTATTTGTGTAAATACTGGGATAGACCAACACATTTGACATTCTTACAGTGCACGCGTCTCTTATGTACAGGGACTGAACAAAGACAATGAGAGGAACAAAACAGCAGGTCTGTGGGTATCTGTCTCACTGCTCGGACCACGCACCCTTTCGCAGTCAGCCAGTACGATGCAGTTTCTGGATAGAAGTGGGGGTGAGAATTCATAGAATTCCTTCCTGCCTCCCGATTATCACCCCCACGTTAGCCAGGTGAGGGACATAAAAGCAGCTGACCAGCAGCTTGCATCTGACAACTTCAAGTTGGGCTCTCCAGCGCCCATCAACAGGAGGATCTTATCCAGAAATTGCAGCAGGAAGTCAAAGGGAAGACGTGCCCAGCCCTCAGGTGCCCAGAAAACCTGCTTCAGCAGGCGGCTGCTTCAGCCTGCATCTTCACCTCTCCAACCTTTTCCTATCCTTCCCAGGAGGAAGGAATCTATTGTTAGGCCTTCAGTGGTTAAGTCTCACAGGGGGCTCGCTAGGTCCAGCATACGGGCCCCAAGGATAAGCTACAGACAAGGAGTATACTGTTCCTAAGGAGAAAGAGGAAGGAAGGAGGTGACGGAACAAGTCAGTGAAGGCGGTAATCTGTAGGTGCTAGACAAGATAAGGAAGTGAGTACTCGTCCAGGGATAGCTCCAATGAGGAGGAAGGGCCCTCACACACCCCAAGGGGTGTCATGCTTCATAATAAGGCAGCTCCTCATTGAGCCGGCACTGCAATGCCCAATGTGCCCCGCAGGGGGGCTCTTTGCCGGAGGTCTTCCCGGTTTCGTCGTCGGAAAGCTAGATGATGTTACGTGAGGGGGCCTATGTGAAGTGAGCAGAAGTGGGACTGTGTGAGTGTGATTTAAAAATGGCTCCTGGATTCTCCAAAGACAGTTTATTCGAGGAGTGCCCGGGCCATGAGTAAAAACAGACTGAAAAGTCGTGAACTGAGAGGGGGGGATTAGACCCGTGTCAGTTCTAGTGGGTTGTGCAAACGGTCAATATGTTTCATGCCTACGAAAAAGTCTGTTAAGATCTCGCCAATTCATCAGGACCTATAATCCTCACCTACGCAAAGGGGGTGGCAAGTGGTGTGAAGGAAGAGGGAGCTCAAGGGTCACGTCCCCTTACGTAAGGATTCCTTAGTTGTCCTAGTGTGTGAAAAAAAAAAGAAGAAACCATTCATAAGAGAGGTACAAACATAGCTTTCAGAAAATGGTGCACCGGAAAAGTGGGATATTGGAGCCCCAGCAGGGACAAGCCGGGAGACCTACTCAAGTTGCGAGGAGGACCAATTTGAGTCCGTGAGGTGCCCAATGTGGGACCTACCCATAGTGGGGCCGGGTGAGGGGGTTTTCGATGGACGATGACGAGGGAAAATTATTTAACTTTCCTTCCTCACTGCCCATCGAAATCCCCCCATACCCGGCCCAACTGCTCCTACCTGCAGGGGCCGCGGCTGCAAGGACATAGCTGGTATCTAACTACATTGTGCAGGGCGTTAAGACTGCAAGTAAGCATTCGTTTTTCAGAAGTGCAATGCTCCTAGTCTTTACCAAGGTTACTGGCTCTGCAAGCCATAAAATGCTTAATTTACCAAACATTTCTCTACAAATGAGACCTCCGAGAGTAACCAAAAATAAACAACACCTCCTCAGCAGGTCCAGAGATGGCACCCACAGCCGCTCGGGATGACGAGATCAGAAGACGTCCCTTCACTGCTGCTCAGACCTGGAGCAAGGTCCACAGAGGTAGCAGTGGGTAGCAGCGGCTACCTGTGGCTATCTAAAACTGAAGTCCATGGACGGAGAGGTGTGGTGCAGTGGCCAGGGCAGCTGACTTCGGAGCACAGGGTTCACGGTTCGATCCCCGGCTCCGGCGGCAGCGCAGCTCAGCACCATGCGACTCTGGGCAATAGCTCACTTCATTGGCCTAACGGCTAGGGCTGTCGCGCTCGAATCTGGGGAACTGGGTTCGAGTCTCGGCAAGGACACTGAACCTCCTGCGATTCTGGGCAAATCACTTAATCTCCCCAAAAAATGAATGTGTCCTAATGTAATGCAACTGTGTTATGTAAAGCACTCTAATACCCGATTCGAGTCAAGTTTTCGCTATATAAAACTCTAAAAAAAAAAGTAAAAATTCCACGACTGCCCCCAGCGCCTTGAGACCCGTAAGGGTGAGTAGTTTGTGCTTTACACATACGGATTTACATTTAAAGAAACTAAGGCGGTGAGGGAATGTAAGGAGCCGAGGAGAGAGGCGAAGGGAAAGAGGCAGCTAGACTGGAGGAGGGCGAGGTGCTAATGGGCAGCAGAGGGACTGACCGCACTGCAAGACCTGGGAGGACACGTGGCCTCTCAACTCTCCCACCCTGAGGGCCTCTCAGCAGGGCACATCCGCTCTCAAACGGGCTGAGATGTTTTTCAATTCCAACTAAGTGTCCTGAAGTGTTTACCCGCTGTGGAGAGGCCTCTTGAGTCAAGAGCGAAGGGGCTGGGGACGGAGGAATGAGCGGGGCACAGCTGCAGGGCGTCGTACCCACTAAACCATCCAGCGGCGCGGGAGTGATAAGAAACATAACCGCTGCCGCACTTAGCGCACCGCATCAACTGAATCATCTCTAGGCGCTGCAAGAAGTGACATCCCCCCTCAATGGAGCTGGTTTTATCAGATGAGAGCGAGTGGATCCGATCACAGAGACGTCAGCAGACGACGTGGTTACAATAACCCTCGCACGTGCCCATCCTGTGGAGACATTCCTCCGCCCACCCTTCCGCCCGTCTACCCTCCTCACAGTAAAGATAGCCAACAATGCGTGTCCATGTAGTGGTAGTTGTTGGCCGCAGTTTTATTAAAAATTACACTTGCTGGTTATGCTTTGGACATTTGCGAACTGCATAATGTTGGTCATAAATCATACATGTCAGAACATATAACAACATGTTGGGACGCCTCGGTGTCAGTACTTTTGTGTTACTCGTCAGTTCATAAATGGTACCAAAACCAGCCCCCATGTCAGTCCTTGGTGGTCCTCTCTGTAGGTTATTTCCGGGATCACCATTGGTTGGTCACCCACGCCTTCTGCGTGTAGTGGAGGGGACTTTCTTCTTCTGGAGTTAGGTCCCCCAGCTCGCTACCTTTTGCGCCCTGCCGTTCGGCCGGGTCTGGGCCGCGAGTGCCATCTCCTCCTGCTACTCCGCTCCTTGGTGCGGCCACCTCACCCTGCCGTGCGGCATCCAAAAGTGAGTGGCCCTCCTCCTACACACCGCCCTCCGGTGTGTTTCCTTAGCCAACCATTGTACCAATTTCCGCAATCACCCTGCCACCATCCAGCCCTGCGACACTGCTGTTCCTTAGGTGTGGGTGGGTGGGTCTGCAAACTGTCCGTTAGTGTGCCGCTCTCCCTGCTCCAGACGAAGTTGCTGAGCTGCCCTGGAGAGCGGTGCCTTATATTGTCCCCCTTACCTATGTGTTTCCGTTTGAACCCCCCTGATTGGGGGGTGCAAACGTTGCGCCGCGTACCCATTGGCTGCCCCATTCGGCTCCACTGGGCACTGTCCACTTCCGGGCGGCTTAGGCGCGACTTTTTTCCCCCTGACTTCTGGGCGCTTTGGAGCGCCCAGAACCAGTTCTCCACGTGGGCACGGCGCGGGTTATGGCGCCGGCCCTTGAGCCCACCCCCCCCCTTCGGGGGGGTGCGGCGGCCTCTGCAACTTACAAGCTCGAGGGTGACGAGGGCACAGGGTGCACGACGCTAGCCTGGCCGCTTAGGGGCGCTGTGCTGGGGAAACTGCTCTTCTCCGTCCAGAGAAGTGCAGGGCAGGTACACGGATATAAAAGGTGCACCTGTGGCCGGCTCCCTCGGCAAAAGGGAAGGGGTTTGCACAACGGCACACTCTCTGCCTCACGGGGGGAGGGGGGGCGGGGGGCATCGCATGGCGCGCAGACATGTCCAGGCCTTTACCTATGGAAGGAGGCTTAAAGCTCCTGCCATCTGTTTCACTGCAGGGGGCACAGCGTGGCACAGACATGTCCCAGATTTTACCCAAGGAAGGAGGCTTAAAGCTCCTGCCATCTATCTATGTGCAGGGGGCACAGCATGGCACAGACATGTCCAGCCCTTTACCTATGGAAGGAGGTATATAGCTCCTGCCATCTGTCTCACTGCAGGAGGGCACAGCATGTCACACAGACATGTCCCAGACTTTACCCAAGGGAGGAAGTTTAAAGCTCCTGCCATCTGTTTCACTGCAGGGGGCACAGCATGGCACAGACATGTCCAGGCCCTTACCTATGGAAGGAGGTATATAGCTCCTGCCATCTGTTTCACTGCAGGGGGCACAGCACGGCACACAGACATGTTCCAGACTTTACCTAAGGGAGGAAGTTTAAAGCTCCTGCCATCTATCTCAGTGCAGGAGGGCATAGCATGGCACAGACATGTCCAGGCCTTTACCTATGGAAGGAGGTATATAGCTCCTGCCATCTGTCTCACTGCAGAAGGGCACAGCATGGCATTCAGACATGTCCTAGCCTTGACCTCTGGAGGGTACTGCAGCAGTATGGGAACTCCCAGCTTCTGCAGTACTTTATTTGTCCACGAGGAGGCACTTTAAAGATGGTGTGAGGATACTGGCAGGGAGAGGGCTCAGGAAGCACGCGGCATGCCCTCCGTGGTTGTATGGAGCGGTGCACAGCTATCGTGGTGCCTGCTGCTCCCACCATGTGGTGTCGCAAAGAATGGTGGGACTGTGGTGGCAGCGTGAGAGGTCGCAGTTCCTGCAATACCGAACTCTCCCTGCAGGAGGGGCTGCAAGGAATAGCACAGGAGATCCTATCTAGTGCTTAATTTGTAAAATAACAAGAGCCAAAGTGCTTCTTAGAAGGCATGGGCCGGCGCTGAGCAATGTTGGAGTTGAGGAACACCTCGGTTGACTCCACCTCACGCCTATTTTGTCCACCACCCTGTGCACCTTCATTTCAATGTTGTAGTTCTTTTCATCTCCACCTTCTCTCCTTGTCAATCAGTCTCTCCCTCTTTTTTTCCCCATTTTCTGCATTTCTCTGTCTTGTCCTGGGTCAAAGTCTAATGATTAAAGTCACAGTCTCCAAACAGGAGTCCTGGTTGAGCCACCTGCAACCACCGGCTCAAATTAAAGACTGAAAAGATCAGAAAAGAAACTTGTTACTCCCGTTGGAGAAAGTCCTTTAAGTTGAAAACTGAAGCATTAACCAACCAAGTAAGTGAATAGCAGAAGGAAATCGCCGACATGTTTCGCTCCTCAGGATAATCTCTGCACCAGGAGACAAATGTTACTCCACAAAGTAGCAACTCCTGGGCCTATGGACTATTTCACCAAACCTAGATTTTGCTTATTCAAGTGAAATCCAACGATAGAAAGAATGAATTCTAAAATTAGATCATATAACCAGTTTTTTTTTAAGTTTAAAAGTTTATTAAAGAAGAAGTTGTGATAACAAAATAATTTAACATCAAATAAGCGAAATCACAATGTAATATAACAGCAAATAAGTGAAGTCACAATGTAAGAATATTGTAAGTATAAAATAAAGGGTACAGTATCAGAAGGGAGGGAAAAAAGGGGGGAGTGAAAAACGTTAATCATCATTGCATAAATCAGAAAAAAATGGGAAGCATATTGAAACCATAAACAGTAGAAGATACAATAGTTAATAGACGATATAAAAAGGAGTATTACTGATTGACTAAGGAATCTAGGACTATCCTTAAGTAAAAAGACAACAAAAAACCATTCAAGGAGGTTTTCTAACTTCATCCGAAGAGTTAACTGTACCAGTGGCAGATGAGGCTAGTTCCGTTAGGTAAGTGGATAGAGGGAGCCATAACAGGTCTAAACAACCAGGTTTAGATTTCACAATCAAACCGGACTTGAATGATGGAAATGATGGGTTTCCTTGATGACCTTATAGGACTTGTTTGATGCCACCTCATCCTATAAATGACAGATCACTACTCGACTGTAAAGGACGCTTCCAATCAATCGCTCCGATTGGTCTGCACAGTAGTGAGTCTGGCTTTACGGTTCCCCTTAACTTGAGAGCGCACAACTCCCAGTGGGACAATAGTTTTGTGGTTGAGTACCCGTTGTTTCACATACAATTTAAGAATGTTTGATTACTTATTAATAGGGGTAGATTTTGCAGTAACGTAACCACTGCATCGCTCCATTTTGTATTAATAATCCCCGTTTGTCAGCCAAGTCTGAAGTCACCAGGACCCTGGTAAAAATCCATCCAGAGTGGGGTTAGAACGGGGATTTTGAAAGGCCCCTAGAAATTATGGCCATAATGGCCGAGGTCAGACCTTTAAAAATTCTTAGAAATGAGCGCAATCATTGACATCACATGACCTCACAGGAAGCACCGCTGAATGAAGAACACATGAAGACTTTCACATTAAATATGAAAGTGATATTACTTCCCAACAGGAAAAAATATATAAATCACAAGTTTCTGTGGTCAGAAGCAGTGCAAGCATCAATGGGTCAAGGTAGTGATGGAGATCAATGGCCACAGAGAGTGCATGCACGGCCAGTAAAACATCAGTGACTTAAGCAATAGGCATAAATGGCCCCCACAGTATTAGCATCAATGGGACCAGGGAGTGATGGAGATCAATGGCCACAGAGAGTGCATGCACGGCCAGTAAAACATCAATGACTTAAGCAATAGGCATAAATGGCACCACACAGCACCAGCGTCAATGGGACCAGGGAGTGATGGAGATGAATGGCCACAGAGAGAGGATGCACAGCCAGTAAAGCATCAATGACTTAAGCAATAGGCATAAATGGCCCCCACAGTATTAGCATCAATGGGACCAGGGAGTGATGGAGATCAATGGCCACAGAGAGTGCATGCACGGCCAGTAAAGCATCAGTGACTTAAGCAATAGGCATAAATGGCCCCACACACCACCAGTCTCCATGGGCCCAGGGAGTGATGGAGATCAATGGCCACAGAGAGTGCATGCACGGCCAGTAAAACATCAATGACTTAAGCAATAGGCATAAATGGCCCCACACAGCACCAGCGTCAATGGGACCAGGGAGTGATGGAGATCAATGGCCACAGAGAGAGGATGCACAGGCAGTAAAACATCAATGACTTAAGCAATAGGCATAAATGGCCCCACACAGCACCAGCGTCAATGGGACCAGGGAGTGATGGAGATCAATGGCCACAGAGAGTGCATGCACGGCCAGTAAAGCATCAGTGACTTAAGCAATAGGCATAAATGGCCCCACACAGCACCAGCGTCAATGGGACCAGGGAGTGATGGAGATCAATGGCCACAGAGAGTGCATGCACGGCCAGTAAAGCATCAATGACTTAAGCAATAGGCATAAATGGCCCCACACAGCACCAGCGTCAATGGGACCAGGGAGTGATGGAGATGAATGGCCACAGAGAGTGCATGCACGGCCAGTAAAACATCAATGACTTAAGCAATAGGCATAAATGGCCCCACACAGCACCAGCGTCAATGGGACCAGGGAGTGATGGAGATCAATGGCCACAGAGAGTGCATGCACGGCCAGTAAAGCATCAGTGACTTAAGCAATAGGCATAAATGGCCCCACACAGCACCAGCGTCAATGGGACCAGGGAGTGATGGAGATGAATGGCCACAGAGAGAGGATGCACAGGCAGTAAAACATCAATGACTTAAGCAATAGGCATAAATGGCCCCACACAGCACCAGCGTCAATGGGACCAGGGAGTGATGGAGATGAATGGCCACAGAGAGTGCATGCACGGCCAGTAAAACATCAATGACTTAAGCAATAGGCATAAATGGCCCCACACAGCACCAGCGTCAATGGGACCAGGGAGTGATGGAGATCAATGGCCACAGAGAGTGCATGCACGGCCAGTAAAGCATCAGTGACTTAAGCAATAGGCATAAATGGCCCCACACAGCACCAGCGTCAATGGGACCAGGGAGTGATGGAGATGAATGGCCACAGAGAGTGCATGCACGGCCAGTAAAGCATCAGTGACTTAAGCAATAGGCATAAATGGCCCCCACAGTATTAGCGTCAATGGGACCAGGGAGTGATGGAGATGAATGGCCACAGAGAGTGCATGCACGGCCAGTAAAACATCAATGACTTAAGCAATAGGCATAAATGGCCCCACACAGCACCAGCGTCAATGGGACCAGGGAGTGATGGAGATCAATGGCCACAGAGAGTGCATGCACGGCCAGTAAAGCATCAGTGACTTAAGCAATAGGCATAAATGGCCCCACACAGCACCAGCGTCAATGGGACCAGGGAGTGATGGAGATGAATGGCCACAGAGAGTGCATGCACGGCCAGTAAAGCATCAGTGACTTAAGCAATAGGCATAAATGGCCCCCACAGTATTAGCGTCAATGGGACCAGGGAGTGATGGAGATCAATGGCCACAGAGAGAGGATGCACGGCCAGTAAAGCATCAGTGACTTAAGCAATAGGCATAAATGGCCCCCACAGTATTAGCGTCAATGGGACCAGGGAGTGATGGAGATCAATGGCCACAGAGAGAGGATGCACGGCCAGTAAAGCATCAGTGACTTAAGCAATAGGCATAAATGGCCCCACACAGCACCAGCATCAATGGCCCCAGTAATAAGAAACTCCACATTGCAAATGCATTAGTGGCACCACACAAAACAATTATTGATAGCCTCCATTATGTGTTTCTTTCAGCCCAGTAATAAACATCAAAGAACCCTGTAACAGGCATCAATGGCTCCTATGAGTAGCACCAACAGCAATGAGCATCCGCAGCACTGCACAGTACCTGCGTCCGTGCTCTCATACACGTGATGCAGCAAGTGGGCCACAAACCCTAATGTAAGCAAGAAAAATAGGCTCCACTGCCTGCAGGTTGGACATGAAGATAGTCATGTTTATAATAATGGGCCTGCTGTGACTACCTACTGGAGGGAGAGCCATGTTTAAAGTTCCCTCTTAGACCGACAAAACCCTCCTCTCCCTTGCCAAGAAAGTGAAGCTCTGCAGTGGCTTATGGCAACTGAGAACCCACTGACTCACTACTTCTCATCCCAACCTTCAGAAAAAAACGACCTTGAACTAGTCCATTTCAGGTGCGCCCCCAGAATCTGGAACTCAATTCCTCCTGTAATTCATGCTCTCTTCCATAGCAGTGTTTAAAAAACAACCAAAGACTTCCTCCTCGATAAATTCCTCCCTATGCCCACTGCAGTGGACAGGTCGGAGCTCAAACATGCTGGATACCTGGGAAGATGCGGTCATTGGTCCTCGTTGGCCCCCGCCTGCAGCCGCGTGCTGTGAACAGCTGGGGACGTGTGCTATTGGACCACGAGTACTCTACTGGGTCCAAGAAAGGTTGGAGGTCTGACTCTCTCCACTTCCCTCAAGGTCCTGCTCATGACCTGCTTGTCTGCCGTGACCGGTACTGCTATGATTAGATCTTCTCTATCGGCACCTGGAGGACATGATCCATAATCCCCACCTGTTATCCATGGCTTAGGACACCACACCTAGCTCACAGATCGTCCGACTATACTGCTTTAGATTGTCACTGTGCTCTTGAACGTGACAACTCTTTTCGCTCAGCTCTCTTACTATGGACAGCTTTAATGTATATGTTGTGCTGTGTTGTATAAAGAACTCTGATGCTCTCTGGACCCATAACGCGCTACACAGGACATTTATAAATAAATATAGGTCTTCATTAAACTTTCTGGCCCACCATGAACAAGATCTTCAGTCTGCCCGAGACAGAACAGCCAAACACTTTCCCTTTACTTCCCATTACAATGTATTATTTCTGGATCAACAATATCAGAAGAGACGTAAAAGTGCCCAAGTTTCACCGGTTCGCTTATTCGTAGAATCTGGTCCCTGGCCTTACCCCGGAAAGGATGTAAAACTGACTGAGATTTGATCTCCCTTCTTTATTAGTACAAGTTGGTCCCTCTAGCTCTACGGCTAAAAGCATGTAGACCTGCCCAAAGGGACCTTTCTGGTTCAGCTAGTGGTCCCTGATGGCCCAGGGTTATCTTTCCCCTCTGTGGGCTCCACAGCCCTCTTTAGTTCAACCCCTAGGGCTGCAGGGGGGGGTTTGTTGGAACAGGTTGTCTTGTCAATGATCTCTGAAGCCCTAGTAAAGAGACAGGACAGAGAAGTATCCAATAAAATGAACTCTTGCATTATGCATGTGTTCGCTCCTTCTTCCCAATTAAGTGCATAATTGCCTCGGTTGTGCGGCGCACTGTACAGGATGGGCCACCCGGCACTCCATCCGAGTGATGACACCGAACATGTTCCCAATTTAAGACCCCTTCGGGCTCATTAATCTTGTTTCTGTGCGACAAACAACTCAGGATTATGTCTGAAATGAATGCGCGTGTAGATGGCACGGCTTGAAAAGCCTGCTCTCATTTACTTCCCTCAAACCCATAATAATGCCAATCTGCAGCCTAAGACCACCAGAAAGAAGAGCGGGCGGGGGTCAGTCGCAGATCTCATGAAATCCCAACCCCTCTGCGGTCCCCATGGGATCATCACCGACGACCCACAGAAAGAAGAGCCCCAGAGAGGGCATCTGTGAAGGGACACAGACCCTTGGTGGCCCCCATGGGATCTCCACTGAGGACCACCAGAGAAGACAGGGGCCATAAAGTAGCAGATCTCTGGAAAGGACACCAGCCATATGTGGCCCCTTTGAGATCTCCACTGAGGACCCACAGAAAGGAGAAGAGCCTCAGAGAGGAGATCTCATGAAAGGACACAGACCCTTAGTGGCCCCCATGGGATCATTCATACAGGCCACCACAAAGAAGAAGGGCAACAGACCGCTCATCTCAGTACATATCAACACTATGTGGCCCCATGGGATCTCCACTGAGGGCCACCAGACAGGAAAAGAGCCTCAGAGAGAACATCTGTGAAAGGACACAGACCCTTGGAACCCCCCGTGGGATCTTCCATGCAGGCCACCAAAAAGCAGGGGGCCCAGACCGCTTTTCTCAATAAATACAAACCCTACGTGGCCCCATGGAATCTTCCACCGAGGACCACCAGACAGGAGGGGGACATAGAGCACGCATCTTTGGAAAGGACACCAGTCATATGTGGCCCCAATGGAATCTTCTATGTAGGCCACCAGAAAGGTGAGGGGCCAGAGGGAACTCCTCTCAATAAATACCAAACCTTTGTTGCCCCATGGAATCTCCACTGCGGACCACCAGAAAGGAGAGGGGCCATAGAGCATACATCTCTGGCAAGGACACCATCTATACGTGGCCCCCATTGGATCTTCAATTCAGACAACCGGAAAGGAGGGGGGGCCATAGATCCTGCCAGTGCAGTAGCCATGTGTACCTGTGAGTGGTGAAAGTAGTTCTACCAATGCACAAGTCATGCCCATCCATAGGTGGTGCAAGTGGTTCTACCAATGCACGAGTCATGCCCAACCATGGGTGGTGCAAGGGGTTCTACCAGTGCAGGATTGAGGCCCACCTATGAGTGGTGGAAGAAGTTCTACGCGCGCAGGACTTAGGCCCACACATGGCGGGTGGAGTGGGTTCTACCAGCACTAGAGTTAGTCCCACATGTGCATGCTACAAGGGTTCTGATCCTTGGGTGGTGGAAGGGGTTCGACCAGGTCAGAAGTTCTGAATCTCTACTCCCAAGGAAGGGGGAAATCTCTCAGCAGTAAAGGAAAGGACAGAAGTAATAAACTTCAGCTCCCAAGAGAGTGCGTCTCTCAACAGGATAGAGGAGTCCAGCAGAAGTTATAAACCTCGGACTCACTCAGCAGTTATGGGTTATAAATATAAACTCAACTGCCATGGGAGAAGGGATTCCCGCAGCAGTCCAGACAAGTTCCTCAGAAGTTATAAACTTCTTCTCCCAGGAGAGAGATGGATTCCCTCTCAACAAAGGAGAGGCCCTCAATCAATCAATCAAGGGGTTTGTAAAGCGCGCTACTCACCCGTGAGGGTCTCAAGACGCACTCAGAAGTAATACTCTCAGTAGTCGGATGTTATAAACCTCTGGTGCCAAGGCAAGGTTATTCCCTCAGCAGCAAAAGTGAGGTTCTCAAGTGCAATAAAGGTTTGGTAACTGTTAGAACAAGAGCGCACTGCTAGTAAAGGAATGTACAAGTTATACAGCGTATATATGGTGCTCAAAACAAAAACTGGTCGGTTACCACGACCTATCTTAGTGCTAACAAGTTAGCTCAGTTAAACCAATAATATTCGTCGAGCACTCAAAAGTCAAAACAGATTATCAATGTTCAGTTGTATCGTATCAGTTTATTCTTGTGTCTTTCCAATTATCTTCTTCATTGGAAACAATCTTCAATATTCAGAAATTCTTCTTTCTACACATAGCCAGGCAGTCGTGCAGCCAACACGCGTTTCGTCTGGTCATATAAGACCAATGACTTCCTCAGGGCTGCAACCCAAACAAAATATAACAATACCACTAAATTAATAATTCAAATTTGTCAACCTTATGACAACAGTAATGTAGAAATTATTGGAGTACTAAGGGAAACATCCCAAAACAAGACACAAGAATAAACTGATACGATACAACTGAACATTGATAATCTGTTGATAATCTGTTTTGACTTTTGAGTGCTCGACGAATATTATTGGTTTAACTGAGGTTCTCAAGTGGTTACAAAGCTTGGATTCCCTCGGCATCATAGAAGTGGCCCTCAGAAGTTATAAACTTCAGCTTTGAGGGAAGTAATTCTCTGAGTAGTAGAGTGGAGGCCCTCAAATGTTATAAACTTGTGCTATCAGCGGAGGGGGGTTCCATCGGAGCAAAGAGGAGACCCCCGGGGTTATAAAAATTGGATTCCTTAGCAGCAAAGAAGTGGCCTGGAGAGGTTATCAAACTTAGATCACCTCAGCAGCAGAGGTAAGGTATAAACCCCTGCTCCCAGGGGAGGTTATAAACTTCAACTCAGAAGGGGTTCCCCTCAGCCTCTGAGACAGGCCTAGGCCTGGTTCTAGCAGGTGGGTCAGGCCCACCCAAACATGACCTTTGGTCCCCCAGACAACAAACCTGTTTTATGCTTCCACCCAGGGGTTGAATGGGGAGGGTGGCGGTCGGATCTTTGAGGTACGATGGGCCCACACGTTTTCAATTTTAGAAAAACAGTTACCTTACTTTTTGTGAAAAGAGGACCATCCCAGGGCGGTTAATTCGGACAGTTGAAATGCTTCAGCTGAAGTGTAAGGCAGGGAGTCTCCTGTGCTGTGAAACCAAGGGAGGTGCAGACAGCTAAACCAGACATCTTGCCAGGGTGCCTGGTTCCCTGAAAGAAATATAGATGTGCGCAACTGGTCAGTCTGCTTATCTAAAGGGTGCTCGGAAGTTGGTATTGGCTGTAATTGATGGAGTCGACGGGGGTCTCCCAACTTGGGAGAGTTTATCTTTGTGGCGGGGTAACGGGGCCAGGTGGGTTCGGTTAAGTTTACCCCCAGCCAGTGAGGTCGGCCGGAGCAGCTCCTATGTCATCCCGGGAAGGGAGGTCCTTTTCGGAGGTGCGAAGGCTCCGCCCTTTAAAGGAGCCAAGCAGCGTTGAGCTCTTGTTCCCGCTCGAGGACACTGCACCTCACATTGCCACGAGAGACCACCAGGACACCCACTCCCAATGAGGAGCCGCAGAGCTGCTGACAGCCCCTTCTTCTACTCTCCGGGAGTCGCACGGGCAGAGCAGAGTGCTTGTTTCTCGCCCAACTCAGGAGTTTTGTTTAAGCTTTCAGTGGTAGCTCCGGAATGCTCTTCAGCGGCTGGTACGACGGGACGATGGAGCGGTGAGGGCCATGTGGGCGAGTAATTTTAAGTAGCTCGAATTGCAAGCAGGGCTCGAGTTGGGGTACCAGGCGGGTGGATGGCGTCCCCCCCATTTATTTTACCGGGAGCTCGATAACTATAAACTGCAACTGAGTGCAAGCCACCTTTTGTGACGTCACTTCCTGTCGTGACATCAGCGTCCCCCCACTTTCTTTTTTTAAGACTTGTCCCCTGATTGCAAGGGCTCATTTTGAGGGTTTTTATGAGACTACTCAAGATTGGTGAATCAAAGCAAATACATTGGATTACCCCTTTACTAGCCCCAGCAAGCAATTTGTGTGGGGTGTGGCAATAGTGAGCAGCAGCATTGCCTTGTTCTGGTGGGCTTTATTAAGAGGGACTGCCTCTAATTTTGTAGCAAATGCAGGTGTTAGGCAGTCCAGCTGCGTGTACGGCGGTCTAGGTTTTCTAGGGGCTAAAGCAAGTGGAGTGTAGCGGCAGGGTCACTGTGAGGCAAGGTTTGTCGCAAAAGTGGTTGCATTTTACTGGTTATTATTCGCAAAGCTATAAAAACTCACCTCTTTCCATTGCTGTAACCTTCACTCTCCCTATCCCCTCCCCAGTAGGTGTGCTATGGTTCTTAGCGCCGGGACGCCCCGTTGCTGGGGCAGCTGTCGCGCTCAACAAAACCTATAGAATATAATATAATTATTTACCAAGATGCCTGGTGGAGCTAAGAAAAGCGGCACACACCCGCCTACGGGAGTGGATATGGAGGCATTGATGCGCAGGATGGACGCAATGGATGAGATATTGGCACTCTTGCACCCACATGCTCCTCAATGTAGGCAAGCACCCGAGCCAGCGGCCCTGGCGGAGAGGCCTAGGGAACCAGGAGTTTCTCCAATGTCAGCATTCCCTCCATTAAAAAGGCACGGTAGGAGTCAAGGGGCGGGTAATGAAGGCGGGCATGGTGCACAGGTTAACCCACATGTTGTGCCAGTTGGTGGAGTAGGTTGTGTAGAAGGACAGAGTAGTTTGCCCGCAGTGATACGCCTGCAGCGAACAACAGCACGGTGCAGAATGGCAATAGCTGCATAGCAATTGGGGGGACGCCAGTGGGTATCGTGGGGCAGTCGGATTTGGTCGTGGACTTAGCCAGTGTGTTGCCATGGGTGTCAAAAGTAGTTATCTGCACCTCTTAGGATGGTGTATTGGCTGGTGTAGCAGAAAGCGACAATGTTGAAAAGGCCAGGAAGCTGGTGGCCCATTTGGACAGTACAGACAGGCAATGTAGGCAAGGTCAGAAAACTGAAGCAGCTAGCGCATCTGAAGCAGCAACTGGGGGTTCTGCGGCGGTCACTCATGTTGCACAGGCTCCAGTAGTTGCAGATACCCTGCACACAGGCGGTGTGGCGCATTCAGTAATGAGGGTGCCACCCCCTTCCCAAGGATTGTACACAGCAGGTACGGTTACACCACAACCGAGCATTGGTTTGGGGGTTGTGCATTCAGAGCACGATCAGTTGGGCATGCATGAGCTTAATGAGGTGAAGGAATAGATTTGGACAGGCAATTAAGTTGAAATATGTGAGCTAATTTCGGATATGCCCGAGTGGGAGGAGAGTAAACGGTGTAAGGAACGCTTGCCCTCTAGGGACTGTGGGCATTGGCCATACAGTAATAAAGTGGAAGAAACATTGGTGAATTGGGTCAAGGGGTTCACTATTTTCCAGGCAATCATGGGCGAGAGATTTCCAACTGGGAGCACAATAAGTGTGCTATCAGAATACAGTAATGTGTGCGCATGATTAGTTCGGCGGGACTGCATGGAGGGATTATGACATGGAATTTAAGAGTATAGAGGCTACCTGACCCACGCTGGCATGCGATCAGATAGACATGAATACTTGCCTGCACTTCATGAAGGCGCAGAAAGGCTGATGCTGCCCCAGGCCAGCCCTTTCGGGCGTTTTTGGGAGAAACCACCCACGTGGGTGGGGCAACAAAGGGGTAATGCTGGGACCTTAGCAGGAGGTAGTGTTCTAAAGTCCCAGGGACGTGAAAGTTCAAGCATTGCTGCTCTTTCTGTTGCCTCTTCTCTCACCCTGAGTCCAAGTGTTTTCAAAAGTCAAAGGATAGGGGCCCCAAAAAGCATGAATGAGCACTCATTATTGGTGAAGGCACCCTCCCTGGTTAATTGGCAGGCAATGGTGACATGGTTGGGTGCGTACAGCAACACAGCGGCGGCACAGTCATTGTATGAGGGCTTCAGGAATGGTTTCAGAAGTCCGGCAGAGGGCTGTGTAGGTGTCACATTCTGCAAAGATCAGCAGTCGCTGCGGTCAACCGAAGCTTTGCCAGGAATAAGATCCTGAAGGAAAGGAATCTGGGGACGTTGATCGGTCCCTTAAACTCCATCTACCTGGGGAATTTCCCCCTTTATGGTTGTGCTGAAGAAAGATCCAAGGGAGTACTGCTTGATCCAAACTTTGGCAACTCCTAGAGGTCAAATGGGGCATTGTGCTCTGTCAAATACGATGCACTTGGAGCTGGGACCTGGTACATTGCTAGCCAAGGCAGATCTAGAATCGGCATTTAGGCTGCGGCCAGTGTACCCTGATGATTTCCATTTGCTGGGTTTCCAATTTGATGACGATTTCTACTTTGACAAACGTAAGCCCATGGGCTTCTCAGTCTCCTGCACTTACTTCGAACGGTCTAGTACTTTCTTGGAGTGGGGTTTCCGGCACAGGACAGGACACCAGTGGGTATTGCAATAGCTGTTTTTGGGGTCCACCAGACACAGCGAGCTTTGGGGAGACATTGGAAGCATTTCAGGAACTAAAGGGTGTGTTTGGGGAGCCTTTTGCAAAGGGCAAAGACATGTGGCCCAGTTACAATTGAATTCTCCGTCAGAGCATTTACGAGGGCATTGAAAGAATGTCTGGAGGCCAAGAAAGTGACATTACATCAATTGCAGGTTGTAGTGGGGCAGCTGAATTTTGCTTTGCATATCATACCCAAGGGCTGCCCATTTCCAAAGGTCTATTGCTCAGGCCGTGTTTGGCCTGAAATTGAAACAACACCACAACAGTTTGGTAAGTGAAATACGACAAGACATGAGTATCTGGGAGGCATTTTTGAGAAATGTCATGGTTCAGTTGTATGGCCAAGCCCCACCAAGAGCAACAGAGAGTTAGGTCTGTTTGCAGGCTCCACAGGCAACATAGGTTTTGGCGCCTCTTGGTGTGCCCAACATTGACCAACAGACTAGTTTGAACTAAGCCTGGTGGCAAGCATAGGTTTCTTGGAGCTCTTCCCAATCCTGGCGGCTTTCATAATCTGGCTAGACCAGTCCCGCAATCAGTCTGTAATATTCTGGACTGATAACAAGACTGTAGTGGAATGTATTAACAAGCAAGTAGTAAAATGTAAGATGATCTTGAGGTTGTTGAAGAAAATTAGGCTGTTATATTTGAGGCTTAATGTAAATTTTCAATCCAAACACAGGGCTCGACAAATCCACTCGCCCACTCGCATTTGCGAGGGAGAATTGATGAGGACGAGGTATTTTTAGGTCCTACTCGCCCTTTTTGTGAAGTAGGAATACAAACTAACTTCTGTCCTTTAAAATGGAGCAATAGTGACAAGATAAGATTTAAAGGCATTTTTATTGCTCACAAAGGGAATGAGCAATAAAGATGCCTTTAAATCTTGTTAACTTGTCACTTTTGCTCCGTTTTCAGAGACGGAGGTCAAGTAGGTTGCAGTTGGGTCGAGGGGATTTTCCAAGGTACTAGACCTGCAGGACTAGCACCATTTTTCGGATTTTTGGAGCTCTGAAACATGTGCCTGGCATATTGAACAATGCAGCAGATGCTCTCTCTCATTTTAAGAAGCTGGCCTTCAGGTATCACCAACAGAATGACTAGTTGTATCCCCTCCGCGCTCGGGCCTGAGCAGGACATCAAATATAGCTCCAGGACACCTTCAGGTAGCAGTGCGCTCTATAAATGTCATTAACATTAACAAAGCAGCAGAGTTTCCTTCACCGTTCCCGGACCAACTCTGGCGGCTTGATGACCCAGCCTACCAGACCTAGTGGCTGCCAGTTTAGGTGTGCCTTTGAGGAACATTTGTCCAGTACCACAGGTTTCATGGAAGCGATGGAGTGGGGAAGCGGTTTTCACCGGAGTCTATAATTGCATTCTTGGGTACTCAGAGGGGAAGGGCGGCCGGTATCATATGCTAGGCGGCACCCCGCAGCCATTTCCTTCTTCACAAAAATCCTGGGCCGCTCTGATGGGACCAAGGTTTCCCTTGTACAAAGGGTGCTGAAGGGCTGACAGAGACTTGAGGGACCAAGCAATATATTAGGCGCCCCATGGACAAACTAAAACTGGGTAAGATCATCGCCAGCCTGGGGAAGGTGTGCAGGTCACCAGCTGAGGTACGCCATTTCAGAGAAGCTTTCTCCCTGGTATTCTATGGGGCACTGAGGGTAAGGGAACTAGTGGCAAAAAACAAGAAGGACCAACCTGGTCTGTAGTTGGGAGATACTGGATGGCCAAATGGTTCCTTGGCAGTGCCCGTCACTCGCTCAAATACTGACCAAATGGGTAGAAGGAAACATTCTCCTGCACAGAGCACCAGGAAATTAATGCTGTCCGTTGGGGAACTTGAAGGTTTTTATGGCCTCACCGCCCACAAGGGGCTGTGAACACCCTGTTTATTCACGAGGATGGGATACCACTCACTAAGTTCCAGACTGCCATGGTCCTCAGTATGGTCCTGGTGTCACCAGGGTTGCATCCGGCAGTCCTCATTCCTTTAGGATCGGGGCCGCCATGCGGCTGGGAGGGCAATCGGTCTAAAAGATAGGCCGGTGGAAATCTGATTGCTATAAGCGATATTTGAGATTGACCATGTTGAGATGATCGGACGTTAATCTTTGCTATTTCTTTACGGTATTCTCCTGTCAACGCAGGTGGAAGGCATAATAAAGAGATTAAGTAGCTTGATGCTTCATTGTCTCCTGTCAACGCGGGAGCAAGAAGTGATAAAGAAGTGTTGGTGTTAGGTCATTCCTGTGTGAGGCGTGCAAAGGTTTGTTATGCGGCGGAGGAACTACACAACATGCGCAAAAATGGCCGTATCCCAGCTAACGTTCTGTGGTAAAGGAGGCTTGCGCCTAGTCAACTTGAGATTTGCATTGGACAGATTACTACCTCGGAGGCTTCCGCCCCCAGAGGTGGTGATCATACATTTAGGAGGCAATGATTTGGCCAATATAGGGCGCAAGGATTTAGTTGAACTGAGTGTCTCTGAAGTGGGGTGGATGTCTCGGAGGTTCCCTGGAGCTGTGACTGCATGGTCACATTTCGTCCCGAGGACGAACTGGAGAGGTAAGTCAAGTCGGTAAGGGACGTCAACGAGTCCGCAAACCGCTTAAACATGATGGTGGGGACGCTATTGAACACAGCCAGTTTATTGTCTATTCCTCATGGTTGCATCAAGGGTGAGCGTTTTTTCTTGCAGGACGGCGTACACTTGTCCAAGGAAGGTGACACAATGTTTTAGGAAAATATGCTTGCGTAGCTGGGGCAACGCACCTGGAACAGGTGGGGTGGGGGTGGGCCAGATAATAGGGGAACTATGCTGAGGTGGGTGAGGTCATGATTGGTGGGGACTCTGTGTCTCCTGTCGTACCCTTTTATAGCAAAACAATGGCTAACCAGCGTAACTGGACCCTCAAAGGGGTGCTGGCAGCAAGTCATAAGGACACTGCAGTGGCGCGGGGGCTGGGGGTGCTCGCGGACATGCAGTACTTACCCGTCAACGACCCACGCAGGTGCAGTTGGCACAAACTAACACAGGCCCTTTTTGGACGAAGTAGTTGGGTGCAGGGGGCGCTCAAGGTAGGTATCCTAAGGGCAGCCGGGCCCCTACAGAAGACCTCCCGGTTCAGGAGAGGGAAGGTAGGGACCTCTCAGAAGGAGGGTCCCACCCTCTGAACAGGGGGTGTAAGAAGAAGGGTAGCAGAGCCAGTCATGATCTCATTCAGGAACTGGTTGCATGTTGGTTGCACAGGAATGAACTAATTATTGCTAGTTGACCCATTATAAAACTGCATATAACATAACATAACATAGTTGACCCATGTACTAGAGCCTCAGTTAAGGTTAGGTTTTATTTCGCATGTAAATATGCAAATAATGTGGTTATTATGCAAATTTATGGTATTTGAAGTCAAATAAATAGAGCCTGCGATCCTGCGATCTCAACTCAAAAAGTTAGTCTCAGGCTTGGTCATTGATTGGCGGGAGCCGGCAGGCAGGGCGGAGTGTTGGGAAATTGGTTAACCCTGGGACATAGGCGCCTCCCTGCCCATATCACCTGAAGCTTAATGATGACACACACTTATCCTTTTTGAGAGGTACTGTAAGGGAGCTACCAACTAAGATGTGATGAGTGTGCTTTTAAAAGACCATTATAAAAACATTACTGGGCATTACAAAAATCTATATTTTGCAAGCCCTTTTTAATCTTAAACCTTTCTGCACTTTTTATAGCAGCCTATCGTATACTGTGAGTAATGCAAGTTTAAAATAATGGCTTACATGTTCACAGTGCTTTCTGTTACAGACTGGGGCCTTGAAGCACTAAACATACACAAGTCACGATTCTCCCCTGCACCAACCAGGATTCAACTTTGTTGCTCTCTGGTGCAGCGCATGAATTAATGGCGGCTTCATAATGTCTGATAGAACATTTCTCACTGATTAACATTACTTGCATTTAATTTTCGTTTAGTTTTTATTTAAGCGGTGCGTTATTTTATATGTAGCTACCTGAAGGTGAAAGTCTGAAAAAAGTTACAGAATTTTTTTTTAGCCACACCTATGACCACACCCTCACGCTCACTCACCCCGCTCCCACTGCGCGCAGCATCACCGTTCCCATACTTTTTTTTAATACACTTTGACCACTGCTTCCTACATGTTGACGGCCGAACGTTGTGATTTTGTTTTTCACTTTGTTTACATTATTTATCAGTCAGAGGTTATTAACACGTTTGCTGCTTAGAACGTTCAGCGCCAGTGCTGAACGTTCGAAGAAACGGGTGCGGCGGCGTCCGCTGTTGGACGTGCGCAGCACCAGGGAGGTAGCTCGCGCGACGTCCAACTGCCGACGGCAGCAGCGAACGGGTTAAGGAACCTCTAGAACACATTTTAAAGTGCACTGGTTTTCTAAATACTGTTTTAAGTATGCCCTGAAAATGGAGAAAAATAGTTTTAGGTGTTTTTTGTATTGGTAGATGGCAACCCTAGCTCTTGTCTGAGGAAAGGAGCAGCTGGGTGAAGTGTGTTTGGGGAGGAGATACCGGGGATTACCTACCAGTGCGGCAGCAGGTGCAGTGGCACCAGGATTGTGAGCGCCCTTCTGCACTTCAGACTAGAACCAGACATAATTGAGTATGATACACGCAGTAATATACTGTAGGGTGGTGCATGCATTATATTATTCAGATAGTGGCAGTGCATGCCTCCTTGGATGAGCAGCCAAAGGGGCATCATATACTTCTGCCCATTATCTAAGAATTAATGTGGAATTACAATGCCTACTAGAATATGTGTGTCTGTCCTCTGCCAGATCCTGTGGTAGAATAAATAACCGTACTATCTCCTTTAAGATATTGTGCTGATATAAATTCATACTCGCCAGTACAGCAGGGTTACGAATATATTTCATATCCAGATGTCTCGTTACAGTACACTGCACATTTCCAGATTATAATCAGGCCTACTGGAATTATGTATTTTATGGCTACGATGTTTTCCGCATAATTATGCATTTTCCGCATAATTATGCATTTGCCGCATAATACACCATCTGCTGCATAATCTGCAGTTTTAAAAAATAGGTTTGCACCTCAAACGGATCAAGTTACTAAAAATGCTGCACACGTTTCTGCGCAGTTGAAGGCCCTTCACAAAGGTCGAGTGTTCACCTTTCTGTTGCTTATTGTTATACTTGGGTGTTACACCCGTACTAATGAGGTGCAAACTATGCTCAGTCAATGTTAACAAGTGTAAAAAGAAAATGTAAAAAAAAAAAATGAAGTACTACTATCACAAAATGTGCCACATTATGGAACATAATTAGCCTTTTCTTGCCGCACAATTACTTCATCCCTGCCACATAATTTGGTACTCCCTTGTCGCATAATTTCAGCGGCCCTGGTTATCTTTTTGTCTTATCACATATACTGGAAAGTGGACTGATCATAATTGTGTTCAATAAAGGCCTAACACGGGTTACGCAATGTGGCATGGTATACACATGGAGGCATTAACGAAAGTTATCCAAACATTAACTTAATTCATTGCAGAAGTATAATTTAAAATTGAAATTTCACAAGTTTTGTTGATACAAATAAAACATGATTTTCAGATAAATGAATAGTCTGTGTGCATTGCAGCGTATACTTTATACAACCACTTAAAACAAATATGTGCAATTTTTAAGATAAAATGTCGTTGATTGGGTCATATTTTCTAAATATAGTTTGTTTACTTTTCACATTTCACTGCATAGGAGTAGGTTTTATAAGGCGCTCTGTTACAAGTAGCGGTGTCGCAGCTGATGATCCATACGCAGAAACTGCACAGCGTGCAATCCCTCGACCCTAAGGGCCCAAAGCTGCATCACTTACACATTCAGAAAATATATGCTGTCTGCTCACTTCAAATAAGTTATGGTGTAATTTTACCAATACCATTTTGCACACTAATCCGGCATTTAAGAAACACAAAACACACCACATACAGAGACCACCACAGGCATAAACACCATGTTTATACCCCACACCCCCAAATACACAACACATAAGCACACTCGCACCAGGCTTACACGGACATTACACATGGAAATATCCACACCAGCATGGCCATGCCACACACACATGCACAAAAAAACACCAGGAGTACACACAAACGCACACATTCACTCAAACTGCACATGTGCATATATAGATCCCACATACAAGAGATAATACCAGCACAAACTTTCACCATTCACAAACAGCATCTCAAAAACTATAAGCCGCATAAGTGCTTAGTGCTTCTCTCCCCTTAGCTGAATCTGCCTTCAATATATATATCACAGTGACCGATAAATGATCGATTGAGTCCAACTGCCTGAAATTAAACGCCGACAAGACTGAAGTCATGTTCTTCGGAGAGAGCTCAACCGAGCGACTGAACCTGGTGGCAGACAGAGCTAGGACCGACTCCCACGCACCCGACTCACGTCAAGAACCTTGATATTGTCATCGACTAGGCGGCTAGAATCACTCTCAACGTCCAACAACACTCACCGATGTCACCTCAGACAAAGCAAACAAATGCGTACTTTGCAGTGGAATATGTGCAATCCACACCTAGTGCCCTGAAAACAATGCGTGCAGAGCCAATGTTTTCTACCAAGTATAGCTCTTCTGTTTATAATCTGTCACATAAAGCTGCATACGTTAACAAAAGACCTAAAAAAGAATAGGACTTCAGCTGCCAACTTGCAGATTCAGAGGTGCTTTCGAAAGGAGGACAATCTGCAAATGACAAATACATTTCCTTATCACACCAGCAAATGCTTGAACATTCTGGGCAAAATAATAACTGAAATAGAAACCAGATTCTCTCAGAACATAGAACTTTCTACCTTGGTTCTCTTGTCGCCTCTGAGGTCAACAGATGTTCACCATTTCTAGACTTAAAAACTGTAAGCATAACTACTCTTACAGCAGAACTAACAGTGGCTAATCTGTTATTAACCCGTTTCTTGCTTCGAATGTTCAGCGCCAGTGCTGAACGTTCTAAGAAACGGGTGGGGCTGCGTCGGCCGTGCGCAGCACTACGGAGGTAGTGCTCGCAACGGCCGACGGCAGCACTAAAGGGGTTAATAAACAGGTGCAGAAGTTGCCACACTTTGTAAACTGGTTCATGATTATGCTGAAGCTTTCCCAGCCGTTCATGAAATGTATGTATCAGCACTGGTTAGAGGCACTGCACCTGCAGCCTGTGGGAGCTCCTTTTCAACACCATCCTGTGTCCTCACACCTTTTTACTGCACAATAATTAATGAACGGAAACAGAATTTGACTATTTGAGCACTTGAGAAAGAGCTCACAGCCAACCTATGTGAGGAAGACTTTGTAATGGAGTTTTCAAAGAACAGGGTCCATATTAAAGATCGGGCTCACTGTCCATGTGTGTGCCATGACGCACGGCTAAACTAGTGCGCTGGCGCAAACCAAGATCAGTGCGACATATTACAATTAATGTGCTACTCTCAGGGAAGCAGGGGAACCCACGCCTTGTAGGGGGCAGCGCATTCAGTGAAATTCGGATCAGCTGTGAAGTATAGAGATCATGTGTTTCACCATGCAGGCAGCATGCTGCCTGCACTTTAAAGAGGAGAGATAGATCGCCTTACAGGCAGGTACAATGAGCAACTGCACCTGCCTACAGGGACATGGACCCCTTTCCCCCGCTAGAGGGCTGACTTAAGGAAGCGGACTAACAAGGTGCCACCTTTTTGTGGCGTACTGTGAGTGCGCATCCTAAGAGCCCGTTTGCCTCTGCGCCCGCATGCATAATATGGGGTGGGCAAAGTGATTCCCCCATTTGCATAGGGTCCTACCCCCATGCAAATGAGGGAATGTCCTCTCAAGATAGAGCCGACTCTCCATGTGCGTCAGCGCTATCAATATTACAAAGGGGTTGCACAAGCGTCTGCGGCCCCTTCTGTTATACCACGGTGCAGCGAGGAGTGCGCAAAGCACCCCTGGATCACTCTGCTTCATACAGCAGAAGGTTACATCTTTGACTGCAGTTACCAGTTTTACAGTTGTCAGGCATGACAACTGCTCTCAGTTGTCAAGATTACTGCTTTCTTTTTTTCACAATTGTGTTGCTGTTTTTTAAACTTTTTTATCAATGAAAGTACACTGCAATAAGAATGGCATGGAAATAAACAGTTACAGAGTTCACAGGGTGCAAAGAATGAAGTGTTGGTCAAATTGCAAGGAGTAACTAGCAGTGGCGGCTGGTAATTTTAGTCGGTAGAAGGGTAGGGAGTCACATACGCACACATACACACTCAACTGACACCCATGCATTCACGCGTGCACACAACCACTCACAACACTCACTCAATTATACATATTTACATATATTCATACATACACATCAAACAAACAAAAAAGTAACTTCCCTGCAGCTCTCCGGGAGGGAAGCCTCGAAGGTCCCAAGAGGGTTGCAACTGCTGCAGTCCCTCATTGGCTGACCTAAGGTCAGCCAATGAGGGAAGGCAGCAGTCCCTCACTGGTCACAGAGTGGGATGTGGTCAGTGAGACTGCTGACCCCCACCCTAATCTGTGATAAGGTGTCACTGATTGACACTCAGCCCTGGGCACTTAATGGCTTAACACTGAAGAGCTCAGGTCTGAGGCAATCTGAGACGCTCGCCGCATGAGGAAGGGCCTTGAGGCACATTTACCAGGATGAGGAGGTCATAATCACAGGGCTCAGTTACCTGCACCATTAGGTCATGACTAGCTCCTAGTTGCCTGACCTAAACAAGAAGAGTGTCCATCAGGCTGACCTTTGTTCAGCCTGAAAGACACTCTTTCCTAAAAAAAAGTGGATGTAGCCCCTCAGCCCATACTGGCGGACCACGGCTGCTTCCTAGTGCAAAGATGTCAATGCTTGGGTGTGGTAACACCAACCTCCTTAAGCTTGAACTATTACAATCTTTGGTATCCAGATGCTTGTTGAAACCTGGACTGTTGGAAATTATGAGGGCTTTGGCTAACAGCTCTTAGTCTCAAATATCTGTCTGCATGCTCTGGATGCCTGTTTGGAAGAAGATGTGATGTAAAACTAGGGCTTGTATACTATCTACAGAATTGAAAACAATTGGGCCCACATTGACCCACCTGAACACACCATTAGCCCATGCAGATAAAAAGTCCTGGAACCGGATCTGGACAGGCCCTCAGGCGTTATAAACCTCTGCTCCCAAGGCGTGGGGGGGGGGGGGGGATAAATGGCAGCAGAGAGGAGGTTTTCAGTGGTATTAAATTCAGAGTCTATTGGCAGTGGAAGGAAGGGCCTCAAGGAGCATATATTCATTTAGAGAGGATTTCAGAAGGCAGGGAGAGAGGAAAGACACTAGTCTCAACCCACACAAAAAAAGGCATAGCTAATAGGTCTTGCCTTTGCGAGCTTTTAAGTATTTAGCCAAGCAGCACATTATCCTGGGTGCTACAACATCTACTGTTACTTCACGTGCCACTGGTGAACAGCCACACACACCCCCAAGGATGAGCTTCTGTGCTATTTAATCACAGTGAGTATTTCTGCATTTTAAGATTTGCACCTTTGCCCATTAACCCTTACTATATACAAGGAAATTATATTGTCTGCCAAACTGTAATGTTACTGGAGCGCTTAGAGGCTGTGCAGTGGCACTTGCTCTGTGTAGGAAGCTGAGCATTGAAACAGGAGCTGATGCAGTACTCACTACTGCAGTCCCATGGATATGTGACTTTGTTTATATTTACGCCTTCAGTGGGCTCTAATCAGTGATCCATATTCTAACAAAGATCTTTTTGAGCATTTGATGCTGGCTGAGCAGGCTGTAGGAGGTGAAGGAGTGCCAGCAGGGATGGGATGGTGAGAGAATGTTCAAGGGTGTCTGCTCCCTTTGGCACGCTGATCTGGAATAGTTTCCCCCCAATGCTTGCTGCAGTAAAGTTCTACACAGGGCAGCGGTTGCAGGGCGATCTGGGTAGCAGACGGCAGCTGCAGTGGATGCTGGGCACTCTGCATGTTGAGTAAGGGACATGTTGAACATCGGTGGAGCAGCTGGGCACTCTGAATGGATGGTGAGGCCTGCGAAGAATGAGGCTAGCCGCGGTACAAGGAGGCATAAACTGAGCATCTCAGCGACAACTATTTCACTAGCTCAATGGACCCCGTCCCTCGATTACCCCAGCCCACTGGACACCATTCCACAGCTCGCAGAATCCCCTCTAACAACCCACGCTCCCTGGGCACTTGTGTGTCTGCCTCCAGGAGGCCTCTACACACCAGGCACCCTTCCGCCCCTACCGGTGAGGCGCGATTCTCCCCCCTCGTCATCTCCGGGGCGATGGGTCTCCAGCACACGCGGTCTGTAGTCAACAGACAGACCAGAGCGGCGGCATTAACATTTTATAGGCTCACTCAGTGCTGCTAAATCACCTCTTTAGCGTCATCATCACAGTGTGCTCGGGCCGCCCAGGACACGCACAATGTCTGAGGAGTCTGGGAGTCCTTCAGACGAGCAAACGCAGGCGGCAGCAGGGCACGACTCTTGGGCAAGACACAGGGACCGGAAGTGCAAGACTCTGGGACAAGACACAAGCAGCAGCTCTGCAAGACTCTGGGGTAAGACACGAGCGGCAGTGCCAGCTTCCTTCCTATAAACAGCAGGTGCAGCACAGACTGCTGCAATGCAAGCTTCCGCCATATAAACAGCGGTTGCAGCACAGGGAGTGGACCTGCAAGCTTCCTTCATACAAACAGCAGGTGCAGCACGGGCTGTGGCAATGCAAGCTTCCTTCATACAAACAGCAGGTTCAGCACAGGCTGAGGCAATGAAAGCTTCCTTCATACAAACAGCAGGTGCAGCACAGTCAGCAGCAGTGCAAGCTTTGCTCACCGAAAGGGTTCAACAAGCATCAATCCAATTGTCGTGTGTGAAAGCTCCCACATGCCAGCACCTAGACAAAAGGCCTGACAGCGCTCTGTTGAGGAGAGGACGCTGCCCAGAGATTCCCCCATGCCAGCACCTAGAAGGAAGGCCTGACATCGCGCCCCCATGCCAGCACCTAGAAGGGGGGCCTGACAGCGCTCCCCCAAGCCAGCACCTAGAAGGAAGGCCTGACCGCGCTCCCCCAGGCCAGCACCTAGAAGGAAGGCCGGACAGCGCTCCCCTATGCCAGCACCTAAGCCCAACAGCGCTCCCCCAGGCCAGCACCTAGAAGGAAGGCCAAACAGCGCTCCCCCAGGCCAGCACCTAGAAGGAAGGCCAGACAGCGCTCCCCCAGGCCAGCACCTAGAAGGAAGGCCAGACAGCGCTCCCCCAGGCCAGCACCTAGAAGGAAGGCCTGACCGCGCTCCCCCAGGCCATCACCTAGAAGGAAGGCCGGACAGCGCTCCCCTATGCCAGCACCTAGGCCCAACAGCGCTCCCCCAGGCCAGCACCTAGAAGGAAGGCCAAACAGCGTTCCCCCAGGCCAGCACCTAGAAGGAAGGCCAGACAGCGCTCCCCCAGGCCAGCACCTAGAAGGAAGGCCAGACAGCGCTCCCCCAGGCCAGCACCTAGAAGGAAGGCCTGACCGCGCTCCCCCAGGCCATCACCTAGAAGGAAGGCCGGACAGCGCTCCCCTATGCCAGCACCTAGGCCCAACAGCGCTCCCCCAGGCCAGCACCTAGAAGGAAGGCCAAACAGCGCTCCCCCAGGCCAGCACCTAGAAGGAAGGCCAGACAGCGCTCCCCCAGGCCAGCACCTAGAAGGAAGGCCTGACAGCGCTCCCCCAGGCCAGCAGCGCTCCCCCAGGCCAGCACCTAGAGGGAAGGCCTGACAGCGCTCCCCCAGGCCAGCAGCGCTCCCCCAGGACAGCACCTAGAAGGAAGGCCTGACCGCGCTCCCCCAGGCCAGCACCTAGAAGGAAGGCCTGACAGTGCTCCCCCAGGCCAGCAGCGCTCCCCCAGGCCAGCACCTAGAAGGAAGGCCTGACAGCACTCCCCCAGGCCAGCACCTAGAAGGAACGCCTGACAGCACTCCCCCAGGACAGCACCTAGAAGGAAGGCCTGACCGCGCTCCCCCAGGCCAGCACCTAGAAGGAAGGCCTGACCGCGCTCCCCCAGGCCAGCAGCGCTCCCCCAGGCCAGCACCTAGAAGGAAGGCCTGACAGCGCTCCCCCATGCCAGCACCTAGAAGGAAGGCCTGACAGCGCTCCCCCAGGCCAGCACCTAGAAGGGAAGCCGGACAGCGCTCCCCCAGGCCAGCACCTAGAAGGGAGGCCTGACAGTGCCCCCCCACGCCAGCACCTAGAAGGAAGGCCTGACAGTGCCCCCCCATGCCAGCACCTAGAAGGAAGGCCTGACAGCGCTCCCTCATGCCAGCGCCTAGAAGGGAGGCCTGACAGCGCTCCCCCAGGCCAGCACCTAGAAGGAAGGCCTGACAGCGCTCCCCCAGGCCAGCACCTAGAAGGAAGGCCTGACAGCGCTCCCCCACACCAGCGCCTAGAAGGAAGGCCTGACAGCGCTCCCCCAGGCCAGCACCTAGAAGGAAGGCCTGACAGCGCTCCCCCACACCAGCGCCTAGAAGGAAGGCCTGACAGTGTTCCCCCACACCAGCGCCTAGAAGGAAGGCCCAACAGCGCTCAGATATAAGACTCTTCGTGACATTTGTTCGAATTGTTGCAGGACCATGGAACAGGGACATGAGCAATCGAAAGGCACTTCGTCACAGCAGGCGTGTGCTGGCACTTTCATTACATTTCCATCACTCCAACAGTAAGGGAGGTGAGCGGATTAATGTGCCATCCTCTCTCCCCAGCATACAATGACGAGGGACAAGGGGGCCACAGACTGGCTCTACCAACACTCCCTTGTTACCAGTGGCCTGTCTACACTGACCTCTCCCCGGCAGAATCAAGACAAGGTAGGACGCTCGTGAACCGGCTCAAAGCCTGAGGCTGAGAAGTCTTCTTCCAGGAGAGGACTGCACACAGTGCTGTCACCCCTTCTGCGCACAATGAGCCACAAGACTGGCCGCAGCATCACTCAGGAACCTGAAAGAAGAATGGAGGCAGCACCAGGGATGAAGTCACACTTTAGTCAGTACGATCTTTTCAAATTCCTTTATTCTTCTTTGAATAAAATCGACAGGACAACAGCCAACGTGTTTCGATCCTTTTATGGGACCTTCATCAGGGCAAAAACTTTCTGTATGGACCACGTTCCATTTAGTGGATCCATGCGATAGTCAGCCCAACAAGAAGGACAAAGTGGAGTCCGGTTCTGGCCTAGATTCAGTCTGCACAACGTTTCAACTGGGTTCTGTTTGACGTGGTAAATCCCGCAAGGTATATGGCCGGATTCTATGTAGTAATGCGAGCTATACGCTTGGAAAGTATCATTCCTAGGCAATCTAAAGTATCAATACTAGTAAGAACTTTATGAATGTGGCACAATATTGAAAGTGAGAAACGACAATTGATATCAAAAATTGTACAGTTTTAATAATAAAATAAAAAATCCCGAAAGAAACGGGATTTACACAATACATACAATATTATATATCGACAAAAAAATATACAGTTTCAATAAAAAACAAAAAGTGGCAAAATTTCTCAATATCTGTCTCGACGCGCGTTTCGGCGTATTCACGCCTTCTTCAGGAATAGCCACAATATTCTGTAATACTTATATAAAAACCCCAGAATTCTAGTTCGAAAGTTTGGAGGACCACTGTTGCAACGTTTGATTATGTAGGTTTGAGGATCTATCAGTTGTTGATGAAGGTTGTAAAATGTCTTGGACTCGAAAATGGGCAACCAAACTTTTCTCTCTGGACCGATGACCAAACGGGCCAGAGTTGGGACGTCTGTATGGGGTTACGAATTATTCCAAGATGCCCCAACACGAAACGACGGTCAACAGTTCATGTATGGATATGCCTGTTTTACTCGATAGTTAATTTATCTGATATAAGTCTTAATTTGCGAGTAAATTCCAGCGGGAACCATATTCAAAAAAGTTTGAAAGTGCATTAAATGTCCATATATACAAGGATGATATTAGACACGGAAATGGATTCCACCCGCAATGTTATCAATAATCTGTAAATGGCGATCAACCCCAGGACGAGTGAAGTTATAATAAGCCTCAGTCGTTATTATCAGACAGGCATGGTGCTCCGGCGACAGGGTATGCGCCCGATCTCGTAGTAGAATAGAGTATCACTCAGGAACCTGCCCCGGCTTCACTCCCAGGAGCCAGGACTCCGGCCGTGCCTGTGTGGGCTTCATCTCCGCTAGACGCCGTTTTGAGACACGCGCTGTGGATTGCTTCTCTTCCTGATACTTCGGTCTGATCTCGGTTCACTTACCGGCGTCTCGGACATGTCTATTTGCTTCCCAGTATGATGTATGATGACAGCTCCACATACTGAGGAATTTGAACTAGTTTGGGGGTATGCCCATGGGCTATTTACTGTATGGTTCTGTTACTTCCAAATAATACACGTATCCTTGCCCAGTTGCCCTGATGAAGTCTGTAGGCATAAAAGCCGGACAAAACATGTGTTGGCAAGATCTTTTGAATTCCCATTGGCTGAGAAATTTGCTATTTCTGCACTGTGGCAAGAATTTTCATGTTCGTTACCCTGAGGCTGGAAAGAATTGAGAACTGATTCAATTTGAAGAAAACATGAAATTGCAACAATAAAAGAGAAGAAAATAAATCTTCCCCTTCCGAAGAGAGTGTTGTTATTAATATGTATATTTACTTACGCCAGCGTTGCTCAGGTTTTGAAATTGTGTTTGTACTTTAGGGTAGATTTTATCTATCTGTTTTTACAACTACTGGCAGTGGTTGTATTCTTACCTTTGAGCATTGCTTGTCTATAATATCAAGAGAAACTGCACACTAATTTGCGTACTTATCCCCTACTGCCAATCTTTGTGAATTGTTTTTCATCTCCACTTGCGTCGCCACCAGTTGTAGTATCAGCTCCCAGTCCTGAACCCATCTCCAAAAGTATCTCCCAAAGAATTCCCCTGAAAGCAAGCTGGTCCTGGCCAGACATTATTGGACCAGGATCCTAAGAGTGCTGTCGGTATCAGGCAGCAAGATGACTCGCTCACAACAAGGAGGGACTGTGCTGAGGTGGACATGGCACAGACCATCGAGAGACAGGCTTCCCACCTGGAAACGAAGACTGGTCTGCTCTTGAGGCTACCTGAGATCAACCACCCAAGTCTAAGGACTTCAAGCAAGTAAGAGAAATCCGGAAAAAGTGAAGCCTTTAATTTCAAAATCTCTGAGCAATAAAACAAAGTCCAAAGATGGATCTTATTTTCGTACCTGGGACCTCCTCGATTGGTCGAGTGTAGTCATGGTGGGAGAGCCACAATGCCCGATCAGACCAACCGCAGGATAACAGTCTGGCGATGGCCAGCGACATCAAGGCCGGCGACGACCTGCAACTTTGGGAGGATTGTTTGATCTTTATGCTTCCTCATTGCTGTAAACACTCCAAAAGCAGTACAAGTAGATGCTCAACCTTGGCAGAGAGGCAGCTGGACAGACTTCTGATGGTCCCATGACCTCAACAACAATGCTCATTGGTTAATCAACGTCAGCATAGCCATGCCGCGTAAAGCTCGGCTGATGTTGTCAGACTCAGGACAAGGTTGAGGTCGCCATCTTGCCGATCCACAGAAGGAGCATTTTTGACCCACCTACAGATGACGTTCTGCAGCAGGCGGGCAGGCGTGGGCATTCCCAAGTGTTTGAGCTGCATCCAAGTGATATCAGCGAGGACCCAAACTTGCTTCCGTAATGACCTCAATGCAAGAGTCTCCTGCTCCCAGTCCAAGATGTGAGGCTCCTAAGGGCAGAAGGAGCTTTTCACTCCGGCTTCATCAGAGACCTAACATCTCCAGCCCAGCTAAGGTGCCTACATCCAACATTATGAGATGCAAGGCTTCCAGTTGAAATGGGGAAGGCTGACACCCCCCCCCACTACATGCTGGGTTACACACAACTATGATCGAAATGAAGGCCACCTCCATCCGGGCTAATGTCTCCAGAACTGGCTGCAATGTCTCTGTCTATAAGGGACTATAATGTGTGTTTCACACGAAAAAGCATGGACAGCACTGCTATTGCCCCCAATGCATATTTGCCTCACTCATCCAAGCCCAGATATGCTCCACTCCTCCCCAGCCCAGATATGCCTCACTCCTCTCCAGCCCAGATATGCCTCACTCCTCTCCAGCCCAGATATGCCTCACTCCTCTCCAGCCCAGATATGCCTCACTCCTCTCCAGCCCAGATATGCCTCACTCCTCTCCAGCCCAGATATGCCTCACTCCTCTCCAGCCCAGATATGCCTCACTCCTCGGCTGCCCAGACATGCCTCACTCCTCGGCAGGCCAGATATGCCTCACTCCTCCCCTGTCGTGTATTTCTATAGGTTCTGAATCGATCCCCCTATTCCTGACCCTATTCTGGTTAAACTAACTATCAAGTTAACTAGCAGTCAGCCCATGAGGCAAGAAAGCCCCCATGATGCAGATACCGTTATCTGACGCAGTCACACTACGGCACAGGAACGTGTTATCTGATTAGGTCATAACGCTTGAGATCTAATTAGACAAGCGACATTCCTCCAGCCCCTGATAAGGCATACGACGTTCTCATAACAAATCAAACCTATGACAACCTGGATAATCCGTGCGGCCATTGTTTTGATTTCACAGAGAACTTTTGCAAAAGAATGTGCTAACGAGCAAGTCGTATGACATCTTTATTGACGTACCTATGTCCATCCTTACGTCAATCTCGGCACCTTTAAGGTATAAATATTGCCGACCTTGCCCTATGCAAACACACGCGTGGTGACAAGACGGAGCAGCCACCCTTGCCGAAGCCGAGAGCAGAAGCAGACCCCGCTGGCAGCAGCCCCGCCTTCCTGACGCGCTGAGAGACGCGCTGCTATCTCAAGCCGAGAGACCCAGCACCGGCGTTTCTGGGCAGCCCTCGCAGGCAGCCTGGAATATCGAGAGCAGAGAAAGAGATACCATTCCTCATTCATCCTAACTTCCAGGTACAGAACTGAATAACCCCTCCTAGAGAATTCTTTAGTTATTCACTTGGCAAAAACAAACTTAACTTAAACTGTAACTTTCTATTCCCGCCCATGCATTAGACTTAGGTCAGGTACACGGGGTAGGCGTATTTAGAAACACCAGTTGAGTACGTTTAGTCAAATGTATATGTAAATATATTTTAATCATTTTAAACATCATATGGCTCAGAAACCATATCAATGTTTTTACAGTATTATTTTATACTATTGCTTCTAATGTATGCACTTTACTTAACTATAAGTATTGCAATAATATCGATCCATTTCTCATGTATGAGAAAAGAGACTGATCAATAAATAACACCTTTTTATTGAACACGCCCGTCTCTTCCTTTTCTCTACATTCTGATGAGACTAAGAATGCACGTACTGACTGAGTAAAATAATTGCCTTGTGCTCACACGACTCTTGAGATTGACTCTTGATTAGGGGAGAGCAAAGTTGTCATGTTCTATGGTTGTCAGAAACTAAATCCCTTCTTGTCTAATCAGGGGAGGTAATTCTTTCCTGAACATTCGAGAAAGTTTCTAGCGAACTCTGAGCTTAGCTGGCAAACCCAAAAATTAAGTCTAGTATCGACAGTAGTAGACCTAGTTAACGTCTGGCCTAGGCCTTTACTGCTGTAGGTACTATTCCAATGCGCAGAGCCTATTGGGAAAATAGGAGCTACACTACATGGCGCCCAACGCGTTTGGAAAGGGCGATAAAACTAACGTAAGACATTTAGAGTAACTCAGTCGTGCTTTCTCACTCAGACCCCTTTTCCCAAATACTCCAAAGACGTCTGGAGTGGGTGAAAGGTTATATCCTCCAAAACCTCGCAGGAGGGAACTCCTATGTATGGTTTTTGGTCAAGTCAACGTTGAAGGATAAACAGTGTTCCAAAATATTGTGCATCTAATCTCTGTTTCCATAAAGAAACCTGATCTGCAAATAAACATAATACCATCCTGTCAGTAAAATGGGAGACAGTGATGAAGAAAGAGAAGCAGTTAGATTAGCAGCTGAAATAGCAGCAGCTGATACTACAGCACTCGAAGCAGACCGGGATATAATACTCATCCAGGTCGCCAAAAGGAGATCTATAACCTTAAAACTTATAGAAAATGGACTGACACCTAGAGGTGGCACAGTCATATTCGTAATCGAGGCACACGAATATCGGCAGACAGAGGTATACTATACATGGATACATTTTCCAGCAGCTAATGCTGTAACAAAGTACTTCCACTATTACAAAGTAGAGGAACCTCCTAATGAGTACACTCCTTTCGAGGAGGTGGAAGTACCACTCAAATTCCAAGAGCATTTGCTCTTATTTGATGGCGCCCTAAAACATAACAATCACATTACAAGGCTCGGTCCTTTAGGAAGACCAGGAGCAACGTGGCCGGTCCTAGCCGGATACACACCACATCCAGACATCGATAGGATGCCTGCAGCTGAACTATTAACACAGCTGAAACAATTACTAAAAATTCATAGACAATTAGTTCAGTATGTAATGCGGACTTCAACAATTCAGCCAGCGATTAAACTACCACAGCTGACCCCTCACCAGGGGAACACAAATAAAATTACACCACAGAACATCCAATCCTGCCTAGGTAAAGTTCCAGCTAAACGGGAACAAATACCATTCTGGTTGGCACAGAAAATCACCCAAATAGAGGCGGTGTTTCCTGACACCACCCCATTAGAAAAACACAGGATTCTGACTATATGTCTCCCAATGGGAATCGCACCACACATTGAGGACTGTGACACTTGGGGTACAGTCTTTGCTTCCATCTATACAAAAACGCACGGTGTTCCATCCATTTCGGTAATACCAGATGTGCTAAAACAAATTCAAGATGAATACGGTCCAGAACCTGCTTTAACTCTTGGTATGAAATTACTGAAAGACTTCAAGCAGGTCTCGGTTATATTATTAGCCAACATAAAAGGTGAAGCAGCAAACATGGCGATCCGCCAGAGGTTAAAAGAGATAGATATAGCAGACCAACCAGCTGAAATTGCCAGAATCATAGAAAAATCCTATGAAGAACTAGGCAGAGATAGTCTAGGTGGAATACCAGTAAAACCGCAACTGACTACTAGTCCAGAAAAAATATTTTTTAATAATAATTCACCAAAATAGAACTGGGATGGAAACAAACAATCCAATCCCAAAGAAAAGAAATTCCAGTCCAGAGGAAGGTCTCCTAGGCGAAGAGAGAAATCTCCAAACCAAAGACAGAGGTCACCGCAGAGTGACCCCTCTGGGAATAGATATAACCTTAGAAATAGGGATAATATTAAAAAACCTGATAGATATCAAGACATTGATACGCGTCCCTCTCAATCTTTTCAGAATTCCTCGCAGAAATCGGAAAGAAGAGGACGATCAGAAGAGCACGCCAAGTCCAAAGACAAGGAACCTGCTCAACTGAAAAAGAAATTACAATTTCCAAAAAAGAAGGTAGCCAGTATCAAGGTAGTTAACAATGCCGAGAATACTGAGGACACTGAGGACACAACTGAAAAACGGAGAGTGGGCTCAGACAATGCTAGACAGCGCAGCAGAGGTGAGCATAGCTCGCAAAGTCCTTATGAATCATCTGGAGACAGTGGACACGAATGAATATCTTCAAGTGGAAACTGCAGATACCAGAGTTAGCAAGCCCCACAAGATATACGAGATAACATTACGTATAGAGGGAGATAAGACTAGGAAAATAAGGGGACTATTTTGGGATAACCTCTCCAAGGGCTATGACATCCTTCTAGCTGAGAAAGACTGGCCACCAGAGTTTGTCAGGGAGTGCCCTCATGGCGAAGAAGTAATTATGCCTGCCTTCTCGAATCAAATCCCGATTCATAAAAAATATACACTTGCTAGAAAGTGGGCAGTGGCCTTAGCACCTGCTTTATATAAAAATCATGTAGGATGGGATGAGGATTCTCCTCCTCACAAAATCCAGTTAAAATCACAACCAACTGCACAAAGGCAGTACCCAATTAAGCAAGAAGCTAAAAAACAAGTAAATGAAATACTAGATCAGCTAGAATACCAGGGGGTGATTGAAACTTGCACCTCACAAATGAACAATCCTTTGTTTCCGGTCTCCAAACCAGACAATTCATACCGTCTAGTTTTGGATTACCGACACCTTAACACATGTTGCAAAACTTTTGCAGTGCAAAACTCACACAGTGCTGCACTAATGAATAACATAGTGCGCAAAAAATACAAAACAACCTTGGACATCTCCAATGGGTTCTTTTGTCAAAACATAGCACCAGAAAGCAGATATTTAACTGCATTCTCAGTAAATGGCACTCAAAAACAATTCTGTCGGTTAGCCCAGGGGTACAAGAACAGCCCGGGGGTATTCTCAGCGAGAGTAACAGAATTACTACAACTATATGATGATGAAGCATTATCTTACGTCGATGACATTTACTTAACAGATGATGACTTGGAGACTCACTTGAAAAGGGTGAACACCATAATACTTGGGTTCGCTGCAGAGGGTTACAAATTCAACTTCAAAAAATCCAGAATTGCCCATCTGAAAGTCCTGTACGAAGGATATGAATTATCAAGTATAGCCTGGCTGACAATTTTCTAAAGATAGAAGAATTGAAAAATCTAAAATATGAAAAGACGTATCCTCTGCCAATCGACATTCTGCCTCTACGACATTACGCCTGTGTAATCTACACAGACGGACATGCTCAACCGTCCGTTTGGGGAGAACAAGCATACAACCCCACATGTGAGATTACAAAAGAAGTGTGGCGCGGAGGTATATTAAAACCTCTATTAACAAAATCACACTCAGTAGAAACTAATTCAGAACAACAAACTGAAATAATCGCATTGAAAATGGCGCTAGATAATGCGGATCGCGAATTCCCGACACTTATAGTGTCAGATTCATATTACTGCGTCAAATCATATAACAGCGATTTGCAGACATGGATTCAGAACGGTTACAAAGATGACACAGATGCACCAATAAAGCAGAGACTGCTCTGGGAACAAGTAGCTCTTTTGAAAAAAGAACTACCAAAGACTCACGTGACTCACTCACTGAGTCATCAGCGTGATGGCGTTCACGTTGTAGGGAATTCATTGGCTGAAGCAGCCGCAGCGGCAGCCACTAAACCGGCTCCCGTAGATCGAAAAAAGCGTACATTAAAATACATTGACGGTGAAACATTGCTGGCGGTGAAAACGTCATCAAAAGGCGACTGCTCAGCGTTACCGATCAACTATCCACTCAATTATACATACATAATCGATGCAAACTCCGTCCCTTTTGCTCGAATCCCTGGAGTGGGGGATAGAGTGATTCCAAACATGGACAGGAGACACTTGTTAATCGCAGACGCACATATGGGCGAGGGTCTTGGACACCTCAAACTAAAAGATTCTCTGGAAGATTTACAATCACGGTACTGGTGGCCAGGCATGAGCCTACATCATACCATGTTTGTAAAAAACTGCCCAAACTGCAACAGAAATCGCAGTGGGGAGAGAAAAAATAAAATACGGTGGAATCTGACTGCAGATAACATCACCACTAAAAAGAATGGCTTGCGATTAACATATACAGGCTAGTTTCCACTTATAATGTAGATCCTCAGCACTCGGCTGACATCCGGACTGTTATACAAAGATTTGCGAGTCTAAATGGCATATACGCTAAGAGCATGCTACGTTCGACCATTTCTTTCACTCAGGCAATCCAGCCTGGGGGGGAAACATGGCCAAATGAGCACAGCCCAGCGGGAATCTTCTCACTTCCTTCCTGAGGGTATGGGATGGTGTAAAGAAAAAACCAAGGCAGAAAGCAATCTATAATAGAAAGGATATTAGGTTCGGGAGCTGGGTGGGTCAAACATCTAATAAGTGTCCAACGTAGTCTAAATAACTTGCCAAGAAATTCTCTGAGGGGATTCAGTCCGTACGAATTATTATTCGGAACTAGGATGTTGATCTCTGACCTTGATAGTCAGACTTCAGTGGTAATAGGAAAAACCTTTGATGTCAAAGACCGTTTGGCTATTTTGCAGGACTTAAACAAAACAAGAAAAGACCTGAGCAACATACAGTTGAAACAACAGCCAACAACCACTGAAGAATCACCACCTGTCCCAGCAAGACCTGTCTGGATTCCAAAAGTCGGGGATCCAGTCAGGGAGAAGATCGCGGTAAAGAAGGAATTTGGGCCTTCTTACAGAAAAGCAGTTCCTGTCTTGTCTGTCAACTGGACAAGATCAGTTGTACTACCGCCACTTGCTGGAAAAAAGGAGAACCGAGTTGTATCCATCGACCTGGTAAAACCACAACATGTGGCCGATAACAAACAGTAGGCCAAGTGGACTCCCAATAAGTAGCAGAACACCAAGGTTTGCTACCAGTACAGAGGTCCTAACAAAGAGGCTCATCACATTCGAAACGCCTACAGAAGAACAACAAGGACTATGCAACAATGCAATAGAACTCAGACCTCTGAAAACCCAAATAAAGACATTCAGCAGAGACACACCAATCTATACTGAAGTACCAAGTGAAAATGCAAGAAACAAAAATCCTGAACCAATTGGAACAATTGACAGAACTGCATCTGGTTACTTCATCAACTTCGATGATTCCTCTGAAGGTTTCAGTGAATCAAAGACACAGCCATCATCCAAATCCTTTAAAGACAAAGCTAAGGAACTTTTGAAACAACTGAAAGAAACATATCTGATTTCTCCATGGATTGAATTTTGGGTGGGTTTTGGTACATTTATCCTCATACTTTGGCTCATCATGGTATTTACTTTGGGACGCTTCATTGAGGGAAAATATGCTAAAATGGACACAGCAAGTCAGAACATCAACTTGGTCCTCAAACCACACACATCTTCGCACGTCGAGAAAAGAGAACTTTCTTCAGAACTTTCTTCAGCCAACTTCACAGCAATTCCAATACCTGGTGGGGTAGCCTGGGACAACACTGACTATGAAATGTATGGTCCGGTCGAGATCCTGAAATATCCACACCAAATCAAGATCTCCTTGAGTGACTTTGCAAAACCAAACTCATTTGCTGATGATTGGGACTTTGAAAGTATTAACAACATGATGTCTGACTTAGTAAGGTCTGCTAAATTTACAAAACATGATTATTTGCAAGGTTCTACAAATTATGATAGTATGTATTGCTATAACCATTATGGTAACCATTTTTTACATAAATCTGCACAACCTAGAAATGTTTTAAATTATAATCAATGGGAACATTGTGCAACACCTCCAAAAGGGAGTTCAAGAACCGTTTATGACAAATATTCATACTTTCAAGGTTTTAACACAAGTAATGCTGAAACATTTTATTACAAATTGTCAAACAAGACAGGGATGAAAACCATGATAACCAACACAAAATTGATATATTCAGATTCATTCTTTGAAAAAATGAATACTTTTGGATTTGATTATTGGGACAAAAATGTTGATTTGAAAAGTGTTTGGGGTACAAAAGAATGGCAAGTACAGGGTTTAGAAGCTTTGTTTAGAGCCTGCATGATCCCAGAACAAATGATATTTTTAAATGACACTGTTCAACAAACCACCTGTCTTGGCTTAGCCAAAATCAAAGATTTAAATAACCTGTCTATTCCAAAGCCAACAATGTTTAGCAATAACTCTGATACAGATGAAGAAATAGACATAAACCATATACTTAACCAAAACAGAACACATCCTGATTGGAAACAATGGTTGATCTGGCCCACAGATACAAATAACTGTCAAGGTAGATTCCTGAATAAAACACAGGGGTTCAAAATGAACAGGCCAGACCCTAGATATCCTCAAAGACATCACCCAGGGATAATAACAACCTACAGTGTGGGCAAATTATGCCTTCAATGGCTACAGACTTCCACACTGCCTGAAATTAAGCAACACCTAACTTTACTTACTGATGGTGCTGACTTGCGTGATTTCATAATGGGACCACGCAAACAGCGTCAAAAGCGTTTCATAGCAGCCTCTGTATATGCAGCATACAATGAGGCCTGGAAGGTTACTCAAATTGAAACAGCAGAGAGAATACGTGAAATTGATCGTATTAATTTGGAAAAATCACTTTCTGTAGTGGACAATGGGTTAATGACTCTGTCCTCCAGAATATTTTCATTTGACAGCATTGTGTCTTCAGCAATCGATATATTATCGCAAGACTTACTGTTATTACAACATGGTCAGTCACAATTGCGTTCTATTGTACAGCTTGGCTGGACGTTACAAAATCTGCGTTCAGGCTATGTGCCTTGGCGTTTAATCAACACAACGTCACTATTCCAAATCTTTAACCTTACTGATAGACAAATCGGTATGGCGCAAAAGGGTGCTGATTATACAATCTTGAGCATTGAAAAACTAGAAAGATTACCAATGACAATGTCAGAACGACCTGTCAGTGAATGGATAATACACGGAATCATAAATATTCCAATCTCAACCTTCAGGTTTCAATACTGCCAAAAATATATACAGGCTGGCATGTACGAGAAATTGGGAAAGGGGTACCTTAAAACAACTTGGAACCTGCCCTATTCACATGCATGTGTCAGTAATAAAGGACAGAAAGTGTTTCTTAGTGGCAACAATTGTGCTATGTCACTAAGCGGCACGCTTCTGTGTAACGGTATTAGTTTGCATGGAGCCTGTGAAGGGAATTCATGCAACCTTTCATGTCACCAGCAAGGCGCACCTGCAACTGAAATAGAACCATTCTTTCAAAGACTCTATAATGGGAGTTACATTCTAATTGTAGACCGCAGATGTTGTAGTCTTATGCCCGGGACTCCTTATCTAGTCACTACGACGGCCAAGGTCAAGTGCTGTGGACGTTCTTTGTTCCCCAGCTCCTTTCCAGACAGGGAGGCAAGGGCATGGCCCAGTTTGAAAATTACTTCTATTCGAATAGACACTTTAAGCAGAATGAAAACAGTGCTTCTAGAGACCTAAACATGACTTGGTTTCTATCATTTCGACCAATGTGGCAAAGGTGTGTTTTACCTGTACTAAGGTGTCTGCTATGCAGAGAAGAATGCGTGTTAGACACCTGTCTGACGCTACAATCGGATGCGCCGGTGGATGCAGATACACTGTTGGTTCCTACCAAGGTTCACGCTTTGTGCTGCCCTCAAAGGCTGCCAATCCTGATGACGGCATTCCTGGAATCTTCACCACTACGATTGAAGGGTAGTGAAGTTCAAGATGAAAGCAGCATCGAACAGGTACGACCCTCTGTCAGTGATGCAAATCAGAATGTCAATGGAGACAATCATGCGCACGAATGCATGGTTACCCCTATTTCCGACTTAGTGGAACTTTCCCATGAAGCTGTTGACAGTTTTTTCGAAAGCCTGAATGATATGATGTTCTCTCCGGAACAGAAATAGAGACTTTTGAGTAAACTCGCACACGGCGTTCCCTGAATTCGGCCTTCAACTTTAAAATAAAGTCACATGAACAATTACAATCCAGTTCACGGACAGCGATTTTTTCAGCAAGCCCCTAAAATATTTTTCTATATATTTTTTTTCCGGGACACTGATCTTCTGCTTAAAGTAAGAAACTATTCCTAGAGAACTAAGATTTCTATTTTTAGATACTTTATATAGACTTTAGCTGCCCGCTGGTATGTTCACAAATATTTTATTATGTGATGAAATGGTCTCGAACTTCCTTTCTGTATAGCCATGTTAAGAGCCATTTCATGTGTATTTCTCATATACCAAAAAGCAATAATGCATAACAATGCGTGTTTACTTTTGCATTTAATTCATAGCTTAAGTGCATACAATATATATGACTGCAATTTTTCAGTATATTTGAAAATTTAAAAATGCATTTATGTATTTTGGGGTGGTAAGGTATACACTATACTCTATAGTATGTTGTACTATGTTATACTATGCATAGATTAGTAGATATGACCATAGTTAGCGTGGAGTGGGTGTCGTGTATTTCTATAGGTTCTGAATCGATCCCCCTATTCCTGACCCTATTCTGGTTAAACTAACTATCAAGTTAACTAGCAGTCAGCCCATGAGGCAAGAAAGCCCCCATGATGCAGATACCGTTATCTGACGCAGTCACACTACGGCACAGGAACGTGTTATCTGATTAGGTCATAACGCTTGAGATCTAATTAGACAAGCGACATTCCTCCAGCCCCTGATAAGGCATACGACGTTCTCATAACAAATCAAACCTATGACAACCTGGATAATCCGTGCGGCCATTGTTTTGATTTCACAGAGAACTTTTGCAAAAGAATGTGCTAACGAGCAAGTCGTATGACATCTTTATTGACGTACCTATGTCCATCCTTACGTCAATCTCGGCACCTTTAAGGTATAAATATTGCCGACCTTGCCCTATGCAAACACACGCGTGGTGACAAGACGGAGCAGCCACCCTTGCCGAAGCCGAGAGCAGAAGCAGACCCCGCTGGCAGCAGCCCCGCCTTCCTGACGCGCTGAGAGACGCGCTGCTATCTCAAGCCGAGAGACCCAGCACCGGCGTTTCTGGGCAGCCCTCGCAGGCAGCCTGGAATATCGAGAGCAGAGAAAGAGATACCATTCCTCATTCATCCTAACTTCCAGGTACAGAACTGAATAACCCCTCCTAGAGAATTCTTTAGTTATTCACTTGGCAAAAACAAACTTAACTTAAACTGTAACTTTCTATTCCCGCCCATGCATTAGACTTAGGTCAGGTACACGGGGTAGGCGTATTTAGAAACACCAGTTGAGTACGTTTAGTCAAATGTATATGTGTATGTAAATATATTTTAATCATTTTAAACATCATATGGCTCAGAAACCATATCAATGTTTTTACAGTATTATTTTATACTATTGCTTCTAATGTATGCACTTTACTTAACTATAAGTATTGCAATAATATCGATCCATTTCTCATGTATGAGAAAAGAGACTGATCAATAAATAACACCTTTTTATTGAACACGCCCGTCTCTTCCTTTTCTCTACATTCTGATGAGACTAAGAATGCACGTACTGACTGAGTAAAATAATTGCCTTGTGCTCACACGACTCTTGAGATTGACTCTTGATTAGGGGAGAGCAAAGTTGTCATGTTCTATGGTTGTCAGAAACTAAATCCCTTCTTGTCTAATCAGGGGAGGTAATTCTTTCCTGAACATTCGAGAAAGTTTCTAGCGAACTCTGAGCTTAGCTGGCAAACCCAAAAATTAAGTCTAGTATCGACAGTAGTAGACCTAGTTAACGTCTGGCCTAGGCCTTAACTGCTGTAGGTACTATTCCAATGCGCAGAGCCTATTGGGAAAATAGGAGCTACACTACACCCCAGCCCAGATATGCCTCACTCATCCCCAGCCCAGATATGCCTCACTCATCCCCAGCCCAGATATGTCTTACTCAACCCCCAGCCCAGATAAGCCTCACTCCTCCCCAGCCCAGATATGCCTCACTCCTCTCCAGCCCAGATATGCCTCACTCCTCGCCAGCCCAGATATGCCTCACTCCTCTCCAGCCCAGATATGCCTCACTCCTCTCCAGCCCAGATATGCCTCACTCCTCTCCAGCCCAGATATGCCTCACTCCTCTCCAGCCCAGATATGCCTCACTCCTCTCCAGCCCAGATATGTCTTACTCATCCCCCAGCCCAGATAAGCCTCACTCCTCTCCAGCCCAGATATGCCTCACTCCTCGCCAGCCCAGATATGCCTCACTCCTCGCCAGCCCAGATATGCCTCACTCCTCTCCAGCCCAGATATGCCTCACTCCTCTCCAGCCCAGATATGCCTCACTCCTGAACTCCACTACCTTTTGCATGTAGCACACAGCGGTTCGAATCCACACGTTTCCTCACATCGACATCTTCTCATTAAATTTTTTTAGATCCAAAACTTTTTTTGAATTCTTGACTAAGAATTCATGGGAAATGTTTTCCCTCCACCTGTTACGGTAATACGGCTTCTAAACCAACCATTACTTCCATTCTTGATATTCGGCATGGGCCGCACACCCTCCAGTAGTCTTTTTTCCATTATAACGGTCAGGTGATCACTCACATGACCGGAATATTTTTTCAAACCTTGAAGCGCGACCGACTGTTTTCGTGCCGCAAACACAGAAGCGATACACCGGATTACCAACACTCGGACTCCAGTTGTCCAGGTCAGTTTCATCCCCGTCCACATTGGACCACTTTTTAAACCACGCATTTTGATACCACGCATTGCTGCACATACCGGACAGATTGTAAATAAGCCTATTTGTTCCTTGTTACAGATGTGAACCCTACACCTCGAAAGGCATGTAAGTGGTACTGACTTTACCCTCAATATAAACTGTGCTTAATATCACCCCCACAACCTTTTGTTAAATTATGTTTAACAGCCACCTCACCAGTTTACCATGTCATTTAAATTGCAAGGCTTCTTTAACTGTTTGTTCACCCGTTTTTGTACTCCACATTAATGGTTATTCACAATGTATTTTTTGTAGTGTCGTCTCCCTGATGAAGGGCATGAATCAAATGCCCGAAATGCATTGGTAATTTCAAAACGGACATTGCCTGATGATATAAAGTTGTTTGGGAAAAAATTATCAAGACAACCTGTTCTAATGTAAATCTTTCAACTTTAATGACAACATGAAATAAAATTAACGTTTAACAACGACCAAAAGTGGAAGTCTTCCTTATCCAGAAGACAACTAATTGTGTGCCCGTTAGGGATGATTCCAGACTCTGTCTAGTCTCACTTTCTCACTACAGTATAAGACGTCGTGGGACCCTCGACGTTGCCTTCCGGTGCACCAGAAACTCTAATAACTTTTTCAAATATCTCACTAACTTCTGAGCTGTGCATCTATCCAATCATCACTAGATTATGTTCACTCCTCCCCAGCCCAGATATGCCTCACTCCTCGCCAGCCCAGATATGCCTCACTCCTCCCCAGCCCAGATATGCCTCACTCCTCGCCAGCCCAGATACGCCTCACTCCTCCCCAGCCCAGATACGCCTCACTCCTCCCCAGCCCAGATACGCCTCACTCCCCCCAGATACCACTCACTCCTCCCCAGCCCAGATATGCCTCACTCCTCCCCAGCCCAGATACGCCTCACTCCTCCCCAGCCCAGATACCACTCACTCCTCTCCAGCCCAGATATGCCTCGCTCCTCTCCAGCGCAGATATGCCTCACTCCCCCCAGATATGCCTCACTCCTCTCCAGCCCAGATATGCCTCTCCCCCAGCCCAGATACGCCTCACTCCTCTCCAGCCCAGATAGGCCTCACTCCTCCCCAGCCCAGATAGGCCTCACTCCTCCCCAGCCCAGATATGCCTCATCTCCAGCCCAGATACGCCTCACTCCTCTCCAGCCCAGATACGCCTCACTCCTCCCCAGCCCAGATATGCCTCACTCCTCTCCAGCCCAGATATGCCTCACTCCTCTCCAGCCCAGATATGCCTCACTCCTCTCCAGCCCTGATATGCCTCACTCCTCTCCAGCCCTGATATGCCTCACCTCTCTTCTGCCCAGATATGCCTCACTCCTCTCCAGCCCAGATATGCCTCACTCCTCTCCAGCCCAGATATGCCTCACTCCTCTCCAGCCCAGATAAGCCTCACCTCTCTTCTGCCCAGATATGCCTCACTCCTCTCCAGCCCAGATATGCCTCGCTCCCCCCCAGCCCAGATACGCATCGCTCCTCCCCACCCAGATATGCCTCACTCCTCCCCACCCAGATATGCCTCACTCCTCTCCAGCCCAGATATGCCTCACTCCTCTCCAGCCCTGATATGCCTCACTCCTCTCCAGCCCAGATATGCCTCACTCCTCTCCAGCCCAGATATGCCTCACTCCTCTCCAGCCCAGATATGCCTCACTCCTTTCCAGCCCAGATATGCCTCGCTCCTCTCCAGCCCAGATATGCCTCGCTCCTCTCCAGCCCAGATATGCCTCGCTCCTCTCCAGCCCAGATATGCCTCGCTCCTCTCCAGCCCAGATATGCCTCACTCCTCTCCAGCCCAGATATGCCTCACTCCTCTCCAGCCCAGATATGCCTCACTCCTCTCCAGCCCAGATATGCCTCACTCCTCCCCCAGCCCAGATATGCCTCACTCCTCCCCAGCCCAGATATGCCTCACTCCTCCCCAGCCCAGATATGCCTCACTCCCCCCAGATATGCCTCACTCCTCCCCAGCCCAGATTTGCCTCACTCCCCCCAGATATGCCTCACTCCGCCCCAGCCCAGATATGCCTCACTCCCCCCCAGCCCAGATTTGCCTCACTCCCCCCGGATATGCCTCACTCCTCTCCAGCCCAGATATGCCGCACTCCTCCCCAGCCCAGATATGCCTCACTCCTCTCCAGCCCAGATATGCCTCACTCCTCCCCAGCCCAGATATGCCTCACTCCTCCCCAGCCCAGATATGCCTCACTCCTCCCCAGCCCAGATATGCCTCACTCCTCTCCAGCCCAGATATGCCTCACTCCTCCCCAGCCCAGATATGCCTCACTCCTCTCCAGCCCAGATATGCCTCACTCCTCTCCAGGCCTGATATGCCTCACTCCTCTCCAGCCCAGATATGCCTCACTCATCCCCAGCCCAGATATGCCTCGCCCCCCCCAGCCCAGATACACATCGCTCCTCCCCAGCCCAGATATGCCTCACTCCTCCCCACCCAGATATGCCTCACTCCTCCCCAGCCCAGATATGCCTCACTCCCCCCAGATATGCCTCACTCCTCCCCAGCCCAGATATGCCTCACTCCTCCCCACCCAGATATGCCTCACTCCTCCCCAGCCCAGATATGCCTCACTCCTACCAGCCCAGATATGCCTCACTCCTCCCCAGCCCAGATATGCCTCACTCCTCCCCAGCCCAGATATGCCTCACTCCTCCCCAGCCCAGATATGCCTCACTCCTCCCCAGCACAGATATGCCTCACTCCTCTCCAGCCCAGATATGCCTCACTCCTCTCCAGCCCAGATATGCCTCACTCCTCTCCAGCCCAGATATGCCTCACTCCTCCCCAGCCCAGATATGCCTCACTCCCCCCAGATATGCCTCACTCCCCCCCAGCCCAGATTTGCCTCACTCCCCCAGATATGCCTCACTCCGCCCCAGCCCAGATATGCCTCACTCCTCCCCAGCACAGATATGCCTCACTCCTCTCCAGCCCAGATATGCCTCACTCCTCTCCAGCCCAGATATGCCTCACTCCTCTCCAGCCCAGATATGCCTCACTCCTCTCCAGCCCAGATATGCCTCACTCCTCCCCAGCACAGATATGCCTCACTCCTCCCCAGCACAGATATGCCTCACTCCTCTCCAGCCCTGATATGCCTCACTCCTCTCCAGCCCTGATATGCCTCACTCCTCTCCAGCCCTGATATGCCTCACTCCTCTCCAGCCCAGATATGCCCTCACTCCTCTCCAGCCCTGATATGCCTCACTCCTCTCCAGCCCAGATATGCCTCACTCCTCCCAGCCCAGATATGCCTCACTCCTCTCCAGCCCAGATATGCCTCACTCCTCTCCAGCCCTGATATGCCTCACTCCTCTCCAGCCCTGATATGCCTCACTCCTCTCCAGCCCTGATATGCCTCGCTCCTCTCCAGCCCAGATACGCATCGCTCCTCCCCAGCCCAGATATGCCTCACTCCTCCCCACCCAGATATGCCTCACTCCTCCCCAGCCCAGATATGCCTCACTCCTCCCCACCCAGATATGCCTCACTCCTCCCCAGCCCAGATATGCCTCACTCCTACCAGCCCAGATATGCCTCACTCCTCCCCAGCCCAGATATGCCTCACTCATCCCCAGCCCAGATATGCCTCACTCCTCCCCAGCCCAGATATGCCTCACTCCTCCCAGCCCAGATATGCCTCACTCCTCCCAGCCCAGATATGCCTCACTCCTCCCAGCCCAGATATGCCTCACTCCTCTCCAGCCCAGATATGCCTCACTCCTCTCCAGCCCAGATATGCCTCACTCCTCTCCAGCCCAGATATGCCTCACTCCTTTCCAGCCCAGATATGCCTCACTCCTCCCCAGCCCAGATATGCCTCACTCCCCCCAGATATGCCTCACTCCGCCCCAGCCCAGATATGCCTCACTCCCCCCCAGCCCAGATTTGCCTCACTCCCCCAGATATGCCTCACTCCGCCCCAGCCCAGATATGCCTCACTCCCCCCCCAGCCCAGATTTTCCTCACTCCTCCCCAGCACAGATATGCCTCACTCCTCTCCAGCCCAGATATGCCTCACTCCTCTCCAGCCCAGATATGCCTCACTCCTCTCCAGTCCAGATATGCCTCACTCCGCCCCAGCCCAGATATGCCTCACTCCTCCCCAGCCCAGATATGCCTCACTCCTCTCCAGCCCTGATATGCCTCACTCCTCCCCAGCCCTGATATGCCTCACTCCTCCCCAGCCCTGATATGCCTCACTCCTCTCCAGCCCTGATATGCCTCACTCCTCTCCAGCCCTGATATGCCTCACTCCTCTCCAGCCCAGATATGCCTCACTCCTCCCCACCCAGATATGACTCACTCCTCCCCAGCCCAGATATGCCTCACTCCTCCCCACCCAGATATGCCTCACTCCTCCCCAGCCCAGATATGCCTCACTCCTCCCCAGCCCAGATATGCCTCACTCCTCCCAGCCCAGATATGCCTCACTCCTCCCAGCCCAGATATGCCTCACTCCTCCCCACCCAGATATGCCTCACTCCTCCCCAGCCCAGATATGCCTCACTCCTCCCCAGCCCAGATATGCCTCACTCCTCCCCAGCCCAGATATGCCTCACTCCTCCCCAGCCCAGATATGCCTCACTCCTCCCAGCCCAGATATGCCTCACTCCTCCCAGCCCAGATATGCCTCACTCCTCTCCAGCCCAGATATGCCTCACTCCTTTCCAGCCCAGATATGCCTCACTCCTTTCCAGCCCAGATATGCCTCACTCCTCTCCAGCCCAGATATGCCTCACTCCTCCCCAGCCCATATATGCCTCACTCCTCCCCAGCCCAGATATGCCTCACTCCCCCCAGATATGCCTCACTCCTCCCCAGCCCAGATATGCCTCACTCCCCCCAGATATGCCTCACTCCCCCCCAGCCCAGATATGCCTCACTCCTCCCCAGCACAGATATGCCTCACTCCTCTCCAGCCCAGATATGCCTCACTCCTCCCCAGCCCAGATATGCCTCACTCCTCCCCAGCCCAGATATGCCTCACTCCTCCCCAGCCCAGATACGCCTCACTCCTCTCCAGCCCAGATATGCCTCACTCCTCCCCAGCCCAGATATGCCTCACTCCTCTCCCGCCCAGATATGCCTCACTCCTCTCCAGCTCCTCCCCAGCCCAGATATGCCTCAATCCTCCCCAGCCCAGATATGCCTCACTCCTCCCCAGCCCAGATACGCCTCACTCCCCCCCAGCCCAGATATGCCTCACTCCTCTCCAGCCCAGATATGCCTCACTCATCCCTAGCCCAGATATGCCTCACTCCTCCCCAGCCCAGATATGCCTCACCTCTCTTCTACCCAGATATGCCTCACTCCTCCCCAGCCCAGATATGCCTCACTCCCCCTCATCCAATCCCTCCCGCCGCCTCCGTCGCTGGAACCGTGAACTCTATTAATCTTGGCTGTCTTTAAAGCTCTCCCAGGGAGGCTTTTTAATGAGGCCCCATCAATTACACAACTGGACTATTTCTTAGTAGGGCACGCGGCGCGGATGCCGGAAGTGGGCGCGCGCGCGGGGCTGGTAATGGGCTTGTTATGGTACTTTCCTCCCTGAAATATTAACGCTCCCTCTGAAGTCCGCGCCTTGCACATCCACCGGGGCGATTAGCCAGACTTGTAAAAGCTATTTTCCCCGCTTCTTTTCAAATATTTATTCCTGGCCCGGCTGGGGTTCGCGTCGCACGTTTCTTGGAGGATGTAAGGTGTGTGCAGGTCTTCCACAGGCCGCCTCTCTCCCCTCCACCTTTCCTGGCACCCTCCTTCGCCCCGTGCTCCTTTCCTCTGCTTCCCCTTGTACCCAGATCTCCAGGACAGAGACGGGCCATCCAGGTTCAGGACTGTAGAGCACCATTTTAGCCCCAGTGGAAGCAGGGCCGGCGCTAGGCATGGGCAGTGTGGGCAGCTGCCCAGGGCCTCGCACTCAGACCACCAGCATGGGGCCCCGCACCAGTGCAACACACAATGGGCCCTCTTGTACCCCTGCGGATCCAAATTAAAGAAAAGTGTCTCCTTGCAATTGGGCCCATGGGCGGGGGCCCCCTCCCTGGGCCTCTCAGGGATGGTGGGGAGGGAAGGAGATACTTCTTCTAGTCCCAGTTGCAAGGAGACACATTTAGCAGGTTTGTCCAGCAGTTAGGCCTCCTGCCGGGCTGCCCATTCAGAGACACTGTGGGAGGCCCTTTGTCAGCACTTTAGAGCCCCCAGGTTTTAACTCTCAGCCCCTAAGTAATTCTCACACCTTCAGTCCCATATGAGCTGTACAAGAGGTGCTTGAAGGAGTCTGAGAGGAGAAGAAGTGGCCCAGGAGGAGTCTGCACAAAGCAGCTTCCGGAGCCCTGAATGTGTCGTTTAAGTAAATAACAGGGGCCTCCCACATTCCCTTTCTGCCTGGGCCCAAAAATCCTAGAAAAGGCCCTGAACCGGTTCATGTGAAAGTGAGATAAGGGGGCTGCAATAACACCGCACGAGAGGCAAAGGCTGGCAGGTGCCCATCAGCAGCAGGTATGTCAGGGTCTGCTTGTGATGTTATCTATGAACCGAACTGTCTGGGTGTGGTTATCAGGAGGTGGCCATGAAAGCATTGGGCGAGCCAGAAAAAGAAAAGTGAAGGGGGGCGGGGGTTGTCTTCTGGGAGAGAGGAATTAGAAACCGGTGGGATGGAGAGGGAAAGCAAACCGTGAGAGTGCAACTGGAGACAGAAGGGAAGTGAGAGAGAATTACAGCATGTTGTGTAATTACGCCGCCATTCGTGGCAGAACTATAGCACAGGATTAGGCAAACTAAAGTGACTGTGACTGTTGTGGTTTTGGCACTTTTTTTTAGGTGAAAGGTGCCTTCCTGCCAAAAGTTGATGTAAGTACGCATTTTGTGCTAACATATTGTGCTAAATGAAGGGCTTGCATTTCAGGTAGTTTACGCATAATACACATGTTGTGTAATTTCCCAAAAATGATGCGCGATTACACAAATTTCGCAGACCCTAAATGAGAATGAGACGAGAGGAGGAGAGAGACAGACATATAGAGCACAGCTGAGAATCTCAGGTGGGACATTGGGCTTTGCCAGGGTGCCAGACAGCAGTCTTTTACCCAAGGACGGAGTTTTGATAGCAGAAAAACTTTGAGGCTCCCCAGGCCATCGCTGCCAGCAAACTGCACCCTTGCAGAAGCTGGGCTCCCTCGCTGCTCCATCGAGGCCGTGGACACCTTTGCAAGGCTATGGGTTTTTCCGAAAAGGTCTCTGCCTGAGGATGTCTGAAGAAGCCGCCACCGTCTAAACAATGAATGAAGCAAAGTTATTCCCAGGGTGGGGCAGACATACAGAAAGCATGAACAGCCTGGGGAAAATCAAGACAAGTGGAAGCCTAGGGAGAGGTTTCTGATCTCCACAAAGAGACTTGTTGTTGTAAGTTTGACAAAGCCGCGGCAACCATTCATGCAGGCACTACAAGCTGCAGACTGACAATTTTGCAGGAGATGATCCATCCAATGGGAGGCAGGCGTCGACTAGTCACAGGCCTGTGGGCCAGCTGCAGCAGGCTACCAAAGAACTGTGCTGCAGACCCCTGTTACTCGCAGGCACCGTGAGCAACCATCAACCATGGGCAACCATCAGCAAGGCCATCGAGCCCTGGATCAAGCCCAAACAGAAGACACCATCTACCGGAAAAGGGGCGTAATGTACAGTAGGATCATTGGACAGCTGCACCATGCTACTGCACATCTACCTTGCAGACCGTGCCCCTTGGCAACGAACAGCAAAGCACCAGTTCATGCCCCAGGCCTGCAGGTGCGATCCTAGGAAGCTGTGCCAAGACGCCCATCTAATGGAAGCGGGGTCAAATTTTGGGCTGGTCAATGGAACAAATTGAAAAGGCTCCCGCAGATCTGCCCCAAGACTGCATTTCACTGGAAAATATCCATATGTGCTTTGTCCACCCCAGGTCATGTATGGCTTGTCTGATAAAGATCCAGACACCCAACCCACCGAGTTCAAGTTGCTTACCTGCCTCAGGCCTAATCGGGTATTTCACCCAAGTGTAGGAAGCTGGGTTGTACAGTGGGGTAACTTTTCACACCACAGTGCAAAGCTAGATCCTAGTCAGGCAAACACTTTCTCCAAGACTGCCTCACCTACCCCTTAGTAGCTGAGACAGATGGCTAATTCGGATAATGTGCGTTAAGGGTTAGCAGTACCAGCACAACACTTGGATCAAGAAGCCACTCAGTAAATCAAGCAGAACAATTTATTCAAATTGAAAAGTATTTTATGATTTCAAAGGGTCAAAACAACAAAAAGCGAATGAGTCACTGCGAAGCTATAGTCCACGCGGCTTCTCCTTTCTGTATGAACGTCAATGAAACTTCCTGCAAAGAACTCACAGGTGGCCACTACAAAGTAAAAATGTATTTTATGACTGAAATAAGGCCGAAAAGGAAAAAATGAATCAGTCCCTTAAAAGATAAATAGCTGCAAAGTAATAGCTCTTTTCCACAGTTCTCCGTTCTGCATGAACACCCAATGAAAACTTGCAGCGCATTATTCACAAGTAGCCTCTGAAGGCTTCTTCTCCTCCAGTCACAGCACGACTCCCAGCCCCAGGCTACTGCTCGCCTGCAGTCAGGCAGGAGGGGCAGGGGGAGAGTCAATCACCGGGCCCGATTCACAGAACTAACTTAAGACAACATCCTAAACTTACTACCATTTTGGTATTGACCGAAGGCCCTTATTAATTTTGGTATTCACAGAAGGCACTTACTCATCAATGAGTAAGTGCCTTCTGTGAATACCAAAATGAGTAAGTGCCTTCTGTGCATACCAAAATGGTAGTAAGTTTAGGATTTGGTCTTAAGTTGGTTTTGTGAATTGGGCCCACCTTGTGCAGGAAGGCACAGTTCACACTTTCCAAACATCACAGAGTTCCTATGTATGTTGGGTGGGTTGGGGGTCCCTAGATGGTGTCTCCATGGCACATAATCTCTTCTGCTCCTTCCAAGTCTGTCCAGGCCCCTCACTTATAGATAACAGTCAGTCTCGCGAGTTGACACCCAAGTCCTTGCCGTCCTATGAAGCGCTCTCTTTCCATAAACCAGTTCATAGTGAGTGTAAGTTAGCTTTAGCACTCACTTTCAGATTCCGGTCAGTCACACAAGTTGACATCAAAGTCCTTGCCTTCGTATGAAGCGTTCTCTTCCCATATACCACTTCATAGTGAGTGTAAGTTGGCTTTATCACTCACTTTCAGATACCCGTCAGACTCACGAGTTGACACCAAAGTCCTTGCCGTCCTATGAAGCGCTCTCATTCCATATACCAGTTCACAGTGAGTGTTAGTTGGCTTTTTCACTCACTTTCTAGTTCTAATTAGGAACCTTCACAGAGTTCAGTGCTGCACCTCGTGAACTGCTGTCCTTCACAAGAAGAGTCTTCGGGGTACTCTGGCAGGACCTGGGGAGCTACCTGAAGACCAGCAGACACTGATCCTTTCAACATACACAAAACTTGGTTGGTGTGGATGACACAGTTCAGCAATCACTTGTCCACTTTCATCTCTGGCACCACGCAAGTTTGTGGTTCTGTAGGTCTTCTCTTGCGCGTCCAGCTTTGTTCTGCTTCCTGGGAGCCTCACAAGTCTATGCTGTATGGTCATCAGACCCCCCAACCTCTCACGGTTTACTTCTGGGCAGGGAGTCTGTGTTCCGGTCTTGTAATTGAGAGTAGAAGTATGTCAATGTTAAATCCGATACTTAAACAAAAAACATTGGAAATAGGGCCTAGTAGAAGTGGTAAAGACCACCCCTACTCCGATTACCCCAAAGTAGTCAATCAATTAATCAATTTTTAAATCACAGTAAATCACCCATGAGGGTCTCGAGGCACTGGAGATGTTTGCTGCTGGTGGTGGTGGGTAGTTCATTCAAACATCCAGGTTTTGAGTTCCTTCCTGAATTGTTAGGACGACAGTGCGGTCCTGAGGTGCAGCGGAAGGTTGTTCCATGCCTTGCTCGCCAGGTGTGAGGTTGACCCTCCTCAGCTGTTGGCTCGGCGGATCTGTCTGTTGTCTGCGGGGGAGAGGGAAGCAGAACAAAGGAGTCTGGTCGGTTGGTGGAAATTCAAGTTTATTACAGTTTCTGACGTACGGTGAAAACTCAGGTTGAGCGAGTGGTCAGTTCAAAGCTTTTAAAAGTTTACACTAGTAAATTTAAAAAACTGGGCTGTCTTCTGCATACTTTCATGGAAAACCAAGGCTGGTCTCACCCAAACTGGTTTGCTGACCTCTGATCTTAATCTTCAATGGAGAACATGTTGAAAACATATCACCTTATTTCAGTGTCCCAGCTTTGCAATTCTTTAAAAGCTTCCCAGTAGCAGTGGGCTGGAACCACCCATATACAATCGTCTTTTATCTCATCTTGAGCTTCCTAGGAAGGCAGTGTTCACCTCTTCCTTTAACTTAAGACCAGTGGGGCTCTGCAAATGATATCAGCCCTTCTGCAGCCTTCTCATGCAAACAGCAGGCAGGATGTGCACCGCTGGCTGAGAAACCGAATTCAATGAACTTATACACCAAAAGAGAAACACATGCACTGAGAAAAGGTAATCGATTTCCCAATGTGCAGTCTCAATACCAGCAATGTTGAACTGTGGCTAAGGACAGGAAACAGGTAAAAAGAGGATTGTCTGTACCAAGAACCAGGGGAGTCTACCACTTATCTCCATTTTCTTTTCGACACCATATAGCTGGAGACTGCACAGCTCAGGGTAACGTGAGACCGTTACCTCCCCAGGCATTGCAGTTAGTTTTTCTTTACCTAATGGGTTCACAAATTCCCCCAAGATACCTCAGAATTTCCACTGTGCGGTGACACGCTGTGGGCAGCATCCTCGAGGCAACGTCGATGTAAGCCGCGGAGGCGAACGTCAGTCGGCAACGGTGAAATGGCGTCATCCTTAGAAATTGGATTGTGTTCTTTGTTATGGCATGGGGATTGTTGGGGTTCAGAAATGAGACAAAGAAACCACCCCCCCCCCCTCAGTCAAAACTAGGGGCGCATCAAGTGGGATTGAGGTGAGGATTGGGCACCATGCATCTGGCAGGATGTATGACGCTACAACGAGGGCCATTTCAACGCGGTCTGTTAGATCTCGGTTTTCACAACGCAAGTCGTTACATCGACTTGCGCTGGAGGGGCGCTGGACTTCGGAATAGAGTATTTACTATTCCAACTCCAGTCTACATACAGTAGGGAAGGAGTTAGAAACAGTAATTTACACTATTCCTTAGCCTACAGCGCCCTCCAGTACAAGTCAATGTAACGACTTGCGTAGTGAAAACCACGATGTAATAGTACCACGTTGAAATGGATGCGTGGTAAACGATGTCTCCCATCTGGCATATACTACACAGCACCCTACATGGCTGGCTGAGCACCCAAAATGGCAGGCGGGTAGAGACCCTGGCGACACCAAGTGTTCACGAACCGCCAGGAACTTCAGCTGACCAGCAGCTCCTGGGCCAGAGGTATCGAAGTCTCTGGCAGGCTGTGTGCCTAACTCACCCTTGCCCTACATCAGGTAAGACGTGGAGTGCTGTGCAGGAGTAGTGACTCTGCATTGGTTGTATGTGTGCCTGGGAAGGGTACAGTACAAGTAAGTTGAGGCATTGAGGCCCACCTAGAAGCAAGCCTAGCCCCCGGGTCTGTTCTGCCCTCAGACTCGCAGTGATTGTTTGAAGCTTGCCATCGCCATTGGAGGGGAGGATGTCATCGTTCAAGTGCAGCCACACGCCAACGCTGCCCTTGGACAACTGAGAGGGGACTATTAGGTGACTGTGGTTCCCTTTATTTTGCTCTTCTGAATAAATGTGTTATTTGACTGTGATCATTGAGAAACCACTAACTGGTGTAATCTCTACAGAGAAATTACTTAGTAATAGTAATTGCTCATTAATACACTGTATTTAGCTTGTCAGCTGCAGGCTTGCATGGGTGAGCTGCAGAAGTGCAGGGTCTTCCCTTTCACCTCTTACGTGAGCCCAAAAGGGCCTACAGCTCAAGCTGGAGGAATGGGTAAGAGCATATTCCTAGTAGGCAAAGAGAGAAGAGAGGAATGCGTGGGGGTATGAGTGGGGGTCAAATAGGCCCCCCCCCATGGTGAGGCTCCAAAGTACAAGCACATCTGGAATGCCACCATGGCAAGACATGGCACCCAGTAGGCCAGAGACCAGTGTTAACTGAAGCGGTCAGAAACATGTCAATGGCTTACGCCAGAAGCGTCTACACTCTTACCAGGACTAGTTGACATTTTGAAGACTTCGTACTCACCACTCACGTTACAGAGTGTTCGCTGTAAGAAACCACTAGTCCATGAGGGAGTGGCTGGGGTGAGGGAATCCGAGTATGGGTGTCAGGCCAACCTCAGCTGATGTTGCTTCAGTTCAAAGTGTCAGGTTTTGCTCAGGCATACCTACGTCATATGGAGAAGTCTGGAGCCCTTAGAGATACAGCAAGATCAGATAGGGAGAGGCAAACTGGAAGGAAGCGAGTGGTGGTCGTGTGTGGCCTCTTAGCAACCACAGCCACGCCTTGCGAGTGCATCAAGAGACAGAACACAGCTGGAAGCTGTGTATCCCAGGGATCATGCATGGCGCAGGGCACAGGCTCTGGGTAGGCTGGCATCCACCGGTGCGTGCGAGCACACATGTGAGGGGCACGAGCATGGATGTGAGATAAATGCAAAAACAACAATTGATGGACAGAATGCAGAACAATGTCATACATTCACCCCAGTACAGAGATCTGGGCCTTAATCCATTGTTTTTTTGCACTCCACACCACCCCATTTCAGACATGGCCATATGCAAATCAGCCTTGACCCTGTGCCTCATGGGAACAGCCCAGCCCGAACTGCCAAGCCATGTCTTTCCTGGACCGGAATACAGCATCCTAGGACCAGTTTCTGGCTATCAGCAGTCATCAGCTAGGATAGCTTGACTCCAGTGGTGTGGGTATGGGATGGGTATGCTCAGACGTGAGTCCCATGCTCTCCACACCACTGGAGTCAAGCTAGCCAGGCTGATGAAGACTGATAGCCAGAAACTGGTCCTTGGATGCTTCATTCCGGTCCAGGAAAGACATGGCTTGGCAGTTCGGGCTGGACTGTTCCCATGAGGCACAGGGTCAAGGCTGATTTGCATATGGCCATGTCTGACCTGGGGTGGTGTGGAGTGCCAAAAAAAGATGGATTTAGGCCCAGATCTCTGTACTGGGGTGAATGTCTGACATTGTTCTGCATTCTGTCCATCAATTATTGGTTTTGCATGGACGCGAGATAGACGGGCAATCCATAGTGCATGGTAGAGAGTAGAACGGTATGGAGAGCGCAAGCATGGCCACTGGACGCCAGGCATCCAAGGACACTGCATAATGCAGAAGGCATGGAAGGCACAAGCAAGGAGTGTGTGCGGGCATGGCAGGGATAGCACCAGGTGCAGAGCAGACTGGCAATGAAAGCATCAGCATGGACTCAGGGCGAGCTGGCACTAAAGTGACAGTGGTTGGCGCAGAGCAGAGTGGCGTAGAGGGCATGGACTCTGGGCAGACTGGCACCCCCTGAGCAATGTCTGGAGCAGGCCGGTGATTGACAGGGGCAGACTGCTGTGCTGCCCTGTGCACAGCCCTCCACTCCAGCACGCGTGGATACCCTGGGGCCGCCCTCCCCTTCCAGGGACTGATTAAGCGCTGTCACGAGCTACAGGAACTGGACAGCAGTCATTAGGGCTTCACTGCCCCAGCCAGGCCCGGGTGCTTCTGGGACTTGAGGGACTTAATTAGACCTAGAAATACAGAGTAATTGCAGGCGACGCGCCGGGGCCGCAAGGCTGCGCGCCCCAGACGTACCAGCATGTGCCGGATGCCAGGACGGATTGATGGCATGACAGAGAGGCCTGCTCGCTCTTTCTGAACCTCGGGTCTGACCAGTGCCCACCAGCCGGCTGGACGGTAATGATGGCCCGGCGAGAGGTTGTCAACGGGTGTCATCCCTCTGTGCTGACCACTCGCTGACATAAGCACCAAATTACACAGTGGCCTCCCAAGGCACAGAGGAACAGGTTGACTGTCTCTTTAAAGGGCCTGGTCTACATAGCATACAGGTAGGAAAATAAATACCTGGGGTGGTACAGGGTGAAGGGGCAATTTTTATTACTGGATAAAAACAGCACATGATAGTGAGATGTAGAGGGTTCTACAGCAAACAACTTCACTGATAATAATGCACGATCCTCAACTGGGATACAAACAACTACTGAATGCACAAATGACATAAAACTGTGGCAGAGAAAAAGAAAACAAGAAGACCTTGTTAAAATAAAAAATGTAAACTTGGGACTTTTGGAAGCCATGCTTCAATAACCTGCTGCCTCACCTACGCATATATATCCAAGTAGGAGGAGCAGGTGGGTTTAAAAGCCTGTTCAGCTTCCAGAGTCTGTATGGAATTGTTTGCCACCGAGGAGCACTATGGATGGAGCCAAGGTGGCATCAACGGCATTCTTCAAGTGACACCGTCTCTCTGGGATGAGTAACCCTGGGCAGTGAATTCTGCTTAGTTCGCGCAGTTTTCCACACTCCGCGGAGCATGCGGAGTTCCCACGTAGTTTTTTTCCTCGCTCATCGCGCATCAACGTCAAGTTGGTGAGCGCGAGTAAGGAGAATCAACCTCCTGCCGAGATTTCTCTACGCGGCCACTCGCGTTCAGAAACCTTCTTTTCGCGTTAAGAAAGCTGCTGCTCGAGAAGAAAACCTACTCGAGCAGCAGAAAGGAAGCTGCGCCCTCTTGCACTGCGCGTGGTGCAGTTCGCGCAGCAACTTTACAGATTGTGTAAGGTAGACCCAACTGTACAGACCTTCCCCTCAATGTACCGAGGACTTTTAGGCAACACACTGCTCAGGTGTTTCCTCACATAAGTGTTCATTACGCGTAGGTTTGTACCAGTGCCCAGGAGCGGCCAGCAGTGGCTCCTGCACTCCATAGTGCAAGCTAGTCGGAAGGCAGTGGGGCGCTCTACAGGGACGAAGAAAAGAGGAAATCAGAGAGGGAGTCAGGCAGAGGGTGCCGAGCACTAGAAGGTTGATGGAGTCGCTAATGGGGGTTTTCAACTTAACACCTTGGCTGCTGATGATATTTTCATCCTGTGCTGAGCTCGTCATGAGCACCAAAGGGGTTAAATCAGGACATGAAGAGCCTATAGATCCTCACTCTCAGAGTCAACAGTAGACTGCCCCAAGGTCCTCCCAGGAACACTGGTCTCGGATGGGATACTTTTAATAGCATTGGGATGCAGCCAAGATGGCTGCTGAAGTCAAAAAGTGGCACGTACGTTGCAGGGTCGGCTCTAGGCTCATGGCGGCCCTGGGCAGGGAGCGTAGGTAGGGGGCCCTCGGAGGAACGCAGGCGCAGAGGCCAGTGAAGAGGGGTTGGTCAGCGTGTTTAGAAGTGGAACAGAGCCCGAGGCCGCCAAATCCCTGCCAGGGGCCACCACGCAAATATGTATCCATCCTCAGAGGATTATTATATTAAGGATATATATTGGCGTGGCGGCCCCTGGTGTTTGGTGGCCCTCTGCAGGTGCACAGCTTGCACATGCCTAAGGCGGCCCCTGCACGTTGTGTTTTGGCAGAAGTGGGCGAAGGTCCAGATTAAGATGGGGTGAACCCCTCTCACCTCCCAGTCCCTCTAAGGAACCTTGATCTTTAGAAAAACTAAGGTTCTGTACCGTGTCAGTGCTCTCTTATTGATGCCACTGGACATGAGGATAACTTGCCAGCTCTTCCTTCCTTTCCGTGGCAGGGACAGTGGCCTCTTCCTCCTCACCAGCCCACAGAAGGGGCATTACAAGGCAGCAGGAGGTGAGGAGGGGAGTAAGGAGCAGGACAAAGAGGATGCTGGCGAGTGCAGCTCTTGCGAGGAGAAGGTTATGAATCTTTAATGTGTTTATTTCTCTGCGCTGCTGTCGGGGGAGAAGCAAATCACAATCCACACTCTTTGGAATTACATTGTAGGCTTTAAAAATATCTGAAGGGAGAGGAGAGCGAAGGGGCAAAGTAATGAGAAAGGAAGATGGCGGCAACAGAACAGGGGATAGGGAAAAGCAGGAGTGCTTAGACTAGCACCACAAGAAGGAAGGGCGGGATTTAGACGTTTGACGCAATATCAGCTGCCAGAGTATCGTCGTGCATTGACACCGGGGCCAACATAATGCACACAATTATATCTTTTTAGGTTCCTGGGTCTCGCCTGCAGACCGCTTTTAGCTTCAATTGTTGGAAGACCTATTCTGCATGATACTCGTACTTGCAGTGGGCACTGGGTCACTCCAGTGGTTAATATTGGTTAGCTAGTATGTTTGTACATTTCGTTGGATTGCTTTATTTTTATTTTATTTATAATGTTTTATATAGCGCGAACTTGACCCCGAAGGATATCAGAGCGCTTTACAATTTGAGGCAAAGGTAACAAATCAGAACATTAGTCTAACATGGGGAATCCAATGGGCATTGAATCAACTAGTACAAACATAACCGCTCAATATAACCTGAGTGCACGAAATGCAAGGGGAGAGTCGCTGCTGGAAGACTTCTGTCCTGTTTAAACGCAGGATGGTAATTTACGTCATTGAAGAACGGGTAGAATAATCCAAACAAAACAGTGATGTGTTGGCTCTTCCCAATATAGTCCAAAGGGGAGAGAAGAGAACTATTTGCTGTTATTGGAAACGTTGGCAGAGGATGACACAAGACTCTGGATCATGCCCACGAAATACTGGCACTGCCACTTTCTGTGTCTCAATGGGACATCACTTCTTTGCTAGCCATTCGACAGGATGACTTATTATTCCATTACTTATGTTTAGGGAGATGCTGTCTTTTTTCTGTTCCAGCGCCTCATGGGAGTGCATGTATTTCTTTGCGCTCTCCTCTATGCGTTTCTTGCCCACTCGCATACCCGTCCCTGCACTGTCTGCGAGGAGCCTCCCCCAGTTTTCCAAGCAGGAGAGGCTGAGGTAGAGGCAACAATGTACAATCTCCCACCAAAGCCTCTGTTGCTTCCTGCAGCGCAGTGGCATTGATATTCCCAGCGCGCCTGCCCACACCTCGGTTGCTCCTCACAGGTTAGTGGCATGGACTCAGCCAACCTCCCCACACTGGTCCTCCTCTCAATATCATTTCTTTCATTTTTCACCTCTTGCCGGGCGCTAAGAAACATTAGTTTTCATTTATTAAACGTATTGCAGGGCTAGAAAATTCCACCCGACCGAGCTAAATTTAACAAGGTCGAGCTGTTTTTAAGTCCTACTCGCCCTTTCTGGCGAGTAGTAAAACAAACCAACTTCTGTCCTCTGTCTGTGAAAACGGGGCAAATGTGACAAGATAGCCAGATTTAAAGGCATTTTTATTGCTCACAAAGTTAATGAGCAATAAAGATGCCTTTACATTTTTTTATCTTGTCACATTTGTTCCACTTTCACAGACGGAGGTGAAGTAGCTTGCATGTAGGTCGAGGAAATTTTTTAAGGTACTAGTCCTGCAGGACTAGTACCATTTTTTTGATTTTTCGAGCCCTGTATTGCTTCAAGATTGGCACTGGCTATGTTGGAACAGTAAATTAAATGCAAACAGAATGGTCATCAGAGCGCCATGACGCATACGTGATGACGCAGGCGTTCACATATGTCGGGATTCTGGGGCCATCCTTTTTGCCTCCCCCTCACCGCCCTCCCACTTGTTATCGCTGCTATTCAGGTGGGATCTTACACACTTGTCAGGGCCTGCATCGAACACGACTGGGTGCGCTTGCATCTATTCAAGCTCATGTCAAACTAGTGCCAGCCATTCCTGCGGGGAGTTGGAGAGGCCTCCTTGAAGTACTCTTGGGTCTCTGTTTAGTGGCAGACACAGGACATTGCTTTTATCACAATTCATAGATATTCACAAATACAATGCCGCTTAGACGAGGTTATTAGGAGAACCTAAATGACTTTCTACACCACACGCAACTATGAGGCACCCAATACAACCATCCACCAGGAACTTACTAAAGCAGACACCGTAAAAAGCAAACCGCGCAGAGCAACAACACTGTGAACACCACTCCATCTTCCGAATCCACATTTCTAAAACTGTGATTTTTAATTTTCCCAGTAATCCTCATTATCCCCACCACACCACCGCGCCAACAATCTACCTTCACCTCGTTCGAAGCCCGGCAATCTATGGAGGTCCTAAACCTGGCCCTCAAAACACTAGCCTCCAACACACCTTCGGATCCATGCTCGGTCAAGTGCAGAGACTGGCTACTTGGGCAGGGATTACAAGCCCCAATAAATCGGTTGTCCTTCAAAATAAGGCGGAAAGGCCTGTTTATGCAGGGGGTGCTATGTTGGTAGGGGTTACATGACCATGCTATTCTACACCGTTTTATGCTTAGGCCACTTTTCGGTTTTCTTGGTGCCTCGCTGGGACTTTTGAAGGACTCTGGTGGCGGGGATTCTAGTGAGTGCCGAGATTGTTTGTACTGCTCTGTGCTGTCTGGGTGATGGGAGACTGGCTTTTAGACGTTCTGTGCATGGGTGATCAGAGACAACTGCAAATTACAGACAGCCCAATTCATGTGCCATTCTAATTCAAATGTAGTTCAGGGCAAGAACTTGGGAAGCAAAACACCGTCCAAATAAGGCTGGGAGCATGCACGCACACACAGATAAACCACACATGCAATCTGCAGGAGAGGATGTGGCCTAACTAGGGCAGTCTGCCTCAAATCTGCGGAATCGGGTTCGAGTCTTGGCAACGACACTCAACATCCTGTGATTCTGGGCAAATCACTTAATCTCCACGTGCCCAACAAAAATGAATGTGTCCTTGTGTAACACAACTGTTGCTCATTCGGGTCAAGTTTGCACTATATAAAACTCAGAGAACAAACAAAAGAGCAGGGAATAAGAAACATGTTCAGGTTATCTCCTTTTAAAGGAACACAATTCTGATGATCCCAATATAATATAATCAAACTGGGATTACTTCCACCTCAAGAGCTAGTGCTGTTCCTCCATTGGTATTCTAGGAATATCGAAGCAATGGGCATCCACTCTCTCGGCTAGAGACAACGCCTCATAGAAAACCCCTCACAGCTTTACAGCAAGTTACACATCATGCACCTCATACACCAAGATACCAAATCATTTTAGACAAAGTCCGCATTATAATTTCCAACATTCACACAATGCCTGGCTTTTCAGACAAATTGCACATTCTCAGCTTCTGCACTCAGATCTCAGAGGCCTGTACAGGTTGGTAAGACATCAGGTGTATCATAAACAAGGATTTTTTTTTACGTCAATCCAGATCAATACAGAAAGAACAAACCAGCGACACGTGTTTCATCACAACGTGGTACAATTGTGATTCTTCAGGGCTGTAGGTTTGGCAAAAGGGTCATAAAAATCGCAATACCGGTAATAATCCTTGTTTATGATACACGTGATGTCGACCTCTATTCCACGACGAAGAATGTTTGACATTTATTTTAAATTTACGTGGTACACTTGAACCACTAACACTTATACGTGTGCACAGGACTTGGCTTCAGACTTTAAAGACTAGTTAGTTGTGATTCAGCTCCCACACTTTGACCTCACAGGGCTCTACAGACAGGTGGCATTACACAGCTCCCACACTTACACCTCAGAGTACTTTACAGACAGATTACACACTGAGCCGAAGGACTTGTCATACAGGTTGCATATCATGCTGGTCCCACATTCAGACAGAGTTTTACAAACAGGGTGTAATGTGTACTGTTCCCAAACAAACGCTGCATAGGGTTTTACATGCGGTTGACACATTTTACAGATTACAGTTTATACAACTCCTACATTCACAGTCCACCCCTGGGGCTTTACAGACCGGTTGCACATTATACAGCTCCAAAACTCCGTTTGTCTTTGGGGCTTTAAAGGCAGGTTACACTGTACACAGTTTCTAAACTCACCGTCCATTAGGCTTTACAGACAAGTTGCACTGTATACAGATCCCACACTCACAGCCCATATGGCTTTCCAGACAGGTTACACTGTATACAGCTCCTACACAGCTCGTAGGGCTTTACAGACCGGTTACACTGTATACAGATCCCACACAGTCCATCGGGCTTTGCAGACAAGTTAAACTGTATACAGATCCCACACTCACAGCCCAAATGGCTTTCCAGACAGGTTACGCTGTATACAGCTCCTACACAGCTCGTAGGGCTTTACAGACAGGTTACACTGTAGAGAGCTCCCACGCTCATAGTCCATAGGGTTTTACAGACAAATTATATTGTATACAGCTCCCACACTCAGCCCGCAGGGCTTTTGGCAGGTTACCCTGCATACAGCTCCAGTGCTCACAGTCCATCGGTGCTAGAAAGCGAGTTATTAGTAGTGGCAAATATGCATCAGCCACTGGTTGGGACCACAATGCACCTGGACAACATGCTTAAAAGTCCACTGGACACACTCCAGACAGGGTACGCTTTGTGGAGTTGATGCAAGTGAGCTCTGTTTTTTTCCTGCAGAGTTTTATACAGAGCGAACTTGACCCGAATCGGGTATCAGAGCGCTTTACATAGCACCAGTTACGTTACATGAGGGCACACATTCATTTTTGTTCAGCACGGGGAGATTAAGTGATTTGCTCAGAATCACAGGATGTTCAGCTGCATTGCTGAGACTCAAACCCAGTTCCCCAGATTCGAGGTCGACCGCCCTAGCCGTTAGACCAACTGTTAACCTGAGGCTTGCAGGAAGCCCACTCTTTATTCCTCTTATAACAAGGTACATACAATGAGCTTTAGTTCCAGATAATGCAGCAGGTGCAGTCAGTCAGAATGCAGGGCATGCTGGTGCAAATCAAGTTTCCAGCTTGGCAATCCTTCTCTCATTTTCAAGTAGCAGAGCTCAGAGGCACTGCCCTTCTCAGATACTTATTCAGTGTTCTTTGAGGGTCACACAGGAGGGCCCCCGTGTCCAATAAGATGCAGGAAAATACCCCAGAGATATGACCATTTCCTCCAAAGTATGGCATAATGGTCTCCCAAAAAAGCACTATTTCTCCAAAATTCAATGTAGCGGAAGTCCAAGCAGAGAGGCAAGAGCTGCCTAAACCAACCTCCAGGAGGGCTAATCTCCATATTCTCCCTCCCTCACTGACCTCGGCACAATCCTTCCTTAACCCTTCCATCTGGCTGGGTTCAAAGAGTAGGGGTGTAAATGAAACTGGTTTCTCCTGCCTGTCTCTGCCTTTTATTGAAGATTGTTTACGGCCCCTTCCAATGGCATTCCTATGTAGCAGAACACACTCCTCCCAGAATGGCTCCTTCACCTCTAGGCTACCTATCACCTCATCAAAGCAGCCTAGCTAATCCACTTAACTGACCAATCAGGACAGAGCACTGGAAGGCTGCAAACAGGCCCCGATTTCCAACAATCGGACTTTACAGACAGGTTACACTGTACACAGTTCCCACGCTCACAGTCCATGGGGCTTTACAGACAGGTTACACTGTATACAGTTCCCACGCTCACAGCCCATGGGGCTTTACAGACAGGTTACACTGTATACAGTTCCCACGCTCACAGCCCATGGGGCTTTACAGACAGGTTACACTGTATACAGCTCCCACGCTCACAGCCCATGGGGCTTTACAGACAGGTTACACTGTATACAGCTCCCACGCTCACAGCCCATGGGGCTTTACAGACAGGTTACACTGTATACAGCTCCCACGCTCACAGCCCATGGGGCTTTACAAACAGGTTACACTGTATACAGTTCCCACGCTCACAGTCCATGGGGCTTTACAGACAGGTTACACTGTATACAGTTCCCACGCTCACAGTCCATGGGGCTTTACAGACAGGTTACACTGTATACAGCTCCCACGCTCACAGCCCATGGGGCTTTACAGACAGGTTACACTGTATACAGCTCCCACGATCACAGCCCGTAGGGCTTTACAGACAGGTTACACTGTATACAGCTCCCACGCTCACAGCCCATGGGGCTTTACAGACAGGTTACACTGTATACAGTTCCCACGCTCACAGTCCATGGGGCTTTACAGACAGGTTACACTGTATACAGCTCCCACGATCACAGCCCGTAGGGCTTTACAGACAGGTTACACTGTATACAGCTCCCACGCTCACAGCCCATGGGGCTTTACAAACAGGTTACACTGTATACAGTTCCCACGCTCACAGCCCATGGGGCTTTACAGACAGGTTACACTGTATACAGCTCCCACGCTCACAGCCCGTAGGGCTTTACAGACAGGTTACACTGTATACAGCTCCCACGATCACAGTCCATGGGGCTTTACAGACAGGTTACACTGTATACAGCTCCCACGCTCACAGCCCGTAGGGCTTTACAGACAGGTTACACTGTATACAGCTCCCACGCTCACAGCCCGTAGGGCTTTACAGACAGGTTACACTGTATACAGCTCCCACGCTCACAGCCCGTAGGGCTTTACAGACAGGTTACACTGTATACAGCTCCCACGATCACAGTCCATGGGGCTTTACAGACAGGTTACACTGTATACAGCTCTCACAGCCCGTAGGGCTTTACAGACAGGTTACACTGTATACAGCTCCCACGCTCACAGCCCGTAGGGCTTTACAGACAGGTTACACTGTATACAGTTCCCACGCTCACAGTCCATGGGGCTTTACAGACAGGTTACACTGTATACAGCTCCCACGCTCACAGTCCATGGGGCTTTACAGACAGGTTACACTGTATACAGTTCCCACGCTCACAGTCCATGGGGCTTTACAGACAGGTTACACTGTATACAGTTCCCACGCTCACAGTCCATGGGGCTTTACAGACAGGTTACACTGTATACAGTTCCCACGCTCACAGTCCATGGGGCTTTACAGACAGGTTACACTGTATACAGCTCCCACGCTCACAGCCCATGGGGCTTTACAGACAGGTTACACTGTATACAGCTCCCACGCTCACAGCCCATGGGGCTTTACAGACAGGTTACACTGTATACAGCTCCCACACTCACAATACGAGGGGCTTTAGAGACAGGTCGCGCTGTATACAGCTCTCACACTCCGTCCTTGGGGCTTTGCAGACTGGTTACAGGTTCTGTATCTCTAGCATTCCTTTGCAGTCTGGTCTGTTAGGGGCAGTATCATGTGTACCCTGCCAGCACTTCACAAACAAGTTAAACTGAAGTAAGCGCCTCCTCCAACAAAGTGACCGTGCTTTACACCAAGGCTTGTTTGTCAATAACTGAATATCGTGTAAGATGTCAGCACATTATGAACAGGTTATCCAATACAACACACTTTCATGCAATGAAGGGGGCGAGGTGGGGTCAAACAGGCGCTTCCATTGGCGTAGTAGGTGCAGTGGCACCGGGTACCCACAAAACCATGAGTATTGTTTTATTTCAAAATACAAACAGGAGCCAGGGGCCCATTTTCTAGCTTGCACTAGGGCCTTGACACCCTGCTGAGGTCCAGCATATGTGGGGTGCCGGACGCAGGGCGGGCAGGTGGACAGTAGGCGGTGTCACTGCCGCCTGAAAGGAGCAGTCAGACGCCCGAGTTACAGACACGACGAACCGGCGCTAAAAATAACGCATATAATCACTGCCAGCCAAAGTGTCTTTTAATGGTACCCAGCTTGCAGCTAAAAATACCACTCCGCCGGCCAAAAACAGGGCCAGCCTGCAGGCAAGGGAAAGAGGGGGTGCTGGCAGACAGCGCCTTGAAAGATGGTGCAGGTGAGAGGCAGTGAGAGAGGGGGAGGGAGAACTTGAAGCAAGGGTGCAGCAGGTAGAGGCCAGAAGGCGGGAGTGAGAGAGAGGAGGCTGGGGATTTAGAAGCAGAGGGTGAAAACAAGAAGCTGGACGACTTAAAGTGCAAGGTCAGGGCGAGATCTGAGACAGGCTGTGGCAGAAAGTTACAGAAGTTAGAGGGCAGCAGAGGTTGAGGAGGGAAGCAAAGTGCCATTCAAGGAACGAGGACGGAAGGCGCCAGGGGGAAACCAAGGCGACTTGACTCGAAATGTCAGAGCTGTATAGCGTGTGTGACCGGTCTGTACAGCTCTGTGGAGTTGGAGTGTTGGAGAGGTATAACCGGTCTGTAAAGGCCAGTGGATTGAGTTTGGGAACTGTAGAATGTGTGGGTGAGCAACCTGCATGTAAAGGCTTGCTGACTAACTATTGGAGCTGTATAGTGCATATAACCTGTCTGTTATGCGGTGACTGCGTGTACGACTTGTATGATGGATACCCTGTCTGAAAAGGATTGCGAGTGTCAGAGCTGTACATGTGTTTACCGGTCTGTAAAGGCCAGTAGAGTCGAAGTGCTGGAGCTGTATACTGTGTAACCCTTCTATAAAGGCCTGCGGATTGAGTGTGTGGGAGCCAGGGCTTTAAGTGGGCCGGGTCTTACCGGGTCTGAGCACCGGCAGTTTTTTAACAGGGGGCCTCGAAACAGGTCTCTATCCGGCTCTGTTTTGAGCCCTGCCCCTAACACAGGCGGTCCATTTGTTTCCGGACTGTAGTGACAGCAGTTTGCCGTCACTACAGTCCGGAAAAAAGTGCCAGGGCGCAAAACAGCCCGATAGAGACCCGTTCCGAGACAGCAGGCACATCGATGTGCACTGCCCACACTGCTCACTAGTGGAGAAGTTACGGCATGACGTCATGCCAGGTGAGCGTTGTGGGGGAAGGGAAATCCTTAAAAGAGTCATTTCTTTCTGGATTTCCCTTCTCATTCTGAAACGCAAGAGCAGCAACATTGTGTAGTTTCACCATGGTTTTAATTGGAAGCTTTTTCAACATTAAATGTAACAAGCCAGAGTTGCAGCTTATTTATCCTATACAACTAATAACCATTGACGAAGCCAATAGTCCTTACTTGTTGTAGGTATGTCACTTGTTGTATCACATATGATATGCAATGGCAGCAAAATACAAGTGGGGCGGCACACTATGCTAAACACAGATTTTTAGCGTAAGTGTTTTAAAACCACGCCCCCAACTACACTGGCCACGCCCATTTTAGACCCCCCCCCCCGTTTTTTCATCCCACTTAAAGCCCTGGTGTGAGCTATATGTGTAACAGATCTGTAAAGGCCTGCAGATTCTGAGTATTGGGCCTGCAAATTATGTGTGGGAGCTGTATATGTAACCTGTCTATATGGACCTGCGGATTGAGTGTGTGGGAGCTGTATGTGTAACCTGTCTATATAGACCTGCGGACTGAGTGTGTGGGAGCTGTATGTGTAACCTGTCTATAAAGGCCTGACGATTGAGTGTGTAGAAGCTGTATCTGTAACCCGTCCATCAATGCCTATGGTTTGAGTGTGTGGGAGCTGTGTGTGTGTAACCGGTCTAGGACGGCCAGCAGATTGTGTCTCGGATCTACGAAAGGTGTAACCAGTCTATAAAAGAATGCAGATTGTGAGTGTGGGAGCAGTATGTATCATCTGTCTGTAAAGGGCTGCAGATTGTGAGTGCTGGGCCTGCAGATTGTGTGCGGAGCTGTATTGTGTGTACCCCGTCTGTAAAGGCCAGTGGATTGTATGAGAGCTGTATCTGTAAAGACCTGAGGATTGAGTATCTGGGAGCTGTATGTGCATCCTGTCCGCAAAGGCTTGCAGATTGAGTGCGGGGGAAATGTACGTGTAACCGGTCTATAAAAGGTCTGCAGATTCTGCGTGTGGGAGCTATATTTGTAATCTGTGATATTGGCTGACATCTTACCTAGATCCTAACAGACTTGCCTTAAAGCCCTGTAGTCCTGTAGCTGTATAATGTGTAAACTGTTGCTGAATCATGGCTCTCTGAAAGCAGTAGTAGTTTGGGTAGCATGTCTACACCCACTTGACAACCCAGTGGCAGTAGAGAAGGGATGTGGTAATGGATGTCTGCAAAGAAGGTAAACGGAAGGGATAAAGGTGAAGAATGTATGTGGCAATGAATGATGCAATGAAGTAGTTGACCATCCAGGAAGCAAAATAATGGTGGCAAGGACATTAGGCAGAAATGGAAGAGGAATAAGAAAAGGGGGGGTGGAAGGAAAGAAGGCAAGGAATGGATGAGCACAAGGTGGTACAAGAAATAAGAAGACAGGGTGAGAGCAAGGCACCAGGGGACAAGAGGCAGTGGGTAAGAACAAAAGGGAAGGTGTAATGGGGTTGTGGAAAAGGGGGCATTTGGCAATAAAGGAGAGCAAGAAACACATTCAAATGATGAAAGCAAGGGGGCAAAGGGGGCTACAGAATAGAGCAACATATAGGACAGACAAGCAGAAGGCAAGAGCACTGGAGTTAGAACGTAGGACTGCAGAATGTGGTATTGGGGGAGCGACAACATTGGAGAGCAGGGAGTCAGCCCTTAGACAAGGACATTTGGAGGTATCCAGGTCATAAGTCAAGCTCACACAGGATTATCCTGCTTCTGAAGCCTATGCTCACTAATATTTTGTTCCAGGGCCTGGAGAGGCATTTCTCTGCTTCTTGAAACCAGTTTATTTTGGGCAGAACATGTTGCAGTTGGCCACTCTATAACAAATGCAGGAGGCACAGAGCACCAAGAGAACAGATTTGGTAGAAACAGGTGTAAAATACATAGAGCTGGCAAGCTTCAGCAGTGGCTGCGAGGAGAACTTAATATTGGATCTTAGCTACCACCCTGTTTTAGTTCCAAGCACTGTAAACAATGGGACGCTAAGGTTAAGCACAGACATGCCCTGACTTGTAGAACAGCTCGATAGAATAACTTCGATACCAACATACATTAAATAGGAGGCTTAAAGTAGAAAGCCATTTATACTGCTCTCTCTCCCACCCACCCACCTACGCCGCTCCACAAAACTAATGCCCAATGGCCGATGTTATTCATCAACTCAACTTCTGATTTGCCGTCAAAATGGTCACGTATCTACACCGCAAAATGGTCACCAATTTAGCAACAGTAAGGAAAACCTGCAAGTGGAGTGGTGCTTAGCCATGTTTAAACAAAGCACGGACATGGTGCACTATGGAAAGGCAGAGCATTGGCGCTCACTTTGCCAGAAGTAGTGTTAACCATGTCAACTGTACAAGGGGGGGGAGCAAAGGCACCTTTTAAATGGCTTCTTTTTGCTCTCCAGTTTCTGCTTTGGAACTCAGGGGACAGGTGCACCTTTCCCAAAGGACACACTGTAGCTTCCGAGGACCTAGTCACAGAGCCTAACCCCCAGGTAAATTCTGAGTTAGTAAACACAATAAGATGATGGACGGAACACTGAAGCTTTTCAGACACTCACCCCCAGTCACTATTAGACCTGGGTTGAATACATCATCATTCTTTTGCACACTTCGCCACCACAGTTCAGACCCAGCCTTATGCAAATCAGTCTTGACCCTGTTCCTCATGGAAACAGTCCAGCAGGAACTGCCAAGCCAGGCCTTCACTGGACTGGAAACAAGCATCCTGGGACCGGTTTCTCGGGGTAACATCCCTCATCAGTCAAGCTAGCTTGAATCCAGTTGCAAAGTGAGCAAGTGGCCGACGTCTGGGCATACCCTGCCAACTTAGGGCAAACAAGCAAACGCAATAAAATGGAAGGAACGCTGACATTTTTCATACAGTCGCCCCCAGTCACTATTGACTGGGGGTGACTCCGTTGTTCTTTTGCTCACTTCACCCTACCAGTTCAGACCCAGCCATATGAAAATCAGTCTTGACCCTGTTCCTCGTGGGAACAGTGTAGCCCGAACTGCCATGCCACATCTTCCCTGGACTGGAAACAAGAAAACTGGGACCGGTTTTGGGGTAACAGCCCTCAACAGCCAGGCTAGCTTCAATCCAGTGGTAAAGTGAGGTGGGTCCAAACTGAAATGGTGTGGCAAGCAAAATAACGATGGAATAAACCCAGATTTTTGACTGGGGTAAAGGTTTGATAATGTTCAACATTCCGTCCATCTTATGGTGTTGCATTTTCACCCTAAGTGGGAAGGGTATGCCCATACATGGGCCTCCTGCTTGCTACAACACCAGTTTCAAGCTAGCCTAGCTGATGTGTGGTGATGCCCCAAAACCGGTCCCAGGATGCTGGTCTTCTGGTCCAGGGAGGACCTGGCCTGGCAGATCGGGCTGGACTGTTCCCATGGGGAACAGGGTCAAGTCTGATTTGAATATGGCTGGGCCCAAACTGGAATGGAGCGGAGAGCAAAATAACGATCGATTAAACCCAATTTGTTACTGGGGGTGAATGTATGACTATGTTCAACATTCAGTCCATCATCTTTTTGTGTTGCATTCTTAGTTAGTGACATGGTCCTGCGAGAACTGGGCATGAAATCCAGACTGCAACACTAGGCAGTATCTTGGGTAAACAGGCGGCATAGTCCAGACCTTCTATTGCCTCAATGAAAGCGAGGAGACATCTAGCTGGATCAGGGTCTCAAACATAAACCCAAACCCGTGATAGCTATTCACTGCATCCACCAAAGATAAAGGTTTATGCCATTATTCTAAATGGAATGATTTCACATTCGTGTATTATGGATATCTGGGAGGGATCCAGCTCTCTTGGACACCTCTGCCCTTGACCGATATGTTGTAGTTGTAAATAGATAGTGAGACTACAAGCTGCTCCACCAGAAGATGGGCCCAGTGCAGTCTCGTTGTTACTGCGCTACTTCTACTAGTAACACAGAGATTTGACTGACAGCATTCTTGATAAAGTTACTAAACCGTATTCAAAATAGTTACACCAAGCTCAGGTATTTTCGATCTAGCAACATTTCCCGAAGGGAAGGAAGTTCTCGGTGTGACCAACTCAAATAATGGGAAATTCATAAGAGCTTGAGTCATGTAGTGCCTTTGAAGGGGCAACTCTGTCCAGCTCCTACCACAATTTTCTAGTGCCCTGCAAGAAAATCAACAAAAATGAATTAGCGGAGAGGATTTATTGTATTAACTTTAGTGCAACCTTGCCTTTTAACAACACCCTCCCCACAAACACACACCCACCCAGGGTTGGATTGGGATTAAAAATCGGCCATGGCACAATAAAAAAAAAGTGGCCTATATTAGCATATTGCCTTTCCCAAAACACTGCTTTGGCGAAATGTTATAAAATAGGGGGTGAGGGTTTTTTTTTTTTTTTTAAATGCACGAAATAGTTCACACTGGTGAAACGCACCTGAAAACAAGCCAAGCCACTTTTGCTCCGGCCCCCTGCCCCTGCTCAATATGCATTTATTAATGGGCCGGCCCAGCGAGAGAAAGGGAGTGACACCTCTGCCGTTGATAAAAAGGAGGTAATGGACGCCGATCTGCCTCCAGAAAGGCCACTCAGGTACACACTGGGCCGCTGGCTGCATCGAACAATGCAGAAACTGCCCAAATCAGCCCCCCCCCCCAGGCACCTCAAAAAAGCAGCCCACAGCTGGAATTTGAATACCGGCCCCTCTGGCATTGCCCCAGAGCCCCCGTTACCAATCTGATGCTGCACCCACACCCAAAAAGTCCCCTATGTGTATCTACACTAGGGTTGTCGCCTTGCCGCTTTTATACAGACATAACTGGTATTTTAAAGTCACAGCCGGTACAAAATTTTGAAAAATCACCTAAAGCTGATATTTTTCTCCTAATCTGTGCATACTTTAAACAGTAGATGTAACACAGAAAACACGTTAAAAAATGTTTTCCAGCTGCCCTAATGACCCTGACTGATAAAGTAAACTAAGGCAGAAATGCCATTTAAAATATGAATAGAAATGATTTCATACGAAGTCCTACTTAAGAACGGTGTCCGGGACTCTGCAGAATCTTAAAACGTCAACAGACCTGCGTCTGCACCTGTCCCTGGAGAACTAGACTCTCTCCACTTTCCAGGTAGAAAGAGCACCTGTGTCGGGTACTCTTTTGTAACATGCACACGTCACTTTTCTATTGTAAAACAGTGTTCGCTACCTCTCACATTTTGTTTGCTTTTGATACGTTCACAAGTGCCACCATTGCCTACGTAAGGTTTGTTCTTGTGTTTTGAGTGTCTGCCATTTTTTGCAGTATTATACCTCTACTTGTACTTGGTACGCTTTTGTAACCTGCACACGTCACTTTTTCCTTCTGTAATGCACCGTTTGCTACCTCTTGTATTTTGTTTGTTCAAAATTGTCACTTTTGCCTCATGTAACTTAACATTTGCTTTTGTAATTTGTTCACTTGTAATTTTCTCCTCATGTATCATTAACGTTCCTATTGTGAATCGCCCTGACACCTTCGGGTAAAGACCGCGCTATATCGAAACGCAAAAAATAAAATAAATAAAATAAAGAGATAGCGCTAGCCATGCCGAGGCAGAATAGTAATGTCACTGTAAAGCGCTAAGAAGTCACACTGCGCGCTTGAAAGAAACGAGGTCACCTCGACAGGCGCCCCTGGAACATTCACAGTGGCAGGAGCTCAGAAATAATAACCTAAAGAGAGCGGCTCGCCCTGCGCATGCGCGCTCCGCCGCGGCCCGCTTGTCTCGAGGCCCCAGTGTCAGCCGCCTTGCGGGGATGAAAGCCGCGCCGCACCTTTGAAGACGCGCCGACGTCAGACACCTGCGCGGCGGCGCTGAGGCCCGGCCATTGGCCAGCCTGCGTGCGTCACCGACGTCAGCCGTTTACGCACGAAAAGCCCCGAAGTGGGTCAGCAGCGTCGCGCGAGCGCCTTCAAAGCGCCAACTTTCTGCAATTGGCAGAATTTTAGAAACAGGGACGCGTATATATATATATATTTTTTTTTTAGTTTTATGGCCACAAAAATAGAAATGTCTGATTGGACACTTGCTGAGTGCGGCCTAAAGTCGCAGCGCGTGTCAGAAGCTGTAGCGAGCTATTCTAGCTGGAGGGCAGGGTCCCAAGGGAGCCTGCAGCCACAGAAGTAGGAGAAAAGTTTTTATAGAGTCTTCGGTTCTTAGGCCCCGCTCACAGCAAATACCTCCTGTTTGGGCTCCATTCTTTCTTCTACCATAATCAGTGCTAGAAATGGAAAAATAAAAGTGCAGGTACTCTGTAGGAGAGTACCTGCTTGTTTCTGAGACGTGCCGGGACTCTCCAATTAAAGGTATTGCATGCATTTCTCTTGAGAAGTGCAAGTACTCTCCTCATCAAAATGAATAAGTGCCGGTACTCCGTACCGGACCATTTAAAGCACGGACCATAATCCATGTACAGAAACATTCCAAGTATCATCACATTCTCTCAGCATCCACGCTAAATGTTCCTTCAGCATGACCACTCAAGCCCATGCATTCACAGACACATCACATCATTCATACCTGCCAATTCGCAGGGTGCCACCGCGTGCCACACGATTTCAGCTCCCTTCACACGGTCACCTGGTGACCTGAAATCACGCGGGACAGGGAAAACAAGGTGAAAAACACTGTAAACAGTAGATTTCTTGCTCGTTTTGAAAGGCTGTCAGCAGCCGATATCCATTCAAAGGTGTGAAAACACCCCAGAACATTTGTGACAGCCTCGATGACCTCTTGTTTGGAGTATTTTTGGGAGGGGTTGGGAGTTTGGTGAGGGGCATAGTGCATCTGACAGCTCTCAGTATCAGGCCGAGCCCTTCCTCACACAGAAGTGATTTTGTAAGTTAGCAGGTATGCATCATTATGCCTTTTATTTTCCTACAGCTCAAACCATAAATGCCACCACACTACATCATGCACAGATTGTACTTACACACGGGACAAACATCAAACCAGTGCAACAGTGACCCAGACACAAAAAGGCAAACTAACACCCTCTTTCCATCTTCCACAAGCAACACACACATGCTCACTAGGACACTAAAACGCAAACACACACCAGTGAAACCCTGCACCGCAACATCCTTACACCCAGTCACACTACCTGGTCAAACTTAACATGACCAAGTACCATATGGAAGAAAAAGTACCTAAACCTGCACCCAGCAACACCTCTTGCATCTGCACAAACACCAGGCGAAACGCATCCAGCACATAATGGCAACTTCCAGTATGCACCGACAAACTTCTGAAAACACAACTTTCAAACACCAGCTTCCCTTCAGTAACACAATCCTGTACAAAACGGCACTTGCAAATGTACTCTGCCTTCAGTACCACACACCTCTCAAATCTTCCCATTTGCACAACATTTTGACCAGTCCAGAGCAAATGTAAGTGAAGCAAATAAAATAAAACAAAGATGCAATAACATAACATGTATTTGTAAAGCGCACGTACACCCCAAACGGGTATCTTGGTGCTGAATAACAGATGTTTATTCTATATCACACTGATGTACTATGCCTCCAGTACCACACACCCATCAAATTTCCATTCATACTCAGTGACAACTGGTCCCAAAGTACACTCATGTAGAACTTGTGGTTTCTTACCGCAACGCAGAGTACTATACTTCCCTGCATTTTGCTTGGACAGGCTACTACTCTTTTCCACATTCCAACTCCACGGAGTACTTCACCCATGCAACCTTATGTGAAAGGGTACCAATCACCCCTAACTCTGCACTCCACGGAGTACTTCCTCTATGCATCCACTCTCCAACGGGTACTCCCCATGCTTCCTCAGACAACAGGGTTGTTTTCTTCTCCAGTTTTTAGACTTTGGCAACTAAGGTACTGCTCTTGCCCTAACTGCACACCAAATATCATGTGCCCCATGAGCACATACAGGTGACACCATACAACACAACTTGAGATGTGCTGTTCTTCCCAGTCTTTGCGCACAAAAATCCACACAATCAGTACATGAATTCACAACACACAGTTGGGAACTAAATACCATTTACCAAATCAGTCACCCAGACTCCATTTGTAATTCACAATGGACAACTTCACACCACACAAGTCCAACTCTTCATATATTGTAAACATCCATAAAACTGAAAAGATAATCACAGCATCAACCAAAACTTGACATTAAAAAAATCATTGCCCCAACCCCCCCCTCTTAGCATAAATATCCAAGTTCTCACATATGTTAACTCTGTAAAGGTTCGCTCAGTTATTTCTGATACATACCCTAATAGCCAAGATAAATTCAGGTAATTGAACTACACCATTAATCTTAGAGACAAGTATAATATTCCCCCAAATGTTAAATGCATCCAAAAACTTTAAAAGCAATCCTTCCTTTGATCTTTCTTCACATGGCTTAAAAGAAAATTTGCCTCTACATTACTGCCCCAAAGCTAAAAATGCTCAATTCCACAAGCCCCTTTGTCTTTGACAGTTGTCCATCATCCTTATCTATGACAATGCTCAAGGACTCCGCTATTCAAAGTAATCCCTCAACTTTTGTTATTATGCTGGGAAAAACAACTTGGGAACAGCAATCCTCCTTTACTGGTTAAGGCTACCACTACCACAACCCCTAACTCCTAGAATTCTGACTTGCCCCTCTTTGGAGTGCAACGTTTTCAATATCCTGGCACAACCCATTTGATCAAGTGACTCCATGGAAATGCTCATTCGAGCCTGCACTGTGCACCCTAGACATGCGGATGATGTAGACTAGCACCACTTTTTCCTCTCTTTACCTTCACTGGCTCTGGGCACCAAAGAATTTGGACACCCAAAAGCTGCATACAAGCTTATGAGGTAGTTGCACTGAGAGCCATCAGCTGAAGATGCTCAGAAACAGGGCGCAGGAATGTTCACAAGACTTTGACCGGTGAGATAGGGGAACCTCATGCCTCACACTACAGGGCAGTGGCAGAGCCCGTGAGCATGCAAAGCTGATATTCAAGCAGCATAGTTACTTCCACCTGCCAACAGGCCGCCCATACCAAAAGATAAAGCCACTGCAATTGTCCCAATGAAATAATTCAAGGTCCACATTTTTCTGCTTTCTTTTGTTCATCCATGTGACCACCAACAACACTGAATACCTAATGTTCAGTTCTGAATGCATTCCTCACATAAATATTCAAGGAGCTTATCCTGCATTGTGGCGTTGCAAAGTTCTGACATCTCAAAATATAGCTTATAGATGCAGACAATGCAGAGTCTTAACAGTTGGACAAACGAATTCTGCATAGTTCTGAGCTGGCTTAAGTATCAGTGCGTTGGTAAAACCTAGAGCCTCACCACAGACTGAGCATTCAGCTCAAACCTGTTAAATATATTTTTTTTTTTAACAAGAATGACTACTCAAGTGAGATGTCAACAGAATTGGTTAACAGAGTTCGGAATGTAATTAATTTATTTCTGACCAAGCAAGATCAATGCCAATAAACGTTAAGGCGGGAAATTAGATCTCGCTGTTAGGTTTTCGAACTCTTGAAGCAGAATTCCTAGATTATAAAAACAGCTCTCTCTTTATCAAAGGTCTATAGTCCACAATAAATTATTCTTATAGATCCAATATAATGCAGGAGCCATGATATGAAATTCAAAAAATGATTTTTTGTTATTCTTCACTACATCAAACTGCAGCCCAGCCAACATGTTTCGTCCCAAGGGACTTCATCAGGGTTTAGAAATTTCTTAGCGTTGCTCTGTAGGCAACCCTTAGTCACAGATCTGGGTTGAATCTATCATCGTTCTTTAGCTCATTTCACCACCCCAGTTCAGACACAGCTATATGCAAATCAGTCTAGACCCTGTGCCTCATGGGAACAGTCCAGGCCGAACTGCCTAGCCATGTCTTCCCTGGACCGGAAACCAGCATCCTGGGACCAGTTTCGGGGTAACACCCCTGATCAGCCATGCTAGCTTGAATCCAGTGGCAAAATGAGAGGGCATACCCTGCCAACTTAGGGGGAACAAAGCAAACACGAGGAGATGGACGGAGCGCTGAAACATTTCTTGCACGACATCCCATCCATGCGAATGATATACATATTCAACATTCTCCCTTTTCTGGTTTACACTTACCCAGGAAGACTCAAAAAGGATTTTTTAATGAACTTCAGGTGATACAACTACTCAGCCCCCTCTTCTTCTGTGTGGGTTACACTTGCCCTCAGAGCAACACTAAGACATCTCTAAACCCTGATGAATTCCCTTGTCGAGATGAAACGCATTGGCTGGGCTGCAGTTGGATGTAGTGAAGAATAAAGAAAATCTTTTTTTGAATATCATATCATGGCTCCTGCCTTATATTGGATCTATGAGAAGATTTCACATGTTTGAACAATCTGGATTCATATTTGATTAAGTGATCTTTCAGTAAAAACACTGGACTTCCAAAGCACTCCCTTTAGTATATTGTTTTTCACTTTAGTTTATGGTTCCGGAGCAGTAGGACCAGTAGACGTTTGAGTGCTACTGCAAACCTAGTAACACTATAAGCACCTGTGCAGTCAATTAGAGCCAAAACTGCTCTTTTTATTTTTTAAAGAAGTCCACAGTAAATGCCTCATCTCCCTGTGCATTCAAAACTGGGAGCTTCCAGAAACAGGCTTTAGAATTTAGCAATTTTTCTTGTTTGTGCCTAGGAGCACATGGAGACTATTTGGTGTTGTGCTTTACAGATTTCCTTTCTCGCTGGTGTACACTTCCTACTTTGTAGGTTTCAGAAAAGTCATATCTGGCTCCAACATCCTTAAGTAGATCATGGTCATTGGGCAATTACAGCAGCAGCAGCAGCAGCAAAAACAAGAATTGTTGGACAGAATGCAGAACAATATCAACCATTCACCCCAGTACAGAGATCTGAGCCTAAATCTGTTGTTTTTTTGCTCCATATGCCATTCCAGTTTGAACCCGCCCATATGCAAATCAGTCTTGACCCTGCACACAATGGGAAAAGTCCAGCCCGAACTGCCAGGCCGGGTCCTCCCTGGACTGAAAACAAGCATCCTAGGACCGGTTTCGGGGTTTCACCCCTCATCAGCCAGGATAGCTTGACTCCAGTGGCATGGAAAGTACGGGACCCACGTCTGGGCATACCAGTCCCACTCGGGGTGACAAATGCAAAAACAAGAATTAATGGACAGAATGCAGAGCAATGTCATACATTCACCCCAGTACAGAGATGATCTGGGCTTAAATCCATCGTGTTTTTGCTCCCCAAGAAATTCCAGTTTGAACCCAACCATATGCAAATCAGTCTTGACCCTGCGCTCAATGGGAATAGTCCAGCCCGAACTGCCAGGCCAGGTCCTCCCTGGACTGGAAACAAGTATCCTAGGACTGGTTACGGGGTTTCACATCTCATCAGCCAGGATAGCTTGACTCCAGTGGTATGGATAGCACGGGACCCACGTCTGGGCATACCCTTCCCACTCGGGGTGTCCGGCATTCCGTCCATCAATTGTTTCTTTTGCATATGTCGCCCTAAGGGGGAAGGGTATGCCCAGGCGTGGGTCCCGTGCTCACTTCACCATTAGATTCAAGCTAGCCTGGAGGGTGATGCCCTGGAACCGGTCCCAGGATGCTTGTTTTCGATCCAGGGAGGACCTAGCTTGACAGATCGGGCTGGACTGTTCCCATAAGGAACAGGGTCAAGACTGATTGGCATATGGCTTGGTCCAAACTGGGGTGGTGTGGTGAGCAAAAGAATGATGGATTAAACCCAGACCCCTGTGACTGGGCGAGAATATTTGCATTGTCCAGCATTCCGTCCATCAATTGTTTCTTTTGCAATAACAGCAGCAGGCCATGGTCCTTGAGCAACTACAGCAGTAGGTAATGGGCCATGAGCAGTAACGGTTGTAGACCACAAACTTTGAGCATTAACTGTAGTAGGCCATGGTAACTTGGGCAATAACCACAGTAAGCCACAGTGCTTGAGCAATAGCTACAGTAGGCCACCATCCTTCAGTAATAACAGTGAGCAATGAAACTTGGACATAAAAATTAGTTGCCGCAGTCCTTGAGCAATAACACCAGTAGGCCAGAAGTCTTGAGCAATAACTGCAGTAGATAAGCCTTGAGCAGTAGAGCAGCAGGCCACGGTCATTAAGCAATAACAGCAGAAGGCCACAAGTCTGGAGCAATAACAGCAATAGGTGACGGTTCATGAGCATTAACCCGTTGCGTGCTCACTACCTCTGGGGTGCTGCGCACGACCAATGGCCGACGCAGACCCGCCCACTCCGTGGAACGCCCGCACCGCGGCGGAATGTCCGCCGCAGTAAACGGGTTAACATAAGCAGCAATGCTAACGATAGACTTTAGCTTTTAGGAATAAGGTCAGTAAGAGTCTTCCACAAAACAGCAGAAGGCCACAGTTCTCGATTAGTAACATCTTTAGGCCATGTGCAATAACAGCATTGGCCACGATCCTCAATTACCTTGAGTAATAACTGCAGTAGGTCACTGCCCTTGAGTAATAACAGTAGTTGGCCTTAGTAATAACTGTTGTAGGCCACAATCCTTGAACAATGACAGCATAATGACTCATTACTGGATCAAGAAAGCATTTGCATATATCCCCAGACTTAAAGTCTCTAAAATGGCTGCCTTTTGAAGCCAGAATACAGCTAAAAATTGCAGTTATGACACACGCGGCCGTGCACCACAATGCACCCAACTACCTCGCTCAAAAGTTGTCTATATCAGGAGGTTCGAGATCCAATAGAAGTACAAAAAATCTACTCCTGAAACCTAGTAGATTCCGGAAAGAGAAAACATACAAGCGCTCCTTTTCAGGAATGGCACCCAGGATCTGGAATGCGCTCCCCCCTGAAACCAGGCTTATCTCCTCCACTGCACTCTTCAAGAAAGAGGTGAAAACCATCCTTCTGGCCAAGATCTCCTGAACCTCATAGGTGCTGGATCAGAGACTCTGCATTGCTTTGTACCACTGTTCACATTGTCCTTTGGCACTATACTTCTACTTGATGGGGACACTACTACGCTACTCTCGTCTACCGACCAATATATGATACACGCTGGTTTACTGATCCACTCTCCCGTTGCCCCCACTCAGTGTTCTCTCTATACTAAAACACTGGTATAAGCCATCCACACACCCATGGTGTACCTGAACACCCCTGTAGTGGGATCAATGACTTGTGCTGTCTTATATTACTTGTTTACCTGATTGTATATTGATATGTTTTATGTATGTTATTATTATTACCATGTTAGTGACTATTATACTGCTCCCATTATCTCTGTTCATTCCTACTGCCCCTACCCTGTCTTTGTGAAGCGCTCTGATATCTGTAAGGATCTTGTTCGCGCTATATAAAACTTTGAATAAATAAATAAATAAAATAAGCAGCAGGCCAAGATCCTTGAGCAATAAAAGCAATCAGCCTTGCGTAATAACAGCAGGAAACCATGGTACTTGAGTAATAACAGCGGAAGACCACAGTACCTGAACAGTAACAGCATCAGGCCACCGTTTTTAACCCCTTGCATGCTCAGGACGGCCTTCCAATATCACGGTGGGCGTGTGTGGAGGGCGGCCAGGGGCCGTCCGAATCCCGCCCACTATTCAAATCGCCCGCACATCGCGAAAATGTGCGCCACTGCAAGGGGTTAAGCATTGGCTGTCTGCCATGGTAAATAAGCCATAACAGCAGTAAGCTAAAGTCCTTGAACCAAAGCAGCTGGCCACATCCTTGGGCAAGGACAGAAGTAGGCCATAAATACTGCTCTACATAGTATCAGGGCTAGCGCCTGGGCTCAATAGAGATACCAGATAGTGTAGGCCCATCTCACAGCTGGGCCTGAAGGCTAGCTGCTCTAGACGAGCAAAGCTCACAGGAAGCAGGTGCACAATTGGAGTTATTGAGGCACTAATGATGTATTACGATCAAAAGTAGAAAATTACACACGCCATTTAGTGACAGAGCCCTGGGCATAAAGCTGCTTCCATTGTGGCACTGGTCCCCCACTCCAAAAAGCCTGTCACACACACATCTGCTCCTGAAGCACCTTTCTTTTGAATTTCATTCGCGATGTGGACAGGATGGCGGAAGCGGTGAGCTATCGACCCGCCTGCGCTCGATGGAGCTGTGAGGCTGGGCCTGCTGAAAGGACACAGATGGATGGATATTGAAGACTCCATTAAGTTCCTCGACAGGTATAAACCGCGGCTACAGCACTGCAGGCTGCGCAAGGACAGTGGTACCTTAGACCAAGAACCTCTTCTGTGTACAAGACTGTGAGGTAGGGAGAGGAGGATTAGAGCAGAGTCAACCCGCGGCATGGCTCTGATCCTACCACGGCCACCAAATCTGCATCCCTAGAGCAAACACTACAGGGCCAAGTTCATTTGATATATTCCTGGCATTAGAAACAAAGGAACTCTGCTATACTCCTTTTGAAATTGGAAATGCACTACCGACTGACATCAATCTCCCACCTTCTCTTTGTGTCTTTAAACCCTATCTCTAGCCTCTGCAGACTGGGGCAACATATAGCTCCAGAAGTCAACCTGGACATCAATCTTCCACCTCTTTGTGACTTCAAAAAGCATCTCTTAATTTAGTATAGCGCACAAATCACCCCCAAAGATGCATCTCAGCGCTGTGGCTTAAACATAGGCAGGTCAGTTCGCTAAGGTGAAATAGAACTGTCTTAAGCTGTTTCCAGAACTTGGTCTGATCTGTACAGGTGCGGATACGATAAGGTAACTTATTCCAATAGGAAGGGCCAGGTAGGAGAAGGGTCTGCCTCAGCATCTTGTCGGGCGGATACGGGGACGGCGAGTTAGTTTATCCTTACATCTCAAGTTCCTGGCTGGACGGTAATAGCTGAGCTGAGACATTTCCCCATTAAGGATTTGTGCGTGAGGCAACAGAGTATGAAGATTGCTCTCCTCTTGACTGGCAGCCGGTGTAAGGCTCTCAGTAGCGGTGCAGACGCAGAGCCGGAAGGAAGGTTACATGCAACTCGAGGTGTTTTGAACTACTTGCATTTTGCATGGTGTTACAACTTACACATTTTTTAACTGCATTTTGGAGATCAGTGCTTTAAATGGGCCGGTACTGTCTGGTACATAGTACCGGCACTTTTTTATTTTCAGAGTGAGAGTACCGGCACTTCTCGAGCGTGACCTAATACTTTTAACAGGAGAGTACCGGCACTTCTCAGAAACAAGCAGGTACTCTGGCTTAGAGTACCTGCACTTCTATTTTCCGATTGCAAGCACTGGTGGAGATGGACAGGAATGTGCAAGTCAGGAGTATGGGGGAGGGAGTCTCGAAACTGAGGAGGCCTCGAGGCCCTCCTGCACAGGGGGCCACCTTGGGGCTGCGACAGACTTTACACAATGATGCCCAGGCCATCCGTTAACATGTGTGTGAACTGGGCCCACGCCCAGGGCGCCAACCTCCAGAGGGGCGCTGGAGCTCCCTGCAGCAGCCTCTCTGCAACTTAGGTACAAAGAAAAGTGCGTTTAAACGCTTTTTCTGATTTTTGTATTTCTTTTCACGGTGCTCCTTGTACTTGCCCCCTTACCTTCCTCCCAAATTTTCAATACACGGGCAATAAAAGAGAGTAAGTGGGAGGGGTGTCAAATTTGGTTTGGCCCAGGGCGCGCTCCGAGCAAATGCCAGCTCTGAGGATTGAGGACAGGAGAGCCCTGTGGGAGGCTCTCCTCCTGTACCTGTAGTGGGAAGAGGCCACGATGCGAATGGGAGGCAGGCGAGGGAGCCGAGTCGCCGAGAGGCCTGCTCTCACGCCACGCGTCCCTCACATCAGCCCCCTGCAGTTTAACGCGCGCTGCCAGGCGCCCGCAGCTCGGAGCAGAGCGCCGCAATCATTTCCCAATAAAAGCGGGAGGCCGGAGGCCCCCGCCTCCCAGATCCACTTATGTAGGCCGCGATCGGAGTGATGAACGGACGGGGCCACCGGCGGCGCCCCCTGGCTGGCGGGTCCGCGCCGCGGCCGCCTCTAATGCGGCCATCCATCAGCCTGCTCGCTGCCATCCGCTCCCTGGGAGCTCGAGCCGGCACCGCGGGCGCGGGACGAGCATCCTGCAAGGCACTGGAGGAAGTGCTGCGTGTCAGGAGCGCGGGCTGCAACCGAGCGACTTCTAGGCGCCTGCCAGCTCCGTGCTGTGACCGAGACCGTAGCGCCTGCCAGCACTGCCTGACTGCCTCCAAGCACTGCCCATCAGTGAACTCAAACACTGCCCCATCCACGCAATCACAGAATTCGCTGCTGAGGTGCCAACTAAGAAAGCGCCTTGACACCTGGCTAGGACACAGTGCCTGAAACACTGCTACATATACCAGGCCCCTCAGAGCATCTTTTTCATCTTAAGTGCTTGATTATCCTCAAAACATAAGCATAAGCACTCTAGAATGCACGCAATCTCCTCTTCAGCCAGCACCAATGTTGATCTTCGTTGCAGTAAAAAGGGTCTCCACAGCACAGACGCAAGCCCCCAACTCTTGTCTCCATGACCTATCCTCATCGCGTAGGTACAAAAGCAGCGACCCCCAATGCCCTGAGCGAGGCACTGATCATGAAAGGCGCTAGCAGACCGTGTTGCAGCAGTGACACCCTGTGGCCAGACCGAGGCACTGATCATTAAAGGCGCTAGCAGACCGTGTTGCAGCAGTGACACCCTGTGGCCAGACCGAGGCACTTATCATGAAAGGCGCCAGCAGACCGTGTTGCAGCAGTGACACCCTGTGGCCAGACCGAGGCACTGATCATTAAAGGCGCTAGCAGACCGTGTTGCAGCAGTGACACCCTGTGGCCAGACCGAGGCACTGATCATTAAAGGCGCTAGCAGACCGTGTTGCAGCAGTGACACCCTGTGGCCAGAGCGAGGCACTGATCATGAAAGGCGCTAGCAGACCGTGTTGCAGCAGTGACACCCTGTGGCCAGAGCGAGTCACTGATCATGAAAGGCGCTAGCAGACCATGTTGCAGCAGTGACACCCTGTGGCCAGAGCGGGGCACTGATCATGAAAGGCTCTAGCGGACCGTGTTGCAGCAGTGACACCCTGTGGCCAGAGAGAGACACTGATCATGAAAGGCTCTAGCAGACCGTGTTGCAGCAGTGACACCCTGTGGCCAGACCGAGGCACTGATCATTAAAGGCTCTAGCAGACCGTGTTGCAGCAGTGACACCCTGTGGCCAGAGCGAGGCACTGATCAAGAAAGGCGCAAGCGGACCGTGTTGCAGCAGTGACACCCTGTGGCCAGAGCGAAGCACTGATCAAGAAAGGCTCTAGCGGACCGTGTTGCAGCAGTGACACCCTGTGGCCAGAGCGAGGCACTGATCATGAGAGGCGCTAGCGGACTGTGCTGCAGCAGTGACACCCTGTGGCCGGAGCGAGGCACTGATCATGAAAGGCGCTAGCCGACCGCGTTGCAGCAGTGACACCCTGTGGCCAGAGCGAGGCACTGATCAAGATAGGCTCTACCCGACCGTGTTGCAGCAGTGACATCCTGTGGCCAGAGCGAGGCACTGATCAAGAAAGGCGCAAGCGGACCGTGTTGCAGCAGTGACACCCTGTGGCCAGAGCGAGGCACTGATCAAGAAAGGCTCTAGCAGACCATGCTGCAGTGACACCCTGTGGCCAGAGCGAGACACTGATCATGAAAGGCGCTAGCAGACCGTGTTGCAGCAGTGACACCCTGTGGCCAGACCGAGGCACTGATCATTAAAGGCGCTAGCAGACCGTGTTGCAGCAGTGACACCCTGTGGCCAAACCGAGGCACTGATCATGAAAGGCGCCAGCAGACCGTGTTGCAGCAGTGACACCCTGTGGCCAGACCGAGGCACTGATCATTAAAGGCGCTAGCAGACCGTGTTGCAGCAGTGACACCCTGTGGCCAGACCGAGGCACTGATCATGAAAGGCTCTAGCGGACCGTTTTGCAGCAGCGACACCCTGTGGCCAGACCGAGGCACTGATCATTAAAGGCGCTAGCAGACCGTGTTGCAGCAGTGACACCCTGTGGCCAGAGCGAAGCACTGATCATGAAAGGCGCAAGCGGACTATGTTGCAGCAGTGACACCCTGTGGCCAGAGCGAGGCACTGATCAAGATAGGCTCTAGAGGACCGTGTTGCAGCAGTGACACCCTGTGGCCAGAGCGAGGCACTGATCAAGAAAGGCGCAAGCGGACCGTGTTGCAGCAGTGACACCCTGTGGCCAGAGCGAAGCACTGATCAAGAAAGGCTCTAGCGGACCGTGTTGCAGCAGTGACACCCTGTGGCCAGAGCGAGGCACTGATCATGAGAGGCGCTAGCGGACTGTGCTGCAGCAGTGACACCCTGTGGCCGGAGCGAGGCACTGATCATGAAAGGCGCTAGCCGACCGCGTTGCAGCAGTGACACCCTGTGGCCAGAGCGAGGCACTGATCAAGATAGGCTCTACCCGACCGTGTTGCAGCAGTGACATCCTGTGGCCAGAGCGAGGCACTGATCAAGAAAGGCGCAAGCGGACCGTGTTGCAGCAGTGACACCCTGTGGCCAGAGCGAGGCACTGATCAAGAAAGGCTCTAGCAGACCATGCTGCAGTGACACCCTGTGGCCAGAGCGAGACACTGATCATGAAAGGCGCTAGCAGACCGTGTTGCAGCAGTGACACCCTGTGGCCAGACCGAGGCACTGATCATTAAAGGCGCTAGCAGACCGTGTTGCAGCAGTGACACCCTGTGGCCAAACCGAGGCACTGATCATGAAAGGCGCCAGCAGACCGTGTTGCAGCAGTGACACCCTGTGGCCAGACCGAGGCACTGATCATTAAAGGCGCTAGCAGACCGTGTTGCAGCAGTGACACCCTGTGGCCAGACCGAGGCACTGATCATTAAAGGCGCTAGCAGACCGTGTTGCAGCAGTGACACCCTGTGGCCAGACCGAGGCACTTATCATGAAAGGCGCCAGCAGACCGTGTTGCAGCAGTGACACCCTGTGGCCAGACCGAGGCACTGATCATTAAAGGCGCCAGCAGACCGTGTTGCAGCAGTGACACCCTGTGGCCAGACCGAGGCACTGATCATTAAAGGCGCTAGCAGACCGTGTTGCAGCAGTGACACCCTGTGGCCAGACCGAGGCACTGATCATTAAAGGCGCTAGCAGACCGTGTTGCAGCAGTGACACCCTGTGGCCAGACCGAGGCACTGATCATGAAAGGCGCTAGCAGACCGTGTTGCAGCAGTGACACCCTGTGGCCAGACCGAGGCACTGATCATGAAAGGCGCCAGCAGACCGTGTTGCAGCAGTGACACCCTGTGGCCAGAGCGAGGCACTGATCATGAAAGGCGCTAGCAGACCGTGTTGCAGCAGTGACACCCTGTGGCCAGAGCGAGTCACTGATCATGAAAGGCGCTAGCAGACCATGTTGCAGCAGTGACACCCTGTGGCCAGAGCGGGGCACTGATCATGAAAGGCTCTAGCGGACCGTGTTGCAGCAGTGACACCCTGTGGCCAGAGAGAGACACTGATCATGAAAGGCTCTAGCAGACCGTGTTGCAGCAGTGACACCCTGTGGCCAGAGCGAGGCACTGATCATTAAAGGCTCTAGCGGACCGTGTTGCAGCAGCGACACCCTGTGGCCAGAGCGAAGCACTGATCATGAAAGGCGCAAGCGGACTGTGTTGCAGCAGCGACACCTTGTGGCCAGAGCGAAGCACTGATCATGAAAGGCGCAAGCGGACTGTGTTGCAGCAGTGACACCCTGTGGCCAGAGCGAGGCACTGATCATTAAAGGCGCTAGCAGACCCTGTTGCAGCAGTGACACCCTGTGGCCAGACCGAGGCACTGATCATGAAAGGCGCCAGCAGACCGTGTTGCAGCAGTGACACCCTGTGGCCAGACCGAGGCACTGATCATTAAAGGCGCTAGCAGACCGTGTTGCAGCAGTGACACCCTGTGGCCAGAGCGAGGCACTGATCAAGATAGGCTCTACCTGACCGTGTTGCAGCAGTGACATCCTGTGGCCAGAGCGAGGCACTGATCAAGAAAGGCGCAAGCGGACCGTGTTGCAGCAGTGACACCCTGTGGCCAGAGCGAGGCACTGATCAAGAAAGGCTCTAGCAGACCATGCTGCAGTGACACCCTGTGGCCAGAGTGAGACACTGATCATGAAAGGCGCTAGCAGACCGTGTTGCAGCAGTGACACCCTGTGGCCAGACCGAGGCACTGATCATGAAAGGCGCCAGCAGACCGTGTTGCAGCAGTGACACCCTGTGGCCAGAGCGAGGCACTGATCATGAAAGGCGCTAGCAGACCGTGTTGCAGCAGTGACACCCTGTGGCCAAAGCGAGTCACTGATCATGAAAGGCGCTAGCAGACCATGTTGCAGCAGTGACACCCTGTGGCCAGAGCGGGGCACTGATCATGAAAGGCTCTAGCGGACCGTGTTGCAGCAGTGACACCCTGTGGCCAGAGAGAGACACTGATCATGAAAGGCTCTAGCAGACCGTGTTGCAGCAGTGACACCCTGTGGCCAGAGCGAGGCACTGATCATTAAAGTCTCTAGCGGACCGTGTTGCAGCAGCGACACCCTGTGGCCAGAGCGAAGCACTGATCATGAAAGGCGCAAGCGGACTGTGTTGCAGCAGCGACACCCTGTGGCCAGAGCGAAGCACTGATCATGAAAGGCGCAAGCGGACTGTGTTGCAGCAGTGACACCCTGTGGCCAGACCGAGGCACTGATCATTAAAGGCGCTATCAGACCGTGTTGCAGCAGTGACACCCTGTGGCCAGACCGAGGCACTGATCATTAAAGGCGCTAGCAGACCGTGTTGCAGCAGTGACACCCTGTGGCCAGAGCGAGGCACTGATCATTAAAGGCGCTATCAGACCGTGTTGCAGCAGTGACACCCTGTGGCCAGACCGAGGCACTGATCATTAAAGGCGCTAGCAGACCGTGTTGCAGCAGTGACACCCTGTGGCCAGACCGAGGCACTGATCATGAAAGGCGCTAGCAGACCGTGTTGCAGCAGTGACACCCTGTGGCCAGACCGAGGCACTGATCATGAAAGGCGCCAGCAGACCGTGTTGCAGCAGTGACACCCTGTGGCCAGAGCGAGGCACTGATCATGAAAGGCGCTAGCAGACAGTGTTGCAGCAGTGACACCCTGTGGCCAGAGCGAGTCACTGATCATGAAAGGCGCTAGCAGACCATGTTACAGCAGTGACACCCTGTGGCCAGAGCGGGGCACTGATCATGAAAGACTCTAGCGGACCGTGTTGCAGCAGTGACACCCTGTGGCCAGAGCGAGACACTGATCATGAAAGGCGCTAGCAGACCGTGTTGCAGCAGTGACACCCTGTGGCCAGACCGAGGCACTGATCATTAAAGGCGCTAGCAGACCGTGTTGCAGCAGTGACACCCTGTGGCCAGACCGAGGCACTGATCATGAAAGGCGCCAGCAGACCGTGTTGCAGCAGTGACACCCTGTGGCCAGACCGAGGCACTGATCATTAAAGGCGCTAGCAGACCGTGTTGCAGCAGTGACACCCTGTGGCCAGACCGAGGCACTGATCATTAAAGGCGCTAGCAGACCGTGTTGCAGCAGTGACACCCTGTGGCCAGACCGAGGCACTGATCATGAAAGGCGCTAGCAGACCGTGTTGCAGCAGTGACACCCTGTGGCCAGACCGAGGCACTGATCATGAAAGGCGCCAGCAGACCGTGTTGCAGCAGTGACACCCTGTGGCCAGAGCGAGGCACTGATCATGAAAGGCGCTAGCAGACCGTGTTGCAGCAGTGACACCCTGTGGCCAGAGCGAGTCACTGATCATGAAAGGCGCTAGCAGACCATGTTGCAGCAGTGACACCCTGTGGCCAGAGAGAGACACTGATCATGAAAGGCTCTAGCAGACCGTGTTGCAGCAGTGACACCCTGTGGCCAGAGCGAGGCACTGATCATAAAAGGCTCTAGCGGACCGTGTTGCAGCAGCGACACCCTGTGGCCAGAGCGAAGCACTGATCATGAAAGGCGCAAGCGGACTGTGTTGCAGCAGCGACACCCTGTGGCCAGAGCGAAGCACTGATCATGAAAGGCGCAAGCGGACTGTGTTGCAGCAGTGACACCCTGTGGCCAGAGCGAGGCACTGATTGTGAAAGGCGCTAGCGGACCGTGTTGCAGCAGTGACACCCTGTGGCCAGAGCGAGGCACTGATCAAGATAGGCTCTAGAGGACCGTGTTGCAGCAGTGACACCCTGTGGCCAGAGCGAGGCACTGATCAAGAAAGGCGCAAGCGGACTGTGTTGCAGCAGTGACACCCTGTGGCCAGAGCGAGGCACTGATCAAGAAAGGCGCAAGCGGACTGTGTTGCAGCAGTGACACCCTGTGGCCAGAGGGAGGCACTGATCATGAAAGGCGCTAGCAGACCGCGTTGCAGCAGTGACACCCTGTGGCCAGAGCGAGGCACTGATCAAGATAGGCTCTACCCGACCGTGTTGCAGCAGTGACATCCTGTGGCCAGAGCGAGGCACTGATCAAGAAAGGCGCAAGCGGACCGTGTTGCAGCAGTGACACCCTGTGGCCAGAGCGAGGCACTGATCAAGAAAGGCTCTAGCAGACCATGCTGCAGTGACACCCTGTGGCCAGAGCGAGACACTGATCATGAAAGGCTCTAGCAGACCGTGTTGCAGCAGTGACACCCTGTGGCCAGAGCGAGACACTGATCATGAAAGGCTCTAGCAGACCGTGTTGCAGCAGTGACACCCTGTGGCCAGAGCGAGGCACTGATCATTAAAGGCTCTAGCGGACCGTGTTGCAGCAGTGACACCCTGTGGCCAGAGCGATGCACTGATCATGAAAGGCACTAGCAGACCGTGTTCCGTGTTGCAGCAGTGACACCCTGTGGCCAGAGGGAGGCACTGATCATGAAAGGCGATAGCAGACCGTGTTGCAGCAGTGACACCCTGTGGCCAGAGCGATGCACTGATCATAAAAGGCACTAGCAGACCGTGTTCCGTGTTGCAGCAGTGACACCCTGTGGACAGAGTGAGGCATAAATCAGTAGGTGCCATTTAAATACTTGAAGTTGATTGTATCAATGAAAACCCTACTAATGCCTTTGTGATAGACTGCTAAGGCAAGATGCTTGTAAACAGCGAGTGGTTGAGCCACAGTACCTTGCAAGGGAGGGGTTGGGGTATGGTTTCATCCAGCCACTGCCCTGAAGACAGTCACAGACACCTCCAAGCATGGTTTCCAATGGAAATAGTGTGTTAAAAACGAGACCTTGAAAAATCCTAAAAATGTTACTAGACCGGTAGTTATAGTGACTAAAATAATCCACTCAACCTAATTGTAATGCTCTTGACCCATAACCTGGTTTCCAATCACGTGATCCTAGACAATTTTAATTCACTGAGATGCTATTTTCTTCTTGATCACATAGAAGAGCACCTTCAAGTATGTGAGTTCAGCACATCTGCTGTACAGAAAACTCTTGTGTTTAATTTAATAGACTACACTTTTGCTCCATATACAATCCAAATATAGACACATATATAGGATACACATGACCGCTGACTTGCCTCAGTTCATTAACCGCATTGTCATCAGGGCAGGGGCAGGAATGTTTATAGGAGAGTAGGGTCTGCTTCCTATGGTTACCCCACTTTTTGCTGTGATACTCTGTTTTTTTTAACTTTAGTATGGCTGTGGCCCTGCTAATCAGGCCCACAGCCTAGCTGTTCTCTCTCTAAATTGATACCATGTACTTTAGGTACATACCATATTGGTTACTGGGTCACCCTTGTGAGCCCCTGTATAGTGTACCCTAGGTACCCAGGGCATAGGTGCACCCTAGGCCTACTAGGGGCTGCAGCATGTATTGTGTCACCCCTGGTTAGCCTTCCAAACTGACACCACAGGTCTGCACTTGCAGCATGGGTAAGGTGGTGCAATCGCCCCTTACTTAGATATAGTATACCTACATATATATATATATATATATATATATATATATATATATATATATATAGAGACACATATTAACCTACAAGTCACTCCTTTGGCAGGCCTTAACAATCCTGGAGGCAGAGTGCTTGGGTTAGTGTGAGAGGGTGCCCTAGCATGAGCTGAGCCCCTCTGCAGCTTTCGGAACCATCTCCTTATAGCTGTTCTATGATATAGCCATATCATATACTCTTCAGTGCATTATAATCCTTGCGGTTAATGCTAACTTTGGTTTGGCTTTATCAAAACATGTCGTGTAAGGTGTCAAACACTTTGGAATACTACCCCCGCCAGTTGTGGCAGCGGGGGTAGCATTCCACCCTTCTAGAGGGAGAAGACATGTAGTTACTGTTAAACCCGATTAAAGTTAAACAGAGCCCCAGCATCACAAAATGGATGCTGCTGCCACAGACACGAGTCTGCCCTCCTGCTGCTGGACGAAACTCGAGCAGGGGGGGCCTGGACAATAGGCTTCCTGTCCAGGGAGGTGCTAGCACCTCCCCAGACAGGCTTTAGTATATTGGGGCAGGGTAGGTTGCATTCAGTGAATGCTTTTCAGACACTGCCTGGGGCATACAAGGTGCTCCATGCATTTCCCAGTTCAAACCGGTTGCTGGGGCACTCAGCCCCAGCTCTGGCGCAAAACTGGACTACGGGAAAGGGGTGTAACCACCCCCTCCCCAGGTCCACCCATAGGAGGGACCTTAGAGTTAGTCCAACCCCTAAACTTGCTATAAGTATAGAACCCCAGTCCCTAGGACTTTAGATTACCCTGGACGAAACTCTGCAACATATATCATGGACCTTCAACATTCCATACCAACTGGAAGACGGAAGAAATCTCCCTTGTGGTCAAGGAGTGACCACACTGTTCAAACAGGCACCAACTGCATCTTTGCCAGTCTGCATTTTCGAGGCTCCCGCCGGATCCCGAAGAATCTGCGACACAGGATACGGACTTCCAGACATCTCTGACCCCGACCTTCGCTCCCAGAAAAGCGGAGACCCGTGGCGGACACAAGAGATGTGGGACCGGAACTCCTGGACATCCTGCATTTTACATCCTGCACCGACTTCCAGAGGTATCCCGAAGTGTGCATTGGGGTGATTGAAGCCCCAGCCCCAAGCACTTTTTGCACCGAAGCTCAGAGGCCCACACTCCAAGAGTGTCCCGTGGGCCCGCTTTGTGCATTTCAGCTCGACGAGTCTTCGCGGTTCCTAGTCCGTTGGCTAGTGAGCCCTCAAGAAGACCAAACTTAAAGCTACTTTGCTTTCCTGGTTGCTCCAGGCTTGTTCCTGCTTCCCTGCAAAGGAGAAGCGCCTCAGACCTTGCTGGTCTGCACCGAAGCCAATCTCGACATCCTGTGTGGGTTGCGTTTGCCAAGGCTTGTTGGGTCCAATCCGGATACCGACACCGAAGTCAACTAGATCCTTCGTGGGACAGCTCGAATCCAGCTCCTGGTCATCGTCTACGCCTCCTGGACCTCGTGGCTAAAGAGACCAGCTTCACCTTTTCACCTGAAATCACCCGACATTGGCTGGCAGCTTCCCATCGCCATCCTGGTCACTGGCTAGTGACCAAGACTCTGTACCTTCTGCTTTCAGGTTCTTCAGATCTTCGATTCACCCTTGGATGCACCCGGACACTTTTCCTCTGGTCGCCTCCAGCACTTCTTTGCAGCTCTTCACTGAAATAGACGACGAAACCCGACACCAAAAGACACCTATGCACCTGGCTTCCATGGGTGAGGTAACACGAGTACTCTGGTAGTCTCGAGGGTTTTGGCCCTCCAAGTGTCTAAGTCTAAAAGAGTTCCATCGTAGTTATCCTAGAATTGTCCGTTATTGTAAATTTGTAACTTGTTCGTTCTCCATAGAAAGTCAATGGTAACCTGCGGCTGTGTTTAGACACTGCACGCATCTCCCGTGGGCCTCCTACTTCCTAACCTTTGGTTGTTCCTAGAAGCCCCAGCGATTCCCCAGGCCCTAGGCCTGCTTTCTATCCCAGACATGGTTCTTATACCACTATTTTAGTATATGGCTTGTGAGGCCCCTAGGGCAAAACGTATACTGTGGAACTTATCGCATGCTAACTAAGTTCCTTTTATTGTACTTTTATCTCTGACCTCACAAAGAGTCCAGAGGCGTTGTGTTTAGAATAAATACATATATATTTGATATATACCTTGTGCGCTGTGCTTTCATTTGGTACTCAAGAGATTTTAAATGGTAAAACAGCTAGCTTAACTCGTCTCCAAGTCTTAGCCTGAAGGCCGCTCTCCACTGCTACCCCTATGATAGCTTTCAAAAGGTTGACTTTATAACCTACCATCAATAAGGGTCGATTGGACTGGTGCAAGGTGCCCACTGGAATAGTGGACAGCATATACCAGGCCAACTTCTCACAATGTTTCTCAAATCATATTTAACCCCTTCGATGCTGATGACGGCCCCCAGCCGTCATGCATCATGGGGCTTGTGTGCCGATGACGGCTGGGGGCCGTCATAAACCCGCCCACTCGCGATTCTGCCGCACAGGCGCAGAATCGCGGCCGCGCCCAAGGGGTTAAAAACGGTCACATTTAATAAATATATAACTGAAACATAAATTAGCAGCACACTGCCATTTACAATCAGCAGATTGTACATTTAAATGGCCACAGAATTTCCCACTGACACGTGGTTTTAAAACTATTTAGTGTACAATGTCTGGAAATCGAGTTTCTGCAAATATTTGCCATTTGCACATCACCAAGTTAAGTGTTCTGATGTGTTTTGTTCTTAAGTAAATCTTTGTTTGCATCACACTTCTGAATTACAAAAAAAAGTTCTTTCATAATTCATGAGAATGTTTGAAATACTTGTTCTATTCATTTACAAGCTGTTTAAATGTTGTATTAAAAAAACCTGACATCTGACAGGCTTTTGTTTCACAATTATTGTCAGATAACTCACTTGAAAAAGCATTTACTAGAATAAGAGAAAGAATATTAAACACCATTTTTCAGGAACAGATAAGCAACAATTAGTAACGACAAACTGACCTCTGTCCTTGAACAGACAGCAAATGTGTCAAGATAAAAACATCATTCAAAGGAGTCTTTATTGCTCATTCACTTTCTGAATGACCAAACACCTATTCCTTTCAGCTTAAGTTAACTAGCCAGCACAGACAATGCTAAAAATAGCTCGCCTTGATAAAATCTCACTTGCTATTCTTGGGGTTTTTGAGGCCTGAAAACCATGCCTCTTATTGGCTGCTCTAAAAAGCGACCCCCTGCCTGTAAGGGAGGCCAGGCAGCGAGCCCGGGATCACATTCTCCCATTGGTGCCTGCGCTCCCAGAAGCCTCCTTCTGGGAGTCTCAGGTGCGCGCCCTGATATTAATCTGCAGGCATTTCAGACAAAGTAGAGTCGGATTCAAATAAGAGAGATAAGAAGCAAGCTCCCATCTGAAAATACTTGTGAAGCTTTAGCTCAATAACAACAATCAATACGCAACATTGCTGGTATATTTTCTGGGAAAAGTGCAGGGATGATGCGAGTGACCGCCACCTGGTTCTCTGCAGGGATGATGCGAGTGACCGCCACCTGGCTCTCTGCAGGGAGGATGCGAGTGACCGCCACCTGGCTCTCTGCAGGGAGGATGCGAGTGACCGCCACCTGGCTCTCTGCAGGGATGATGCGAGTGACCGCCACCTGGCTCTCTGCAGGGAGGATGCGAGTGATCGCCACCTGGCTCTCTGAAGGGAGGATGCGAGTGACCGCCACCTGGCTCTCTGCAGGGATGATGCGAGTGACCGCCACCTGGCTCTCTGCAGGGAGGATGCGAGTGATCGCCACCTGGCTCTCTGCAGGGAGGATGCGAGTGACCGCCACCTGGCTCTCTGCAGGGAGGATGCGAGTGACCGCCACCTGGCTCTCTGCAGGGATGATGCGAGTGACCGCCACCTGGCTCTCTGCAGGGATGATGCGAGTGACCGCCACCTGGCTCTCTGCAGGGAGGATGCGAGTGATCGCCACCTGGCTCTCTGCAGGGAGGATGCGAGTGACCGCCACCTGGCTCTCTGCAGGGAGGATGCGAGTGATCGCCACCTGGCTCTCTGAAGGGAGGATGCGAGTGACCGCCACCTGGCTCTCTGCAGGGATGATGCGAGTGACCGCCACCTGGCTCTCTGCAGGGATGATGAGAGTGACTTCCACCTGGCTCTCTGCAGGGAGGATGCGAGTGATCGCCACCTGGCTCTCTGAAGGGAGGATGCGAGTGACCGCCACCTGGCTCTCTGAAGGGAGGATGCGAGTGACCGCCACCTGGCTCTCTGCAGGGAGGATGCGAGTGACCGCCACCTGGCTCTCTGCAGGGAGGATGCGAGTGACCGCCACCTGGCTCTCTGCAGGGAGGATGCGAGTGACCGCCACCTGGTTCTCTGCAGGGAGGATGCGAGTGACCGCCACCTGGCTCTCTGCAGGGAGGATGCGAGTGACTTCCACCTGGTTCTCTGCAGGAACGATGAGAGTGACCGCCACCTGGTTCTCTGCAGGGAGAATGAGAGTGACCATCACCTGGTTCTAAGCTGGGAGCATGGGAGTGACCACCACCTGGTTCTAAGCTGGGAGGATGCGAGTGACCAACCCTGGTTCTCTGCACGGAGGGTACGAGTGACCACCACCTGGTTTTCTGCAGGGGGGATGCAAGTGACCACCACCTGGTTCTCTCCAGGGGGGATGCTGGTGACCGCCAACCTGTTCTTTGCAGGGAGCATGGGAGTGACCGCCACATGGTTCTCTGCAGGAAGCATGGGAGTGACAGCCACTTGTATCTCTGCAGGAAGCATGGGAGTGACCGCCACCAGGTTCTCTGCAGGGAGCATGGGAGTGACCACCACCTGGTTCTCTGCAGGGAGCAAGGGAGTGACCACCACCTGGTTCTCTGCAGGGAGCAAGGGAGTGACCACCACCTGGTTCTCTGCAGGGAGCATGGGAGTGACCGCCACATGGTTCTCTGCAGGGAGTATGGGAGTGACCGCCACATGGTGCTCTGCAGGGAGCATGGGAGTGACCGCCACATGGTTCTCTGCAGGGAGCATGAGAGTGACCACCACCTGGTTCTCTGCAGGGAGCATGGGAGTGACCACCACCTGGTTTTCTGCAGGGAGCATGGGAGTGACCACCACCTGGTTCTCTGCAGGGAGCATGGGAGTGACCGCCACATGGTTCTCTGCAGGGAGCATGGGAGTGACCGCCACATGGTTCTCTGCAGGGAGCATGGGAGTGACCGCCACCTGGTTCTCTGCAGGGAGCATTAGAGTGACCACCACCTGGTTCTCTGCAGGGAGCAAGGCAGTGACCACCACCTGGTTCTCTGCAGGGATGATGAGTGACCGCCACCAGGTTCTCTGCGGGGAGCATGGGAGTGACCACCACCCAACTCGTAGGACAAACCCCGGGCCCGGATTCATGATGCCACGCCAGAAGGGCAGCACAGCCGGCTTCCGTCAGGGCGAGGGGAGTCGGTGGACCATGGCTAATGAATATGTACAGCAGCCAGGCCAGAGTGATGGTGCTCGACGAGGCATGAAACCTGCAAATGGAGGCGAGCAGAGACGTGTGAAGAGGCTGCTGGCACAGCAATTAGCACACTAATGTATGGGGAGTGGTGGGCAGGGTCCAGAGGGGTACAGGCGTCCTGTACCAGGCGAGACATGGGGCACTGTGGCACTCAAGCAGATGAGCAGCAGTGGGCAGTGCCCAAGGACAGAGAAGGTCTGCCAAGGTGAAACATGGCACTCAGGCAAGTGAGAAGCAGTGGGCAAGGTGCAAGGGCAGAGGAGGCCTGTACCAGGCAAGACGTGGGGCACTGTGGCACTCAGGCAAGTGAGGAGCGGTGGGCAGTGGCAAGGACACAAGGCCTGTGCCAGGGGAAATGTAGGGCTTCATGGCTCTCATGCGAGTGAGGAGCGGTAGGCAAAGCCTAAGGACAGAGGAGGCCTGCACCAGGCAAGACGTGGGGCATCCTGGCACAGACTCAGAGGAGCAAAAGGCCTGTAGAGGCAAGCCCTTGCAAACCATGGCATTTAAAAGAGTAAGGAAAAGTAGGCAGGGCCAATGGGGCATAGTGGGCGAACCTCAGCAAAGTTAGGAGCAGTGAATGATAGGAGACACGCAAGAGGCAAACTCCGGGGCATCGTGACACTCTAACGAGTGACTAACAGTGGGCAAGTGCCAAGGGGCGGGGGGGGTCCTATAAGAGGCAAGCATCGGGCCACTCCAAAATACAAGGGACAGCAGGCATGAACCAATGAGGAGAGGAGACCCGTCGCAGTCAAGATGTGGGGGCTCGAAAGAGTGGGCACCGTGCCCGCACAGTGGTAAAATAGTGATAAAAAATTTGCTCCAATCCGAGCTTGATGGATACTTGTGTGCAGCAAGGTCGTTTCACACTACTGAGGCAACTCATGGCTGTGCATTTCCCCATACCCCTACCAGAAATGCAGCTACCATAGAAGGCGTTCTTCAGCTACCCTACACTGGGCTGGCATACACATGCCTTCTGGCCGAGTCAACATGCAATGTCTTCTTGCCAAACCTGCTCGATTCTGACTCAATCGGCTTTGTTTCAATACTGCATTTACATTATACTTGAATTGTTGAATCAATAAGTGGGAAGGTTCAGCTACTTTCTAGCTAAATGGGATATGGCCCATGACTTCCCAAACACCCTTCAATCAACCTTACACGTTCTGCTCCTTCCACACTTATTTGCTCTTTTTCTCCTAAAATATTTTGAAATAAGTGGCTTATATTATATTTTACTACTTTTTTAAACAAATGATTTCTGTTGCCATTCTCCTGGAAAAAAAATTTGCAAAATAGCGCCCTTTCCTGAGTGTCTGGCAGCAGAAGATTAAAATAACATGTCTTGCTGACAGATGTGGCCGCTGTTCTCCCGCCCTTAACAGAGTAAGCGGTGGGTCCTTTAGCTGGTATTTTCAATAGTTACATCCCTGGACATGAAGATGGCTTCTGAGCATCATGCACTATGAGCACAAACCCCTCCCCCGCGCCCACTCATAATTGACCAGTGCTATGATGGTCTGGTTAGTTTAATTACAACATTTATAAACTCTCCATTTAGCTCGCGACCAGTACTAGATTCACTCAAGCACGTTTGGTTTAAACCGTGAACTAAAACCCCAGTCCTGGATCCTCTTCTGGACAGAATTTATCAGGTCACTTCATGCATGGCTTTCCTGTTACAAGGACTAGAAATAAACACTACTACCCATCATGAGACATTACGGAACTTCTTGGCGACTGCAGTCTGGACGTCAGTCGTGTAAGGGGGCACAATAGTGCCCGCGCTGACATACAGCATTGCACTGGTGGGTTTTTGGACACTGGCTCTTTGGCTGGGCTGATGGTGCTGGACCAGTGGGCTGCATGTGACCATCCTCATGATAACCTGCTCACTCCTAACACAGACAGGGTGGCGCGAGGGTCAGACACTGACATGGACTCATTCACTTACATCAAGCAGGGTTCATTCGCATCCGTTGTTACTCCTCCCACAAGCAGGGCGGCCATGCTTATGTTAAAAAAAAAAGAAATCGTAAATGCGCCCCAACGAGACGCGTATCATCACGGTGCTGGCACTGCGTCATTCAGTTAGGGCGCACACACTTGATGGTGTAGGTATCCACATGAGTCAAAACGCATGTGCGCAGCCTCCTGACTTGACGCAAGCGCCATTTCATGTATTTTTATATTTGGTGATCCAAGATGGCGGACACCACTTGGCGCAGTTAATTTAAAAATACATTTTCAATTGCGCTAAAGCACATTTCACAAAGCGAAGCGGCAAATATGAGCTGCCAAGCCCTCCAAGAAATATAAGAAATGTTTTTAAAAAAATTGCAAATGTAAAAGTAAAGCGAAAGGTTGGTGAACAACAGAAGAGGAAGTGGGAAGGAAGCAAGAAGGAAAGACGGAAGAGATTAAAAAAAGGAAATAAATAGAACGCTGGGAGGAGAAGGGATAAAGGAGGATTAACAGAAGCACATAACGGAGGAAGCACAGGGGATTGGGTACATGGAAAAACACATGCGAGAGAGAAGCGCATGAGACTGTAAGCAACAGAGCACCAGGTGGTGTATTTGGCACAGGACAAGCAGACAAAGGAGAGAAGGAAAACGCATGCCCTCTCATTGAGTGCTTAGTAAAGAAAAAAGTAATTCTCTAAAGGTGAGCAGTAAAAGGATAAAAGTTGGCCAATCAAAAGGACAGTAAAGAAACTATGCTCCATGGTAGGGCCAAACGCAAGATACCAAATCAGCAGCAAGCAAATGAGAGTGACAGTAAAGCCAACCAATGACAAGCGATGGGCGGGCTGGCTCCAAGTCAACTGCAAGTTTTAGGTTTGGTCCACAAGAGGCGTTCGCTTCCAGGAACCGAAGAGCTGTCGGCTCAGCGAGACACAATGAGGTAGAAGCTCACCCTCTGTTTGAACAGGGACGGATTCCCTTAATGTCCCTGGAATATCACATCAGTACAGTAGTCCATGTTTGGCTTTACCTCTCGGAAGAACCTAGCGTCGCCTTTGTGAGGGCAACAAACTACGGCAACATTCTGCTGGCAAGAGCTTCAAAGAAGCGAAGATGTAAACTAGAGGTACAGCAAACTCAGGGTGGAAGCAACCACCTCCCGTCCGCCAGGGCACAAGTCCTAAAAAAGAAGTGGGGGGATGCGGTCACCGGAAGTGACGTCACGACCGGAAGTGACGTCATGAAAGGTGGCTTGCTACATTGGGCTCATAGCCTCCCCTCGCTCACCCCTTAGATGCGATTGCATCTGAGAAGTCAGCGCGTGTGCAGCGTGCTGTGAGCTCCGATCTCGTCCCAGAGAGTCCAAAGAGTGAAGTCCAGCTGTTTGGCAGGGGGGACGGCGTCCACCCGGTAAAATAAGTGGGGGGACGCCGTCCACTCGCAAGGTACCCCGACTCGAACCCTGCCGTCCGCGTCTCATCCCTCCTGTACTTGGAGGACTACGGTGGCCGTCAGTAAAGATCAGAGTATGTTTTAACAACCATTACCAGGCAGCCCACATTGTCAAAGTTCCAAAGTACCTCAAAATCAGATTCAAACTATGCCCTACTAAGACGCTGCGGCCAAGTGGACACAACACAACTGTAACAATACCTTCAATGAAGAGCTCTGAAACAGGAACACGATGAAGGCCCCAGGGTGACAGAAGGTCTTTCCTGCTCAGGGCCACGCCCCCAATTCAATCTTAATGCCTGCTCGTTTGTACATGGATCCATACTCTGTGGTCCAGACGGAGGACACTAAGCTCTAATATTAAGAAGGGGAAATTAAATCGTATTGACTAATATCCAAGAGGGCAGAGAAACTGATTTTAACTATTCTAAATCACTCTACCTGATCAAACTCCTCACCCACGCACACAAGGCACTACACAACACCGGTCCAGCATACCTCAACGGACGAATCAAATTCAACACCTCCACCTGCCAGCTATGCCTCGCCGACCTCGCCCTTGCCACAGTCCCCCGCATCCGAAGAGCAACCTCCGGCCGCAGATCGTTCTCCCACCTCGCCGCCAAGACCTGGAACACCCTCCCCATCCACCTACGGCAGACCCAAGACCTGCTGACCTTCAGAAGACTCCTCAAGACCTAACTTTTCGAGCAGTAGCAGCATTCCCCACCCCAGCGCCTTGAGACCCTCACGGGTAAGTAGTGCGCTTTACAAAGGTATTGATTGATTGATTGAAATACACTGTTACCGATATTGTTTGAGTGATTCAACATATGCGCTTGGAGGGTGAAGATAGAAAGTTTCTCTTTCCCCATGTATGTATACATATAGTGACCGTGCCCGGTTGGTATTTCCACATGCATCCCATCTGTGCCCAGGGCAGTGTGAGGCTGGAGTCTCAGACTCTCCCACCTGGGCGAAAAGAAGTATCAGTAAACACCTGTGGCTGCCTCTGATGGTCACTGGGCCTGGGGCCTGGGGCCTGTGATCCGTGGCATATGTACCTCTTCGAGTATAAGTGACCCTGTCAAGACATCCTAGAAAAACTCAAACTGGACTGGACTTTTGCAGGGCACAAGTCCTAAATAAAGAAGTGGGGGGACGCTCAAAGACAGGAAGTGACGTCACGACAGGAAGTGACGTCACGATAGGAAGTGACGTCACGAAAGGTAAAAACATAGAAGTGGGGGGACGCTCAAAGACATGGAGTGACATCACGACAGGAAGTGTCGTCACGAAAGGTAAAAAACATACCCTTCTATCAATGGAAAAGAAAACACTCATAGGGAATGCTGCAATTCCCCTCCTAAGGGAAACCATGTTGTTCCAAGAAAGACAAGAAAACAGAAGTGCGCTTCATTGGCAAGCTCTGTAAAGCGTTGCTAATGTGTAACACAACGCTGGGTCAAAGTAGTGTGAATTAAGGGGTGGGCGGTGTTCGAAATGGTTCTAAAGGAAATAAGAAACAGAGTGAACGTATGCACGAAGTACGTCAAGGTTGGGAGATCGACGGGGCAGCCGGTCCGGTAAGTAACGCCATCATTGTCCAGTCCAGCTTTTCGGCAGGGGGACGGCGTCCACCCGGTAAAATAAGTTAAAAGAAGTGGGGGGAAGCAGTCCACCCGCGTGGTACCCCGACTCGAGCCCTGGACTTTTGTTCTTTAAACTGGCCCATTTGGCCCCTCAGATAGCTCGAACCAAAGAACCACAGGCTGGATCCAGGGCCGGAGTCAAACCTGAAGAGTCCTATAGGTGCCGGCCTGGCACTGGACACCAAGAAGCATTCTTGGGCTGATCCCCCCGAGATCTTGACTGGTGCGGGCGGCACCACGCGTTGCACTGAGAACCCAGTGAGGCTGTTTACAGCCAGAATTGGTGATGAGGCTGCAGCATACAGAGTTCAGTGATGACAGCTCCGAATTGCATCAGATGGAATCCAAAAATGGAGGATGTATTCATGGCACACAAGTGTCCCTGGGCCCTTTCTGCTTGCATTCTCAACAAAACCATTCCACGATAAGGCAGCATCCAGCAAAAAAAAAAGAGAGGTAGGTCACAATGTTTTCAAAAGAAGTTCATGGAAAGCAGAGTGCACCTGGTGATCCACATGTGAGCAGATGAGCAGACTCTTGCCTTCCATTCTCAATGGCATCCATTATTCAGAGGAAACACCAAAGGCGACAGTAGGAGAGACGGCTCAGATCAATGGGCAGGCCATCAATCATGCACCACCTGTCCATCAAAAGATGCTTAAAAGGCGCTAGGTGGCAGATCCTGGCTGAAGGGGGAGCCACGGGTGTGATTAAAGGCACAAATATTCAGGCTCTATCCTCCGGACACCTCCAGGGCAACCCTGAAGGCCCCCCCGCACCCCCCAGGCCATGCTTTCTCTCTTTAGTTGGCTCTCCAGCTTTCAAGTATTCAACGGAATTTTAAGCCAACATTCACCCAGATTCAGGGGGGCACTTTTACAGAGTACCTAAGAGTTCTATGACAATGGTTCATCTTCTAAAACAGGGCATGAACAGAACTAAGATGGCCCTGGCGAAGGGATACAAAAGGTCTTCCAATGGGCACCAGCCAGAGCTTTTGCCACTGCTCGCTGTAAAAACACTGGTTACGCAGATGGTTTGCTAAAAAACAAATACATGAAGCTCCCCTGGCTAGGGTTTACATACAGAAAATGTGAAGGTTAGGCTAGAGAAGGCCGAGTGCCACTGAAAGGTGGGTTATGGGTTGAGAACACGAACAACGGTCGCGTTGGAGTCAGGGTTGGAGATAGTGAGCCTTCAAGTTCGAGCTGGGCTTTCGATATCCGATCAGCAGCGAGCAAGGTTTAGCATTAAGGTTGCCCTGGGTGAGATGTACAGAAAGCCAAGCTCTCCATCACGGGGTTTATTAGAAAGGATTTGCATTTTAAGATGCAATGTTGCCCTGCATTTTATTTGCTGTGGTTGGGCGAAACAAGGCTCACTGGAAGCATCATTCTTTAAATTGGCAGTTTTTGGAATGCACATGTCCACCAAGTATATATGTTTGAATGGATGTAACTTGCAGTCTTGTGGGCAGGGGGTAACACACGTACCACACACATATGTTTACATTTGAAAAAGTATGAACACAACCTGAGCGGCAGAAACACACACAACTAGCTGTACAGGCCACAGTAAAACAGTGTGGTGCAAACAAACCCCAGTGGAGCAGCTTCAGACCTACAATGAAATGGTGAGAAGGAATCGAGTGAGACCAGCAGAAAAGTCAGTGGCACGTGCCACTGGGGACATCTTGAAGAAGAACATGACGATATGAAAAACAAAAGAGGACGCCATGGAACCCTTCACAAGACTGCTACACCATCCCTGTGTCCCATATGAACACATTACTTACCTTCAGTAACTCTTTCTGGAGGATACTCTATGTAACTGCGGATTCTTCACCTTTCGAGTCCCCCCGGTGCCAGACTGATCGGGTAAACTTTCTGAAATAGCTCCCATGCGCTGGCAGATTACATGGCGACTTTGCCCCGCCTCTGGATGTGATGAGACTGAGCCCTATCCAGAGGTCATCTCTGCGCCGGGACACCAGTTCATCAACAAATGATTTCCATACACAACCAACAAATTAAGATTTTGCCAGAGTGGAAAGTCTAGTAACCTACAATAAGGCCACTCCACAAAATGCAGAGGAGGGTGGCTGGTCAGGGCCTAAAAGTGCATTACTGAAGATAAGTAACTTGTTCTTCTGATGGATACCTCCAACAGCAGAGTCCTCGCTTTCTCAATCAATGCCCAGACGGTGGTGGGTCAGAGGAGTGAACCCTCCATTGGGGACTCTTACAGGTCGAGTGGCAAAACGACCCTCCCTGCAGACCTGAGAGTTGACACAACAACAAGAGCAATATTCCCTCAATGGCTACAATCTTACAATACAGGTATATATCCCATCCCTGATATAATGTAGGTGACAGATGCACAATAGTCTTATTTATTTTCTTAAAAAAATATAGATTTTTTTATTTTCAATTTATCATTGCTTTTTTATTTTTATCTTTTTTCGTAATTACTTAGTTCATAAAAGACATTTTATCAAATATACATTTCATAAACAGTTTCATGGTTCACACAAGAAAGAAAACACACAAAGTAAATGAGACAATAACTATACACACAAAAACAATTCACCCAAATACTCATGCCCCTGGTAACTAACAGTCTATCACAACATTCACACACAATCATACCCTCACTACATTCATAGCCACAGCATCTGAAGAAAGGGAACTTCGACTTGGAGCAACCAACAAATTAAGAGTTTGCCAGTGTGGAAAGTCTAGTAACCTACAATAAGGCCACTCCACAAAATGGGGAGGAGGGTGGCTGGTGAGGACCCAAAAGAGCATTACTGAAGATAAGTAACTTGTTCTTCTAATGGATACCACCAACAGCAGATTCCTCACATTCTCAATCAATGCCCAGACGGTGGTGGGTCTGAGGAGTGGACCCTTCATTGGGGACTCTTGCAGGTCGAGGGGCGAGACGACCCTCCCTGCAGACCTGAGAGTTGATACAGAAGTGCCTGGTGAAGGCATGGACAGACCTCCATGGAGCAGTCTGACAGATTTCAAGCACAAGAATGCTCAAAGCAGGGGCTGTAATCATAGCCTTCGCTCTCGTGGAATTAGCCTGGAGGCAGTCAAGAGGTTTTGTTTATTGACGAAGTGCAAGACCGCTTAATGCAAAGGACAATTCACCTTGCTAAGGTCCATTTCTGGATTTTTTTCCTCTCTTTGCACACACAAATCCAACAGAGAGTGAATAGTCCACACTGTGCTCCCATGTCAAATCAATACAGAAGCTAAGGGCCCTCATTAGATCGAACTGGTGCAGCCTCAAAGGGGTGAGGCAGAGATACAAATGCTGCGAGTGTTACAGACTGCCCGACGTAAAAAGTGACGCCACGTTCAGAACAAGCATTTGCAATGCAATAGGTCTCGCATTAGGAAAGTTTGAGCTATTGGTATTGTAAATGACACATTTTTTTATTTATGTGTTTTGGTTTTGAAAATAGCAAACTTAATTGCTTTGTCATTTACAATGCCAATAGTTTTAACTGTTGCAAATGTGACACCTATAGCATTTGTAATGCAATATGTGTTGTATTTACGTGACTTAGATGTATTGATATTTCAAATAACAATGGCTTTTACAGTTTTTAATAATTAATACTGAAATAAAAGTTATTGTAATTTATAATAGCAGTAGCTTAAACTTTTGTAAAAAAAAATTGTGAAGAATATGTTAATTGTATTTTATTGTGACGAAAATCCAAGAACAGAAGTGAAATATTAACATCTTTTTGTGACATTTGTAATAAAGCTTGAAACATTGAGAGAACACATTTGAACCAGTTGTTGAATGGTTGCACAGATTGATGCTGTGGTGGCGTTGAGTGATGTTGTGGTAGCGACGATTGATGCTGTGGCGTTCATTGATGCTGTGGTAGCGCCTAGTGAGTTGTATTTCCCATGAGTGATGCTGTGGTGGTGCTGAGTGATGCTGTGGCGAAGCGATAGATAGATAGAGTGAGGGCAATAGATAGATAGAGTGATGGCGATAGAGTGAGTGTGATAGATAGAGTGTATTTATGTTGCATTGAGTAGTGTAAGTATGAGGTGTGTAATTATACGGTACTGAGTGGTATTATGTGGAGTGTATTTACGTTGCATTGAGAAGAGTAATTATATGGGGTGTAATTATGTGGCACTGAGTGGTAATATGGGGAGTGTATGTTGTATTCAGTAGAGTAATTATGTGGCACTGAGTGGTATTTGGAGTGTATGTTGCATTGAGTGCAGTGTAATTATGTAGCATATTATGTGTCACTGAGTGGTATTGTGTGGAGTGTGCGTTGCATTCAGTAGAGTGTACTTATGTGGCACTGAGTGGGATTTGGAGTGAATGTTGCATTGAGCGCAGTGTAATTATGTGGTGTGTCATTATGTGGCACTCAGTAGTATTTGGAGTGTATGGTGCATGGAGTGCAGTGTAAATATGTGGTGTGTAATTATGTGGCACTGAGTGGTATTTGGAGTGTATGTTGCATTGAGTGTAGTGTAATTATGAGGCATGTAATTATGTGGCACTGAGTGGTATTTGGAGTGTATGTTGCATTGAGTGCAGTGTAATTATGCGGCGTGTAATTATGTGGCACTGAGTGGTATTTGGAGTGTATGTTGCATTGAGTGCAGTGTAATTATGTAGCATGTAATTATGTGGCATTGAGTGGTATTGTGTGGAGTGTATGTTGTATTCAGTAGAGTGTAATTGTGTTGTGTGTAATTTTGTGGCACTGAGTCGTATTGTTTGGAGTGTATGTTGCATTGAGTGCAGTGTAATTATGCAGCGTGTAATCATGTGGCACTGAGTGGTATTTGGAGTGTATGTTGTATTGAGTGCAGTGTAATTATGTAGCATGTAATTTTGTGGCACTGAGTGGTATTTGGAGTGTATGTTGCATTGAGTGCAGTGTAATTATGTGGCAGTGCAGTGTGTGTGAGGCAGGGCAGTGTGTGAGGCAGCGCAGTGTGTGTGTGAGGCAGCGCTGTGTGTGTGTGAGGCAGCACATTGTGTGTGTGTGTGAGGCAGTGTGTGTGTGTGAGGCAGCGCAGTGTGTGTGTGTGTGTGTGTGAGGCAGCGTGTGTGTGTGTGCGAGGCAGTGTGTGTGTGTGGCAGTGCAGTGTGTGAGTGGCAGCACATTGTGTGAGGCAGTGCGTGTGTGAGGCAGTGCAGTTCATGTGTGAGGCAGCACAGTGTGTGTGTGAGGCAGCACAGTGTGTGTGTGAGGCAGCACAGTGTGTAGCAGGGCAGTGTGTGTGATGCAGCGCAGTGTGTGTGAGAGGCAGTGCAGTGTGTGTCTCACAGTGCAGTTTGTGTGTAACAGTGCAGTGTGTGACTACGTAGTGTGTGTATGTGTGTGTGAGGCAGCGCAGTGTGTGAGGCAGCGTAGTGTGTGTGAGGCAGCGCGTGTGAGGGAGGGCAGAGTGTGTGAGGCAGCGCAGTGTGTGTGAGGCAGCGCAGTGTGTGTGAGGCAGCGCAGTGTGCGTGAGGCAGCGCAGTGTGTGTGAGGCAGCGCAGTGTGCGAGGCAGCGCAGTGTGCGAGGCAGCGCAGTGTGCGAGGCAGCGCAGTGTGCGAGGCAGCGCAGTGTGCGAGGCAGCGCAGTGTGCGAGGCAGCGCAGTGTGCGTGAGGCAGCGCAGTGTGCGTGAGGCAGCGCAGTGTGCGTGAGGCAGCGCAGTGTGCGTGAGGCAGCGCAGTGTGCGTGAGGCAGCGCAGTGTGCGTGAGGCAGCGCAGTGTGCGTGAGGCAGCGCAGTGTGCGTGAGGCAGCGCAGTGTGCGTGAGGCAGCGCAGTGTGCGTGAGGCAGCGCAGTGTGCGTGAGGCAGCGCAGTGTGCGTGAGGCAGCGCAGTGTGCGTGAGGCAGCGCAGTGTGCGTGAGGCAGCGCAGTGTGCGTGAGGCAGCGCAGTGTGCGTGAGGCAGCGCAGTGTGCGTGAGGCAGCGCAGTGTGCGTGAGGCAGCGCAGAGTGCGTGAGGCAGCGCAGAGTGCGTGAGGCAGCGCAGAGTGCGTGAGGCAGCGCAGAGTGCGTGAGGCAGCGCAGTGTGCGTGAGGCAGCGCAGTGTGCGTGAGGCAGCGCAGTGTGTGTGAGGCAGCGCAGTGTGTGTGAGGCAGCGCAGTGTGTGTGAGGCAGCGCAGTGCGTGTGAGGCAGCGCAGTGCGTGTGTGAGGCAGCGCAGTGCGTGTGTGAGGCAGCGCAGTGTGTAGCAGGGCAGTGTGTGTGAGGCAGCGCAGAGTGTGTGAGGCAGCGCAGAGTGTGTGAGGCAGCGCAGAGTGTGTGAGGCAGCGCAGAGTGTGTGAGGCAGCGCAGAGTGTGTGAGGCAGCGCAGAGTGTGTGAGGCAGCGCAGAGTGTGTGAGGCAGCGCAGAGTGTGTGAGGCAGCGCAGAGTGTGTGAGGCAGCGCAGAGTGTGTGAGGCAGCGCAGAGTGTGTGAGGCAGCGCAGAGTGTGTGAGGCAGCGCAGAGTGTGTGAGGCAGCGCAGAGTGTGTGAGGCAGCGCAGAGTGTGTGAGGCAGCGCAGAGTGTGTGAGGCAGCGCAGAGTGTGTGAGGCAGCGCAGAGTGTGTGAGGCAGCGCAGAGTGTGTGAGGCAGCGCAGAGTGTGTGAGGCAGCGCAGAGTGTGTGAGGCAGCGCAGAGTGTGTGAGGCAGCGCAGAGTGTGTGAGGCAGCGCAGAGTGTGTGAGGCAGCGCAGAGTGTGTGAGGCAGCGCAGAGTGTGTGAGGCAGCGCAGAGTGTGTGAGGCAGCGCAGAGTGTGTGAGGCAGCGCAGAGTGTGTGAGGCAGCGCAGAGTGTGTGAGGCAGCGCAGAGTGTGTGAGGCAGCGCAGAGTGTGTGAGGCAGCGCAGAGTGTGTGAGGCAGCGCAGAGTGTGTGAGGCAGCGCAGAGTGTGTGAGGCAGCGCAGAGTGTGTGAGGCAGCGCAGAGTGTGTGAGGCAGCGCAGTGTGTGTGAGGCAGCGCAGTGTGTGTGAGGCAGCGCAGTGTGTGTGAGGCAGCGCAGTGTGTGTGAGGCAGCGCAGAGTGTGTGAGGCAGCGCAGAGTGTGTGAGGCAGCGCAGAGTGTGTGAGGCAGCGCAGAGTGTGTGAGGCAGCGCAGAGTGTGTGAGGCAGCGCAGAGTGTGTGAGGCAGCGCAGAGTGTGTGAGGCAGCGCAGAGTGTGTGAGGCAGCGCAGTGTGTGTGTGAGGCAGTGTAGTGTGTAGCAGGGCAGTGTGTGTGATGCAGCGCAGTGTGTGTGAGGCAGCGCAGAGTGTGTGAGGCAGCGCAGAGTGTGTGAGGCAGCGCAGTGTGTGTGAGGCAGCGCAGAGTGTGTGAGGCAGCGCAGAGTGTGTGTGAGGCAGCGCAGAGTGTGTGTGAGGCAGCGCAGAGTGTGTGTGAGGCAGCGCAGAGTGTGTGTGAGGCAGCGCAGAGTGTGTGTGAGGCAGCGCAGAGTGTGTGTGAGGCAGCGCAGTGTGTGTGAGGCAGCGCAGTGTGTGTGTGAGGCAGCGCAGTGTGTGTGAGGCAGCGCAGTGTGTGTGAGGCAGCGCAGTGTGTGTGTGGCAGCGCAGTGTGTGAGGCAGCGCAGTGTGTATTTATTGTTACCCAACTCAATTGTACTCATTTTATCGACCTCAGAAGGATGGAAGGTTGAGTGGGCCCACTGGGATCTGAACCTATGACCATGAGGTCGAACACAGGCCCATACAGTGGACGTATTAGTCCACTGAGCCACCAGACCCACCCTGGATTGGGGTAGTGCTAGGTGTCAGGGCAGGCAGCCATAACAGACAAATTCATGCCATCCAGTAAATAATGTGGCATATGAGAGTCACAGCAGTATTTTGTAGCATGTATAGCCTGGGAGGGTGGATCCCAAACACCTCTATTAAAGGGCCGCCACCGGAAACTGGAGTTGCCCATTTAAGTGTAAAGACATGTGGCTGCCTCATTTCCCTGCACCTTGCACTAATGCAATTAGGTGAGCTTCAGTTAAGGGGCTTTCACCCTGTAATTCGGGTTTCTCCTCTCTCTGTAATTTGTACATATCCGGCCATCTGTGGACAAACGACACAGTGTTTCACGAACGTGCACAACATTTTCCTGCCATTCATTCACGACAGGACCAAAGTTATGTGGTGTGATCTTGAGCCAGCATGTCCAGTTTTAAGGCCCTGGAAGTATTTGCTCTCAACTGCGCCAATAACTGCTGAACTGATTCCCACTCACCTTGGCTTGAAGACCGAATTTTACAGCGAAATGGCCCTTTTTTGTGGTTTGTTGTAATCTCGTCAGTATTTTGAGGCAGCTATGTTACAACGCTTTTGTTCCTTCTAAAACACCGATTCTTAATTAGTGAATACATTGTAAACATTTAACTATGGAGCATGTTATGGGGGAAAAATGAAACCGACTGTGACATTCAAGCCAGACTGGGCAAGAGAACATTTTCCCAGTGGTGATGTCAGCTTCATGTCTGTGGTCTAAGTGGACTTACTGGCCGGGCCATGGCGAGAAAATGTAAAAATAGAACTACCTGACTTTAACCTAAAGTGGAGTATTTCAAATAATAAAACACACGGACTAGAACTGCCTGACATTAGCCGATTGCACATTGTCTTTTAATGAAACAACCGACTCTAGAGCTGATTGGTGTGACTAAAAAACAGACCGTCTAATTAACGAAACCAAAGATCTAGAACTGCCTGACGTCATCATAAGGCACACACCGTCAGATACATACAAGACATCCCGAACTGCCCGACGTCACCATAAGGCATACATACATACAATACATCTCGTCTTGAACTGCCTGACGTCACCATAAGGCAGGCACCGTCAGATTTATACAAGACATCCCGAACTGCCCGACGTCACCATAAGGCAAGTTCGCCTGTTTCAAACTTCGTCCTGGATGACGCTAGAAGCTCAACCCGCTCCCGCTGCCCGTCCCTGAAGTGTTGTGTACCTGGGTCTGCTGTCCTCGGCACCCCTCGGCTCCCGCAACCGGCGCACCCTGGTCCTCTTCTCCGCCTTCACGGGCCCCTGCTCCGACTTGCTGCCGCTGTCCCTCGGCGCTTCGTGTCCAGGCCCAGCTCCCACTCGTTGAAATCTCACGTTCATGCTGGCATTACCGAGGCTCAGCGTCTCGGATTTGACCTCGTGAGCGCGCATGTGTGCGAGCGCGACTCTGCCATGCGCTTAGGAAAACGAAACCTAAGAGCCACATGCGCGCTCACGAGGTCAAATCCGAGAGCCACGACGGAAAGCGCGTGCACCTCCCCAGTCCCAGCGCGTGCACCTCCCACATTTACAAAGTATACTAAAAGTATACACGAGGTCCCTTCGCTACGCTCGACCTAAAAAAGGATGTCCAAGGCCAAAGCACCAACTTGTCGAGAAAAAATGTGATCTACAGAGGCTGAACAGTAAATGTCTGCAATTCTCTGAGCACGCAGAAGCAATGGCAGTGAGAAAAAAAATGTACAGTGCAAAAAGTCTGTGCTCGGATGTGCATAGTCTCAACAGTGCCCATAGAAGTCCGGTTTGAAACTTCTGACCTGGGACGCCTGTTCTCCCAATTTGCCACAAGACCGTTGAACTCTTTGCAAGTTTGTGTGAAATCAGTAGAAATCGTCCGATTGTCCAGCTTGAAGTTGAGCCTTGCTCCTGATGAGAACCCCGGTTCTGATGGGGTTCGAAACGCGTTGACCGCTTTGTCACGGCCAGCAAGGATCATATGTTTCTCTAAAAAATTGAAAAATTGCGTCATTTGGTGAAATATTTTTGTGTCTGGCCATGTTGTTCATGGAATAGTTTTGTATATAATTCTTTGTGTATAACCGAGTAAATTTGAAGAGTTGCAAGCAGGGTATGAGTGTGCTGGGATGAGAGGATAGTAGATTGTATGAGTGAGGGAAAAGAGAAGGGTGTAAGTGAATGTGGTATGAAAGGGCAGACAAGAAAACTGTAGAAGTGAAAGAATGTTTGCTTGGGAGAGTTTGTGGGGAAAGGGAGTTTGATTGTCCTTCCAATTTGTTGAATTTCAATAGATTACTGGTGATGGTTATTTACTGATTTAATTGTTTGATCAAAAAAAATACAGATTAAATCCAACGGTAAAAGTGGTTGACGGTGTTTCTGTTTTGTGTTGATAGTATTGGGATTTATCAAAGGCCCCCTGAACAGTAATTGTTCAATTACTAGGACAGGGAAAAACAAGTGCGATAAACAATTCCTAGGCAACTAAAAAATTCATACATACAACAATGTGCGGAGGGTATATCAGAAACAATGAACTAGGTGTCTGTTTTGTGTTGATACACCTTGTAAAAGACAAGAGTTGTGCACTAGCATTGGCACTTTGTTGTTAATTACGTATATATGGCTTAGCCGTGCTGATCAGAGCCAAACCCTCCTTTGGTTTCACTAGTCTCACATGGGGCACACATCAGAACGTTAAGGATCATATCAAGGCCCCACTGCAGCAGAACAAAAGAAGTAGGGGAAATGTACAAGAAAACCCTTTTAAGAAATGCATCACAATGGGTGACTAATAAAGATGGCTGCCGAGGCAAGTGAAGAAAGGACTGGCAGCTATGCACACAACAAAGCCATGAAGGGCCAGAACCAGCACAATCAAAGGAAACTCCAACCCCCTGGCGTAAAAAGGATCAGCGCGTGTCCCCTCATCCGGGTAACAAATAACCCTGGACAAAGCACTACGCTACGCTCGCGTAGTTTGTGAAATTTGCGCTACTTCGCACTTTGCGAATTGCACGTAGTACTGTGCAAACATGCGTAGCGTAGCGGTCATTTTTTGCTTGCTCGCAGTCCTCAACGTCAAGTTGGCGACCGCGAGCAAGCAAAATGACATCCCGGCGAGACTTTTTCCTCGTTCGCGTTCAGCAACATTAAGTTGCCGATCGCGAGTGTGGAAAATAAACCTCCCGGTGAGCTTCTCAATGCGGGGAGGTCAGGTTTCTCATTGCGAGTGGTCGTGTATGCTCGCGACCGCTCGCGATGAGAAACTACCAGTCCGCTTTGAGAAAGCTGCCGCTTGAGTAAAAATCTACTCGAGAGGCAGTAAAAGACATCTCGCACTGCGCAAGATGCAGTTTTCAATGATTGCACAGTGCGGACAAGCATCCGGCACTGTGTAATCATCGTGAACAGCGTACTACGCAGTTCGCGTAGTGCTACGCGTGGCTCGCTTAGTGCGAAGTGCACTTCGCGTGCTGCTACTTCGCTAACTACACCCAGTGTTAGTAACAAACCTAGACCCAGAGTGGAGGGACTTTCTGAAGAGACGGGGAGCAGCAAAGGTCACATCCAACACCTCTGACTTAACCCCTTCGGTGCTGGTGACGGAACCGCTCCGTCACCAGCGTCGGTTGAGCTGTGCTGGTGACGGAGCGGTTCCGTCATGGCCCGCCCAGCTCGATAGAACGCTCATGCGCGGCACGAATTCCGCGCCTGCGCTGAGCGTTCTATTGAGTGGGGCGGGCCGTGACGGAACCGCTCAGTCACGAGCACAGCTCAACCGAGGCTCGTGACGGAGCGGCTCCGTCACGAGCATGCGGCCGCCGTGCGGCCGCGAAAATTCGTTAGCACTGCGGCGGAATAGCCGCCGCAGTGAAGTGGTTAAGGTCAAAGCCCCTCAGCTAACCCTGCTCAAGCTCCAGGGTTGTCCTTGCTGCCTCTGTGATCACAAGAGTGGCAGGTAACCGAGGACATCCCATATACTGGCTGAAGACCACAGAGTGTGGTTGTGAGGTTAGCAGGGGCACAGAGTGCAGCCTACTTGAGAGTGACTGAGGCCTTCTTGTAGGAGGTGAAAGGCTCCAGTTGTAACTGGAGACCAGTGAGTAACCACTGCTTCCCCGATGCTCCCAGCCAGTTTCCACATGTGAGTAAATACAGTCCACTCGCCACCACCATCCAACCTCCATTGTTTTAAGTGGGGGAAGGACAGAAGGAGGAAGACAGAAATGGCAAGGCACCGAATGAGTATGAAAACAAGAAGAAAGGGAGACAATGAGGGAAGAGAACTCTTTATGGGAAACAAATGAGATTGGGAAGTGCAACAGATGGAAGGTGGAAAAGAACAGGGGTGGCAAAAAATGAGTAAGAGAGAAAAACGTCTAGAGAAAACTGGGGAAGAAAACAATGGAACAATAGAAGAAATTGAAGGATGAAAACAATTGAACAATAGAAGAAATTGAAGGAAGAAAACAATGGAACAATAGAAGAAATTGAAGGAAAAAAACAATGGAACAATAGAAGAAATTGAAGGATGAAAACAATTGAATAGAAGAAATTGAAGGAAGAAAACAATGGAACAATAGAAGAAATTGAAGGAAGAAAACAATGGAACAATAGAAGAAATAGAAGAAATTGAAGGAAGAAAACAATGGAACAATAGAAGAAATTGAAGGAAAAAAACAATGGAACAATAGAAGAAATTGAAGCAAACAAACGAGGAGCGGGAGTGGCAGAAGAAAACGATGTGAGGAGGGAGGGAGGGAGGGGGGCAGAACAGAGAGCGAGAAGCGAAGGCTGCCAAAGGAGCGCCTGGAATGAAATCAGGGGAGAAATGACTGTCGGAAGACGAAGGGAGGGAGAGAGAGAGCCCTCAGTCACAAGTGTGAAAGGACATTTGTGTCAGGCAGGAGAATTATTGCCTCAATATATTCCCTCTCACTCGGATATTGTTCTTTTGAGGGATGAGTAAGTGAGCTTAAAAAAAATCACCGTCTTTGAGAAAAGAACAAAATGGTGCAGAGACGGGTTAACGTCACTCCAAGGCCCTGTGAGCTGTACCGAGCGCGGCAGACAGGAGGGCGGGAGAAACAGGTGCCTGGGGAGGGACTCGAGGCGCTAACACCGAGTGAGCAAGCGGCGCCTCTCCAAGGGGGCTGGGCCCTCTGCGGGTGTCTGTCACCCTACTGGTACAAACTACAGGATCCATGGCTCAGCCTTTCAGTGGGGGGTGTCTGCCCCTCCCTCAGCAGACTCCTAGGAGCGACCTCAACAGCACCCGATAAAGCTCCCCGACCCCCCACCCCCACCTGCCTATTGCGTAATGAAGATGCAAGCTTTTCGACCTCTCCTCCCCGTTTAAAAGTCACACGTGGTTCAGCGTTGGCACTGTTTGGGTACCAATGGATTCTGGTTAGGGTGACCAACTGGCATGGGTGCAAATTCAGGACAGTGAGTGTGAAAATTCAGGACAAAGGGTCACAATTCAGGACAAAAATTTCAGGACAGAAGGTCAGAATTCAGGACAAAATTCAGGGCAAAGGGTACGTTTTATAGACAAATAAGTGGAGGTCGCGCAATATTACATAAGTAAACAGACAACCAACACAAGCACAAGTCAAACTTATATTAGGTTTAGACAACCTTGCACTGCATCTGTTGTGTGCGCGAGTGAAACTTAAACATCTGTGTTTGCATAATTAAAAAAAAATGAAGAAAAAGATCAAAGCTGAAGTCTTCTCAGATCTTACACGTCCCCTCTCCCCACTGAAACAAAACACCCGATCCGATCAATCATCCCAAGGGGGGGTGATGTGTAAAAGTTAAGGGGGCTCGGGGGCCAGGGTAAACATGAAAATAATAACAGCACATATACAGAAACTTTGCACTATTGGAGCAAAAGAAATAAATAATAAAGGACAATTGTATTTGTACCATTATCACTGCTTCTGTGACAGTTTACGAGGCTAACAGTGGATGCACCCGGATAACACGTGCCAAAATGAAGCCTCCACCTCCCCAGAGCTTGGCCCCTGGTAAGGTGACAGGACCCCCCCAAACAAAAGCAGAATGCATGCCATGGGCTCTGGCAGGAGGAGGCCCAGCAAATGCGGTCCCTGCATAGAAAGTCCCATTAACCTCTTGCGTGCCCATGACGAGCTCAGCTCGTCATGCAGCACGGTGGCGCTGTGCACACGACGAGCTGAGCTGGTCATGACAGTTGCGGAACACCCACGCGGGGATAATTCCCCTGCTGTGCTGGGCGTTCTATTGGAACGGGCGTGGTCATGACTAGCTCAGCTCGTCATGAGCACCGCGGCGCCGCGCACAGCCCCCTCCCCCACGCCGCGGGGGAATTAGCTCCGCGCGCAGGGGTTATTATTCTGTATGTGATAATTAGGCGGACATAGAGAATGAAAATGGGGCAATAGCAGCCTGTGCAGGGTCGGGGAGGGGCTGCTGCAGGCCATTGAATTCACAGCAGGAGCGCGAGCTGGCCCTGCAGTGAGAGTTACACTGCAGGGGGACAATGTCTGAAAGTACGGACAAAAGGCATCCGTGAAAGAATTCCTCGCGGACAAGAGGCCCAAATAACGAGCAGTCCGTGAAATTTACAGAGAGTTGGTCACCCTAATTCCGGTTCCGGCATTTGTTAGTGCTGCAGAAGCCGCCTCAGGACAGCACTAGTAAGTTGCTGTGCAGGGTGCCAACAGGACCACACACTGCACTGCGAGGCAACAGAGTTAAACCCCTGCATGCCGCCTACTCCCAAACAATAATACACACAGATCTTTTTGTAGGTTGGAAATATTGACTGCAGTTTATTTGCAACATTGATTTACAGCACTCGCCCCCCCTTTACTGCTATTTATTAGGGGCCATACATCATTCTTGAGGCTAATTATAAACCATGTTGACACTTTTATGACCCATCTGAGGTCGTAAATCAGTGTGGCAGATCATCATAATCACTTTGACATTTTTATGATGCCCCCAATTCTGAAAGGCCATGAATCACTTTCTACATCAGCGCCTTATCAACACCTGTCAATCATAAATCAACTCGCCATAAATCAATCCAGCCTTCTGTGAGGAACTATAGTCTTTGCACTGGAGGTCTCCTTTACTGTGTGTAGGGGCTTCTCCTTTTAACCCCTGTAGGATTAACTCCCTGAAGTACTGCACCAGTAGGTATACTGTAGGGGGCCTTTGAAGTTAGGGGTAGTTCAGAGGGTTTCCTTTCAACCACAGATGTCTCCCCTATTTCAGTCCGGTCTTCCATGGGGCTGTGAAATGCAGATCTTAATCTTTAATGGGGCCATGATATGGCTTCCCAGAGCCCAAGTATCAAAACCTCTCCCTCCAAACTATCCAGTCAGGCCCTCAAATGGCAGAGGTCTGTCATTCCAGTTGCATGCCCAATGTTTATAGCAGTCTCTGGGGAATGCACAGATGTGCTACCCCAGCCTCCAGTGTGGACTGGACTCAAACAAACTAAAAGGCACACAAAGTAAAGTCCACATTTGTAAAGCGCACAATCACCCGTAAGGGTCTCTAGGCGCTGGGGGGCCGTCGGGAAGATTAAGCGAGCTATTGCCCAGAGTCACATGGTGCTGGGCTAACCTGCCGCCGGAGCCGGGGATCGAACCGTGGTCCCCAGATTCCAGCGTCAGTCGCCCTGGCCGCGGCGCCACACCTCTTTGAGAGCAGGGAAATGCCCACTATTTAGAAGTGAAATTTCTAAGCTATTGATCACAAATCCACCATCACAACAGGAGAGGGGTTGTCATTGTAAATCCAATGATAGGAAACATTATGAGGCTGCTCACCTGTTAGCCATTATTGCAGCTTGAAGTAATTTCAACCATTTCCTCATGTTAGCCTATAGGGAGAGCAAACCTCATGGGTAGTGAAAACACACATGGGTATTCTTCACCACCTGGGCAAGGAATAAACATGTACATGTCCTACCTTTCACCTACCACTTGTCCCACTCCTCAGGGCATATCCTAAGGGTGCTCTAGTGGTAGTGGAAGGTCCACTCAGGGTTGGCTAATGAGTTAGAGATGCCAACCTGAGCATAGGCGCAACTGCGCACCCACAGGTCTGCAATGACAGGCTTGATGCATGTTTGAAATACTATTCTGGTGGGTGGCGCAATCGGTGCTGCGTCCCACCATTAGCCAGTGCAGTATCTGCCTGGATATGTGGTGTGCCTTTTTTACAAGGCACTCACAGGTACAAGTCAACGCTGCTTCCTAGCATGGGTAGGCAGTGTGTGCATACTATCACATTGAATTACAGTGGAAAAGCACCCATAGATCTAAGGCCACAAATAGAGAATGAGCAAAAACCAGGAGGAGAAAAAGCAAAAAGTTTCAGGGAAATCCCCTAAGAAGGGCCATTTCCAACAGGGATCTTTTGGAGTTCAGGCAGGATGGGGGTGAAGTGATCATATTTCTTCAGGCCAGCCAAGTAGGATACCCAAAGGAGTGTCAGTGCGGAGTCCGGGATGCCCCAGTGCAGGACATTATTACTATCCAGATGTGAGAGAATGAAAGCTTGAACAGCAGTTCTGAAGTTGCTTTTGGGAGAAAAGGTTTTGGTTTCTCTTTAGAACCGACAGCTGGTACCAGGCCGTTGGGTTTTTGCCAAGGTGAGGCTTGAGAGTAAGGTTGGTATCCAGAAGAGTCCAAGTAACTCAGCTTTCTGTGAAAGTTTGGGCTCAACGCCCTCAAGGTTTATGGCATTGAGCCAGGTTTGCACTGTTTCTGGTTTGTTGTTCTTGACCAATAACAAGAATTCTTGTTCCAGACTGGCGCTTGGCATCAAGGACTGGCTGAAGTGCAGGCAGGGATTGCGTTGTTGTCTGCGTGAAGCAGGGGACACTTTCAAGTAGAGTTGTGCCTAACCCCCACCCTTTGGTCCCTGGGGTGTACCATCCATGGCCGCATCGAAGAGCACAGGGTGGTGGGTTGGGGGGTGCTGGCGAGATTCCGCCAATTGCCGCCCCGTGACGGCCACAGTGTAGAGCAGGGGAGACGGGTGCTGGCGATTGCCGACCCAACATGGCAGGTGAGTGGAAGGAGGCCCCCACACCCAAACCTCGAGCCGCCTGTGGTTGACTTTCTCTCCCCCCCGCTACGCCACTGCCCGCATGTCAGATACTGTGAGATGCACACCATACCCTGTAGGAGGTATCTACAGGGAAGACCCTGAGAACAGGGAAAAAAAACAGGGCAGAGAGGAGGCCATGGCAGGGGTATACAACCTTTACAACGCAACTTTTACAACGCACTACCATTACAACGAAACTTTTACAACCCAACATCCATTAAGACGCATGCATTTACAACGCAGTCATTACAACGCATGACACTACAACGCACACCACTACAACGCATGCCATTACAACGCAGTCATTGACTGACTGACTGACTGAAATACTTATAAAGCGCACGAATGCCGCGGCGCCTTGGCGCTGTAATGACAAAGAGAGCGGTGAAAGCAGATCATTAATGTGGCGAGAAGAGCCAGGTTTTCAATGCTTTTCTGAAGCATAATTTACATTTTTGTGAGCGCAATATAGTGGGCAGAGAATTCCACAGTCTGGAGGCCTGGTATGCAAAAGATCTGCCACCCCATCGCATTCTTTTTATTCTTGGCTGACATATCAAGTCAAGATTGGCTGATCTCAGCGTGCGCGATGGCACATACCGAGGAAGGAGTTTGGAAACGTCATCTGGTCCCGTACCGTACAGGGACTTATGGACCAGGCAAAGGGCCTTAAACTGAATTCTGGACCTAATTGGGAGCCAATGAAGTTCCTTGATGACTTTGGATGTTGGGTGACGAATAGGTAGATTCATCAGGACCCTGGCAGCGGCGTTTTGAATTGCCTGCAGTTTGTTCAGTTGTTTTTCTCCTGTACCCAAGTAGAGTGAGTTGCAATAGTCCACTCGGGACATTACAAGAGCACTCATTACAGTTTTTTTTTAACGTTGGAGGGATATAGGGCAGGACTTTTCTGAGAATCTTGATGGTGTAAAAACAGGTAGAGGTCACCTGGTTAATTTGCGCTTTGCAAGAGAGATCTTTATCCACCAGGAAGCCAAGATTCCTAACCTTGTCTGCAGGATTGGGGCAGGGGCCCACCTCTGGAGGCCACCAAAGGTTGCTCCAAATGGACGGTTTCTGGCCGAACTCAATTATCTCGGTCTTATCCGTATTTAATTTAAAAAAATTACAGCTCATCCAGTTCTTTACCCCAAGCAGGTAGTTCTTAAAACGCTCTGCCGTGGCTTCAATAGACTGGGATATTGACACAACGATTTGAGTATCGTCTGCGTTTTGACACTAATTGTAGGCCGTGAGATTGAATTAGGGCGGCTAGAGGGGTGACATATAGATTAAACAAGGTAGGTGACAATGCTGAGCCCTGAGGGACCCCACCTGGAAGGGAGAATTCGTCAGATTGAAGACCTTCCCAATGCACTTGTTGAATACGGGAATCCAGAAAAGATGTTAAAAGGGTTAGAGCAGTGCCGGAAAATCCTAAGGTTCTCAATCTATTTATCAAGATATCATGGTTCATGGTGTCGAACGCCGCTGTAAGATCTGATAAAATTAGGACCGTTTTCGGTTGCCATAATCAGGGCAGACTCTGTTGAGTGGAAGGGGCGAAAGCCATGTTGAGAAGGGTCAAGAAGCTTGTTATGGTCAACATAACGCATCATTTCTTGATTTATGGCTTTCTCCAGAATCTTGGCTGGCAGGGGTAGGCAGGATATTGGGCGGTAATGTTTAAGTTCGGTAGGGTCCAACGTATCCTTCTTAAGGATAGGCCTAATGCAGGCTTTCTTCCAGCTGCTGGGGAAAACGCCAGAGGTGATGATGTTATTTATCAAGGGGGTCAGAACAGCTGCCACCGTCTGTGAGACCATGTGCATTACACATGGCGGGCAAGGATCTAGCGGAGATCCTGACTTCATCTGAGTAATTAGATCTGTCACTTGAGTCTCTTCTAATAAGGGGAAGCAGGAGTAACTGGGGCCAGTCAGGGAGGCAGAGTCCTTATTTTCGATAGATGTATTCAGCGCAGAAGAACTAAGGTCATCATAAACTATCTGAACCTTTTGTTGAAAAAAGGTAGCAATGTTAGCCACAAAGTTCTGATCAGGGCTAAATACAGTATCACGGGGGCTCTTGGTCAGATGAGTGACAGTTTTAAACAATTCCCTGGCAGTGTTGGAGGCTGCCAGAATTTTATTTGTAAAGTAGGCTGATTTGGCCTGAACTATTGCTATCTTGTATTCCTGCAGGGCTTTGAGATATACTACTTTATTTTGAACACTTTAATCAGAGCGCCACAACCGCTCAAGTCGTCGGCATTTCTGTTTAATGTGTTTCACCTCAGCGGAATACCACAGCGCAGTCGCAGATCGCCTTCTGTCTTTTTTTATTTCAACAGGGGCCAGTTGACCGACTGCCTGGCTGATCTAGTTTTGGAACTCCATCGCTCCTTTGTTAGTATCACCAGTCTCGAGGGCAGGGGGATCCCTTACAAGTAAGTCAGTCAGAAGGGCAGGTTCAAGTTTGCTCCAAGGGCGGGTTTTTTCAGGGAGAGTGATGCCTCTACGATGATTTGGCAGATTATTCAGAGACAAGTCAAACAAGATGGCACTATGGTCAGACCAAGGAACTACTTGAGTCGAGATAACTTTGATATGGTCATTGTTTGTAAAAATGCCATCAAGAGTATGTCCTACAGTGTGTGTGGGATTTGAAATTAATTGAATCATGCCAAAGCTAAGAAAATTATCGATTAAATTGGCCGAATCAGAGTCCTTATTTGCTTCTAGATGGAAGTTAAAATCACCCAGGATGGTGTAAGTGGGGGAGTCAGATGTAGATTCTAGATAGGTGTGAATTGCTCTGATGAACGGCGCTCTCAAGCCGGGGGGGGGGGGCGGTATTCAAGCAAACCAGCGAATATTAAGCAATTATTTTCTTTAATTTTAAAACTCATGGCTTCTGCTTCTAGACCTTGTGTGGGTAGTGAGAATACTTTTAGGTTGGATTTATAAATAATTCCGATACCTCCACCCACTGTTCCTTGTCTATTCAAGAATTCTACAAGGTATCCTTCTGGGACTGCGTCATTCCAATCTGGTCCTGAAGCATCAGATGCCCAAGTTTCTGTTAGAAACATTATGTCAACAGCATGGTCTGTGATCAGAACTGAGATCTCATGTTTATGTTTGATCATGGATCTAGTGTTCAACAAAATACACTTCAAGAATCTTTTCCCATTCATCGGGTAGCCTGATTCATACTTATGGATGTTATTAGCCATTGGAAAAGCGTTGGTAGTGGAACACTTGTTCACATCTGGGAACAAGTTAGATGGTTTGAGGGATTGGGAAGAAGAATTGTTAAGTGTCTGAAAGTCACAGGAGTCACAACGAAATGAAGAGGAGAGACCTGCTGGATCTTCTCTTAGCGTAGGTTTACAGGGGCACTGGTTCAGCTCAAGCAGCTGTAAACTTGAGTAGTGAAGCTTTTGATTTTTGTGGAAGAGGCCATAATTTCCGGCGCTAGGCGTGGAACTGGCGCGCCGCCGGCGCGCCCGCTGCGCTCCCTATGAGGGGGGGCCATTTTATAGTTGCAGGGTGAGGGAGGGTCCGAGCACTGGACCGCTCGCAAAATTCACCCCCTAGATGGCGGGCGCGAAAACGACTCACACCCCCAGGCAGCGTCTACTCAGCTGCAATGGGGCTAGGATGCATAGCCAAGGTAAGCGTTTTGTGTTAGAAAATATTTCCTAGTACTCAGGGCAATTTAAAAACACAGTGAGTGCAAAAACAAATTACGTGCAATTTTATTTAAAATGCGGCGATTACTAGCAATTCTAGCAATTAACAATAGGAGAACAGTCCCGGCTTCCGCCTCAAGACCGTCAGAAACACGCAGCGCTCTTAGTCCATTACAACGCATACCATTACAACGCATAGCATTACAACACATAGTACCCTTACACTATCCAACACTTACCCTACTACTGCACCCCCTGGAGTTAGAATAGTAATTTTTACCCCTACACTATCCAACACTTACCCTACTGCTGCACCCCCTGCAGTTAGAATAGTAATTTTTACCCCTACACTATCCAACACTTACCCTACTACTGCACCCCCTGGAGTTAGAATAGTAATTTTTACCCCTACACTATCCAACACTTACCCTACTGCTGCACCCCCTGCAGTTAGAATAGTAATTTTAACCCCTACACTATCCAACACTTACCTTACATGCAACGTAATGTAATGCGTTGTAATGGTATGCGTTGTAAATGTAGTATGCGTTGTAGTGGAATGCGTTGTAAAGGTAGTTTCAAAGAATTTGTTGTAATGGCATGCGTTGTAATGGTGTGCGTTGTAATGGATGTTGCGGTGTAAAAAATGCGTTGTAAAGGTAGGCGTTGTAAAAGTATGCGTTGTAACGTCATACATCCCATGGCAGGACGTGTACAGCCAGAACAGGCAAGAAGCGGATGAGCTGTATGGATCAGGCAACACACATACAAGGATCATCCCTCAGCCTGACACTCTTCAACATCTACATGGCACCGCTCGCCAACATCGCCAAATCGTACGACCTCAACATCGTCTCATACGCCGACGACACCCAGCTGATCCTCTCCCTCACCAAGGCCCCCACTACCGCCAAAACCAACCTACATGAAGGAATGAAGCTCATCGCCGAATGGATGATGAATAGCCGCCTGCAACTGAACGCAGACAAGACAGAGGTTCTCATCATCAGATCCAACCCCTCCGCCTGGGACTACTCATGGTGGCTGTCTGCACTGGGACCTGCACCGACGCCCACTAACCACACACGCAACCTTGGAGTCATCCTGGACTCTGCATTGTCAATGTCCCAGCAAGTGAACGCCGTCTCCTCCTCCTGCTTCTTAAACACTCTCCGCATGCTCCGCAAGATCTACAGATGGATCCCCACCGGTACCAGGACAGTCACCCAGGCCCTCGTCAGCAGCAGACTGGACTACGGCAACGCCCTCTATGCAGGAACCACAGCCAAACTCCAGAAACAACTACAACGCATCCAGAAACCCTCTGCACGCCTCATCCTCGACATTCCCCGCCACACCCACATCACAGCCCACCTGAAAGACCGGCACTGGCTCCCCGTCAACAAGAGGATCACCTTCAAACTCCTAACCCACGCTCACAAAGCACTCTACAACACCAGACCAGCGACCTCAACAAACGACTCAGCTTCTACACCCCAAACCGCCATCTTCGCTCCGCTGACCTCACCCTCGCCACCGTCCCCCGCATCCGGCGGCAGATCGTTCTCTCACCTGGTTGCAAAAACCTGGAACACCCTCCCCATCCACTTACGACAGACCCAGGACCTGCTGACCTTCAGGAGACTCCTCAAGACCTGGCTGTTCAAGCAGTAGCAGCAGCCCCGCCCCACCCAGCGCCTTGAGACCCTCACGGGTAAGTAGTGCACTCTACAAATGGATTGATTGAGTGACTGATTGAAGGATGAAGAGGTGAGCGCACAGGTGTAACCAGTGCTTTAAATGGCCCGGTACTGCCCGGTACGGAGTACCGCCACTTTTTTTTTTGAGAGGGACAGTATCAGCACTTCTCAGAGACAAGCAGGTACTCTGGTGCAGCCAGTTCAAGCGCTGGGTGCAACTACACAACACTTCACAGGTGGGAGGGAAGGTACTCACGTGTGGACGTAGGACACTATGCGTAAACTATGCCACAGGAAGTTCATGTAAAACAATCACCTGAGGCGGGGATGCGCCAGCACAAGTTTACTAGGAGTAAAGTCCTTGCAGCAGACACGTGTGAAACTCGTTTCTGAGGAGTGTGGGAGCACAGGTACAAAGGGTACAGAAACCGCACCTCTGCAGAGGGGCGCGGAGGAGAAAGATGGCACGCACGGGTCTGAAGTTGTGCACACACAGCAGGAAGGAAGGTGGGGGCACAGGCCAGATTCAGCCGCGGTCCTGTGATCTCCAGTTCACAGCACTAACTGGAGGCTCCCGATGCAGGAGTCCCATTTTAATGAAGTCTGTGGGGAGAAGCGGAGGAGCCCGGGCCCTCACCCCCCGCCCTGTGCAGCCCGGCAATGAAGCAGCGGCTCCTGCAGGGGGCAGCATTGAGGAGAGATAGAGGCAGCCTCGCCAGCGGAGGCACCAATAAAGAGTCCCCAGAGGTTCGGTGTCCACAGCTGTGCCTGGCAGCGCGCACCTCAGGAAGGACACACATCTGTACGGAAGGGCACGAAGACAGATGCTGTGCGCTGCATCACAGACCAGTGCTGGCCATGCTGCAAGGGCAGTCATAAGGCTCTGGAGACTCTGGAATGTTACTATAGAACTGCAACCCTTGTGCTGAGGCGTAGATAAAGGACCGCAACCCCTGTGCGGAGGCATAGATAAAGGACCGCAACCCCTGTGCGGAGGCGTAGATAAAGGACCGCAACCCGTCCTGAGGCGTAGATAAAGGACTGCAACCCCTGTGCTGAGGCGTAGATAAAGGACAGCAACCCCTGTGCTGAGGCGTAGATAAAGGACTGCAACCCCTGTGCGGAGGCGTAGATACAGGACCGCAACCCCTGTGCGGAGGCATAGATAAAGGACCGCAACCCCTGTGCGGAGGCGTAGATAAAGGACCGCAACCCGTCCTGAGGCGTAGATAACGTACCGCAACCCCTGTGCGGAGGCGTAGATAAAGGACCACAACCCCTGTGCTGAGGCGTAGATAAAGTACCGCAACCCCTGTGCGGAGGCGTAGATAAAGGACCACAACCCCTGTGCTGAGGCGTAGATAAAGGACCACAACCCCTGTGCTGAGGCGTAGATAAAGGACCACAACCCCTGTGCTGAGGCGTAGATAAAGGACCGCAACCCCTGTGCGGCGGCATAGATAAAGGACCGCAACCCCTGTGCGGAGGCATAGATAAAGGACCGCAACCCCTGTGCTGAGGAGTAGATAAAGGACTGCAACCCCTGTGCTGAGGCGTAGATAAAGGACTGCAACCCCTGTGCTGAGGCGTAGATAAAGGACCGCAACCCCTGTGCGGGGGCGTAGATAAAGGCCCGCAACCCCTGTGCGGGGGGCGTAGATAAAGGCCCGCAACCCCTGTGCGGAGGCGTAGATAAAGGACCGCAAACCCTGTGCTGAGGAGTAGATAAAGGACTGCAACCCCTGTGCGGAGGCATTGATAAAAGGACCACAACCCCTGTGCTGAGGCGTGGATAAAGGACCGCAACCCCTGTGCTGAGGCGTAGATAAAGGACTGCAACCCCTGTGCTGAGGCGTAGATAAAGGACAGCAACCCCTGTGCTGAGGCGTAGATAAAGGACTGCAACCCCTGTGCGGAGGCGTAGATAAAGGACCGCAACACCTGTGCAGAGGCGTAGATAAAGGACCGCAACCCCTGTGCAGAGGCGTACATAAAGGCCCGCAACCCCTGTGCTGAAGCGTACATAAAGGACCGCAACCCCTGTGCAGAGGCGTACATAAAGGACCACAACCCCTGTGCTGAGGCGTAGATAAAGGACCGCAACCCCTGTGCTGAGGCGTAGATAAAGGACCGCAACCCCAGTGCAGAGGCGTAGATAAAGGACCGCAACCCCTGTGCAGAGGCGTAGATAAAGGACCGCAACCCCAGTGCAGAGGCGTACATAAAGGACCGCAACCCCAGTGCAGAGGCGTAGATAAAGGACCGCAACCCCTGTGCAGAGGCGTAGATAAAAGACCGCAACCCCTGTGCAGAGGCGTACATAAAGGACCGCAACCCCTGTGCTGAGGCGTAGATAAAGGACCGCAACCCCTGTGCTGAGGCGTAGATAAAGGACCGCAACCCCTGTGCAGATGCGTAGATAAAGAACCGCAACCCCTGTGCTGAGGTGTGGATAAAGGGCCACAACCCCTGTGCTGAGGCGTAGCTAAAAGACCGCAGCCCCTGTGCAGAGGCGTACATAAAGGACCGCAACCCCTGTGCAGAGGCGTACATAAAGGACCGCAACCCATGTGCTGAGGCGTAGATAAAGGACCGCAACCCATGTGCTGAGGCGTAGATAAAGGACCGCAACCCCCGTCCTGAGGCGTACATAAAGGACCGCAACCCCTGTGCAGAGGCGTACATAAAGGACCGACCGCAACCCCTGTGCTGAGGAGTAGATAAAGGACCGCAACCCCTGTGCTGAGGAGTAGATAAAGGACCGCAACCCTTGTGCTGAGGTGTAGATTAACGACCGCAACCCCTGTGGAGGCGTACATAAAGGACCGTAACCCCTGTGCAGAGGCGTACATAAAGGACCGCAACCCCTGTGCTGAGGCGTAGATAAAGGACTGCAACCCCTGTCCTGAGGAGTAGATAAACGACCGCAACCCCTGTGCAGAGGCGTACATAAAGGACCGCAACCCCTGTGCTGACGCGTAGATAAACGACCGCAACCCCTGTGCAGAGGCGTACATAAAGGACCGCAACCCCTGTGCTGAGGCGTAGATAAAGGACCGCAACCCCTGTGCGGAGGCGTAGATAAAGGACCGCAACCCCTGTGCGGGGGCGTAGATAAAGGCCCGCAACCCCTGTGCGGGGGCGTAGATAAAGGACTGCAACCCCTGTGCGGAGGCGTAGATAAAGGACCGCAAACCCTGTGCTGAGGAGTAGATAAAGGACTGGAACCCCTGTGCGGAGGCATTGATAAAAGGACCGCAACCCCTGTGCTGAGGCGTAGATAAAGGACTGCAACCCATGTGCTGAGGCGTAGATAAAGGACAGCAACCCCTGTGCTGAGGCGTAGATAAAGGACTGCAACCCCTGTGCGGAGGCGTAGATACAGGACCGCAACCCCTGTGCAGAGGCGTAGATAAAGGACCGCAACCCCTGTGCTGAAGCGTACATAAAGGCCCGCAACCCCTGTGCTGAAGCGTACATAAAGGACCGCAACCCCTGTGCAGAGGCGTACATAAAGGACCGCAACCCCTGTGCTGAGGCGTAGATAAAGGACCGCAACCCCAGTGCAGAGGCGTAGATAAAGGACCGCAACCCCAGTGCAGAGGCGTAGATAAAGGACCGCAACCCCAGTGCAGAGGCGTAGATAAAGGACCGCAACCCCTGTGCAGAGGCGTAGATAAAAGACCGCAACCCCTGTGCAGAGGCGTACATAAAGGACCGCAACCCCTGTGCTGAGGCGTAGATAAAGGACCGCAACCCCTGTGCAGATGCGTAGATAAAGGACCGCAACACCTGTGCTGAGGTGTGGATAAAGGGCCACAACCCCTGTGCTGAGGCGTAGCTAAAGGACCGCAGCCCCTGTGCAGAGGCGTACATAAAGGACCGCAACCCCTGTGCAGAGGCGTACATAAAGGACCGCAACCCATGTGCTGAGGCGTAGATAAAGGACCGCAACCCCCGTCCTGAGGCGTACATAAAGGACCGCAACCCCTGTGCAGAGGCGTACATAAAGGACCGACCGCAACCCCTGTGCTGAGGAGTAGATAAAGGACCACAACCCCTGTGCTGTGGAGTAGATAAAGGCCGCAACCCTTGTGCTGAGGTGTAGATTAACGACCGCAACCCCTGTGGAGGCGTACATAAAGGACCGTAACCCCTGTGCAGAGGCGTACATAAAAGACCGCAACCCCTGTGCTGAGGCGTAGATAAAGGACCGCAACCCCTGTCCTGAGGAGTAGATAAACGACCGCAACCCCAGTGCAGAGGCGTACATAAAGGACCGCAACCCCTGTGCTGAGGCGTAGATAAACGACCGCAACCCCTGTGCAGAGGCGTACATAAAGGACCGCAACCCCTGTGCAGAGGCGTAGATAAAGGACCGCAACCCCTGTGCTGAGGCGTAGATAAAGGACCGCAACCCCTGTGCTGAGGCGTAGATAAAAGACGGCAACCCCTGTGCAGAGGCGTACATAAAGGACCGCAACCCCTGTGCGGAGGCGTACATAAAGGACCGCAACCCGTGTGCGGAGGAGTAGATAAAGGACCGCAACCCCTGTGCTGAGGAGTAGATAAAGGACCGCAACCCCTGTGCTGAGGCGTAGATAAAGGACCGCAACCCCTGTGCTGAGGCGTAGATAAACGACCGCAACCCCTGTGCAGAGGCGTACATAAAGGACCGCAACCCCTGTGCTGAGGCGTAGATAAAGGACCGCAACCCCTGTGCTGAGGCGTAGATAAAGGACCGCAACCCCTGTGCTGAGGCGTAGATAAAGGACCGCAACCCCTGTGCTGAGGCGTAGATAAAGGACCGCAACCCCTGTGCTGAGGCACGGATAAAGGACCGCAACCCCTGTGCTGAGGCGTAGATAAACGACCTCAACCCCTGTGCATAGGCGTACATAAAGGACCACAACCCATGTGCTGAGAAGTAGATAAAGGACCGCAACCCCTGTGCTGAGGCATCGATAAAGGACCGCAGGCCTTGTGCTGAGGCGTAGGTAATGGACAGGAGGCCCCGTGCTGAGATGTAGGTAAAGGACCGCAGGCCCTGTGCTGAGGCGATAACAGACAGCAACACTGTGCTGAGGCATAGGTAACGGACCACAAACCATGTGCTGAGGCATGTGTAACGAACCACAGGCCTTGTGGTGAGGCATAGGTAATGGGCCGCAGGCCGTCTGCTGAGGTGTAGATAACAGACGGCAACCCCTGTGCGGAGGCATTGATAAAAGGACCACAACCCCTGTGCTGAGGCGTGGATAAAGGACCGCAACCCCTGTGCTGAGGCGTGGATAAAGGACTGCAACCCCTGTGCTGAGGCGTAGATAAAGGACAGCAACCCCTGTGCTGAGGCGTAGATAAAGGACTGCAACCCCTGTGCGGAGGCGTAGATAAAGGACCGCAACCCCTGTGCAGAGGCGTAGATAAAGGACCGCAACCCCTGTGCTGAAGTGTACATAAAGGCCCGCAACCCCTGTGCTGAAGCGTACATAAAGGACCGCAACCCCTGTGCAGAGGCGTACATAAAGGACCGCAACCCCTGTGCTGAGGCGTAGATAAAGGACCGCAACCCCAGTGCAGAGGCGTAGATAAAGGACCGCAACCCCAGTGCAGAGGCGTAGATAAAGGACCGCAACCCCTGTGCAGAGGCGTACATAAAGGACCGCAACCCCTGTGCTGAGGCGTAGATAAAGGACCGCAACCCCTGTGCAGATGCGTAGATAAAGGACCGCAACACCTGTGCTGAGGTGTGGATAAAGGGCCACAACCCCTGTGCTGAGGCGTAGCTAAAGGACCGCAGCCCCTGTGCAGAGGCGTAGATAAAAGACGGCAACCCCTGTGCAGAGGCGTACATAAAGGACCGCAACCCATGTGCTGAGGCGTAGATAAAGGACCGCAACCCCCGTCCTGAGGCGTACATAAAGGACCGCAACCCCTGTGCAGAGGCGTACATAAAGGACCGACCGCAACCCCTGTGCTGAGGAGTAGATAAAGGACCACAACCCCTGTGCTGTGGAGTAGATAAAGGCCGCAACCCTTGTGCTGAGGTGTAGATTAACGACCGCAACCCCTGTGGAGGCGTACATAAAGGACCGTAACCCCTGTGCAGAGGCGTACATAAAGGACCGCAACCCCTGTGCTGAGGCGTAGATAAAGGACCGCAACCCCTGTCCTGAGGAGTAGATAAACGACCGCAACCCCTGTGCAGAGGCGTACATAAAGGACCGCAACCCCTGTGCTGAGGCGTAGATAAACGACCGCAACCCCTGTGCAGAGGCGTACATAAAGGACCGCAACCCCTGTGCTGAGGCATAGATAAAGGACCGCAACCCCTGTGCTGAGGCGTAGATAAAGGACCGCAACCCCTGTGCTGAGGCGTAGATAAAAGACGGCAACCCCTGTGCAGAGGCGTACATAAAGGACCGCAACCCCTGTGCGGAGGCGTACATAAAGGACCGCAACCCCTGTGCTGAGGCGTAGATAAAGGACCTCAACCCCTGTGCATAGGCGTACATAAAGGACCACAACCCATGTGCTGAGAAGTAGATAAAGGACCGCAACCCCTGTGCTGAGGCATGGATAAAGGACCGCAGGCCCTGTGCTGAGGCGTAGGTAATGGACAGGAGGCCCCGTGCTGAGATGTAGGTAAAGGACCGCAGGCCCTGTGCTGAGGCGATAACAGACAGCAACACTGTGCTGAGGCATAGGTAACGGACCGCAAACCATGTGCTGAGGCATGTGTAACGAACCACAGGCCTTGTGGTGAGGCATAGGTAATGGGCCGCAGGCCGTCTGCTGAGGTGTAGATAACAGACGGCAACCCCTGTGCTGAGGCATAGGTAACGAACAGCAACCCCTGTGCTGAGGGATAGGTAACGGACAGCAACCCCTGTGCTGAGGGATAGGTAACGGACAGCAACCCCTGTGCTGAGGGATAGGTAACGGACAGCAACCCCTGTGCTGAGGGATAGGTAACGGACAGCAACCCCTGTGCTGAGGGATAGGTAACGGACAGCAACCCCTGTGCTGAGGGATAGGTAACGGACAGCAACCCCTGTGCTGAGGGATAGGTAACGGACAGCAACCCCTGTGCTGAGGGATAGGTAACGGACAGCAACCCCTGTGCTGAGGCATAGGTAACGGACAGCAACCCCTGTGCTGAGGCATAGGTAACGGACAGCAATCCCTGTGCTGAGTTGTAGATAACAGGCGGCAACCCCTGTGCTGAGGTGTAAGTAACGTACCGCAAACCATGTGCTGAGGCATAGGTAATGGACCGCAGGCCCTGTTCAGAGGTGTACGTAAGAGTATACAGGGCCTCGGGGCCTGCGCAGAATCATACAACAGATGGTTGCAATTGGTAAACTAATTCCTGGTTTACCAATTGCAGGAAACTTTTCATCCAAACGGTTTAAAATACACTTTCAAGATGATCTGCATCTACTATTTAGCAGACACACAATCATATATTAGAATTCTTTTTTACATTTTTTCTTCATTTTTTGTAATTCTAAAACGCACAATTTCCCAAGGGGCGCCCAGACGATAGAAAAGCAGAACACATACAAGAGCTAAGTGTGTTAATAAAGAGCAAATAACCAAGTTTCCAGAATCTTGCGCCATCCAAGAGTATTAAGTTCAGTGTAAACTTAGTGGGCACAAAGTCCAACGTTTGCCCTAAAGTTTTTTTTCAAAAGGTTTGCATTGATCTTTTTTCCTTCCACTCCTGTCCAATACTTGGTGATGTTTACGTTTTTTATGTCTGGCCTTTGAGACAGCTTTATCTGTCTCTCCAGCCCACTGTTTTCCAAAAAATCCATGCAAGTAAACCTACTTAGTGAGAAGCTTTTTGGTCAGCAGGATCCATCGACTGGCGGTTGAATTGACATTGACATTTTACTTCTGCCCACCACAGCATACAGCAAGGGACCTCTTTCTCCACTGGACCCCTCCACATTGAGTGACCGCAAACATTGAGTGACCGCACAATGCTTGAGCACCAGGCTCACATCTGCTTCAAAACAGTTTCTTGAACTTCAGTGACAAAGCTCTTTCAAAGAAGGCTTTTTTATTTAAATATTATTGACATTTCTGTAAATGCTCTTTAGAAAGAGGCTACTTATTTTGCCTGCACTTCGGGTGCCCAGTTAAAGGGTGATTCACTTCCTGGGTCCCTTTTAGGTCGAACCTGCTAGACAGCGCAGCTGTCTAGTTGCGAAAAACAGATTGTGGGCTTTACCAAGAACATACAACGGCTTGGAGCCCGCCCACTGCTTCCCATTGGTTAGCTATCTAGTCACTCGGTCTGCTTCATATGTGTTCTAGCCTGTCAGTCTTCTGTTTGTCCCTCCCATGGAGCATTGCCTCTTTACCACCTCTTTTGTTTGGCTGGCTTCTATGCTTCTACTATTTGCTTTACAAGCACTACCTTTTCCTTTTTGGTAAAGCACTCCCTGAGAGTACATGTGTTTTCCAGCTGTCCCCCTCTGTACTTCTCTTCCCCTGCACTCCATGTTGCTCACTGTCTCTCCTGTGCTTCTCTCCCGACCTCAAGCATGCTGCACTCACTCGTGTCCTAACCCGGGTTTCTCATGTGTCCTCCTCCCCCACCTGCTCCATGTTGCTATCTCCCCTTTTGTTTCTTATCTACACCCCAACCCTCTGTGGTGCTTATGTCTCCCCCACCCTGTGTTACTTCCCTGAACCAGACATCTTTGTCTCCTTCCTTTCTCCTTCCCACCTCTTTTATGTTGCTCCATCTATCCTCACCTCATGTGTCCCCCACCCACAAAAGCTTCTGCAGACTGGTTTCTTTTTATTCTCTGCTCCAATTCAGATCTGTAAATCAAAAGACAAACAAAAGCAGCCGTGTCACTGTGTAGGCATGCACAGTGCACACGTCTACAATATGACGCGACAGGCCGCATCAAAGGCTTATTTTCCTAATAAAGCCATACTGCACAGTATTTAGGGAGCAGTACAGCACAACTAAAAAAGCATTGACAAAGCCAAAAGGCAAGACCTATTGACTGTGCCAATGATTGTTAAAGTTGTTATAAATTATTCACTAGGCATTAATTATGGCATTGTAACGGTCTGCAATGTCAGTGCTTGGTTGGGGGATTTCTGCTCCTCGCAATAGCAGAATAGGTACACTGTTCCACGGTGGTAACTCCTCAATGCCAATATGGGGGAGGAGAAAAGGTCGCCTAAAGCATTTGCTTTTTAGGAGCAAGTGCCAACCTAGGGTGGCATGCTTCATCATCGGGCTTGCTCCTCGTCGGGCTGGCACTGCAATCCCCGGCAGGCCCTGCGAGAGGGCTCTTTGCTGGAGATCTTTTTGATAGGTGCCAGGAGAGTGCTGGGAGTGCAAGGTGTATTCCAATATTTTTATTTTATTTATAATGTTTTATATAGCACGAACTTGATCCCGAAGGATATCAGAGCGCTTTACAATTTGAGGCAAAGGTAACAAATAAGAACATTAGTCTAACATGGGGAAAGAATAAATGCTTATAATACATTTTCTGGACATTTCCTTTACCTCAGGAAAGTACATAATCAACGTACCCGGGCTGCGAGTGGGATTTGCCATTTTCCCTCATCCATGAACTAAAGCATATCATCGCCCCTTACTGGACCAACATCATCAATTCCTCACTCTCCACGGGGTGCGTCCCAGTTTCCCTCTAATGTGTGTTAAAATGGACTGTAAGGACTGATGCAGTAATGTTACTATGAGTGGTAGAGCCTATGTCAAGATTAAAAACCTATGGAGGAATGATTGAAAGTAATGACCCACGTTTCCCAGAATGTACGCTATGCTACAGACCGACGGTCAACATGTTTCACGCCTTGGTTAGTCCTAGCAATCTAATGGTGCTTCATCAGGCCCAAAATAAAAAAGACCCTAGTCCTCACTAGAAGAGAGTAAGAGTGCTCGTAGCTATGTGTACCTACACCCTAATGTAACGTACATTAGTCTATTTACCTCCTAAGTAGGTGACCCTCCTAAAGTCTGGAAAGTCCCCCATAGGATACGGTGGGCGATACAACTCCTGCAAATCTGCTGTTAGGGAGCAGGTGTCCACTGACCTAGCGTCGTCCACGAAACAACATTTCTTCTCATCACCTTCACAATAAAAATTGTAAAGTGCTTGGGCACCGCTGAAATGCTTTAAAAATCAGTAGTGTAACATCCACATCAAAGAACCTTTTTTAAATGTAATTGTCTTATGGCAAGCAGGATTTAGATAGTAGCAGGCTTTATTTTATTCTTTTGTGGAGTATGCTCTTAATAAAATAATGTATAAGATGTTTACTACTGAACCAGCATGCGAGGGCAAGATCTACTGGGTTTGGTAAAGTTTACTTTAATTGTGGTCTCTGGGGTAAAGTTGCTCAACCACACAGCGACCCCCCCCACCCACACCCCGCTTTTGTGTTTCCCCTATTTTCTCCCATTCCTGTGTACACCGCCGCCTTCCCCTATATTTTTTGCGGGGGACATCCAGCAACCCACTCCCTCCAGCTTTTGTTAAAGTTAGTCAATTCTGTCTCCAGCATGGTCCTCCCTTTCCCCACGTTCTACTTTTGGGGATAGGGGTTAGAGGGCTCTTTCTCATCCTTGTTCGTTCTTTTAACCCTTTCTCTGACCAGCCTTCCAATTTCCTTTTGTCGCATTACTTTTTTCCCCTTTAATATTAAACTAAGTTTCCAAGCTACTGTTCACTCTGGTGCGGTCCACATTTGTTTTACAATTTTTAGGTCTCGGCTAGAAACGCGCGAAGCGCGTTCTCGCCAGTTAACTATAGTGATCAGTTCAGCCGACAAAAGCCGACAAGGAGTGGAGACAGGAGCTGGCCACGCGCACCATGCGCAGCATGGCATAGTCGGATTACGACGCGCGCCTTAGGATTTGGTCGCACGCGAGCTTCTTAAGTTTCGTTTTCCTTTTCACCTCGGAAACCCGGGGAGTTGGGGACAAGCGTCGGCGCCCGCGAAGGAACCAGGACGCGCAGCAATGGAGGCGGCGAAAGCGCTGGAGGAAGGGGTAATGCTTGTTTGGCTCGTTATTAATTTTCCACAGCCCATAACCTTTAGAGCTTTTGATTTGTACGTCGCTCTCGAGGTCAGTACTTGTTATAAACCAGATTTTGCGGGACTTCTTCGTTATCCACACAGTTGTGTGTATCAATGAAATCTTGATATATTCACAGAGTCTTTATGACTAACAACCCTCGAGAAATTGTGATAATTCATTTAAAACACGCAGGACACGAGTGAGAAAAGGGTGCACGTGTGCGGGCTCTGCACGGTGAGGGGCGAGAGCTGCCTCTGCCCTCGCGGGAGTTGCTGCGCCCTTATCACAGTCGGTACCTCTGGCTCCTCCCAGCTCCGTGCGTTTACTGCCGGGAGAAAGGAACGGTGCCCCCGGCCTCATTCACGAGGGTGGCGGTCTCCCCCTTCTGCCCAGCCCCCATCCACTCTCTTGTTTGCCCGGAGCGGAAGCAGCGGTGTGTGGCGCTGCCTCACTGGCCCGACCCCCGCCGGATCTCAGCTCCTCTCCCCTCAGCAGGTCGGAGTCGCCGGCGGGAGATGTCTGCTCGGGGTTCGGAAGAGGTAGGGTCACGCTCGTCACCTGTTTTTGTTTTCTCCGGGCACTGGAGGAAAGATAAATACGCGAATGTCCTTAGCGAAATACGGATAGATATTAACTGCGGTGATACATAGCTGGGCCGGGAGACTCGAGTCCCCGGAAGTTGTTATATTTGACTGCAGACTTTCCTTAGCAAAAGTTTAATTTTCAACTCTAGCAAAACTGCACCGATGGTTTCATATAAAAAATGCTGGTCGTGGTTGGGATCCGGTTTATACTTTGAAACTGCATGGGCCAGATGTATCTTTGTTTTGGCATGGCTCAAAAATGTCCAGTTTTACGGTACGAACTCTGGCTAAAATGAGAAAGAATAGTGCGTTTTTGCACGCGGTTGCTCGGTCTCCTTTGTTTTGCATGGAGGAAGCTGCTGATTTTGCAAATGACCCGAGGCGCCCGGGCCCTCGGCATTGTGTAGTCTGCATTCCTGTCATGGTGCTGCTGCCCGGTTCAAAGGTCTCATCTCCCACACATTCACTAGTGCGTGCACACCTCACCGAGGCACCGTGCACGGTGGCAAGAACACTAATGCATAGCTCATCTCACTGCTAGAACATTTGTGCTTCAAGGTATAGTTCACTGCACGCACAGCTATGCACTGATGTCTATATAGCTTATTTATGTGTGTGCAATAAGGCGCACATTGTGTATGAATGCAAGTTTACCTTCACCCCTCAATGAAGGCGTTACTTGGATTTATTCCAGTTTCTCCCTGGTGGATTAAAAGGAGTTAGGTGTTACTATTAGTGGCAGGAAGGGGTGTATGTTCATGCAGATGGTTGAACATTGTTAGGTTATAGGGGCATGAGTTTCAAAGGAGAGCTTGTGGTCTTTGAAATGAGATGCCGGAAATTTGCATAAGAACAATAATAGCTATTAAGGCTACTAAGGCATGTGTTGGAGAGCAGGCTGTGCTCAGATACAGGCGGCGTAAGGAGGAGAAAATGTATAGGGAAGGTCCTTCGAATGGGGGAAAAAAAAAAGAAGCCACATTTGGGAATATTAAGTCCAGGTCCGTTTTTAGGTTGAGCCTGGGCTCGCCGCACCGAAAACTGCCTCCGGTACAGTGTTCTTTCCTTCTTCCCATAACTTTCTTGGCTGCATTGCTGTGTCGCGCTCTCGCCCCTTCGCAGCAGCCTCTGAACGCATGAGCTGCAGTGGGGCTGAAGCTGCCACCGGAGACTTTGGTGCCTGTTCTCTGCAGCTATGTACATGCTGCTAGTGCCGCCTCTCACTGGGGCAGGAGCATTCAGTCCTGCTTCGGGTGCAGGAGCTCTACGCCACTGCCACTTGGTTCTGCTGGCCACACAGCGCTCATTTGTATGTGGTGCCTTCTTGGAGCTATGTCACTCTGACCATGCGGCCTCAGGTTAAAATTCATGCAACACATTGTCATATACAATGCCAATAACTCAAACTTGAATGCTGCGAGACCTATTGCATTGCAAATGCTTGTTTTTGTGTATTATTATTTACCTTACTTTGGGTTTTATTGCATTATCTTCAACTAAGTACCTTCTATTAATTTGTTTTTTAACCAAATGGATTTTTGATCATTTGGCTTCTTAAAGATTGATTTCTGGTATTCTGTTTCCCTTATGAATGCAGGTACTGAACAATTAGACTACAGGTCAGTACTGCAGGCCTGGGCAATATTTTAGGACAGGAGGCCTTCCTGCGAAGGCAGTATTATAGGATGTGGGCACAGTGCTGAGAGTGGAACACTTAGAGGATTATATGCTAAAGCAGTGAAAAACTAAATTACAGCACTATACGGTCTGTGAGACTATACAACTATGGGCTTCTATTGTAAAGAGGCCTGTAACTGACAGGCCGGACTATAGGACTGAAGGACTATTCAGTGAGGGGCATTATTATACTTGGCCAGGCCTGGTTTAGCTATGAATAAAAATTACTACACTACAGCCAGTGTTTCAGGAGGGCAGTATTAAAGCAATACTGGACTGCATGGCCAGGGATGTATGACGGTACAACGCGTGCTTTTACCACGCATACCGTTACCACGCAGGTTTTACAACGCAAGTCGTTACAACGACTTGCGTTGGGGGGCGCTGGATAGTGGAATAGTTTAATTTACTATTCCAACTCCAGTCCCCGTGGATAGTAGGGAAGGTGTTGGATAGTAAATTAAACTATTCCCTATCCTACAGCGCCCTCCAGCGCAAGTCGTCGTAACGACTTTCGTTGTAAAACCTGCGTGGTAACGGTACCGCGTTGTAAAGGATGTTTCCCCATGGCCAGTGCTGCAAGGGGCAGTATTTAAGCACTGCTGGACTGCATGGCCAGTGCTGCAAGGGGCAGTATTTCAGGAATGATAAATTGCTTACCTGTAATCATAGTTCTCTTCTAGGGGAATCCTCATCGTCGTCACTAGCACTGAATAGTCCGAACCATGTGCGGGACTATTCAATGCTGTAATTTTAACAAAACTTCCCTATTTAGCAAGATCTGGTCTGCAGTTTTCCTCCATAAAGTTACATGTCGCTCCCATTATAGCTTACAGAAAGTGGCTTACACAGACTTCTTTCTTTCAAATGCCAGAGGTCAAAGATTTTTTAGAAGGGCCACAAAGGGTATTTCCTCCGATTAGATCACCGTCTCCCCATGGGAACTTCATGTTATTCTTTCAAAATTAGTAGTTACTTTCGACCTAATACACTAAGCCTCTTTACAGCACCCCACATGGAAACCGACCTTTCTAATTGCCATTACTTCAGCACACAGAGTCAGTGAGATTTAGTCTCAGTCTGCTAAAAACCTTATACAGTTTTTCACTCTAATAAGGTGGTCATGAGGACTTATCCTAGTTTTCTCCAAAAGGGGGTCTCTGACTTTCACATTAACCAAACTATTTCACTGCCAAGTTTCTTTCCTAACCCATCCACCCCAGCAGGGAGGGCTTTGCATTCTTTAGACATTAAAAGAGTACTAAAGTTTTGCTTGGATAAAACAAAAGACATTAGACTATCTGACCACCTCTTTGTCAATTGCGGTCCAATGAGAACAGGCATAGCATCCTCCAAGTAAACAATCTCTAGGTGGAGTTTCCTGTATAGTGCTTTCCTACCAGTTAGCTAACAAACACTTACCTGCTTGACTGAAGGGCCATTCTACTAGAGGTAAAGCGGCAACTGCTGCTCTACTGAGAAATGTACTCATTTCTGAAATATGTCAACAAGCAACATGGAGATCTGTACATACTTCTACCAGGCATTACTGTCCAGACTCAGACACTCAGAGGCAGATGCTCATGTAGGGCTGGCTTCTTTAAGGAATCTTTTTAGATAATTGTGACAGCTGCTATTAACATTATTTACCTGAATGTTTGTGGGATAGAGTGCTATTCTATTCAGTGCTGATGACTATTGATGAGGATCCCCTGGAACAGAAGGCTAAAGTTACTTACCTGTAATCCTAATTAACTTCCAGGGGAATCCTCATCAAAGTCACAAGCAACCCACCCACCTCCCCGGGCAAATTTTTAATGCCATCAACCTTGGTTCACAAAATAGAGAATCATCACCCATTAATTGAGGACGAACCATTGCCTTTGTATATACTGTGTTTTTACCACACTGTCACCTTGCATCCTCGCTGTATCCACCCAGTTGTCACTTGCGCCGTCCCTCTTTGCTTCACTATCAAGTAGTGCACAAAGCCCCCTGGGTTGCCTTCGCATTTTATGCCCACAGTGCTGCCTTAACTGTTCTGTATGAAATGTGTCCTTAAATATATGATGCTACATGCACTAAAACCAAAATTCAGAGTCTCTCTTCCTTTTTTCCCACGCTCCTGCAATGTTTTGTGCATAAATGTGAATACTTGCCCCCCCTCTACTGAATCCGGTTGAGATATTGTTGCTGATAATACATGTACACCCAGATCTCAATTCGGTCTATGGGTTATACTCCTGTCGCTTTACCCTAGAATTTAAAGGTGAGCACAACACCAGTTGTTTATTAAATCAGTATACATTAAAAATGACTATTGACTGCCGCCCAAGCCATTCTTCTAGCTTGGGGGGGGCCTGGAATAGGCTGAATTGTCACACTTGTGGGAGTAATTGTGTCGGTACTGACATTGGCAGCACTGGGATGGGCAATGTGGGGTGCACGCGGCAATGGCATCCTGACGAGAGCCTTGGCACTTTCTTTCTTCTTCAAATTAAGCCCTGTAGGTTATCTGGCATGAGAAGCAGTTTTTCAGGACTGTATGTTATCTGCCTGGAGGGACTGTATGTTACTTGCGATGGGCAGTATTTAAAGACTGTTATTCGCAGCGAAGGGCAGTGAAGTCTGGCAATGAAAGGTCTGCAGGAGAGCGCTGCGGAGGGTCTTCAAGGCGCCGATGCTAAGATGACCCACTGTCCTGGGTGAGCTCGTCTGTGGCCGGATGCGGATCCTCCATACATCCCATCGCTGCCAGACACCCGAGGCGGCAAACACCTGCCCTGCTGAAGGCCTGTGATGTAAAATTCATCAGGCGGCTCGTGTTGTACAGACGTGCGGATCTGAAGGGGGTTTGTAAGTGACACCTCTACTAGGGATAAAAGATTTCCAGGAAGACAGGGCCGCATCTGCGGGTACAGACACGTTTCAAGCAGCAGGTCAACCTCAGGGGAGACAGGGTATTGAATGCTGCGGTGAGATCGAGTAAGATCAGGAGGATGGTATGCCCATCATCCACCTGAACTCGTATGTTATCAAAAACTGCAGTGAGGGCAGTCTCCGTACTGTGAGACCAGTAGAGGCGGCCTGACACACTGACACACTGACACTGACACACAGACACACCCACACACACACACACACACACACACAGACACACTGACAGACACACACACACACACAGACACACTGACATACACACACAGACAGACACACACACACACACACACACTGACAGACACACACACACACAGACAGACACACACACACACACACACACTGACAGACACACACACACACACACACACTGACAGACACACACACACACACACTGACAGACACACACACACACACACACACACACACACAGACACACAGACACACTGACAGACACACACACTGACAGACACACACACACAGACACACTGACAGACACACACACTGACAGACACACACACAGACAGACACACACACACAGACACACTGACAGACACACACACTGACAGACACACACACAGACAGACACACACACAGACACACACAGACACAGACACACACAGACACACACAGACACACACAGACACACACAGACAGGCACACACAGGCACACAGGCACACACACAGACACACTGACAGACACACACACACACACACACACACAGACACACTGACAGACACACACACTGACAGACACACACACACAGACACACTGACAGACACACACACTGACAGACACACACACAGACAGACACACACACAGACACACACAGACACACACAGACAGGCACACACAGGCACACAGACACACACACACACAGACACACTGACAGACACACACACACACACAGACAGACACACACACAGACACACACAGACACACACAGACAGGCACACACAGGCACACAGACACACACACTGACAGACACACACACAGACGCACACAGACGCACACATACACAGACACACACATACACAGACACACACATACACAGACACACACATACACAGACACACACAGACACAGACACACACACACATACACAGACACAGACACACACACAGACACACACACACACTGACACTGACACACACATACACAGAGACACACACACAGAGACACACACACACACACACACACACTGAGACACACACACACACTGACACTGACACACACTGACACACACACACACGTGTCACGGCGACAGCTCAGCGCACACACCAAAAGCCTCTTTGATCCTCGTCACCCAGCGGTCTCCTTTCAGGGGCGTGCGCTTTCATCCACGAGCTTGAGAGCAGCAGCGCGCACGGGGTGGGGGCTCCCTCAGCCCACCTAGAGCTGCCAGAAGCCAACCAGCACTTTCACCACGAAAAGAGGACCCACTTCAGGCTCCAGGACAGCAGGCATGGGGCCCACAGACCGGCGGGTGCCTCTTGCCCACAGACCCTTGCCTGCCTGCTGCTGCGCTGCCAATACCCCCTGACCCAAGGAGGGTGAGGCACACCAGACAGCAGGCATGAGGCCTGAGGGAGTCAGCACCACCTGGGCACCCCGACCCATGAAAGAGGCATGTGGCACCACGGACAGAGGAACGCGTTACTTACCTCCAGTAACAATGTATCTGGTAGAGACACAGTCTAGCTGCAGATTCCTTAACTTAAAATATCCCCAGGCATCAGACTGGATCCGGAAAACTTTTTTCAGAGCTGTACCTCTACACGCTGGAAGGGGGGGGGGGGGGGTTCAGCGTCACCTGGCTCAGTCCGGACGTCGTCCACGGAAGAGTTTGAGAACAGTGTGCCAAAAAAGAGCAAAAACCTTTGAAACAACAATGATGATGAATCCTAGAATGATGAGAAACAAAACCATGTTCAAAGAGTACTCAACACTTGAAGGGAACAAACAGAGCACCCGCCCCAGAAAAAGTACCACCAAAGCAAAAAGCAAAAAGCTGTGCCCCCCCCTTCCCCTCCAAGAGGCAATGGCAGTGGAAATTAATGGCATGGCAAACGAAGGGAAGTTTGCAACCACAGAATGGAACTGTAAGAAAGCCAGTCTGTAACCCAGGATGTAAAGGCCCAAAAGACTGGAACAACATGACTCATGGCAAGTGTCCAGAAGTGAACAACAGCATAGAATGTCCGTCCCCCCCACAATGACCTGTAGCATAGTCAAATAGGACCTCAACCCAATTGACTACAGCATAGACAAGGAAACCCCAAGGTAATGGGGAGAAACAGACGAGGGTGGAGGGAGGGTAGAAGAACATGAGAATCTCCACGCCGGAAGAATCTGGGTCGAGGAGCATTGAAAGGCACATAACCTAGCCACCCAATAACGAGAATGGGTGGAGAGCCAATGTGCCAAAATAGAATGACACACCCGACACTGGAGGTAGGTGAACTAGAGCATCCCTCAGGAAAACCAAGGCCACCTGTAAGGAGGCAAGGCGGTAGAACCCCACCTGGAAAGGTCTTCGCAGAATGGGGAGGATGGGCGGGCGTTGAGGAGTCTGCGGCTAGACTGTGTCTCTACCAGCTACATCGTTACTGACGGTAAGTAACTCGTTCATCTGATAGAGACATCTAGCTGCAGATTCCTTAACTTAGAATAGATACCAAAGCTATGCCCCACTGGCGGAGGGTCTGCAACCGAAACCACCAAGTTCACAAAGGAAGTTGTCCGTCAAGAACATTGACTGTAACAAGGTCAGGGCAGCAATGCAAGCGTGGCTGACACCAGATCCATAAAGCTCAGCATTACCAGCGTAGCTGACACCAGACCATGCAGTTCAGTGTGGAACATGAGCAATGGAAACAAGGTACCACAATCTGTCAGAAGACGGCACAAGTCCACTGTCGGCCAGACAGGGACGAAAGAAAATCACAAAACCAGAAAGGTCAGTGCACCATGGCAGAATACCATAAACTTCTACGAAAAGAGGGAAACTGATTATAGGATCCCAGGATCTGTAAGGAACAAAGGCCCAGCGAAGGGACTTAAACATGATGACAGATTTAGAACACACAATTTCAGCGGTACAACGGCAGGCACCAACAAACGACATGTCAGGGCAGACAGCACCATGCAGAGACATACAAACTACAACTACCAGGAGATACATAGGTGTGAATTACAAGAATATACGGAACAAGCATTGTGTACCATGAGAACCACACCACACAATGCTTAGGTCAATGAAGCGGAACAGCAACAGCATATGCGCGTCGACAGAGAAGACAGGCAGACGCAGCACCAGGTAGCCAATCAGTCAACCGTACCCCACAGGTTTAATGACCAAGGGCCACCGGCAAGCCGGACACATCCAAAGTTATCTCCCATGAGGGAGAGAGAGGGGAAATCTGGGACAATCCCCAGAAACCACTGTAGGGAAACCCCACATGCGTACTAAGCATATAGAAATATATGAAAAAGTCAAGAAAATGACAACCAACGGGATACTGGAAGAGTACCCATACAAAATAAAAAAAGTCACCCAAGAGGTACCAACTGTACCGATGTGAAACATAGCAGGACATACAAGTCCAACCACAAAAAAAAGAGGGCGACCCCAACCCCACGATCGGGAAGGAAGACCGAGCCACTGCAATACAGGTGTGAATACTGACTACCACACTAACTAAGGAGTCAGTAACACTCAGACATAGAATGTCTGAAAAAGTATATATCTATATAGACAGGATAATGCCAGAAATCATCCGGAGATAGAATATGTCTGTTGAAAATCGCAGAAGAGCCCAGGAGGAGAAACGCCCGAGTAGTGTGTGGCAACAAACAGAGAATCCTGAGCCCAGGCCGGGGACCATCAGAGGAAAGCAAGGGGCACAAGGTAAAATGTAACTGAGATCCACTCTGGCGAAAACTCTCCAGCCCATAGGCAAACCCCAGTCAGGGTGTGCCCAAGCCTTTTCCAACACCAGGGAAGAAGACAACAGGAAGGAACACAGCCAAGGCAATGGCTCAAGGAACACTACGGGTCCCCCGTGATAGCACACAAACCCAGTGTGGACCACATGTGGTGCCCACCCAGAACACAGAAAGAACCGATCTGGAGCGAAACGGAACAAAGCGCCCATAAGGATGCGTAGCCACGCCAAAGACAGCCAACAGTGCTAGGGGCAGAATGAAGGCGGAAAGAGGAGCCAAATACCAGGCAGGAGGACGGGAAACCTCCAAGGGAGAGTCGGATATGGCAGAATCCCAAACATAGACCAGAGCAGACTGCGTCCACAGACACATGAGGGTGCAACGGAACAAAAGTAGGCAGCAGTACAGAAGCTCCAGGAGAAGGCCACATCAGTCCGTAGGTCTCTACAGAGGAGGCGTTCAACCACAGCAGGACGTATGGAACATAGGGAGATGCCCACAGCATAGCCCACAGGAAAAATTCCCCAAAAGGTTAGAAAATAACGAAGAGAACTCCACAGGTGCCTAGCAAGGAAGAGCAGCTACACAATAGCGAACAAATACCCCTCATTGGGTACGTCACATCCCTATAAAAAGCAAGCGACACCCCTTGAGACAAGCTCATAGGCAGAGGTAAAAAAGAACCATATAAACAGCGGGCCCAGCTGTACCACAGGAAGGAAAAACACGGCTGAACAACCATACAGCCCGTCTGGGAAATAATGTCTTGAACCAAGCGACGGAAATCATAAAAGCAGTAACAATACTGCCTACAAAAACACAAGTCCACCATAGAGGTGTAAAAACCGGGCAGTCGTGCAAATCCAGATAGGAGGCACCGGACCGCTGAGTCAGCATGCTCATCAAACAGATGGGCCCCATCAAAGGGCAGATGCCTGAGTTGCTCCCGAACATTCTCAGGAAAACTGCCATTGCGTAGCCACGCATGGCGACGCAGAACAACTGCCCTGGCCATAGCTTAACCCACGCAGTTAGTGGTGTCCAGGGCCTGACCGAAAGAAAAACTGTGCCATGTCACGGCCATCCCAAATAAACCGGACCAGGTCCCCACGAGGGCCTCAGGCAAAGAGGGAAGGAGTTGTTTGACTGAGTCCCAAAGGGCAAAAGACGCCCGAGCAAACATGCAACCACCTAGAATCCAGAGGGGGAGGAAGCAAGGAAGGGAGCGCTGCCTGGATTACAAGTCCTTGAGCCCTAAAATGGAGGGACAAACAGGCAGGGTCATGTTCAGGGACCGAAGGCCTGAGCTAGTGGATGCAAAGACATTGCGGCCACACGACTCCAACCACCTAGAATCCAGAGTGGGAGGAAGCAACGGAGGAGGAAAGGAAGGGAGCGCTGCCTGGATTACAAGTCCTTGAGCCCTAAGATGGAGGGACAAACAGGCAGGGTCATCTGGAGCCAAGCAATAGCGATGTGCAATAGCACGACCCACGGGGTCACCCGACGAGGGTCTGGCCCAAGTCCCCAGAAGGACATCATACAATGACCCGCCAATAAAAGGCACAAGGGCTCCAAATCCACGCGCCCTGGTGGAGAAGATCCAATAAAGGATCCGAAGGCAGGGAGACAGAGGGCGGCTGCATTTGCAAGATATCCTCAGCCCTGCGAATCACCCTCTCACACTCTTTGCAAGCCTCTGTTGGGGACGGCTGCAGGCTAAGCTGTCCACCCAACGACAGAGGCCATGCAGAATAATGAGCCGGCCAGTACCCTATGGGACCCTGCTCCGTGGAGCCTGGAAAAAACCCTAGGGGTGGAGAACCCACTTGGGTCATTTCCTCCACCACCAGAGGACCGACGTCGACAACCCCGAAGAGGAATCGTCCGCCCGGTGTCGGACCGGCGTCGACTCGACCTCCACCAAGGCAGGAGCCTGCGGGAAGGAACGAAGTCGACTAGGAGTCGAGGTCCGCGCTGCAGCCGCATTCAGCGATGACGCAAGGAGCCCCGCAGGACTGTGCGAAGATGCATCAGGACGACTGGATGTTATAGTGGGATGCCACTCCGGGCCTTATCCCAACGTCCACTGTTCTAGTCTCTCGCGCATGCCATCTTGAGGCAGTGACCGGGGTACAAGCAGTGGCAGCATAAGATCGAATGGTGGTACCGGCTCCCTGGAGGGCGCTGCGGGGAGCCGCCGCTCTGGTGCCTCTCAGGCCAGTATTAGAGAAGGCCAGGCCGCGGCGTGCCCAGAGCATGGGCCACTCTGGTGCCTCGCAGAAGACCAGGCTGGGGAGCGCCCGACCCCATCCCAAACATGAGCCGCAGCTGCCCTGGTGCCGCTCAGGCAGCCCCAGAGAAGGCCAGGTCATGGGGAGCCTCGAGCATAGGCCATTCTGGTGCCTCACAGGTCAAACCCAGAAATGGCCAGCCCGCAGCAAGCCATGAGCATGGGCCGCAGCAGCTCTGGTGTCTCGCAGGTCGACCCCAGAGATGGCCAGCCCGTAGCGAGCCCCAAGCATGGGCTGCAGCCGCTCCGGTGCCTTGCAGGCCGACCTAAGAGAAGGCTAGGACGGAGTTAGAGAAGGCCAGGCTGTGGCAAGCCCCGAGCAGAGGCGCAACTAGAGCAACATTTCAGGGGGGAGGGGAGAAGGGCTAAGAAAAAATTTCAGGGGGGAGGCTAATTCTTCCAGCAATAGACAGAGTGGAGATGCAGGGGCTCTAAGAAGGGGTGTAAAAATAAAGCCTCATTAACAAGCAAATGGTCTTTAAAAGACCTGTGAAGTACTCCGGTGCAGCTGTGTGTGTGTGCACTGGAAGTTGTCTCAGCTTGGGCTGCAACACACGAAGGGGGGCTGAAGCCCTTTGAGCCCGATGGGCGTTGCGCGCCAGGCCCAGAGCATGGGCCGCAGCCGCTCTGGTGCCTCTCAGGCCAGCCAGGTCAGGACGAGCCCAGAGCATGGATAGCAGCTGCTCTCTGGTGCCTCACAGGCCGATCCCAGAGATGGCTAGCCGTGGCAAGCCCAGAAAATGCATCGCAGCTGCTCTCTGGTGCCTCGCAGACTGACCCCCAGAGAAGGCCAGGCCGCGGCGAGCCCAGAGCATGGGTCGCAGCCGCTCTGGTGCCTCGCAGGACGGCCCAGAGAAGGCCAGGCCGTGGCGAGCCCAGAGCATGGGTCGCAGCCGCTCTGGTGCCTCGCAGGCCGGTCCCGGAGAAGGCCAGGCCACGGCGAGCCCAGAGCATGGGTCGCAGCCGCTCTGGTGCCTCGCAGGCCGGACCCAGAGAAGGCCAGGCCGCGGCAAGCCCCCACCAAGGGCTACTACTCCACATAACGCAGGACCCTGCTTCCATAAACCTCCACGTGTGCTTCATTCACCGAGCCCGAGTGTCTTCCTGTTTTCCACCGGGTACACACACGGGGTGGCAGGGCCTCGTTAGGGCAGCACGACAAAGAAACAAGCGCAGCTGCTCCGAGCTTTCATTACCGCTCCCTTTAGATGGGCTTTTTGTTCCCTGCGTGCGAAGGAACATCGCTCTTGTTTATTTTCATCTGATGATAATGTTATTACCCTGCGCTCTTCATTAGTTTAAAATGATATGCAAAAAAGGCAGGTGTGCTCTGAAGGTGCTCTTCGCTTTTATGTTCTTGCATAAGCAAGGGGTGAAGGGGGTGGGGGGTCTCTATGGAGGCGAGTTCACCTTCTGAGGCTGCTGAAAGGCGCTGCATACATCGAGGAGTTCGGTTTGATGGTGAAGGCTGGAGTGAGCGAGCACTGAGAGTCCGGCAGCACTGGGCCTCCGAGAGGCCCTTGCACGAGCAGAATGGGGCCTCCGAGAGGCCCTTGCACGAGCAGAATGGGGCCTCCGAGAGGCCCTTGCACGAGCAGAATGGGGCCTCCGAGAGGCCCTTGCACGAGCAGAATGGGGCCTCCGAGAGGCCCTTGCACGAGCAGAAGAGGGCATCGAGAGGCTCTTGCACGAGCAGAATGGGGCCTCCGAGAGGCCCTTGCACGAGCAGAAGAGGGCATCGAGAGGCCCTTGCACGAGCAGAAGAGGGTATCTAAGACCTATTGAACAAGCAGAATGAACACCCAAGAGGCCCTTGCACAAGCAGATTGTGGCATCCAAGAGGCCCTTTCTCAAGCAGATTGGGGCATCCAAGAGGCCTTTGCACGAGCAGAATGTGGCATCCAAGATGCCCTTGCACGAGCAGATTGGGGCATCCAAGAGGCCCTTGCACGAGCAGATTGGGGCATCCAAGAGGCCTTTGCACGAGCAGATTGGGGCATCCAAGAGGCCCTTGCACGAGCAGATTGGGGCATCCAAGAGGCCCTTGCACGAGCAGATTGGGGCATCCAAGAGGCCTTTGCACGAGCAGATTGGGGCATCCAAGAGGCCTTTGCACGAGCAGATTGGGGCATCCAAGAGGCCCTTGCAAGAGCAGATTGGGGCATCCAAGAGGCCTTTGCACGAGCAGAATGTGGCATCCAAGAGGCCCTTGCACGAGCAGAATGTGGCATCCAAGAGGCCCTTGCTCAAGCAGAATGTGGCATCCAAGAGGCCCTTGCACAAGCAGAATGTGGCATCCAAGAGGCCCTTGCAAGAGCAGATTGGGGCATCCAAGAGGCCTTTGCACGAGCAGAATGTGGCATCCAAGAGGCCCTTGCACGAGCAGAATGTGGCATCCAAGAGGCCCTTGCTCAAGCAGAATGTGGCATCCAAGAGCCCCTTGCACGAGCAGATTGGGGCATCCAAGAGGCCCTTGCTCAAGCAGAAAGTGGCATCCAAGAGGCCCTTGCACGAGCAGAATGTGGCATCCAAGAGGCCCTTGCTCAAGCAGAATGTGGCATCCAAGAGCCCCTTGCACGAGCAGATTGGGGCATCCAAGAGGCCCTTGCACGAGCAGATTGGGGCATCCAAGACTGCCCATCTCCCTGCCCTCCTAGACTATGTCCTGCAGGCAACCTCCCGCTACGCAAACTTTACTTTGAGTGGGGATTTTAATCTCCATGTAGATAACGCCAATGACCCCACCATTCTTAACTTTCTCTCTACCCTATCGGATGGTGGTCTAAATCAACTCATCTCTGGCCCTACCCATAAGGCCGGACACACTTTGGACCTTAGATTGGGCAGATTGGGGCATCCAAGAGGCCCTTGCACGAGCAGATTGGGGTATCCAAGAGGCCCTTGCACGAGCAGATTGGGGTATCCAAGAGGCCCTTGCACAAGCAGAATGTGGCATCCAAGAGGCCCTTGCACAAGCAGAATGTGGCATCCAAGAGGCCCTTGCACGAGCAGATTGGGGTATCCAAGAGGCCCTTGCACGAGCAGATTGGGGTATCCAAGAGGCCCTTGCACGAGCAGATTGGGGTATCCAAGAGGCCCTTGCACAAGCAGAATGTGGCATCCAAGAGGCCCTTGCACAAGCAGAATGTGGCATCCAAGAGGCCCTTGCACGAGCAGAATGTGGCACCCAAGAGGCCTTTGCACGAGCAGAATGTGGCATCCAAGAGGCCCTTGCACGAGCAGATTGGGGCATCCGTGAGGACCTTGCACGAGCAGATTGGGTACCAAGAGGCCCTTGCACGAGCAGAATGGGGCATCCAAGAGGCCCTTGCACGAGCAGATTGGGGCATCCAAGAGGCCCTTGCACGAGCAGATTGGGGCATCCAAGAGGCCCTTGCACGAGCAGATTGGGGCATCCAAGAGGCCCTTGCATGAGCAGAATGTGGCATCCAAGAGGCCCTTGCACGAGCAGAATGTGGCATCCAAGAGGCCCTTACACGAGCAGAATGTGGCATCCAAGAGGCCCTTGCACGAGCAGATTGGGACATCCAAGAGGCCCTTGCACGAGCAGATTGGGTACCAAGAGGCCCTTGCACGAGTAGAAAAGACACCAAGATGCCTTTGGCACGGATGGCACATCCAAGAAGCCCTTGCACAGGCAGAATGGAGTATCCAAGAGGCCCTTGCACAAGTAGAATAGGGCATCCAAGAACCTCTCGCACAAGCAGAATGGACATCCAAGAGGCCCTTGCTCAAGCAGATTGGTGCATCCAAGAGGCCCTTGCACGAGCAGATTGGGTACCAAGTGGCCCTTGCTCAAGCAGATTGGGGTATTCAAGAGGCCCTTGCACGAGCAGAATATGGTATTCAAGAGGCCCTTGCACGAGCAGAATGGGGTATTCAAGAGGCCCTTGCTCAAGCAGATTGGGTACCAAGAGGCCCTTGCACGAGCAGATTGGGGCATCCAAGAGGCCCCTGGCTCAAGCAGATTGGGTACCAAGAGGCCCTTGCTCAAGCAGATTGGGTACCAAGAGGCCCTTGCTCAAGCAGATTGGGGTATCCAAGAGGCCCTTGCTCAAGCAGATTGGGGTATCCAAGAGGCCCTTGCTCAAGCAGATTGGGGCATCCAAGAGGCCCTTGCTCAAGCAGATTGGGGTATTCAAGAGGCCCTTGCACGAGCAGAATATGGTATTCAAGAGGCCCTTGCACGAGCAGAATGGGGTATTCAAGAGGCCCTTGCTCAAGCAGATTGGGTACCAAGAGGCCCTTGCACGAGCAGATTGGGTACCAAGAGGCCCTTGCTCAAGCAGATTGGGTACCAAGAGGCCCTTGCTCAAGCAGATTGGGTACCAAGAGGCCCTTGCTCAAGCAGATTGGGTACCAAGAGGCCCTTGCACGAGCAGAATGTGGCATCCAAGAGGCCTTGCATGAGCAGAATGTGGCATCCAAGAGGCCCTTGCACGAACAGATTGGGTACCAAGAGGCCCTTGCACGAGCAGATTGGGTACCAAGAGGCCCTTGCACGAGCAGAATGGGGCATCCAAGAGGCCTTTGCACGAGCAGATTGGGGCATCCAAGAGGCCTTTGCACGAGCAGATTGGGGCATCCAAGAGGCCCTTGCACGAGCAGAATGTGGCATCCAAGAGGCACTTGCTCAAGCAGAATGTGGCAATCAAGAGGCCCTTGCACGAGCAGATTGGGTACCAAGAGGCCCTTGCACGAGCAGAATGTGGCATCCAAGAGGCCCTTGCACGAGCAGAATGTGACATCCAAGAGGCCCTTGGTTGAGCAGAATGTGGCATCCAAGAGGCCCTTGCACGAGCAGAATGTGGCATCCAAGAGCCCCTTGCACGAGCAGATTGGGGCATCCAAGAGCCCCTTGCACGAGCAGATTGGGGCATCCAAGAGGCCCTTGCACAAGCAGATTGGGGCATCCAAGACTGCCCATCTCCCTGCCCTCCTAGACTATGTCCTGCAGGCAACCTCCCGCTACGCAAACTTTACTTTGAGTGGGGATTTTAATCTCCATGTAGATAACGCCAATGACCCCACCATTCTTAACTTTCTCTCTACCTTATCGGATGGTGGTCTAAATCAACTCATCTCTGGCCCTACCCATAAGGCCGGACACACTTTGGACCTTATCTGTACTAATATAGTCGATATTTCTATGAGTAAACCTCTCCCTGTGATCTGGTCTGATCACTTTTTTATCCCTTTTTCCATTTCCTTACACCACCAAGACCGACCTAGACTTCCGGCCAAGACAGTAGGCCGCAATTGGAGCAAGATCTCTGCAGACAGCTTAGCTGCTCACCTTCCCTCGGCTGCCCCTAAGGAAGCCACAGATATGGACACCAGATTGTCCAACTTTAACTGTTGGATTTCCGCCGCTATTGACCAACTCGCCCCCGTCAGGCCCATTAAAACCTTCCGAGCCACCCCCACTGCACCTTGGTACTCAGACGAACTCCGTAAATACAAATCGGCCTGTAAACAGCTGGAGAGACACTGGAGGCAATCCTACTCCCCCCGACAGCAAACTTAAATACAAATCTGCCCTTAAAGACTATAGGAAGAGGATCATCGATCATAAAAGAATCCATCTAGAGGAGAAAATTAATCGGGCACAAGGTTCCTCAAGAGAAATTTTTAATACTGTCAGAACCTTCACTGACCCATTGGCTCTCAAACGTCAATCCCCAATGCCACAGACCCTTTGCGATCGCCTCTCCGACTATTTCGAAGACAAAATCGCCACTATATACGATTCCTTTCCTAGTAATACCAACTCAGGCACTAACGAATTACGCACAGCCCGCTCCGGCTCTGACCCTGTCCTCACTAATTTTGATGTGATTACCCTAGATCGCTCTATGGCAGAATTGTTAAAATGCAGATCTGGCTCTCCCATCGACCCCTGGCCGGCCAAACTGTACAAATCCCTTGCGGCCTTGCTCAACCCCATTCTTAACGGTATATGGAACGATTATCTGCAGACAGGCATCTATCCTGACTCCTGGAAGCACGCCCGACTGGTTCCCATCCTTAAAAAATCCAACACAGACCCTAACGAACCAGCCAATTACAGACCCATATCTCTACTTCCCGCACCTGCCAAAGTACTCGAAAAACTAGTGCAACAGCAACTGGCTAGCTTTTTTGAAACCCTGGGCGCTTTTCATGACTCACAACACGGGTTTAGACCCGGATATAGCACCGAGTCAGCACTAATTGAGATGGCCAATTCCGTACGTTAGAAAATGGATGAGGGATCAAGAGCGGTGTTGGTGCTGCTCGACTTGTCGGCAGCATTCGACACCGTCTCCCATCCCGTCCTTCTCGATCGTCTCCAGGCAAAAGGCATTCAAGGCAAGGCCTTGGAATGGCTTGCTTCTTTCCTGTCCAACCGAACACAGGCAGTGTTTACCCCCCCTTATACCTCGGACAGCCGCCCGCTTAAGTGGAGAGTCCCCCAAGGCTCCTCAATAAGCCCCCTCTTGTTCAATGTCTACTTCTCCCCCTGGCCGAGATTATTGCCCAATCAGGAATCAAGGCTACCTCATACGCTGATGACATTCAGCTATTGTTCTCCTACGACAACCCCTCTCAAACCACCTTTGATCCCCTAAAAAACTGCCTCCGTAATATCGCACGTTGGATGGATAACAATTTCCTCCGGGTGAATGCCGGTAAAACCGAGGTCCTCTTTTTCCACCAGCCCACGCCACTGGACTCCAACCTGTGGTGGCCCCTCGACCTGAGTATGCCCCCTCTACCAAAGGAATCAGTAAAAAACCTAGGGGTCAGATGGGATCCAGCCTCTCATTCCATAATCAAGTTCAGACGGGGTCCGCTGCCTGTTTTTCCAAAATCAGGATGGTGAAAAAGTTCATCAATTTCCTCCCTAGCCACACCAGGAAAACAATTGTTCAGGCACTGATCACTTCCCACTTGGATTATGCCAACGGCCTATACATAGGACTGTCCTCGGGCCTTTACCGTCGCCTCCAGAATGCTGCAGTACGTCTGGTTTGTGGCATTTCCCTCCGTGAGCACATCTCACCACATCTGCGAAAATTACACTGGCTGCCAATCCAAAAAAGGGCAGAATTTAAAGGTCTAACTCTGGCCCACCGGGCAGTAAAAGGAAAGGGCTCTGCATACCTCTCCTCCTGCCTCCGTCCCTACAGCAATGCCATACTTCTCCGTTCCAGCTCAAAACACCTTACAACCCCCAGATTTAAAAAAGTACGCTCTGGGGATAAAACCTTCCAAGTCTGCGCCTCCTCCCACTGGAACAAGCTTCCTATCCACATTTGGACGATACAGGAAGAACTCCCCTTCCGAAGAGCTTTAAAACCCTTCCTCTTCTGCTAGTTCCATCTGAGTTAGACTTAGCTTAAGTATACACAGGAGCGCCGGGACACCCCGTTGGGGTAGCTGCGCGCTATATAAAACACACGAAATAAATAAATCTATCCAAGAGGCCCTTGCTCGAGCAGATTGGGGCATCCAAAAGGCCCTTGCATGAGCAGAATGTGGCATCCGAGAGGCCCTTGCACGAGCAGAATGTGGCATCCAAGAGGCCCTTGCACGAGCAGAATGTGGCATCCAAGAGGCCCTTGCATGAGCAGAATGTGGCATCCGAGAGGCCCTTGCACGAGCAGAATGTGGCATCCGAGAGGCCCTTGCACGAGCAGAATGTGGCATCCAAGAGGCCCTTGCACGAGCAGAATGTGGCATCCGAGAGGCCCTTGCACGAGCAGAATGTGGCATCCAAGAGGACCTTGCACGAGCAGATTGGGTACCAAGAGGCCCTTGCACGAGCAGAATGGGTATCCAAGAGGCCCTTGCACGAGCAGAATGGGTATCCAAGAGGCCCTTGCACGAGCAGAATGTGGCATCCAAGAGGCCCTTGCACGAGCAGATTGGGTACCAAGAGGCACTTGCACGAGCAGAATGGGGCATCCAAGAGGCCCCTGCTCAAGCAGATTGTGTACCAAGAGGCCCTTGCACGAGCAGAATGTGGCATCCAAGAGGCCCTTGCACGAGCAGATTGGGTACCAAGAGGCCCTTGCACGAGCAGAATGTGGCATCCAAGAGGCTCTTGCACGAGCAGAATGTGGCATCCAAGAGGCTCTTCCACGAGCAGAATGGGGCATCCAAGAGGCTCTTGCACGAGCAGAATGTGGCATCCAAGAGGCCCTTGCACCAGCAGAATGGGGTATCCTAGAGGCCCCTGCTCAAGCAGATTGGGTACCAAGAGGCCCTTGCACGAGCAGAATGGGGCATCCAAGAGGCCCTTGCACGAGCATAATGTGGCATCCAAGAGGCCCTTGCACCAGCAGAATAGGGCATCCTAGAGGCCCTTGCACGAGCAGATTGGGGTATCCAAGAGGTCCTTGCACGAGCAGTTTGGGGTATCCAAGAGGCCCTTGCACGAGCAGATTGGGGTACCAAGAGGCCCTTGCTCAAGCAGAATGGGGTATCCTAGAGGCCCTTGCAAGAGCAGATTGGGGCATCCAAGAGGCCCTTGCACGAGCAGATTGGGGTATCCAAGAGGCCCTTGCACGAGCAGTTTGGGGTATCCAAGAGGCCCTTGCACGAGCAGTTTGGGGTATCCAAGAGGCCCTTGCACGAGCAGTTTGGGGTATCCAAGAGGCCCTTGCACGAGCAGATTGGGGTACCAAGAGGCCCTTGCTCAAGCAGATTGGGGTACCAAGAGGCCCTTGCTCAAGCAGATTGGGGTATCCTAGAGGCCCTTGCACGAGCAGATTGGGGTATCCAAGAGGCCCTTGCCAGAGCAGATTGGGGTATCCAAGAGGCCCTTGCACGAGCAGATTGGGGTATCCAAGAGGCCCTTGCAAGAGCAGATTGGGGTATCCAAGAGGCCCTTGCCAGAGCAGATTGGGGTATCCAAGAGGCCCTTGCAAGAGCAGATTGGGGTATCCAAGAGGCCCTTGCACGAGCAGAGTGGGGTACCAAGAGGCCCTTGCAAGTGCAGAAGGGGCTTCTAAGAGGTACTTTCAAATCTGGAGCATCTGAGAGGTCCTTTTATGTTTGGACAGAATAGGGCATTTGAGCTTTCCTTGAAAACACACAACAGACCATCTATGTGGCCTCGCACAAGCACAACGGAGCACTTCAGAGGTACTTGCACAGGCAGATCAGGGCACCCAGTGGGGGTGTGCTTCTGGAGAAAAGGACATCTGAGAGGTCTTTTCAGCAGTCGGAAAGGGACATGTGGGTGCACAAGGAGAATGGCCAGCTGTGGCAAGCCTAGAGCACGGGTTGCACCCGCTCTGGTGCATCGTAGGCCGACCCTAGAGAAGGCCAGGTCATGGCGAGCTCAGTGAATGGGTCGCACCCCCTCTGGTGCCTTGCAGGCCAACCCCAAAGAAGGCAAGACCATGGCGAGCCCAGAGCACGAGTCGCAGCCACTATGGTGCCTCGCAGGCCGGCCCCAAAGAAGGCCAGGCCGGAGTTAAAAAATGCACCTGAGAGGTCCTCGCAGAGCCAGGACGGGGCACCCGAGAGGTCCTCGCAGAGCCAGGACGGGGCACCTGAGAGGTCCTCGCAGAGCCAGGACGGGGCACCTGAGAGGTCCTCGCAGAGCCAGGACGGGGCACCTGAGAGGTCCTCGCAGAGCCAGGACGGGGCACCTGAGAGGTCCTCGCAGAGCCAGGACGGGGCACCTGAGAGGTCCTCGCAGAGCCAGGACGGGGCACCTGAGAGGTCCTCGCAGAGCCAGGACGGGGCACCTGAGAGGTCCTCGCAGAGCCAGGACGGGGCACCTGAGAGGTCCTCGCAGAGCCAGAAAGGGGCACCTGAGAGATCCTCGCAGAGCCAGGACGGGGCACCTGAGAGGTCCTCGCAGAGCCAGGACGGGGCACCTGAGAGGTCCTCGCAGAGCAAGAAAGGGGCACCGGAGAGGTCCTCGCAGAGCCAGGACGGGGCACTTGAGAGGTCCTCGCAGAGCTAGGACGGGGCACTTGAGAGGTCCTCGCAGAGCTAGGACGGGGCACCTGAGAGGTCCTCGCAGAGCCAGGACGGGGCACTTGAGAGGTCCTCGCAGAGCTAGGACGGGGCACCTGAGAGGTCCTCGCAGAGCCACAACGGGGCACCTGAGAGGTCCTCGCAGAGCTAGGACGGGGCACCTAAGAGGTCCTCGCAGAGCCAGGACGGGGCACCTAAGAGGTCCTCGCAGAGCCAGGACGGGGCACCTGAGAGGTCCTCGCAGAGCCAGGACGGGGCACCTGAGAGGTCCTCGCAGAGCCAGAAAGGGGCACCTGAGAGGTCCTCGCAGAGCCAGGACGGGGCACCTGAGCGGTCCTCGCAGAGCCAGGACGGGGCACCTGAGCGGTCCTCGCAGAGCCAGGACGGGGCACCTGAGCGGTCCTCGCAGAGCCAGGACGGGGCACCTGAGAGGTCCTCGCAGAGCCAGGACGGGGCACCTAAGAGGTCCTCGCAGAGCCAGGACGGGGCACCTCAGAGGTCCTCGCAGAGCCAGGACGGGGCACCTCAGAGGTCCTCGCAGAGCCAGGACAGGGGCACCTGAGAGGTTCTCGCAGAGCCAGAAAGGGGCACCTGAGAGGTCCTCGCAGAGCCAGAAAGAAGCATCTGAGAGGTCCTCGCAGAGCCAGGACGGGGCACCTGAGAGGTCCTCGCAGAGCCAGGACGGGGCACCTGAGAGGTCCTCGCAGAGCCAGGACGGGGCACCTGAGAGGTCCTCGCAGAGCCAGGACGAGGTACCCGAGAGGTCCTCGCAGAGCCAGGACGGGGCACCTGAGAGGTCCTCGCAGAGCCAGGACGGGGCACCTGAGAGGTCCTCGCAGAGCTAGGACGGGGCACCTGAGAGGTCCTCGCAGAGCCAGGACGAGGTACCCGAGAGGTCCTCGCAGAGCCAGGACGGGGCACCTGAGAGGTCCTCGCAGAGCCAGAAAGGGGCACCTGAGAGGTCCTCGCAGAGCCAGGACGGGGCACCTGAGAGGTCCTCGCAGAGCTAGGACGGGGCACCCAAGAGGTCCTCGCAGAGCCAGAACGGGGCACCCGAGAGGTCCTCGCAGAGCCAGGACGGGGCACCCGAGAGGTCCTCGCAGAGCCAGGACGGGGCACACGAGAGGACCTCGCAGAGCCAGGACGGGGCACCTGAGAGGTCCTCGCAGAGCTAGGACGGGGCACCCGAGAGGTCCTCGCAGAGCCAGAACGGGGCACCCGAGAGGTCCTCGCAGAGCCAGAACGGGGCACCCGAGAGGTCCTCGCAGAGCTAGGACGGGGCACCTGAGAGGTCCTCGCAGAGCCAGGACGGGGCACTTGAGAGGTCCTCGCAGAGCCAGGACGGGGCACCTGAGAGATCCTCGCAGAGCCAGGACGGGGCACCTGAGAGGTCCTCGCAGAGCCAGGACGGGGCACCTGAGAGGTCCTCGCAGAGCCAGGACGGGGCACCTGAGAGGTCCTCGCAGAGCCAGGACGGGGCACCTGAGAGGTCCTCGCAGAGCCAGGACGGGGCACCTGAGAGGTCCTCGCAGAGCCAGGACGGGGCACCGGAGAGGTCCTCGCAGAGCCAGGACGGGGCACCGGAGAGGTCCTCGCAGAGCCAGGACGGGGCACCTGAGAGGTCCTCGCAGAGCCAGGACGGGGCACCTGAGAGGTCCTCGCAGAGCCAGGACGGGGCACCTGAGAGGTCCTCGCAGAGCCAGGACGGGGCACCTGAGAGGTCCTCGCAGAGCCAGGACGGGGCACCTGAGAGGTCCTCGCAGAGCCAGGACGGGGCACTTGAGAGGTCCTCGCAGAGCCAGGACGGGGCACCTGAGAGGTCCTCGCAGAGCCAGGACGGGGCACACGAGAGGTCCTCGCAGAGCCAGGACGGGGCACCTGAGAGGTCCTCGCAGAGCCAGGACGGGGCACCTGAGAGGTCCTCGCAGAGCCAGGACGGGGCACCTAAGAGGTCCTCGCAGAGCCAGGTACCGGAGAGGTCCTCGCAGAGCCAGGACGGGGCACCTGAGAGGTCCTCGCAGAGGCAGGACGGGGCACCTGAGAGGTCCTCGCAGAGCCAGGGCGAGGTACCTGAGAGGTCCTCGCAGAGCCAGGACGGGGCACCTGAGAGGTCCTCGCAGAGCCAGGTACCGGAGAGGTCCTCGCAGAGCCAGGACGGGGCACACGAGAGGACCTCGCAGAGCCAGGACGGGGCACACGAGAGGTCCTCGCAGAGCCAGGACGGGGCACCTGAGAGGTCCTCGCAGAGCCAGGACGGGGCACCTGAGAGGTCCTCGCAGAGCCAGGACGGGGCACCTGAGAGGTCCTCGCAGAGCCAGGACGGGGCACCTGAGAGGTCCTCGCAGAGCCAGGACGGGGCACCTGAGAGGTCCTCGCAGAGCCAGGACGGGGCACCTGAGAGGTCCTCGCAGAGCCAGGACGGGGCACCTGAGAGGTCCTCGCAGAGCCAGGACGGGGCACCTGAGAGGTCCTCGCAGAGCCAGGACGGGGCACCTGAGAGGTCCTCGCAGAGCCAGGACGGGGCACCTGAGAGGTCCTCGCAGAGCCAGGACGGGGCACCTCAGAGGTCCTCGCAGAGCCAGGACGGGGCACCTCAGAGGTCCTCGCAGAGCCAGGACGGGGCACCTGAGAGGTCCTCGCAGAGCCAGGACGGGGCACCTGAGAGGTCCTCGCAGAGCCAGGACGGGGCACCTGAGAGGTCCTCGCAGAGCCAGGACGGGGCACCTGAGAGGTCCTCGCAGAGCCAGGACGGGGCACCTGAGAGGTCCTCGCAGAGCCAGGACGGGGCACCTGAGAGGTCCTCGCAGAGCCAGGACGGGGCACCTGAGAGGTCCTCGCAGAGCCAGGACGGGGCACTTGAGAGGTCCTCGCAGAGCCAGGACGGGGCACCTGAGAGGTCCTCGCAGAGCCAGGACGGGGCACCTGAGAGGTCCTCGCAGAGCCAGGACGGGGCACCTGAGAGGTCCTCGCAGAGCCAGAAAGGGGCACCTCAGAGGTTCTCGCAGAGCCAGAAAGGGGCACCTGAGAGGTCCTCGCAGAGCCAGGACGGGGCACCCGAGAGGTCCTCGCAGAGCCAGGACGGGGCACCTGAGAGATCCTCGCAGAGCCAGGACGGGGCACCTAAGAGGTCCTCGCAGAGCCAGGACGGGGCACCTGAGAGGTCCTCGCAGAGCCAGGACGGGGCACCTGAGAGGTCCTCGCAGAGCCAGAACGGGGCACCTGAGAGGTCCTCGCAGAGCCAGGACGGGGCACCTGAGAGGTCCTCGCAGAGCCAGAACGGGGCACCTGAGAGGTCCTCGCAGAGCCAGGACGGGGCACCTGAGAGATCCTCGCAGAGCCAGGACGGGGCACCTAAGAGGTCCTCGCAGAGCCAGGACGGGGCACCTGAGAGGTCCTCGCAGAGCCAGGACGGGGCACCTGAGAGGTCCTCGCAGAGCCAGGACGGGGCACCTGAGAGGTCCTCGCAGAGCCAGAAAGGGGCACCTCAGAGGTCCTCGCAGAGCCAGAAAGGGGCACCTGAGAGGTCCTCGCAGAGCCAGGACGGGGCACCTGAGAGGTCCTCGCAGAGCCAGAAAGGGGCACCTGAGAGGTCCTCGCAGAGCCAGGACGGGGCACCTGAGAGGTCCTCGCAGAGCCAGAAAGGGGCACCTGAGAGGTCCTCGCAGAGCCAGAAAGGGGCACCTGAGAGGTCCTCGCAGAGCCAGGACGGGGCACCTGAGAGGTCCTCGCAGAGCCAGGACGGGGCACCTGAGAGGTCCTCGCAGAGCCAGGACGGGGCACCTGAGCGGTCCTCGCAGAGCTAGGACGGGGCACCTGAGAGGTCCTCGCAGAGCCAGAACGGGGCACCTGAGAGGTCCTCGCAGAGCCAGGACGGGGCACCTGAGAGGTCCTCGCAGAGCCAGGACGGGGCACCTGAGAGGTCCTCGCAGAGCCAGGACGGGGCACCTGAGAGGTCCTCAAAGAGCCAGGACAGGGCACCTGAGAGGTCCTCGCAGAGCCAGGACGGGGCACCTGAGAGGTCCTCGCAGAGCCAGGACGGGGCACCTGAGAGGTCCTCGCAGAGCCAGGACGGGGCACCTGAGAGGTCCTCGCAGAGCCAGAAAGGGGCACCTGAGAGGTCCTCGCAGAGCCAGAAAGGGGCACCTGAGAGGTCCTCGCAGAGCCAGGACGGGGCACCTGAGAGGTCCTCGCAGAGCCAGGACGGGGCACCTGAGAGGTCCTCGCAGAGCCAGGACGGGGCACCTGAGCGGTCCTCGCAGAGCTAGGACGGGGCACCTGAGAGGTCCTCGCAGAGCCAGAACGGGGCACCTGAGAGGTCCTCGCAGAGCCAGGACGGGGCACCTGAGAGGTCCTCGCAGAGCCAGGACGGGGCACCTGAGAGGTCCTCGCAGAGCCAGGACGGGGCACCTGAGAGGTCCTCAAAGAGCCAGGACAGGGCACCTGAGAGGTCCTCGCAGAGCCAGGACGGGGCACCTGAGAGGTCCTCGCAGAGCCAGGACGGGGCACCTGAGAGGTCCTCGCAGAGCCAGGACGGGGCACCTGAGAGGTCCTCGCAGAGCCAGGACGGGGCACCTAAGAGGTCCTCGCAGAGCCAGGACGGGGCACCTGAGAGGTCCTCGCAGAGCCAGGACGGGGCACCTGAGAGACATTCAACACGCGGTGGTGACACATTTTTGAATTACACAATTATATTTCACTTGTTTTCCAGGCACAGAGGATAAGTGATTTGCACAGAATCACTCGATATTGTGGCCACTGGTCAGCACCACCGTCAATCAGACTACACCACCCCTGTTGTACAATGTGTATTAGTACTGACGGCTTGCTATCAGTACGTTTAAAAGGTGATTTGAAGTATCCTATAAAGTACGAATATAAAGATTGCTAAACTACACTACAACGGGTGCTACTTGTGTGCATATGGAGCGACCTGATCCATTTTTTTAAGCCATACATTAACAGAGGCACAGGAAAAGAAATCACTATTAATAGAATACGGAATGGAATACAGAACAAACAACAATTCACACACTCGTTTCTCCAGAACTGAAAAAAAGACACAAGCAGGAGCAGTAAAGAAAAAACGGGAAATGCATTCAAATATATACATATTTCAAATGATAACTACAAACGACCTTGCTTCTCCAAATTCATGCAGCAAACATGGCGTTCAGATATGGAGTTAAAACACAGGTCTCCTATCCAGTCCGCTTTCAATGTTTATGAACCAGACTGCCACACGTCACAGGCTGCTTTTGTGCAATTATCTAAGCAGGAGTGTGACATCGTTTCTTCTGTGCTTCGATTAAACTTTCACAATCTCTGATACATAAAGAAGTGGCAAGGCAGCTAAAAATCAATTAGTCGCCACCCTACCTATCAATATTTAAATACTAAAGCGCAGACTTGAACTTCCGAAGGTGGTGAAAGCAGTATCTGCGGGGCTGTACGGTCGAAGTTCAGAATAATCTGTGGTCGGAAACAGTCTGATTCGCAGAATCTGGCTATCGTCAACTGCAAAAATGCTTCTGCACAAGTACAAAACACAAATTGTGATTCGGTAACATGTTACAGAATCGCAACTTGTGTTTAGCGATTTGGTATTCGGAAGGGGTGTAATACCGAATCGCAGTCGTATTTATGAATGTTTTGCAAACAAATGATGGTCGTTTTTACAGACATCTCAAGGGGGTGGTAACCATTTGCAAAAGGGTCCCGAGAGTACCCGTGTGAATGTTGAAACCCATTTTTCAAGAGCTAGCAGTGGTCGAAGGAACTGCCTACTCCTAAAAAATGAAATGAACGTTTCATTTTTTTTTTTTAAAGCATCCCGTTTTACTTTAAGGAAAGCGATTCCTTTATTAAAAAGCAATCACAGACATGGTGGTCTGCTGACCTCAGAAGGAAACTATCCTTGTGACGGATGCAATTCCAAAAAGGTCGCAAATTGCGACCTACCTAATTAATATTTAGGAGTTAGGTCGATTGAAACCCCATTAGGAATCGCTAAATGAAATTTAATGGGTTGCATACATTAGAAATTGTGATATGCTAATTGCAATTTGCAAAGAATAACAATCCCGAAATCGCAATCCCTAAACTTTGTACATATGGCCTTAGTGTCCACATTGCGACCTTGTCATCCCTACAAATAACACTTAATACTGGAAGTTAATCCAGCATCGAGAGCTCTTTGAAGTCTATCTCAGCTGTGTAGAGGGGTGGCTGAAAGTTTGCATTTAGACATCCGCTCAGTCAGTTGTGAACGCGTAATGGTTTGATAAATTCAGCCTTAGCGTATCCTCGTCATCAAACCATCACTAACCTCGCTCAGAGCGAATGTCTATATGCAAACACCCGGGCATGTCTCCACACAGCGGAGATACACTAGGAGACATGCATATTCTGTAGGAAAAGCCATAGTTCTAAATGTCTCCATCTCCGCATTTTCATGCGGAAGCTTGAAATTAAATTTAATGAGCAAAAAGTCCATAAGTTGATCACTGCTGCACTCGTCCAAAGTTGGCCAATCCTAAAACTTCTCACTTAAAACCATGAGTTCAAAATAACTATTCTGAATTTTGAAGTCAGGCTTAACTCACAGAGCAGCGTCTGAATTAAACACGATCAGTCAGCACTCTTCGGAGACACTGCTTCCAAGTCTTAACCCTATGGTGGGTTTGTTTTTTCTTTTTTACCCATGGGATACTTTCACCAGGGCTCGCATGAACAGATTCACCATTTAGTTTCCTGTGACAGCCGGCTGCCCTAGCATGAACAGATTCACCATTTACTTTCCTGTGACAGCCGGCTGCCCCACCATGAACGGATTCACCATTTACTTTCCTGTGACAGCCTGTAAACCTTAACCCTAACAGATTCACCATTTACTTTCCTGTGACAGCCAGCTACCCTAGCATGAACAGATTCACCATTTAGTTTGCTGTGACAGCCAGATGCCCTAGCATGAACAGATTCACCATTTACTTTCCTGTGACAGCGGGCTGCCCCACCATGAACGGATTCACCATTTACTTTCCTGTGACAGCCGGCTGCCCTAGCATGAACAGATTCACCATTTAGTTTCCTGTGACAGCCGGCTGCCCTAGCTTGAACAGATTCACCATTTACTTTCCTGTGACAGCCGGCTGCCCTAGCATGAACAGATTCACCATTTAGTTTCCTGTGACAGCCGGCTGCCCTAGCATGAACAGATTCACCATTTAGTTTCCTGTGACAGCCGGCTGCCCTAGCATGAACAGATTCACCATTTAGTTTCCTGCGACAGCCGGCTGCGCTAGCATGAACAGATTCACCATTTAGTTTCCTGTGACAGCCAGCTGCACTAGCATGAACAGATTCACCATTTAGTTTCCTGTGACAGCCAGCTGCACTAGCATGAACAGATTCACCATTTAGTTTCCTGTGACAGCCAGCTGCACTAGCATGAACAGATTCACCATTTAGTTTCCTGTGACAGCCAGCTGCACTAGCATGAACAGATTCACCATTTACTTTCCTGTGACAGCGGGCTGCCCCACCATGAACGGATTCACCATTTACTTTCCTGTGACAGCCGGCTGCCCTAGCATGAACAGATTCACCATTTAGTTTCCTGTGACAGCCGGCTGCCCTAGCATGAACAGATTCACCATTTAGTTTCCTGTGACAGCCAGCTGCACTAGCATGAACAGATTCACCATTTAGTTTCCTGTGACAGCCGGCTGCCCTAGCATGAACAGATTCACCATTTAGTTTCCTGTGACAGCCAGCTGCCCTAGCATGAACAGATTCACCATTTAGTTTCCTGTGACAGCCAGCTGCACTAGCATGAACAGATTCACCATTTAGTTTCCTGTGACAGCCGGCTGCCCTAGCATGAACAGATTCACCATTTAGTTTCCTGTGACAGCCAGCTGCCCTAGCATGAACAGATTCACCATTTAGTTTCCTGTGACAGCCGGCTGCCCTAGCATGAACAGATTCACCATTTACTTTCCAGTGATAGCCGGCCTGCCCAAGCATGAAAGGATTCACCAATTACTTTCCTATGGTGGCTGGGTGCCCAAGCATGAAAGGATTCACCAATTACTTTCCTATGGTGGCTGGGTGCCCAAGCATGAACGGATTCACCATTTACTTTCCTGTGACAGCTAGCTGTGCAAACATGAACAAATTCACCATTTAGTTTGCTGTGACAGCCAGCTACCCTAGCATGAATGGATTCACTATTTACTTTCCTGTGCGACCGACTGTCCTAGCATGAACGGATTCACTATTTGCTTTCCTGTGCGACCGACTGCCCTAGCATTAACGGATTCGCCATTCACTGTTCTGTGGTGGCCACCAGCCCTAGCATGCATGGATTCACCATTTACTTTCCTGTGACAGCAGGCTGACCGATCTAGATGTCCCTGCCAACATCTGGCATGAGAGGGTGAGTTGGGCATGCTGAACATGACTTGAGGGGAGGTGGAAAGTGAAGGACCCTCCTGTCACTGTAAACGAAGGACCATCAAACACCATGTGTACACTGGAGGCCAGCTCGATCCCCACAAACCTACCCTCTTTAACAAATATCTCTAGTCCAGCAAATTCCCAGCGCAGGACACATGTTCACACGACTGCTGCATTGGCGATGACTAGATTTGCAGTCATCTCGCGATCCCTGGCAGTCTGTCTTCATAGACAAAGAAAACAGACTACAGCACAATACCCTCAGTAAACATTCTAGGAACGGCCCTAATAACTCAGTACAAACTCGCCCTTCAGCGGCAGAGAACCATCAGTATTGGCAACCTCCTGCAGCAATGTCCAGGACTCTCCTGTCGGGTGCCACGGTGTGGATATCTACATGGCGGCCACGCCCACCAACATCAGTTAAACTGGAAACAAAAACTGAAGGAGCAGCTAACTGACCCACTCCTCTCCGCAGGCAGGGGTACCAGGGTACGGCAGAAGGACGCAGGCTCCGCCACGTGCACGCTTCCTTACAATGCCACAAATAGGTAGCCAAAAGCAAGTATGGCATGCGCCTGCAGGGACTGGACTGGGGGCCTGAAACCGGAGAGAGGTGGGAGCGAAGAGGAAAACTGCTGACTGCGATAGGGGCAGAGGAGCGGAGCTGGAAAAGGAGGCGCGCACCAGTGGCCTGAGTAGACTAGCCTAATGCCGGCAAGCTTGGTTCATTCATCGTTCCAACTCTGTTCCATCACTCCCAGACACAGAGAAAGAGAAACTACCAGAATGGGACCAGCAGCTGCAGCTAGGACTTTAGCAAATAGAGCAAATGCCATTCCAAGATGGCGGAGTGGCCGCTTTCATAAATATGATCAATGCAACAGCGATACACCGAAGGGACGCTTCGTGGCCGATGAAAAAAAAAATGGAGGAGAAAGGATGTGTGAAGGACCCGACTACAAGGAGACCATTTCTTCAACTCTACACCACCACTAGCAGTGTTGCCCTAGCGGTACCGAAGGGCCAGGGCCCTTGGGCTGCCGCAGGGCCCGGGCCCTTTGGGCTGCCGCAGGGCCCGGGCCATTGGGCTGCCGCAGGGCCCGGGCCATTGGGCTGCCGCAGGGCCCGGGCCATTGGGGCTGCCGCAGGGCCCGGGCCCTTGGGGCTGCCGCAGGGCCCGGGCTCTTGGGGCGCCGCAGGGCCCGGGCTCTTGGGGCGCCGCAGGGCCCGGGCTCTTGGGGCGCCGCAGGGCCCGGGCTCTTGGGGCGCCGAAGGGCCCGGGTTCTTGGGGCGCCGAAGGGCCAGGGCCCCGGTGGCGGTGAAAGGCCAGTGCCCCGGCGGCGCCAATGGGCCAGGGCCCTAGTGCTACTGAAGGGCCCAGGGCCCCAGCGGCGCTGAAGGGGACAGGAAACAAGTGGGCTTCAATGCTGCAGGTGAAGTGAAGCAAGGAAGGCGTCAATCACCTACAAACGGGGCAGCGCTGTTACACCTGGAGCTGTGCCAACCACCGGCACCTTCCCAGAGAGCTGCCCTGCCAGGACTGCCCAGAGGGGTGGTACTCCCAGCCCACCACGAGAGGCACAAACACAGTGTACAACTTCCACACGAGGCCACGGCAGCGAGACACAGACCAGCTTCGGAGCCCGGCAGGGCTTCTGACAGGCTGGGTGCAAAGGAGCTCTGGCAGCAAACAAGCCGGCTCCAAGCCACGAGGAACCAGGCATAGAACTCATTAAGAAAATGTGCTTAATTACTGCATAAAGAGGACAGGGGCGACTGAAGCAAAGCACGGATGCGCAGCACAACGACATTACACTTCCCTTCAAAACAAAAGCCAGAACTATTTTTAAAGCACGCGGCGTGCTTGCAAACAGAAGAGGATGTTTTTGCAGAAGGGGATTTAAATAGACCGGTTAAAAAACTGCATCCCTCGGAGGAAGACGCGCAATGCATTCTGAAGGGTGCCAACAAGGCTGGGGTAGGGGCAAAGCACCAGCAGGGAGCTGGCCGCCCATGCCCCCTGGACTCGAAGCTCCACGTACGAGCCCAAGGGTGCCCGCATGGGGTGTCCATCCAGGCACACGAGGTCAAAGGGCGTCTAAAGCAGGGGGTTGCTTGAGAGCAGAGGCGGTGGTCTACCGACCGGACCCTGCTCTTATTTATTTAAAAAGTTGTATATAGCGCTAGCTAGACCCGTAGGTATCAGAGCGCTTTGCATACGCACAGTAAAAAACCGAAGGAAATTGCATTACAAAGTAGGAAGGCAGTAAGGAAGCAAAACCGAGATAAAAAAATACAACATGAAAAATAGGTAAACAGTGCAGCGGAGGGAGGGAAAACAAACGAAGGTGGTTAACACTAAGTATGGGCGAAATTTGTGAATTCGCGGTACGCGAATTCGAGCGAAAGCGAATTCGCGGTCCGCAAAAATCCCGTCACCACTATCCTGGAATGTCAAGAGAGAGGAGTCAACTGGGATATTGAAGTCTAGGTTAGTTGACGTTGGTCAGGAAAGTATTTGTTAGTTGTGGACACCGCGGTGATGAGGGTATAATATGACCTCATTGCACGTGGCTGGCGTAGCAAAGTCCTACTGGCAGCATCTGACAGGCTCTAAATGAGCACAAGGTCCCGTATGGATGGTGACTGTTCTCCAAACTGACAAAACAATGCGCCAAGGGAGCCACTCACATCTGAGGTATGGTGTGGCACCCCTTGCCAAAGGACTCTCTCCCCTTTTTGGGGAAGGATCCAGTATATAGGCCTTGGAGTCCCAGAGACCCCTCTGAGAGAGTCCACTGCTTAAAGGGAGCCTCCCGCAACAGAGATAGAGAAGTGATACCACTTCCCCTGGGATCACAGCTTACTGGACTTTGGAAGTTGCTTTGACTCTCTACTGGTTTGTGTCCCTGTCGCCCTTCCCCTCCTCCTTCCATGCGGTGTCCTTCACCCTCCCCTCCTCTTTCCCTCCTTCATTACCGGTCTACTTTCCCAGCTCCTTCACCCTCCCCTGAACCTCCCCCTTGCCTGCTTTTCCCATTGCTTATTTGTGCTTATTGTTTATCTCGACCTTACAAGTAACTAAGTTGCCATGCTCTAATAACTGTGTAACCTTTGTAACGATGTAACCTGTAACTACGATCTGATGCTCATGTAAAGCGCTCCGATACCTCCAAGTCTAGCCAGCGCTATATAAAACCTTTAAAATAAATAAATGATCAATAATGCAGCTATAAATAACCCAGATCCACGCTATGCACGGGCTGGAGCAGCACTCCGTAGAAAGCCTCCATGTGCTCCCTTCCTTTACTCCTAGCGAGGGCGCGTCACTCACTCGTTCACCCATTCAACCATCACTGCACGTTCAGAGCCCAGCGCTGTGAGCTGAGCAGAGGCCTTTGGCATTTGAGCAGAAAGAAGACTAGATGTAGCGTTCTCCGTGTGCTATTTCCCGATGTGGCGCTATTTCACGCGGCGCTTCTTGGACAGGGTACAGTAATCACGAACTGAAGGCAGAGTAGGGGGTTCACCCAGTGCCAGCACAGGGCTGATGAATAAACATGAGAACCTTCATATGCAAATAGTGCCTGTAGGAAGGGGGAGTCTCTAGTTGGCGCAGTGCAGCACTGGCGACAAGCAGGGACTCTCTCTTCCCCGTCAGGGCTGAGGGTTACCTCTAAGAACAACCTCTGCTTACCCTCTAGGTAGTGTGGCGCAAGCAGTCTAGGCTAATCTCTGGGGCACATAGGGTTAAACATTTGCAATATTACACCATCACCACCAACCCACCACACAATGACACCAAACTGTATTTGTAAAAATATATATTCTTTATATATTGTAAAAAGCAGGCTTGTAAATACAGTCTTGGTTACTTTAAATGCAGGTTCCAGTTACTCTTTATAAATGTCACAGTTCTTTATCAGCTTGTCTTTCTCATTCCCCACATACGATATTGTGTGGGGCTTTTCTGTTCAAGTTTAGCAAAAACAAAGGCGGAGTTGCCTGCTGGGGGCCTTGGCGCACCTCCGATGACTGACTGGGCCCGACCGGCCCGGGCTCACGCTTCTAGCGGGAGCGGCGGCAGGTTGGTTCGAGTCCGCCTCTCTGTGCGAGCCGCACGGCTGTGCGCGGCTGGCGGGGGAGAGAGCGGGGGCCCTGGGAGCGCTCTTCACGCGGCTCCAAGGGCTTGGCTGATCAGAGGGCGGTGCGAGCGGGCAGGCCAGATGCTCGCACCGCGGGGGCAACAACAGTACCTTTGTCTTTCTTGAACAGGGTCGAGGCAGACCGGTCACAGGTCAGCGCGGTGATCCGCGTCGCGGTGTCTTCCTCCCGGGGTTGGAGCGAGCGGCGGCTCGGCTCGGAGGTTGGCGTTGCGGCGCGGGCCGGGCCACAGGGACAGAGCGCCTCGGCGTTTCCACAGAGGGGCACCCGCAGGGGGCGGCGATCCACAGAGCACACCACAAACAATCCAGGCGGCGTTCTTGTACCCCACGCAGCAGCTGTTTCTCGGACAGCGACGGCGCGTTCAGGGGCACAAGTCACGGAGGGGTGCAAGCAGGCACCGGGCACGACCTTTCTTTACGTTGCGAGCTGCGGCTCGGGGCCAGTCACGGTGCTCAGATCAGCTGGGCTAATCTTTGCGATGCTTCTGGGCCTGGCAGGCGGCAGTCACGGTGTTCAAAGCGGGGGCAACACCCAGAGCGTTGCTGAAGAGCGCGATGGTCACAGCGCGCTCCGCTTTTCCTGGATAGGCGTGCAGAGGGAAAGCAGCGGTCCACAGTGGTTCCTCTGTCAGGGGGTAGCGCCCACTGTTCCTGGGGTGCTGGTCAGGGGGCAAGTTCAACAGCAAGCCCTTGGAGATCTTTCAGCAGAGTTTGGCACAAAGTTCAAAGCAAAAGTCTCTTGTAGTCTCTTCTTTTTCCTCTCCTTTGGCAGCAAGGCACCAGACACAGGCCAGAGACAGCACTCCTCCTTGTAGTCCTTCCAGGTCCTTCTCTTCGGGCAGAGTTTCTTCTGTAGCGCAAACCGGATCTAATTTACAAGGAGCAGGGCTCCTACTTTTATACCCAGTTTCTTTTGTTCTAGCAGGCCAGGGGGGCCTCTGCATAACTGCTCCAGTCTCTGAGCACTTGTTGTGGGTACTTCTGGCTTCTGCATGCAGTGTGAGGGCAGGCACATCAGCCGCTCCCCAGGGGGGCGGAGCCGGCATTGTGAAGACAGGGGCAGCTTGAGCACTTTGTTGACAAGCTTCGGTCCTTCCTGGGCCAGGTGCAGGCTGAGTCATCAGTCGCTCCCCAGGAGGGCGGAGCCAGCATTGTGGGGGCAGAGCACAGCCTGATGCATCATTCAGGGGAAACTCCCACCACCCACTAAGGTGTCATCCTGCTATTCACTACCTGTCAACTCCCAGCCCTGTCACTCACACACACCAGACAGTCAGATCCACATCCAAGCAGAGGCGGGCTGAAATGGTTAGGCCAGCAAATGCTAACTTTCTAAAAGTAGCGTTTGCAAACACAGGATATTAAAATAAACTTTACTAAAAAGAAGTATTTTATTATTCTGAGTTCAGGCATACTAAACATTAATTTCTACCATGTTCCCTGAGCCTGCTGGGATTATAGAGTGTAATAATTCCAGCAGCCCATCTGGCCTAAGGGGAACAGGTAGCCTTACAATAGTGAAAAACGAATTTGGCAGTAATTCACTATTAGGACATGCCACACACATCAGAGCATGTCCTACCTTACACTTACAATGCACCCTGCCCTTAGGCCTACCATAGGGGTGACTAATATGTAGTTAAGGGAAGGTTTTAGGGGCTGGCAAGTGTGTGCACTTGCCCAGCCAGCATGACAGTACCAGACTGCACGCAGGTTCTGCAATGGCAGACCCTAGACACATTTTAAGGCTGCTTCTGTGGGTGGCGCAACCAGCGCTGCAGGCCCACTAGCAGTATTGGCATTCACAAGCCCTGGCACTCCTGGTGCACTTTACTGGGGACTAACAGTAAATCCAATGAACCAATCATGGACATCAATCACATGTACACTTTACAGTAGGGAGCACTTGCACTGCGGCACGGGTTGGCCGTGGCGCAGTGCCCTGAGTAGCGGACACCAGCAAAACATTTGAGGCACAACAGCAAAAAGTGGAAGGGAAACTCACGCCAAGGTGCCAGGTCTAACAGTGCCCATGAATGAATGCGCTGCGCAGGCCCCAGTCTTCAGGAGGAGGCGGCCCGCTGCCAGTCACTTCTGCCGCTGATTGTTCCCCGCGTGTGATTAGTTTGGGGCAGCTCCAAACATGCCAACCATGCCAAGCAGCCCAGACTCCAGTACCAATATATCCTGGCACACGTTTGTCCGAGCAGGCTATTCTGAGGCACTTTCACAGAGACGGGCCAGTAGTGGGACCGGACGTGCCTGGAAGCCGGGACGAAGCGGTACAAAAGGGGGTGGTGATGGACCGAGCATCTGAACCAATCAAACACTCACACCCAGTCAAAAGATCTGGGTTTCATCCATCACCGTTCTTTAGCCCACTCTGCCACCCCAGTTCTGACATGGCCATATGCAAATCAGTCTGACCCTGTGCCTCATGGGAACAGTCCAGCCCGAACTGCCAAGCCATGTCTTCCCTGGACCGGAATCAAGCTTCCCAGGACCGATTTCTGGCATTACAGCCGTCTTCAGCCGGGCTTGCTTGACTCTAGTGGCAAAGTGAGCAAGGGACTCACGTCTGAGCATACCCTGCCAACTTAGGGCGAACAAAGAAAAAACAAAGGTGGTGATGGACGCAGCGTTGACAATACAAACACTCACCCCCAGTCAACTGATCTGGGTTTAATCCATCACCGTTCTTTAGCTCACTCCGCCACCCCAGTTCAGACATGGCCATATGCAAATCAGTCTGACCCTGTGCCTCATGGGAACAGTCCAGCCCGAACTGCCAAGCCATGCCTTCCCTGGACCGGAAACAAGCTTCCGAAGACCGGTTTCTGGCATTTCAGCCATCTTCAGCCAGGCTTGCTTGACTCCAGTGGCAAAGTGAGGCACGTCACCACCAGTGCACCCATGTACACAGCTGGGGAGGAGGCGGGGGTAAATAAGAAACAAGCAACCGAGACTGACAACATGAACAAACAATAGGTACCGGGTCACCCTAAACCCGCTGTATCTATTGGCTCTGTACACAAGAGCACTTCCACAATATAGAGATAAAAAGACTCGGCAGGCAGGCCCAAACAGGGTTGACAATGCCCCCTTTAATCAGAGAAACTCTTAAATTGATTGATTGATTTCTACCATGTTGCACAAGACTGCAGCGAAACCCACTGAACTGCCTTAAAATCCCTAGCTGACTTTATTCTGTTACTGGGCTGGCTGGGCGCTTCTGGGTAACCCATCCGTCCCGCTGACGTAATCACTGTAAACACAGACAGTTCCCGAACCGAAGCGGTTTCAGAAGTGGGACTGAGCAGCCGTGTGAGTGGTCGGGGACGCTTCCCGGATGTGACGTTAGACACACTGCAGATGCCACCCAAAGACACTGAGTGCTCAGGAGGGACTGAGCATCCTGTGAGTGGTCGGGGACGCTTCCCGAAACTGCCTAAAGAAAGGCTAAAGGCCTTGGAGCGGCTGCATCTGTCGATTACTGAAGGAACAGTTGGGTCTAAATTTGAGGAACAGTTGGGTCTAAATTTGAGGAACAGTTGGGTCTGAATTTGAGGAACAGTTGGGTCTGAATTTGAGGAACAGTTGGGTCTGAATTTGAGGAACAGTCGGGTCTGAATTTGAGGAACAGTCGGGGCTGAATTTGAGGAACAGTTGGGTCTAAATTTGAGGAACAGTTGGGCTAAATTTGAGGAACAGTCGGGGCTGAAGTTGAGGAACAGTCGGGGCTGAAGTTGAGGAACAGTCGGGGCTGAAGTTGAGGAACAGTCGGGGCTGAAGTTGAGGAACAGTCGGGGCTGAAGTTGAGGAACAGTCGGGGCTGAAGTTGAGGAACAGTCGGGGCTGAAGTTGAGGAACAGTCGGGGCTGAAGTTGAGGAACAGTCGGGGCTGAATTTGAGGAACAGTCGGGGCTGAATTTGAGGAACAGTCGGGGCTGAATTTGAGGAACAGTCGGGGCTGAATTTGAGGAACAGTCGGGGCTGAATTTGAGGAACAGGTGGCTCGGATGTGGAGTGAAAGTGCTGAATGCAAAGAGCAGAAGGGGGTTCTACTTGGCCCAGTTTGCAGATCCATAGTAGGAGGGGCCCCAGGACTTCAGTGGCAAATAACCTCAACCCCCACGGTCGATGCCTAGTAATCACCAACCAAACGGGTCAGACAACAGCACTGTGTGAACTTATGTCCAGACATATGCATTTAGTTCACAAGTTCAACACGTCTGCACCCACACACGTGGGCACCTGCTGGCCGCTGCTACAAGGCCTTCCAAGCTGTCCATCTGTCTGACTATGTGAATCACTGACGACTGCTGTAGTGTAGCGCTTTAATACAGGACACTTTGTTCATGGGGCTGGACCCACTAGCGCCATTTCATTGGGCTTTCAAATGTTTACATTTTATCCGAGTGAGCCCTCAAGGTTCTAGTCTTTGAAGCGGTGATCGGCCAGCAGAATGTTTCTAGGTCTTACTGTTTATTTCGGTTTCTTCCAAAATGCGTTATTTAACCAGTTCACCGATTTACATTACTGAGAGTCAAGTAAGGGATGCAAGTAAAGCAATGAAAGTGAGGGAAGCCCTACGTTCTTTCCATTTATGTATCACAGGTATATTTGGTACAGAAATGGTTGCTCAGAGCTGCCTCGGCGATACTAAAAGCTGGACGAAGGAGCCAGGAACCAGGTGGCCCAGGTGCTAGGTGTCGATGGATTAAACCAACATGGCCCTCTGCGCTACTTATGAGCCTTACAATACTTTTAGCAGCCTTGAAAATGGAACCACCTCTGCTCCAGCTCCACCGGTTTGCTTCAAGCTGCAAGGACTGGGCTGTGCTAGTCAGTGCTGCACTCTGCATGTAGAGTTAAGGTGCAGGCAGAGCTGCTGATACGGTTTTAAGATGCATGCAGCTACCATTCCCCCAAAGTCTGCGATAATCTTAGCCATTTACTTGCTTAAATCCATGTTTGTTTTTCGGTAAATTGTCAAATTTCTTTCGGCTTACGCCTGCCCTGATTTCTGTTTTCAAGTTGGGGCCAATGGAATGGTGTGCTGTGCGTTAAACTGCAGTGTGTGCGCGCCTAGTTCAGCTAGGAGACTCGCCAATGCACTAACATATGTTTCACCCTATATCTGTCTCAATATATCCTCTACCTCCACTCTCTGACTCACCCCAAACCTCTTTCTACTACTGTGATCTCCAAAGAACCCTTTATAGAATATTCCTTCCTCTATCCCTTCTTGCATCACCCCAAACCTCATTTTACTACTAAGAACAACCAAACAACGCTTTCTAAATTCTTCCCTCAACTATTTCTCTTTAGACTCCGCATCTAAGACCTAATTTTACTACTAGGACATCCCTAATCCATTTCTAGAGATTCTTCCCTCCTCCATCTCTCCTTTACTCATCCCAAACCTCCTCCTACTACCATGATCTCCCAATAAACACTTTCTAGACTATTCCCTCTTCTATCCCTCCATTATCCTTTTCAATCCAACTAACAGACTCACATGTCCGTCACACAAATGAACTCATATTTCCCTATTCTAATTCACCACTGATCCTTCTTGGGTTCCGGAGTAGTGTGCTACTTGCCAAAAATAGCTTTGACACCTCATCAGGGGTAGTAAATGCTACATAAATACAATTACAATATGACACAGCTCCACAACCCAGTTCAATGCATTATCAATTGGGTAACAAGCAAGGGAAGCAGGCTCCAGCAGGCCATGTCTCGTCTAGACTACTGTAACGGACTCTTATTGGGCACCACTAAAATGGTTACGAAGAGATTACAACGAGCCCAGAACGCTGCTGCCCGTACTTTGTTTGCCCTCCCTAATTACTGTCACACCTTCCATCTCTTGCGGCGTTTACATTGGCTCCCGATTAAACAGAGAATCCACTTCAAGACTCTCTGTATCCTTCACAAGATCTTATCCAGCCAGGGCCCCCAGATTCTACAGGGCCTTTGCTCATTGTATGTATCCACTCGGGCTTTGCGCTCCGCTGACCTGTGCCTGGCTTGCACTCCTTGAGTGCGCAGAGCAGGGGGACGCTCTTTTAGGTCTCTGGCCCCTCGCCTGTGGAACTCTATTCCGATTTCGGCCCGTTGCAACCAAGACCACTTGGCCTATAGGAAACAGATTAAAACCTGGCTGTTCGCTTCCATCTAGCTGGGCCTCCTTCTGACCTGCTATGCCTGCTTCGCGGGTTCCCTGACTCCCTAGCTCCCTCTTTACCTCTGATGTGCGACCTGCTAGCGCTGGGACGCCCCGTTGCTGGGGTAGCCATGCGCTTTATAAATTTTGTTAACATAACATAACATATTCCCCGTCTGCTTATGACTGTGAGAAACTGGTTCGACCTGTAAGCAACAGTACATTTCCCGGCCTGGGTTCACCTGTAAGCTTCAGCACTTATCTCCAGTCCGCTCGTGACTGTGAGGAGCAGTGACCAATTGTAAGCGAAGCATGTTCCCGGTCTGTGTTCCCCTGTAAGCTGCGGCACCTATCCTCAGTTTGCTCTGGATTGTGAGGAGCTATGTCCACTTGTGAGTGGCAGCGCTTATTCCCGATCTGTGTTCACCTGTAAGCTGCAGTGAAGAGCTGTGTTGACCTATAAGTGGAGGTGCACATTCTCTGTTTGTGTTCACCTGTAAGCGGCAGCACATACTCCCTGTCTCCTGGGGACTGTGAGGAGCTGTGTCCACCTGTAAAAAGCAATGCGTATTCCCGGTCTGTGTTCACCTATAAACTGCAGCACATATTCCTGGTTTGTGCTCATGTGTAAGCGGCAACACATTTCTTCTTCTGTGTTGACCTGTAAACCGCAGCACATATTCCCGCTCTGTGTTCACCTGTAAGTCGCAGCACATATTCCCTGTCGGCTCATGACTGTGAAGAGCTGTGCCCACTTGTAAGCGGCACGGTCACCGCTCAGTACCCTAGAACACAGCAGAATGCGCTACTCACCCGCGGTCCGGCAGGTAGGCCACGAACACCGAGCCCAGTACGATGCACAGGGAGATGCCGGTGAAGAAGGCCAGCCGCATGTTCCACACGTCCACGTGTGGGTCCTCCGAGAAGCCATGGAAGTCCGGGTTCTGGGGATGAGAGAAAGAAGCGTCAGTGGATGCTGGTTGCAGCAGAGATCATCCATGCAGGGTCCTTATAAAAGACGTTTATAGACCCTGGTGTTGGAGAAATTGGACATTTCATTTTCCCCATTGTAGATCCCCAGCCACACAGGTTAGCATTTTGAAAAAGTTTATGAATTCATAACTAACGCTAGGTATCAGCGAAAAATATCATTCAAGGACTTAGAAAGAATGGTATCAATAAATTCAACCATTTGCCTATATAACATCTTTTATGAGGACCCTGCTTATAGCTACATGACCCCCCCTACCCAACCCCTGGGACACCTAGGAGAGATTTTAGGGGCTCTGAATATGCATAAATAATGTAGATCCTCACTCACAGTGCTTGTAGCGTAAAAGTCGATTTTGGGAAGCACTTTACTACAATGCGGAAGGTGAATTTGCAATTCCTCTATCCCCATGGCATATAAAACCTCTTTTATAAGGATCCTCCTTATAAGTACTTGCCCCCCACTCCTGTGACCCTGGGGGTACTTAACCCCTTCCGTGCGGGGCTGTTTCCCCCGCTGTGCTGGGGGGCGCGTACAGCGCCCCTGTGCTCATGACGAGGTCAGATCGTCATGAGCTTGATCGTCATGAGCTACGGCGCTCCGGTGCTCATGACGAGCTGAGCTTGTCATGGCCACACCCGTTCCAAAGGAACGCACAGCACAGCAGGGGAATCAGCCCAGCATGCGAGCGTTCCACGGAACGGGCGCGGTCATGACGAGCTCAGCTTGTCATGAGCACCGGACGAGCTGACCTCGTCATGAGCATTCAAGGGGTTAATATGCCAAAACATTGTAGTTTATCAATTTTCAAGTGCCCCTACCATAAAGTCGAGCTTTGACACAATTTACATTTAAAAACCGCTCTACATGTACATTACAGTCTTGTGGTTTAGGAACACAGCCATCCTTCAAGGTACTGATATTACATTACAGCCACAGAGTGAAAGAAAAAACATTTCCCTTCCCTCTACATATATTGCTGGCTCTGAGTTTAGCAATGCACCCGTCACTTGTGTGACATGGATTACAGACTATGGTTTTAAGAACATAGCTATCCTCAGATGACGCACTACAAATGTGAGGGCTGGTGATACAGACACACCTTGGGCTACACTGATTATTTAGTCAGGGTTTCAGATGCAGCCGTCTCCGGATACAGATATTACAGGTCTAGGCTCTGGTGATACAGTTATCCTCGGGAACCACAAAATATGTTCCTATTAGGAACGATTACTGATACAAATTTGCTTGTAAAACAATTCTCAAATATGCAGTTGATGTGGGCGGAATAAGTACGTGCCCCATAGTTGCCGTGTCCCAACACAGTCCATGTCGCCACTGATCATTTTCGTGCCACCCATGCCCCTTACATTAAGAAAGTTGCCCACTATGAAAGAGCATTAACGTCCCAAGGGCCCGGGCGGCACAATGCTTCCTTGCAACTAAGAGATCCACCAGCCGAGGCCCTCAAACCAGCTCTTGGCATCACCCTGGGAATCTGAGAGTCCACAGGCAGCTGGCACCAAGTTTGCTGAAGGTTTTTGCTGGACCCTCCTGCCTAAATTACCTACTGCCCTAAAAACCACCCGGAGCCAACAGAGACACCGGCCTCCAAGGGCCCTGAAGACAAAGGAGCTGCTGCTGTTCCTAAACCGGAGCAGCTAAACCAAGGCGGAGAAGCGAGCAGAGGGCACTGAAGTAGAGGTGAGAGGATAAGTGGCGGCTCATCCTGACGGGCACACTCTGCCTTCACCAATGAACACCTGGAATGTTCTCCCCATCCCTCCCTCCCTCAAAGGACCCATACTCTAAACCCTCTTCACCAATGAACACCTGGAATGTTCTCCCCATCCCTCCCTCCCTCAAAGGACCCATACTCTAAACCCTCTTTACCAATGAACACCTGGAATGTTCTCCCCATCCCTCCCTCCCTCAAAGGACCCATACTCTAAACCCTCTTCACCAATGAACACCTGGAATGTTCTCCCCATCCCTCCCTCAAAGAACCCATACTCTAAACCCTCTTCACCAAAGAACACCTGGAATGTTCTCCCCATCCCTCCCTCCAAGGACCCATACTCTAAACCCTCTTTACCAATGAACACCTGGAATGTTCTCCCCATCCCTCCCTCCCCCAAAGGACCCATAATCTAAACCCTCTTCACCAATGAACACCTGGAATGTTCTCCCCATCCCTTCCTCCCTCAAAGGACCCATACTCTAAACCCTCTTCACCAATGAACACCTGGAATGTTCTCCCCATCCCTCCCTCCCTCAAAGGACCCATACTCTAAACCCTCTTCACCAATGAACACCTGGAATGTTCTCCCCATCCCTCCCTCAAAGAACCCATACTCTAAACCCTCTTCACCAATGAACACCTGGAATGTTCTCCCCATCCCTCCCTCCCTCAAAGGACCCATACTCTAAACCCTCTTTACCAATGAACACCTGGAATGTTCTCCCCATCCCTCCCTCCCTCAAAGGACCCATACTCTAAACCCTCTTCACCAAGGAACACCTGGAATGTTCTCCCCATCCCTTCCTCCCTTAAAGGACCCATACTCTAAACCCTCTTCACCAATGAACACCTGGAATGTTCTCCCCATCCCTCCCTCCCTCAAAGGACCCATACTCTAAACCCTCTTCACCAATGAACACCTGGAATGTTCTCCCCATCCCTCCCTCAAAGGACCCATACTCTAAACCCTCTTTACCAATGAACACCTGGAATGTTCTCCCCATCCCTTCCTCCCTCAAATGACCCATACTCTAAACCCTCTTCACCAATGAACACCTGGAATGTTCTCCCCATCCCTCCCTCCCTCAAAGGACCCATACTCTAAACCCTCTTCACCAATGAACACCTGGAATGTTCTCCCCATCCCTCCCTCAAAGGACCCATACTCTAAACCCTCTTCACCAATGAACACCTGGAATGTTCTCCCCATCCCTCCCTCAAAGGACCCATACTCTAAACCCTCTTCACCAATGAGCACCTGGAATGTTCTCCCCATCCCTCCCTCCCTCAAAGGACCCATACTCAAAACCCTCTTCACCAATGAACACCTGGAATGTTCTCCCCATCCCTTCCTCACAGGACCCATACTCTAAACCCTCTTCACCAATGAACACCTGGAATGTTCTCCCCATCCCTCCCTCCCTCAAAGGACCCATACTCTAAACCCTCTTCACCAATGAACACCTGGAATGTTCTCCCCATCCCTTCCTCACAGGACCCATACTCTAAACCCTCTTCACCAATGAACACCTGGAATGTTCTCCCCATCCCTTCCTACCTCAAAGGACCCATACTCTAAACCCTCTTCACCAATGAACACCTGGAATGTTCTCCCCATCCCTCCCTCCCTCAAAGGACCCATACTCTAAACCCTCTTCACCAATGAACACCTGGAATGTTCTCCCCATCCCTCCCTCCCTCAAAGGACCCATACTCTAAACCCTCTTCACCAATGAACACCTGGAATGTTCTCCCCATCCCTCCCTCCCTCAAAGGACCCATACTCTAAACCCTCTTCACCAATGAACACCTGGAATGTTCTCCCCATCCCTCCCTCAAAGAACCCATACTCTAAACCCTCTTCACCAATGAACACCTGGAATGTTCTCCCCATCCCTCCCTCCCTCAAAGGACCCATACTCTAAACCCTCTTTACCAATGAACACCTGGAATGTTCTCCCCATCCCTCCCTCCCTCAAAGGACCCATACTCTAAACCCTCTTCACCAAGGAACACCTGGAATGTTCTCCCCATCCCTTCCTCCCTTAAAGGACCCATACTCTAAACCCTCTTCACCAATGAACACCTGGAATGTTCTCCCCATCCCTCCCTCCCTCAAAGGACCCATACTCTAAACCCTCTTCACCAATGAACACCTGGAATGTTCTCCCCATCCCTCCCTCAAAGGACCCATACTCTAAACCCTCTTTACCAATGAACACCTGGAATGTTCTCCCCATCCCTTCCTCCCTCAAATGACCCATACTCTAAACCCTCTTCACCAATGAACACCTGGAATGTTCTCCCCATCCCTCCCTCCCTCAAAGGACCCATACTCTAAACCCTCTTCACCAATGAACACCTGGAATGTTCTCCCCATCCCTCCCTCAAAGGACCCATACTCTAAACCCTCTTCACCAATGAACACCTGGAATGTTCTCCCCATCCCTCCCTCAAAGGACCCATACTCTAAACCCTCTTTCGGCGAAGGACACTGCTTGTCACCAAAATGTTGTAAGTAACTGCAGACACTTTCTTTATGGTTAATGGTAATTTATTCTGGAGAGCAAGAACAGCACAACCCAACGCCTGCTGGCCAAGATCCAACTGACTCTCATAGAATTCCCAGTTGAGTCAGAGCCATCAGTATTCTGGAATGGGTGTAAAGGGCATAGAGTAGGAAAGGTCATAGAGTAACAATGCAAGTAGTTTACAACAGAGACCTCCAGGGTCCCGCTGTGCGGCACACCCACTACACGCAGGATGGGACTGAGTCGGGGCGCATGAACCCCACAAATGAGTATGTGTGTCAAGGCATGCTAAACCTCCAACTTTAACCTCCACTTGGAGGTGCCCAGTGCCAGGACCTTCCACCCCAGTACAATGACCCCACATGGGACTTGACCCATCATGAAAGGTCCCGGAGGCAGGGTGGTCCTTTGGGGCAGAGGGTCCAACCGTGCCTGAGAAAGGACCCTCTTTGTGCTCAGTATCCACCAATCACAACTGCGAGGGGTCAGTGGCCCCCAACACTCTGGGTGACCAGAAGAACCATAGCACCGTCCCAGAAGGATGAGGGCCATTTCTGGAATCCTGTGACCCCGGAAACACCATGAAAACAGCCGGAACTATAACATCAAACACTAAGTTATGTATTTAAACGTTTTAGGACTTCCCGATCCGTGAGGGCTCTATGGGCAAGAACCCCCGAGGGGACTGAAAAGACGGGGGTGCAATGGCAGCAACTGCAAGGACCAGACAGGAAACCGGTTTTTAATCCGCCGAGCTTCCTGATAGGCTCTCAGGACCCTCGACGTCATCAGCAGGTGCTGCTCTGCAACAGGTCATGCATTATCGCTTGGGTATTAGGGCGCAGGGAGCACATTCCTTCAAACCACAGAGTTTTAGGACGGGAAACAGCCATTACAACGCACCTAAAACAACGCACTACCATTACAACAAAACTTTTACAAAGCAGGATCCATTACAACGCATGCCATTACAACGTAAGTATGGGTAAGTATTTAATTAAATTTTAACCCCTACAACATCCAACACTTACCCTACTATTACGCCCCCCCCTGGAGTTAGAATAGTAATTTTAACCCCTACACTATCCAACACTTACCCTACTGTTGCACCCTACTGTTGCACCCCCTGGAGTTAGAATAGTAATTTTAACCCCTACACTATCCAACACTTACCCTACTGTTGCACCCCCTGGAGTTAGAATAGTAATTTTAACCCCTACACTATCCAACACTTACACTACTATTACACCCCCCCCCCCGAGTTAGAATAGTAATTTTAACCCCTACACTATCCAACACTTACCCTACTGTTGCACCCCCTGGAGTTAGAATAGTAATTTTAACCCCTACAATATCCAACACTTACACTACTATTACATCCCCCCCGAGTTAGAATAGTAATTTTAACCCCTACACTATCCAACATTTACCCTACTGTTGCACCCCCTGGAGTTAGAATAGTAATTTTAACCCCTACACTATCCAACACTTACACTACTATTACATCCCCCGAGTTAGAATAGTAATTTTAACCCCTACACTATCCAACACTTACACTACTATTACATCCCCCCCGAGTTAGAATAGTAATTTTAACCCCTACACTATCCAACATTTACCCTACTGTTGCACCCCCTGGAGTTAGAATAGTAATTTTAACCCCTACACTATCCAACACTTACACTACTATTACATTCCCATTAATAAAAAAAAAAAACGTACCCATACTTACGTTATAATGGCATGCGTTGTAATAGCAGCTGCGTTGTAATGGCGTGCGTTGTAATTGATCCTGCGTTGTAAAAGTTTGGTTGTAATGGTTCTGAATGTATGCGTTGTAACGTCAAACATCCTTTGTTTAGGACAAGGTGGAGGTTCACTTTTAATGGGAACGATTGACCCCCCCCTTGCACAGTCCATCGGCTGCCCTCTGTGTAACGCACAGTTGTGGCACCCAATGGGCTGCTCGCAGACCACTCTACCGTTCACCAGAACTCCCTCCGACGCGGGTGTCTTCTGCTCTGCCCACTGGGCGGAGGTGAGGACAGCGGGGATGGAAAGGAGGGCCGGAAGCCGGCTCCGCTGGAGAAGCGAGCGGGAGGGCCGAGCTCCAGGGATGGAGAAGGACGGGAGGGCGGAGTGGTGAGAGGAAACAGGGGTCAGGGTTCAAAGAGGCCTCGAAAAAGCAACAGGGAGCGAGGGAAGGTACAGGGCCAACAAGGAGAGAGTACAGGGGGAGCCGGGGTATGACAGTGCGCGCAGGGGATCGAGCGCAGATGCAGAGTGCGCGCAAGGGGTACAGACCCTGCGCACAGAGGGAGAGCTCTAGTGGCATAAAGGGTAGACTCCGAATGCGCGCATGGCGGAGAGAAAATGCGCGCATGATGGAGAGAGTGCGCGCATCGTGGAGAGAACGTGCGCGCAAGGGGTAAGGGGCGCACGGGGTGGATAAAGTGTGCGCCTGGGATTTAAAGAGTGCGCATGGAATTGGGATTTGAAGTGTGCGCATGGCATTTAAAGCACGCCCAAATCAAGTGTGTTTATGGAAAAGAGGGTAGAGCCCTGACCAAGCGCGCGCAGAAGGGGTAGACAAAGTGCGCATGAGGGGTTGAATGCACGTCCAGAGCAAGTCTGCTTATGTAACAGGGGATCGAGCCACGGCCCCAGAGTGCGCTGAAGGGGTTCAAAACGCGCACTGAGGACGAGCGTCCATAGGACGGAACAGAGAGTCGAGGGGGGTGCACCCGACTAATTCCAAGGAGGGCTTGAGGTGTGCACGAAAGCAACGAAGAAGAGACGGCGAAACCAGAAGAATAACTTGGGAGGTGAGTTATGAGGCTCTGGCGGGGGCGGGGAGGGCGCGCATCACACGGGGGCACAAAGGATGCCGCACAAAGACCCCGAGGCGGCGTCAGAGCTCCGCAGCCGCGAGCAGAGGAGGCCGGCACCGAGCGGAGACCTTGGAGCCTCGAACAAAGGCCGCCGGCGGTAATGAGCCTCGCCGCGGCTTTCATGCGCAGCGTCCTTTTCATCATCAGCGGCAGAACGAGGGACAAGAGCCGGCGACGACCGGGCCCGACATCTAAAGGATGCGGCTCCCAGGGCCTGTCAGCAAGGACGGCGGCCCGGCACGCGGCTCCCCTCGTGGCGAGCCCGACGGCCACACGCAAGAGTGGAGACAACCGAGGGAGCACTGAGGAGGAGGCCAGGCGCCAACCAAGACACCTCCGAGGAGGAGGCCGGGCGCCAACCAAGACACCTCCGAGGAGGAGGCCAGGCGCCAACCAAGACACCTCCGAGGAGGAGGCCGGGCGCCAACCAAGACACCTCCGAGGAGGAGGCCAGGCGCCAACCAAGACACCTCCGAGGAGGAGGCCGGGCGCCAACCAAGACACCTCCGAGGAGGAGGCCAGGCGCCAACCAAGACACCTCCGAGGAGGAGGCCGGGCGCCAACCAAGACACCTCCGAGGAGGAGGCCAGGCGCCAACCAAGACACCTCCGAGGAGGAGGCCGGGCGCCAACCGAGGGACCACTGAGGAGGAGGCCAGGCGCCAACCAAGGGACCACTGAACAGGAGGCCAGGCACCAACCGAGGGAGCACGGAAAAGGAAGACAGGCGCCAACCGAGGGACCACTGAGGAGGAGGCCAGGCGCCAACCGAGGGAGCACTGAGGAGGAGGCCAGGCGCCAACCGAGGGACCTCTGAGGAGAAGGAGACCAGGCGCCAACCAAGGGACCACTGAGGAGGAGACCAGGCCCCAACCGAGACACCTCGGAGGAGGCCAGGCGCCAACCAAGACACCTCCGAGGAGGAGGCCGGGCGCCAACCAAGACACCTCCGAGGAGGAGGCCAGGCGCCAACCAAGACACCTCCGAGGAGGAGGCCAGGCGCCAACCAAGACACCTCCGAGGAGGAGGCCGGGCGCCAACCAAGACACCTCCGAGGAGGAGGCCAGGCGCCAACCAAGACACCTCCGAGGAGGAGGCCAGGCGCCAACCAAGACACCTCCGAGGAGGAGGCCGGGCGCCAACCGAGGGACCACTGAGGAGGAGGCCAGGCACCAACAGAGGGACCACTGAGGAGGAGGCCAGGCGCCAACCAAGGGACCACTGAACAGGAGGCCAGGCACCAACCGAGGGAGCACGGAAAAGGAAGACAGGCGCCAACCGAGGGACCACTGAGGAGGAGGCCAGGCGCCAACCGAGGGAGCACTGAGGAGGAGGCCAGGCGCCAACCGAGGGAGCACTGAGGAGGAGGCCAGGCGCCAACCGAGGGACCTCTGAGGAGAAGGAGACCAGGCGCCAACCAAGGGACCACTGAGGAGGAGACCAGGCCCCAACCGAGACACCTCGGAGGAGGCCAGGCGCCAACCGAGGGAGCACTGAGGAGGAGGCCAGGCGCCAAAAGAGGGACCACTGAGGAGGAGGCCAGCCGCCAACCAAGGGACCACTGAACAGGAGGCCAGGCACCAACCGAGGGAGCACGGAAAAGGAAGACAGGCGCCAACCGAGGGACCACTGAGGAGGAGGCCAGGCGCCAACCGAGGGACCACTGAGGAGGAGGCCAGGCACCAACAGAGGGACCACTGAGGAGGAGGCCAGGCGCCAACCAAGGGACCACTGAACAGGAGGCCAGGCACCAACCGAGGGAGCACGGAAAAGGAAGACAGGCGCCAACCGAGGGACCACTGAGGAGGAGGCCAGGCGCCAACCGAGGGAGCACTGAGGAGGAGGCCAGGCGCCAACCGAGGGACCTCTGAGGAGAAGGAGACCAGGCCCCAACCGAGACACCTCGGAGGAGGCCAGGCGCCAACCGAGGGAGCACTGAGGAGGAGGCCAGGCGCCAACCGAGGGACCACTGAGGAGGAGGCCAGGCGCCAACCGAGGGACCACTGAGGAGGAGGCCAGGCGCCCACCGAGGGACCACTGAGGAGGAGGCCAGGAGCCAACCGAGGGACCACTGAGGAGGAGGCCAGGAGCCAACCGAGGGACCACTGAGGAGGAAGCCAGGCGCCAACCAAGGGACCACTGAGGAGGAGGAGGCCAGGCGCCAACCAAGGGACCACTGAGGAGGAGGAGGCCAGGCGCCAACCAAGGGACCACTGAGGAGGAGGAGGCCAGGCGCCAACCAAGGGACCACTGAGGAGGAGGAGGCCAGGAGCCAACCAAGACACCTTGGAGGAGGAGGCCAGGCGCCAACCGAGGAACCACTGAGGAGGAAGAGATGAGGCGCCAACCAAGACACCTCTGAGGAGGAGGCCAGGAGCCAACCAAGGGACCACTGAGGAGGAGGCCAGGCGCCAACCAAGGGACCACTGAGGAGGAGGAGGCCAGGAGCCAACCAAGACACCTTGGAGGAGGAGGCCAGGCGCCAACCAAGACACACCTTGGAGGAGGAGGCCAGGCACCAACCGAGGAGCACTGAGGAGGAGGAGGCCAGGTGTCAACCGAGGGACCACCGAGGAGGAAGACAGGCACCAACCGAGGGACCAGTGGTTTGAGCAATTCAACAAGGTCTTGGCACAAAAAATTATGTCAAAGCTTGAAATCTTCTCAGATATGGAAAGACTCCCATATCAGCTTCATTGATGAGCATATTCAGGAACAACTGTGTCAGTCAATCGGAACATCCAGAGTAAAATTCAAATCATCAATAAAGTTTGTTTCAAGGAGGTTCATGTGGCCTTGTATTGTTAATGCAATGCTTATAGAACTCTTTTTCCCACTCATTGGCAACCAAATAAGTCCATTCGAGAGATGCAGGCCAAATGAGTGCTGTCCCAGCAGCTTGCTAGTCCCCACAGCTTGACTAACCTGGTCTCCCTGTTATCACTGCACATAAGGAATAGGTGCTGATATATAATCAAGGGAACTTTGGACTCTGCAAGTGTGGCTTGCATGTACCCAATTCAGAAGACCTCTGCATTTCACAGTGTAACGGTGAGTAGGATCACCTGGAATGCCCCCCTTCAAAGAGGTTCCAAGCATGTTTTGCGCACATGTTAATTCAAATTCAAATCTGGGTCCCCTCTGGATCCCTGTCCAGCCAAATTTTTGGCTAGAATGGCGGAAGTGATCAATCCCTCTGAGGATGAGGCCAGGCGCCAACCAAGACACCTCTGAGGAGGAGGCCAGGCGCCAACCAAGACACCTCTGAGGAGGAGGCCAGGCGCCAACCAAGACACCTCTGAGGAAGAGGCCAGGGGCCAACAGAGGGAGCACTGAGGAGGAGGCCAGGCGCCAAGCAAGGGACCACTGAGGAGGAGGCCAGGCGCCAACAGAGGGACCACTGAGGTGGAGGCCAGGCGCCAGCCAAGAGACCACTGAGGAGGAGGAGGCCAGGCGCCAACCAAGAGACCACTGAGGAGGAGGAGGCCAAGCGCAAACCAAGAGACCACTGAGGAGGAGGAGGCCAAGCGCCAACCAAGACACCTCTGAGGAGGAGGCCAGGCGCCAACGGAGACACCTCTGAGGAGGAGGCCAGGCGCCAACCAAGACTCCTCTGAGGAGGAGGCCAGGCACCAACCGAGACACCTCTGAGGAGGAGGCCAGGCACCAACCGAGACACCTCTGAGGAGGAGGCCAGGCGCCAACAGAGGGAGCACTGAGGAGGAGGAGGCCAGGCGCCAACCAAGGGACCACTGAGGAGGAGGAGGCCAGGCGCCAGCCAAAACACCTCTGAGGAGGAGGCCATGCGCCAACCGAGGAACCACTGAGGAGGAGGCCAGGCGCCAACCAAGACACCTCTAAGGAGGAGGAGGCCAGGCACCAACCAAGACACCACTGAGGAGGAGGCCAGGCGCCAACCGAGGGACCACTGAGGAGGAGGCCAGGCGCCAACCGAGGGACCACTGAGGAGGAGGCCAGGCGCCAACCGAGGGACCACTGAGGAGGAGGCCAGGAGCCAACCGAGGGACCACTGAGGAGGAGGAGGCCAGGCGCCAACCAAGGGACCACTGAGGAGGAGGAGGCCAGGCGCCAACCAAGGGACCACTGAGGAGGAGGAGGAGGCCAGGCGCCAACCGAGACACCTCTGAGGAGGAAGAGATGAGGCGCCAACCAAGACACCTCTGAGGAGGAGGCCAGGAGCCAACCAAGGGACCACTGAGGAGGAGGAGGCCAGGCGCCAACCAAGGGACCACTGAGGAGGAGGAGGCCAGGAGCCAACCAAGACACCTTGGAGGAGGAGGCCAGGCGCCAACCAAGAGACACCTCGGAGGAGGAGGCCAGGCGCCAACCGAGGAGCACTGAGGAGGAGGAGGCCAGGTGCCAACCGAGGGACCACCGAGGAGGAAGACAGGCACCAACCGAGGGACCACCGAGGAAGAAGACAGGCACCAACCAAGACACCTCTGAGGAAGAAGACAGGAACCAACCTAGACACCTTTGAGGATGAGGCCAGGCGCCAACCGAGGAACCACTGAGGAGGAGGCCAGGCGCCAACCGAGACACCTCTGAGGAGGAGGCCAGGCACCAACCGAGACACCTCTGAGGAGGAGGCCAGGCGCCAACCAAGACACCTCTGAGGAGGAGGCCAGGCGCCAACCAAGACACCTCTGAGGAGGAGGCCAGGCGCCAACCAAGACACCTCTGAGGAGGAGGCCAGGCGCCAACCAAGACACCTCTGAGGAGGAGGCCATGCGCCAACCGAGGAACCACTGAGGAGGCGGCCAGGCGCCAACCAAGACTCCTCTGAGGAGGAGGCCAGGCGCCAACCGAGGGACCACTGAGGAGGAGGCCAGGCGCCAACCGAGGGACCACTGAGGAGGAGGCCAGGCGCCAACCAAGACACCTCTGAGGAGGAGGCCAGGAGCCAACCGAGGGACCACTGAGGAGGAGGAGGCCAGGCGCCAACCAAGGGACCACTGAGGAGGAGGAGGCCAGGCGCCAACCAAGGGACCACTGAGGAGGAGGAGGAGGCCAGGCGCCAACCGAGACACATCTGAGGAGGAGGCCAGGATCCAACCAAGGGACTAGCATGAGACGACTGCCCACCTCAAGACACCTGCCAACCGAGGAAGCACTGAGGAGGAGGCCAGGCGCCAACCAAGGGACCACTGAGGAGGAGGCCAGGTGCCAACCGAGGGACCACTGAGGAGGAGGCCAGGTGCCAACCGAGGGACCACTGAGGAGGAGGCCAGGCGCCAACCGAGGGACCACTGAGGAGGAAGCCAGGCGCCAACCGAGGGACTAGCTTGAGACGACTGCCAACCCAGAGACCACTGAGGAGGAAACCAGGTGCCAACCAAGGGACAAACAGGAGACGACTGCCAACCAAGAGACCACTGAGGCGGAATCCCAGGTGTCAACCAAGGGACCACTGTAGATGAAGCCAGGCGCCAACCAAGGGACTAGCAGGAGGTGACTGCGCACCGAGGGAAAAGCAGGAGGCAACTGCACACAGAGGGACCAGCAGGAGAGGACTGCCTCCCCAGTGACCAGCAGGGGACAGACCACCAGCCAACAAACCAACCAGTAGGGTTTGTAGAAGTCTATAAAGATTTTGTTAAGAGAGAGAGGAACCCCTTAAGTAAATCAAGGGAAATAGGGTAATAAACCTGAGAATGAGCTGGTTCCCTTGCAGAATAGAACAAGTAAGCTGAAACTTAGGCTTTAAATCAACCAGATAAAATCATGAACTAATGCGGTCATAAACATGAAGTACAATAAAATTTATTAACGAAACAAAAATATAAAGACAGTTAACATTTCTACATCATAAAGTTCCTAAGCTTAACAATTAAAATACAAATTAAAATTACAATCTTATTGTGACCTGCACAATACAAAGGACAGACAAAAAAGTTTTTGTAAAACACAAAAAATTGTAAAATACAAATGGTACATTCAACGTTCTAATTTCATCACACCCTCGTTTTATAGCCACAAATTTTATATAGACAAGGGGGGAAAAACTCTTGAATTGTACGATGGTTAGGCGTCTAACCATCGTACAATTCAAGAGTTTTCCCCCCCTTTTTTAATTGTTAAGCTTAGGAACTTTATGATGTAGAAATGTTAACTGTCTTTATATTTTTGTTTCGTTAATACATTTTATTGTACTTCATGTTTATGACCGCATTAGTTCATGATTTTATCTGGTTGATTTAAAGCCTAAGTTTCAGCTTACTTGTTCTATTCTGCAAGGGAACCAGCTCATTCTGAAGTCTATAAAGAGACAGCGCGAAAGGCATACTCACCACTAGCCTATAAAAAAAAAACATTTGAGGTATTGATCATTCAATACAGGATACAAAAGCCAACGAACAGTCAAGGGCCAATCAACAAACCAACCAAACATGGGCCTTACCCAAGTCAATAAATCAACCAAAATGGACTATGTCCACCAACTATAAGACCAAAAGAGGGAGAATGAAAACAAAGGAATGGACCTGGAGAAACACGGAACACAAACCAATAAACCAACAATTAAGGGGGTTTTGACTTTCCATCAACAATTACTCAAACCCGAAAGAGGTCCGGGAAAGACTAGCATCAACATCGAGAGGAGACAGAAGAAGTTTAGGATGGCAGCCAAGAGCCCAACGCGAAGGACGCCAGGCAGCTTGTGACCACATCAACAAAGAGGGCAGCATCCAAACCTAGAGACAAAATAAGAGGCCCATCTGTCAACTGTGAGAGCAACTAGTGTGATACCTAGCCGCTAACCAAGGGACCACATTGAATAAATCAATCAATTGGGTACTACTTATAGAGCACAGCTTGTCAACCGAGAGGGTATCCAGGTGCTTGCTGCAGGTATCAATCGAAGAGCCAGGTCGCAAGCCCTTTCTTGAAGTCTGTCAACGAGGGTGCAGTGCAGGTGGGGAGGGTATTCCAGGCTTTGGCAGCGAGATGGGAGGAGTGTTCTGCGGAGCGAGAACGGCATATGTGAGGTATGTGTGCGAGGGCGAGGTGTGTGGAGCAGAGAGTTCCTTGGAGGCTGGTAGAAATGCATAGTTCACATAGGCGGGTCCTTGGCCGTAAAGGGCTTTGTAGGTGTGGGTCAGGAGGTTGCACAGGCATCTCTTCTGGACTGGGAGCCAGTGGAGGTCCTTCAGGTGCTGGGTGATGTGGGTTCTCTTGGGCATGGTGAGGAGGAGTCTGGCAGCTGCGTTCTAGATCATTATAACTAGGGGGAAGCTGTGCTACTAGCAAAGATGACAAGCGGAAGAAGGAATGGCTGCCAATCAATAGGTTGCCCAACAGAAACCCTGTAGTGCAAACAAGAGACCAACCAAGAAGGGACCTGACCACCAATCAAGAGATATACCAAGGAAAGAAGCCGATGAGCAAAAAAAACAGGGAACCAACCAAATACCACCCAATCCAGCAACCTAGAGACCAGACTGTTGGAGAGACGTAGTTTGGCATTCTACCAATCAAGCAATCAGTAAAAAAAATGGTCAGAACACCGAATAGGATGTGGTCAAAGCACCAATCAAGAGACCTCTGAGAAGGAAGTTTAACCACCAACCACCAGCCCAAACGGCAGCAGGACACACTGACACTGGATAGATAAATTAAGTGGTCTGAACTTCAAACCTAGAACCCAACCAGGAGGACAGTTTGCCAGCAGACATCAACTAAGGGTCTAAGGTTCAAACCACGAGGAAACTAGAAGTGCATCCAGGGGACGTTGCCCCAGAAAGTGAATGCTACATTTTTCATGCTGGCGCTCTTATGCCACCTGAGGCACAGTTGGGGGACTAGACCTGCTTGTTGACCCCGACTAGTCCTCTGTGGACTGAACATGCACTCAACTTACACACAGGTGCACCTCAAGAAGCCAGGAAGCTGTGGGACCTGGGGACTACAGCATGGAGGGTGTTCAGTTTTTTGCCTATTGAGGGGCTGTGAAAGATACCCCTCAAGCAGGAGAGTGCGACAGCAGCCCAGACAGAGTACAAGTTTGACAAGGCAGCAGAAAAAGTCAGCTCCCTGACAAGCATCAAATTTAGTGGCAACGAAACAAGAAAAGACTGCTCCTGGAGGCAAGAGCTGGCCATCAGGAGCAAAATGAAGCCAATATCAAGCAAATCGACCCCCCATGGGGTTAGAGGAAAGCTTGGTTACCTGGGGAGGACGGGGAGGGGCAGGTGGAGAATGAAGAGTGTAACGCTCTGCCTGGATCTCTACGTATTCCTCCAGCGATGGGCTCAAGCCCCAAGGGATCAGCTCATCCTTCCTAAGATAAGTTCTTAATGGGGAGGGAGCATGCGTCGGGCAGCCTCCCTAAACCACTCTTGGCCCTGGGAACCCAATGCCCTGAGGCCAGACGCACAGAACCAGTGTCCCAGGGAGCATCTTCCTAGGTCTCAACAAGCACAGCGGAGCACCACCACTCTCCATTACCTAGTGTTGAGCCACTCCCTGCCACTCCTTGTGCCCTTGTCTGGGAGCACACTGCCGACATCTCCATGCCAGCCTGGTAGCGGGCAAGAGAGAACAAAGAACATGTGTTCTTTCCGCCTGTGGGTGAAGAAGCGCCATGGGTGGTGGAGAAAGCTGGGCAGTGGGGAGAATGGTCTGCTCAGGATGCCCCAACTGAAAAGGAAAAAGGTATGTGGGTGCTCTATGGCAGTGGTTCCCAAACTTTTGACCCCAGAGGAACCCCAGTAAATCACTACTGGAAGCCGGGGACCCCCAAGCAATTTGTACTATTTACATTTTAAACATTAAAACAGAAGTCTGTGAAAAATACACAAACAAGTGCATACCAAACAAATACTCTAATAGCTAAAGATTTTATTATTTTATAATTGAAAAAAATTGCACAAATCTAAAGATTTTAATGGGAAGGTTGGTGCGGCACCTCGGCGACTAACTTATTTCAATGTTTGGTTTTATTTTGCGGTATGAGGTTCCTGCTTCTGCCAGGGCCGTAATGGAAACCCAAGGCAGCCCTGGCAAATGTTGTCAGAACAGTCTCTCCACTGTGCGCACCAAGTGTAGCGAGTGAGCCTGACCACTACAAAGGGAGCTTTGGGGGGCTGCCCCCCCCCCCGAATAAAATTTGGAAAAAATGGTGCATTTCACATACATTTGTCATCATATATTGTATTGTATTAGCTTTTAAAGCATAGTAAATGATGACCTTACTGTGTAGCAGGATACAACTATCTTTTGTTGGGGCTCCTCACTGATTCCCTCACTATCACCCTCCAACAGTGCCTCTTATCTCTCCATAGCTCCTCTGTCACATGTATTGCATTTGTTTATTAGCATCTCTCATACCAGTGAAGGGCAGAGTCAATGAATCACACATGTGCAAATCAGTGTATAGAAATTGTTACATAAGGCAAAGGTGACTTCAAGGTGTGGGATTTATGTCATCTATACCTGCAAGCATTTTTTTCTTCAATAGTGCTTGGTTTGGAGAAGCACAAACTCAGGATTCAGAACATAACAGTGGTTAGTACGGACGTTAATAATAAGAATTTATTTCTACCCAAATAAACCTTTATTAGCAGCATCAGATTAAGGAAAGACTGAGAGAAAACATAACTTACTACCTTGTACCATGCAGTTTTAATGCAGCTCTTTGATGGCAGTGCACAGCTCACTGTGCTAGTTTACAATTGTAACTTATGAACTGCACAGTAACAAAAGAGGCTGAGACAAAAGCCGTGACCCACTGAGCTATCCACATAAATTATTGTTGTTTTAAATGCAGGGTACATGTTCTTTGCCGCAGGCATATTAAACCTCTGCGCTTCCTTGAAGGAGTCAAAGCTGCCAATAGACAAAACTCCCATCTCTCTCCAGCAGAAACATTCATCACCGGAGTTATCTTGATGCTTTTATGGTTGCTTTGAAAACTGCCGATCATACAAGGAACTTTGCAGCTCTTTTAAAACTGCTACCTGGGGACCCCTGGGAATGTGTCACGGACCCCTAGGGGTCCAAGGACCCCAGTTTGGGAACCACTGCTCTATGGGACCTGGGCACCTGTAAGAAAAATGAAAAATATGGCGCAAGTACATTGATAAAAATAACCAAAGGAAGAAGCATTCTTTGCCTGCGGCAAAAGCCACTGATCAAGTATTCAAGCCTGGGGCGATGGAGCACCCCAGAACCTTCTGCATGAGAGGCAGAATCACCACAGTAGGCACATCTGCCTACTGTGGTGCCTCTGGAAGGGCAGGGCCTCCAACAACAAATTAGAAAAGTGTTTAGGGGGCATCTAGAGATGCAACAATCCACCATAAAGCTTTTTGTTATGATGGTTACATCAAGTCTTTCAGGGGATGTATGGAAGACCCCGAGGGACGTTTTGACCGCTTCAAAGTGCTCATGGCGCCTCGTGCTTTTGTACATGGACTCCGGGATGCAGGTCCCCTGTTGATTGGTCCTAAAACTGCAGCAGTGTAAGAGTAGGAACGCAAATCTGTACACATTATTCATTGTAGTGCTTTATTGACAATGGCAATGATTGACAATGCAAAGCTTTATAGTACAATAAAGTGACACCCGACAAAGCCGGTAGGGCTGCCTTATTGATACTGACACCCCTTATACTGTGATATGGTATCAACTAAAGGTGGGGTACTAGGATTGTGGGTACATGGGATGCCGGGGTGTAAACTGTTATGTGGGTGTCAAAGGTATGTCCATAAACCCGATTGTTTATATATTTGTAATTAATGCATAGTATTTAGTAGTGCGTTGTTGCTGCGTACCAGCCAGCTGTGGTTACTAGCCCACACCACCTCCGCTGAGGAGGCCCTGGACTTCTAAGTGAGTCAAGTGCTACAGGTGGGTACTTGGATACAAATTCAGAGAAAGTTGCTGATTTATTACTTATGCAACACCCACGTCCTCCACTATTAATAACCACACTCACTGTCCACTGGTGTATTAAAATCTTGACTGCTCTCTGTAAACCGTCGTCAATAGGACTATTAATTAATATTTAGATTCTTTACGTTTGACTCAATATTTCTAGTATTGAACTCTCAAAGAAGCAGCCACAATATCAGTTTTAAAAAATCTGAATATTGGATTGCTTACCAAAAGACCAACTAGTAGGGGCCCTGGCAACCAACCAAAAGCCAATTAAGAAAAATCCAGGCACTAGCAAGTGACCAACAAGCAGAACAGGTGATACCAATCAAGAGACCAACCAAACTGCATCCCGACAATCAACCAGGAACTTGAACAGAAGGTGGCCAGACCAGAAGTCGTGAGAAACCGAGCACAATAGCTTGACAACACAGAGACCACCAGAGTGAACCGAGCCATAAACTAAGATCAACCAGCAGCAAAGCCAAGAGAACAACCAGAAGTTGACCAGACTGGCAACCAAGAGATAAGTAAATAAGATACCTTGTTGTAACTAACCATGGAGAAAGTAGGCCACACAAAGAGACTGTTTGAAACCCATGCCACGTCCGCAGCCACGAAGCCAAGCAGATAGAATACTTACCAAGAGACATTTTAGAAACCGCAAACTAGAAACCAACCTAAACAAAGTCTGGCTGCTAGGAAATAAACATCCAAGGAGGAGTCCAGGACACAGACCAAGAGACCAAGCAAAACAGGAGGCCTAAATGCAAACCAAGACTCCAACCCAAAAGTGGTCCAACAACTACCAAAGAGACAAAAATGTAGCAGACTAGAACACCGATCAAGACACCAATCAAGAGTAGGCCAAGGGCCAAAAGCCAAGGACGGGAAAATAGAATATCTCACCACCAACCAATCAGCCATTCTTAAGGATGCTTGGCTAGTGGCCATGAATTCTAAGAAAAGAAGGTGTCATCCCACCCGCTCAGAGATAAATAAGGAGGAGAAATAACCACCAGTGAGAATCATAAGCCAAGACTAATCACAGAAAGAAAAGCTGACAACCTCAAGGTTAACTAGAAAGGGCAATGTGACCAGGACACTTAAAGATACCATTACTCTGAGAAAACGCCAACAGAATACCAACTGGTTTCAACAAGATCGACCCAGATGAGGGTTGGCCATGAAGCTTCTGGAGACAATTGAAGGCTTGCCAGAAGTGGATTATATACTCAAGTAAAAAAAGGTCCTAAGTAGTTGATACTGCTTTCATAACATATAATCCTAAATGCCTCCTTGGGATATTTTCAGCAGAAGTATTGGTTGGGGGTGGGGGAAGAGACATAAAACAAGCCTCCAACTGTTACCTACTTTTTCACTGTCTCTTTCTTATTCCATGTCTTTCGTAGTTTATTTTAGTAGCTTTAAAGCATCCATAAGGATTAACCACCAAGAGTGGGAGCAGCAAGGGCAGAAGTGGGGGAGGAACTCATTCAGATAAAAATCTTGAAATTAGGATGGGAAAATGGGCTACAATGGAGGAAAACAGGATGTGTAAATAGACCTCACTGAAGGACAAGTTACTTATGTTCATTAACGTCTTATCTGGTAGAGACATGATCTAGCCGCAGTTCCTTACCTTTGAACTTCCAGACCTCAGGCTGGATCCGGAAGATTTTCATAGCAGCACGCCTGGGTGCCAGTAGATGGAATTGGTTGACTCCGTGTGACTTCGTAGGTGTCGTATTCATCGTTGTCGTGGCATCCATGTCCTCAATATAACCACCACTCTGGCACACTGACGCCATTTCTTTTCTTTCTGCACCAGCCAGTGCTGATCCGTCGAAGAGAGCTACCCTGTCATTTTTTGACAGACTTTGACTGATTATCGACTCCTTTTGGTGTGCCAAGGAGGTCTAGCAAGAAGGCCTCAGGGTTCAAGCTGTGCAGCGCCTGTAACTTTGTCATGTTGGTCACACCCCCTCACTTAGTGGTGACCCAGCTTTCCTCCTTGCCCACCCCACAAAGTTTGGTGGTCCAAGCTTCCACTTCCCGGGGCGCGTTCCCTTGCGCACCCCTGGACAAGGAATCCAAAAGACAGGAACATTTTGGAAAGAAAATGTTCTCTTCCGCCAGTCTAGCATTGGAGTCAATGAACACTGCATGCCTTTTGGCCCATTGTTCCCATTTGATATGGGATACGGTTGTGCAGGTGCTACCCAGAGTCTCAGAGGAGGCCCGGATTCTGCTCTCCCAAGCAATTCCAGGTGGGAGAGATGAAGCGAAGTTCGCCACATGCAGTGGCTTGGAGACGAAGCACTTGGTAGATAGAACGATTTTCTCAACAGTGGCCATACAATGCCATGCCTGGCTGAGGATGTCTGGATTTTCAGGGGAAGTCCAAGTTAACTTTATGGACATGGACCTGCTCTTTGATGGTCCCATCTTTTCGGAGACTAAGCTGTTGTGGTGCTTGAGCGTTTTAAGGACTCACGAGCTACGGCCAAGTGCTTAGGTTCGCCATAGTCTGGAGGTGGGAGATGACTGCTTGAGCCAAGCCCACCTTCAGAAACCAGTCGTCGAGATAGGAGAAGACTGGAACTCCTGATCATCGCAGATGGGCTGCAACCACCGCCATCACCTTTGCTTATGCCTGGAAGTTCAAAGATAAGGAATCTGTGGCTAGATGTCTCTATCAGATAGCAGCACATACTGTGTCACAAAAGAGGCCGGGGTGGGGAATATGCCTTCTGCCAGACGGGGGAGGGGTGCCAAGAATCACAAGACTCACAAGGCCAATTCCTGGCCACCAAGAAACCAACTAGGATAGGGCTGTCAGCCCAACAAAATAATTATTTTGCCTCCTTTTTTCTCAACCTCATTCCTGGATTTCTTATATTTGCATATGACACTTTTAACCTTGAAATGTATGCCTAGTGTTACCATTTTCACATGCTGCTAACAATACAAACAAGGCTCTAACATTGTTCTCTGTAATCTGACTGCAGCGACGCCTATTTCAGGTAGAGTTATGCTTAGGGACATACCTTGGTCAGTGTTATTTGGGTATGTGAATCGCTATTTTCTTGTCAAGAAAACAGTATGCTGAAGGGTGAAGGGATGTGATAAACAATGCTTGGAATACACTGTTCCAAGGAGGAAAAGGTTTAATACAGAGTTGTATTAGGTAGGCCTCTAAGTTACTTGTGTGTAAAAAAAATAAATGGACCTTTTTAGTCAAATAAGGACAAAGAGAAAAACCAGCAAAGGCATAGAAGACCCATTCAGGGCCCCCAAATCCAACTCTCAGGCCAAGATTGCATTTATACTTTAACATTGCGTTTAAGTCAGTGCTTCCCAAACGTTTTAGAACGAAGACCCAATTTTTAGAACAACAAACTTTCCCAACCCACGTAGCTTTAGTGCACATGAGGTTGGTGTTTCTTTAATGTAAGTAAAGCATTGTGTGGTAGTGCACTGTTATTTACATACAGCATCTTTTTCATTGAATTGGGCACTAAATTTGAAAAACTTGCACAAAATAAACACCTGGGTCTTAGAGCACGAGAAAAGGCAAAGAAGAAGGGGAACATAGAGCAAAATACCTAGCTGCAGAGGAGTATTCCTGTTTGTGAAAGTTATTGATAGGTTGAGAGTTAACACCTGAAGGTGTATAAAGCTCCCCTTGTAGTGTAGTTCCTATCATCCCAATAGGCTCTGCGCATTGGAATAATACCTACAGCAGTAAAGGCCTAGGCCAGACGTTAACTAGGTCTACTACTGTCGATACTAGACTTAAAGTTTTGGGTTTGCCAGCTTAGCTCAGAGTTCACTAGAAACTTTCTCGAATGTTCAGGAAAGAATTAACTCCCCTGATTACACAAGAAGGGATTTAGTTTCTGACAACCATAGAACATGACAACTTTGCTCTCCCCTAATCAAGAGTAAATCGAGAGTCGTGTGAACAAAAGGCAATTTATTTTACTCAGTCAGTACGTGCATTCTTAGTCTCACCAGAATGTAGAGAAAAGGAAGAGACGGGCGTGTTCAATAAAAGGGTGTTATTTATTGATCAGTCTCTTTTCTCATACAAGAGAAATGGATCGATATTATTGCAATACTTATAGTTAAGTAAAGTGCATACATTAAAAGCAATAGTATAAAATAATACTGTAAAAACATTGATATGGTTTCTAAGCCATACGATGTTTTAAAATGAATAAAATATATTACATACACATATACATTTGACTAAACGTACTCAACTGGTGTTTCTAGATACGCCTACCCCGTGTACCTGACCTAAGTCTAATACGAGGGCGGGAATAGAAAGTTACAGTTTAAGTTAAGTTTGTTTTTGCCAAGTGAATAACTAAAGAATTCTCTGTGAGGGGTTGTTCAGTTCTGTACCTGGAAGTTAGGATGAATGAGGAATGGTATCTCTCTCTCTGGTCTCGATATTCCAGGCTGCCTGCGAGGGCTACCCAGAAACGCCGGGGCTGGATTTCTCGGCAGGAGAAAGCAGCGCGTCTCTCAGCGCGTCAGGAAGGCGGGGCTGCTGCCAGCGGGGTCTGCTCTGCTCTTGGCTTCGGCAAGTATGGCTGCTCCGTCTCGTCACCACGCGTGTGTTTGCATAGGGCAAGATCGGTAATATTTATACCTTTAAGGTGCCGAGATTGACGTAAGGATGGACATAGATACGTCAATAAAGATGTCATACGACTTGCTCGTTAGCACATTCTTTTACTAAAGTTCTCGGTGAAATCAAAACAATGGCCGCAGGGTTTTGCCCAGGTTGTCATAGGTTTGATTTGTTATGAGAACTCCGTATGCCTTATCAGGGACTGGAGGAATATCGCTTGTCTAATTAGATCGCAAGCGTTATGACCTATTCAGATAACACGTTCCTGTGCCGTAGTGTGACTGCGTCAGATAACGGTATCTGCATCATGGGGGTTTTCTGCCTCATGGGCTGACTGCTAGTTAACTTGTTGGTTTGTTTAACTAGAATAGGGTCAGGAATAGGGGGATCGATTCAGGACCTATAGGAATACATGACACCGTGGCCCTCTTATTGTGGTTGCACTCAATTTGAACAGACATACAATTTTACTGATAACACTATATTGCACTTAATTGATAATGTATGGAAGTCTGGTTTTGGTGAATATTTATCATTTGTGCATCATCAAGTAAAGTGTCTGAAATGTTTTGAGCCAATTACAATCTTTGTTTCCGTCAAACTTCAAAATTTGAAGAAATATGCCTTATGTTTGCTTTCCTTTGTGTTCAGTTCATTTACACGTATTTACATTTTGTCAAGTGCTGCAACAAAATTACATACATATAACCATTCCTTTCACGTTCCCTGTCCTCTAGCAAGATTGTCGCATTCTTTTTTTGACTGCAAAGTGAGAGGCTTTTGTAAACACCAATCCCTACACCAATCCCTATGTTAAATAAGCATTCGAAATTAAATAGGTCACGCATTTATGAGCGTTTGAGCTACTGGCATTGTAAATGGCAATGCATTGTATTTATGTGTTTTTAAAACAGATCAATAAAAAGGCATTGACATTTACAATGCCAATAGCTTAAACTTGTTGCAGGCAGGACAAAATTATTTGAGAAAATAGTGCTGGAGGCTGTAATGAAAGCCTACCAAGCGACAACACACGTGACAGGGGTGTTGCCATGGGAGGCTACAAAATTAGACAAGGCGGTACTAAGGAGGGACTAATAAGCCTTTTGACCAATGAACAGCCACAATTTACAGTGGACAATGACACAAGCCAATGAAAAATGTGGGCGGAGCTTCAAGTCCCTACCTCAATACTGCATGCCTCGTAGAGCAGTGCATGCACTGCCCAGGCTCGACCTAAAAGCAGCAATTTGTCAGAAAACATACCCTGACATTTGACCTCTGTCTTTGAAGAGCAGCAAATGTGACAAGATAACTGCAGAATTTAAAGAGATCCTTATTGCTTGGACTTTTGTTGCTCACGACCCAGCAGTGGGTCACAACCTACAGTTTGGTAATCCCTAGCCTATGTTAATTGTGGTTGCTCTCTGCCATAGCTACCAGGTGGTTGAGCTCGGGTTTATTTAGCGACTTTAGTTGTTCACCATGACAAGGACTTTTATTTCTTGAGGTGGTTACTTGCCTCCCTCAACTAATAACCCAATTTCTAACACACATGGTGTATCAATCTGAAACAAAAGTAAACATGTTGCTGCAAGAACTTCTACTACTTTCAAAAGATCAGATCAAGAAGGAAGCAACACACCAAGGAAAAGAAAGTGCACTGTGGCTAGTCAGCAGCTCGCTTGAAAGCCATAAGAAATATCATCACAGCACAGGGATGTGTGCAGAGGGGGAGGTGAGATTGGGTGAGATACCACATTCTCAAACTTGAAGACCTATGAAAGCATATCCGAAAAGCTTGTTTAATTGAATTCTCAGCAGTTGTGCACTGACAAATGTTTGACTAAGGACATTTCCAAGGATTTAAATCCTCTGACCAGGGGTAGAAAACCCACTTTTCACATTATTTTCCTTTTTCCCTGCTAGATGCAGCTGCTAGTTTCACTCTGAGTACTGAGAAGCCACTAACTGTTGTCTCACTGCTGGTGCATTCTTTGAAATATGAAAATACATTGTAGGACTCGTTCCATGGTGCTGATAATAGCACACAAGTGTATTGTATTTAGTTTCTAAACCATAGGCACACCCAGCGGCTTCTTTGCAAGAAGGCGCTATAGAAGGGCTTCGCACACGCTAGAGGGTAGTGTGTTCTTAATCTAGGGGAGGAAGAGACAGCACCTTCCTAGTAGGCACAAAGAGGAGGTGAGAGGAATGTGTAACTGAGTGTCTAGGCCCACAGCTGCAGGGAAGCTACAAATGGCAAACAAAACTAGAATATGCTACAGTGGGGAGAACTTGGTTTTCAGTCTGTTTTTAAGGGATGCTTGGGCTAAGGTGGCTATGGTGAAACCAGCATAGTTTTCTATCAGAGGGAGTGAGTGTAAATTACCTTTTTGAGATGAATCCTATTTTTGCCGGATATTGATATGGCATTTTGAAAGCTCTAATGGATAATTCATTAAAATAGTTTTGCCATAAGTCAGAAAACAGTAGTAAAATTAGAAAGGGTGGAGGATCAGAGCAAGTTCTCACCCCACACCCACGCCTCTGCAAGGTCCTGTATCTGCTGGAGTTTCAGATTGAAGTACTCTCTCCAGTGGAAGGTGAGAAGATACGGCCAGCACCAAGGACTGAGCGGGCAACTGAAAAGGAGGTGCACCGTCTACTTGCCTTTGAAAGACAAGAGTGACTCTGCCTGCCATGGAGACACAAGCCAGAGAGAAACCCCCAGGAACCCCGAGGCTTGGAAGCTGCAAACTCTACCGACCTGACTGACTGCCATTCACACCTCTGATCTGACATGGGGCAAGTGGCGACCTGGTGATGGGAGTCGTGCTTGGCTACAGGAGATAAAAGAAGGCCTCCAATGACCATTTCTGAGCACCGCCCAGAAAGGTCACTGACTGTCCATGCATAATGGAGGAGCTACTGTGGAACGGGCAGGTACTTTGAAATGCTACAACTCTGCAGAGACCGATCCAATGTTTGCAGTGTTGGTCTTGCTTGATCATCAAATACCTCTTGATTTTTAAGAACACACATTCTGCGAAGTAGCCTTCATCTCACTTCCACGCTACTGAATCAATCAATCAATCATAGCATTTGTAAAGCGCACTACATACCCGTGAGGGTCTCAAGGCGTGGAGGGGGGGGGAGGGGGCGGTGCTACTGTTCGAAGAGCCAGGTCTTGAGGAGTCTCCTGAAGGTTAGAAGGTCTCCGGTCTGCCGTAGGAATGGTAGAAGAGGCAGACTTCGATACACCATGTTTGTCCGGCTAGAAGCTCGTTTTGCACCTGATACGGACCATCCCTGCTTCCTACAGGGACGAAAACATCCTCAACTGATGAAGGGTGGTAACCGCGAGACTAGAAGCATCTCGTCTCCGCCGCATACACCCGGTATAAAGCCTAAGTGGTGATGTTTATCTGTTACTCTGGTCGCTTCCATGGAGTTGCTGGGGGGGTTGATGTTGGGAACAGGAATGAAGGAAATACTTTTCTTGCTAGCACCTCTAAGTGTAGTATGCATGATTTCCGGCAGCCTGCTGCATAAGACTAACTGTTGTATGCATGATCTGACATTCAATACCGACGGAAAGTCATTGATCAAGATCCAAGCAAGAGTGACAAGAAAGCCAGGCGATAGCATGCAATGGGCTCGCTCGAGCCCCCTGTAAATAATGGTACGGTCCACAGCAGGTCTTCCACAGCGAAAACCCATCTGCAGACACGACCTGAAAACATGCGGACATGGGACAGAGGGGTGGCACAGATCTTATCCTTACAACGACGAAGATAAATTCTGCACAGCTGTAGACAAACAGACCACTAATCTCGGGACAGACAGACAGAGAGAGCGTGCACATACCCCCCGGAGGGGCACAGGCAGCCGCGGAGCCTGCGGTGCAAGTGCAACAAGTGTACTGGTTCAGTCAATGACACTGCGCTCACCTGCTTAGCTCTGTGCCCGCCTGGCATGCAGGTGGGACTTGTACAGCGCACTCGGCAGCGCCTCGCCGCGCCAGCAAGCGCTACACGCAGGCCACCGCACCCTCAGTGGGTGCATTAATTTAACAGTCACGGCGGGCAGCGTGGCCTACTTCCGAGCCGGCGGGCTCCTGACCCCGCTCTGACCGGGCAGAGGAAAGGCGCGCAGGGGGCAATAAACACGAGCCTCATCAGCCGCCTCCCGGCGCTTTATTGCTGGTACAAATCTCATCCACAAGTGCGTGGGCACTGCCAGCTGAGCCCGGCACTGGCTAGACGGCGGCGGAGACAGGGTGTTCGAGTGCCCAGAGAGGCCGCTGCCAGAGACGGGCAGCAGCACACTGCACACACACAGACCCTTCAGCTAAATGTACCGTACTAACACACCGACGTACACAACATTGCAAAGAGTCGGGGCAAGCATGCGCAACGCCCAAGAACACACAAAGAGTCGGGGCAGGCATGCGCAACGCCCAAGAACACACAAAGAGTCGGAGCAGGCATGCGCAACGCCCAAGAACACACAAAGAGTCGGGGGTAGGCATGCGCAACGCCCAAGGACACACAAAGAGTCGGGGGTAGGCATGCGCAACGCCCAAGGACACACAAAGAGTCGGGGGTAGGCATGCGCAACGCCCAAGGACACACAAAGAGTCGGGGCAGGCATGCGCAACGCCCAAGGACACACAAAGAGTCGGGGGTAGGCATGCGCAACGCCCAAGAACACACAAAGAGTCGGGGCAGGCATGCGCAACGCCCAAGGACCCACAAAGAGTCGGGGCAGGCATGCGCAACGCCCAAGAACACACAAAGAGTCGGGGCAGGCATGCGCAACGCCCAAGAACACACAAAGAGTCGGGGGTAGGCATGCGCAACGCCCAAGAACACACAAAGAGTCGGGGCAGGCATGCGCAACGCCCAAGGACACACAAAGAGTTGGGGCAGGCATGCGCAACGCCCAAGGACACACAAAGGGTCGGGGCAGGCATGCGCAACGCCCAAGAACACACAAAGAGTCGGGGCAGGCATGCGCAACGCCCAAGAACACACAAAGAGTCGGGGCAGGCATGCGCAACGCCCAAGAACACACAAAGAGTCGGGGTAGGCATGCGCAACGCCCAAGGACACACAAAGAGTCGGGGCAGGCATGCGCAACACCCAAGGACACACAAAGAGTCGGGGCAGGCATGCGCAACGCCCTAGGACACACAAAGAGTCGGGGCAGGCATGCGCAACGCCCAAGGACACACAAAGAGTCGGGGCAGGCATGCGCAATGCCCAAGGACACACAAAGCCGGGTTCTAAAACTTGCATGGAAAACACACAAGACCCAGAGACAAGAAAGCCGAGAGCGACACGGGAACACGCACAAGGGGAGAAGCAAACGTGTCAATACACCAGAAAGCAGACGGAAACGCAAGCACACAACGGAGCATGTGCCGAACACATGCAAAAACACAGGAAGAAATACAAACATGTGCACAGTACACAGAGTGTGAATCGGTTCCTGGGCAGGCACAGGGCATGGGCTCCAATGACACTTACCACTGCTGGCCTGGACTCACCGTGCCAGTGACCCCCGAGGGACTGGTCGGTGTTGTATGGCCTAAACAGCAGGGCTCTTCAAAACACACAAAATGCATTACTTTCCAGGAATGGTGACGAACCAAGGCAGGCAAAATTCACTGCTTCCTCTCTACCCAGCCACAGGGCTCAACATTTTAAAACAGAGGCTAATAAGCGCTAGTAACAAAAGGGGCCTGGGGGGGGGGGGGGGCATGGTCAATGATAGCCAACGGCGCTCTGGAAGTAGCAACCACAGAGCTCAGTGGTAGGTGAGAGAGGGCCGTACACATCTCAGACTCCGCCCATCACTTCTTCTAGCGCCGACTGCGACACGTTCAAGGCGCTGAGCCAGGGCGGATCGCTGTGTTTACCTCCTGAGCCTTGTGTTTCTGAAGCCGTGGCTTTCACAAGGTACTCACTCACTGGTGCTGGAAGATCACGGGGAACATGGACTCCGACTCTTTATACTTCTCATTCGTACGCCACTGCTCATTGTGAGAAGTTAGCCTGGTATAGGATGTCCACTATTCTAGTGGGCACCCTGCACCAGTCTAAACAACCCTTATGATGGTGGTTGTAAAGTCAACCTTATAGACCAGCTATCCTAGTGGTAGCATGGACAAAGCAGTCTTAGGCTAAAACCTCAGAGAGCATGTGAAACCAGCTGTTTTACCATATATAATCCCTTGAATATCAAATGAAAGTACACCACACAAGGTATAGATCAAATATATATGTATTTATTACTAACACAACCCCTCTGTACTCTTTATGAGGTCAGAGATCGAAGTACATTACAAGTTACTTATTCAGCATACTATAAGTTGCACAAAATACAGTTCTGCCCTAGGGGCCTCACAAACCATATGCTAAGTAAGTGGTATAAGGACCACTTCAGAAAAGGTGAATAGGCCTAGGGAATCGCTGGGGCTACTCTGAATAACCAAGGGATTGGAAGTAGGAGGCCCACGGGAGACGCGTGCAGTGTCTAAACAGAATCGCGAGTTGCCATAGAGTTACAATGGGAACGTAAAAGTTATAAAGTAGTTGATTCAGGACACTTCCGGATGGACTACGGTAAAACCCTTTTAAACTAGGACACTTGGATAGTCAATAACTACGGGAGCACGGAGTACTTAAGTTACCTCACCCAGGGAAGCCGGGTGCATAGGTGTCTTTTCGTGTCGGGTTTCGTCGCTGTTTCCTATGGAGAGCTGCAAAGAAGTGCTGCAGGCGACCAGGAGAAAAGTGTCCGGGTGGATCCAAGGGTGGATCGGAGATGTGAAGAACCTGAAAGCAGAGGGGACAGAGTCTGGGTCACTAGCCAGTGACCAGGAAGGAACCAGGCGATGTCGAGTGATTTCCGGTGAAGGTGAAGCTTGTCTCTGCAGCCACGAGGACCAGGAGGCGTCGACGACGACCAGGCGCTGGATTCGAGCTGTCCCAAAAATTATCTAGTTGACTGCGGTGTCGGTATCCGGATTGGACCCAACAAGCCTTGGCAAACGCAATCCACGCAGGAAGTGAAGATTGGCTTAGAGTCAGACCAGCAAGGTCTGGGGCGCTTCTCCTTTGCAGGGAAGCTGGAGCGAGCCTGGAGCAACCAGGCCAGCGGTGTAAATTCAAAGGTTTGTCTTCAGGGGGCTAACTAGCCAGCGGGCTAGCAATCGGGAAGACGTGTTGAGCTGAAATGCAAGATCAGGCCCCACACGGCTCTCGTGGAGTGTGGAGGGCTGAGCTTTGGTGCAAATGGCGCTCGGGTCTGGGGCTTCTCAAACCCCAATGTACAACTTCGAGGATGCCTCAGAAGCTGCACAGTTAGCAAAAAGCAGGATGTCCAGGGTGTCTGGTCCCACGTCTCTTGTGTCCGCCACGGGTCTCAGCTTTGATGTGGATCGGAGTCAGAGAAGTCTGCAAGTCCAGGCCTGAGTAGCTGAGTCTTCGGGTTCCGGCAGGAGCGTCGACAAAGCAACCCGGAAAGTTACTGGTGGTGCCTGTTTGCACAGGGTGGTCACTCCTTGACCACAAGGGAGATGTCTTCAGTCTTCTAGTCGAAATAGAACGTCGAAGATCCAAGAGTTTCGTTTCAGAGTTTCGTTCCAGGATAATCTAAAGTCTCTAGACACAGCTCCTATCTTTATACTAAACTAAGGGGCTGGATTACCTGCTAAATCCCTCCTATGGGTGGACCCTGGGAAGGGGTGGTTACACCCCATTCCCTTTGTCCAGTTTTGCACCAGAGCAGGGCTGGAGTGCCCCAGCAACTGGTTTGAACCGGGCTATGCATGGAGCACCTTGTGTGCCCCAGGCAGTGTCTGGAAAAGCATCAATCCATTTAAACCAACCCTGCCCCAATACACTACAGGCTGTCTGGGGAGGTGTTGGCACCTCCCTCGACAGGAAACTATTGTCCAGGCCTCCCTCTCTGGAGTTTCCCCCAGCTGCAGGAGGTCAGACTTGTGTCTGTGGCAGCAGCATCCATTTTGTGATGCTGAGGCTCTGTTTAACTTTAACCGGGTAAAGCAGTAACTACATGTCTTCTCCCTCTAGAAGGGTGGAATGCTACCCCCGTCACCAGAACTGGGGAGGGGGTAGTATTCCAAAGTGTTTGACACCGTACACAACATGTTTCGATAAAGCCAAACCAAAGTTAGCATTAACCGCGAGGATTATAATGCACTTAAGAGTATATGGTATGGCTATATCATAGAACAGCTATAAGGAGACGGTTCCGAAAGCTGCAGAAGGGCTCAGCTCATGCTAGAGCACCCTCTCACATAAAACCAAGCACTCTGCCTCCAGGATTGTCGAGGCCTACCATAGGAGTGACTTAAAGGTGCATATGTGTCTATATATAAGGTAGATATAGATATACTATATATAAAAGTAAGGGGTGATTACACCACCTTACCCCAGCTGAGTGATCAGCCAGTGGTGTCAGATTGGATGGCCAGCCAGGGGTGGCATAATACATGCTGCAGCCCCTGGTAGGCCTTGGATGCACCTATGCCCTGGGTACCTATGGTACACTATACAGGGGCTCACAAAGGTGACCCAATATCCAATTTGGTATGTACCTAAAAGTACATGGAGTCCATTTTACAGTGAGAGCAGATAGCCTGGGGCCCTGAATAGCAGGATCCCAGGCCAATTAAGTCAAAAACCAGCTAAACACTAGGCAAAAAGTTGGGGTAACCATATAGTCAGATATCCACCTTCCTACACTCATGAACTCTCAAACTTCTCATTTGTACGCCAATGCTCATGAGCTCTCATACTTCTCATTCGTACACCAATGCTCATGAACTCTCAAACTTCTCATTTGTACGCCAATGCTCATGAGCTCTCAAACTTCTCATTCGTACACCAACGCTCATGAACTCTCAAACTTCTCAGGCATACGCCAATGCTCATGAACTCTCAAACTTCTTAGGCATAAGCCAATGCTCATGAACTCTCAAACTTCTCAGGCGTACACCAATGCTCATGAACTCTCAAACTTCTCAGGCATAAGCCAATGCTCATGAACTCTCAAACTTCTCAGGCATAAGCCAATGCTCATTAACTCTCAAACTTGTAATTCGTACGCCAACGCTCATGAACTCTCAGGCGTGCGCCAATGCTCATGTGCTCTCAAACTTCTCAGGCATACACCAATGCTCATGAACTCTCAAACTTCTCATTCATACACCAATGCTCATGAACTCTCAAACTTCTTAGGCATAAGCCAATGCTCATGAACTCTCAAACTTCTCATTCATACACCAATGCTCATGAACTCTCAAACTTCTCAGGCGTACACCAATGCTCATGAACTCTCAAACTTCTCAGGCATAAGCCAATGCTCATGAACTCTCAAACTTCTCAGGCGTACACCAATGCTCATGAACTCTCAAACTTCTCAGGCATAAGCCAATGCTCATTAACTCTCAAACTTGTAATTCGTACGCCAACGCTCATGAACTCTCAGGCGTGCGCCAATGCTCATGTGCTCTCAAACTTCTCAGGCATACACCAATGCTCATGAACTCTCAAACTTCTCATTCATACACCAATGCTCATGAACTCTCAAACTTCTTAGGCATAAGCCAATGCTCATGAACTCTCAAACTTCTCATTCATACACCAATGCTCATGAACTCTCAAACTTCTCAGGCATACACCAATGCTCATTAACTCTCAAACTTGTAATTCGTACGCCAACGCTCATGAACTCTCAAACTTCTCAGGCATAAGCCAATGCTCACGAACTCTCAAACTTCTCAGGCATAAGCCAATGCTCATGAACTCTCAAACTTCTCAGGCATAAGCCAATGCTCATGAACTCTCAAACTTCTCAGGCGTGCATACATCAATGCTCATGAACTCTCAAACATCTAATTCGTACACCGGTGCTCACGAACTCTCTAACTTCTCATTCGTACATCAATGCTCATGAACTCTCACAAAAGATGTGACTTGCCCACCCGAGACCAGTAAAAGCAAGTGTACTTTAAGGACTGTTCGAGCACTGTCAGTGCTCGGTGGCCACCATTGGTCACCAGAAGTCCACTCGCTACTACTCTGAGGGCTTAAGTTGATTCTGGTGCCAGCACACTGGCATTCCCTGGGGCACCCAGGGATTCAAAGCACTATATCTGATGAGGTGCTGTCCCGATTGAGATTTTATAGTTCTGGGGATGTGCACAGCGCCAGGGCATGGCTGGAGCCAACGGACCAGGCGTTCGGGTGACATCTGCTCCAGCCACCATTCCAACTCGCCATGCCAGGGGTCGAACCAGGGGTCGAACCAGAAGTAATGCACAAGGCAACTAGAGGCAACTAGAAAGCACAAAGGCCGGTTCCAGCAGCGGGACTGGGACGAAGAAGGTTAACCATAGGAAAGATGCAGTAGGTGACCACCCTTCCTCAGGGCACTAGGCTATGCAGTATGTCATATGCTGGTCATAGGGCCACAGGGGTCACTGGATTTTAGTGGTGGATGCTGGGAGAGGTTTCCCTCGAATGTCCTAGGGTCGTTTCTACTATGGCTCTGCAAACTGGGCCAGTAACGACCCCTTCAGCACTTGATTTTCAGCGGCAACACAAGTGTCCAACCCAGTGCTTTACTTTAGTAAAGAAAAGTACTTTAATTTACAAATAAACATTATACTCCATAGAGCAGGTAACTATTAGAAAACATGTACTGGCTACTTACTGTGCCCTGTGTCCTGCCCCACCCCACTGCCTCTAGTGGGTATCTCCTACGACCCTCCATGTGTATGCCTAGGCAGTCTCCCCTTGGAGTTAGAGTCTCTCAGACAAATGTCAAGGCTTAGGTGCAGATTTCCTGTGAGTGAAGTTCATAGCGCTCAGTTATTTAACAAGTCTCTATTTAAGATCAGTCTCTCTACGGTGCAGGCTAAGTAGCCTGCTGCCGGCGGGAGACTTCAGCATGCATCTCACGTCACCCCCGTCTTCTGCGAGAAGAAGGACCGACTGGAGGCTCAGCCCTGGATCCGGAGGAGGTCCACAGCAGAACCCACCATCCAAAATACGTGCAAATGGGTGATGTCTTTTGGCAATCGGTGGACCCTCTCCCGTGTCGCAGGAGAGATGAAGCAGGTGCCAGGTGTCGGACATCATAGCAGCTCAAGGGAGCCACAGATTGGATCTTGAGTGTTCGTCAGGGTTCACCTTGGATGCAGTCTGCTTCACCATACGTTCCTTCAAGAAGCACAATCTGTCTCAGACACAATTTCTGAATGGCAGCACACTCCGCCTCAGGCAGAACTGGGTGGCAGCACAGTCCACCTCAAGCAGAACTTCTGGATGGCAGCACGCACTGCCTTGGGCACAATTTCTGGATGGCAGCGCACACTGCCTTGGGCACAATTTCTGGATGGCAGCACACACTGCCTTGGGCACAATTTCTGGATGGCAGCACACACTGCCTTGGGCACAATTTATTGAAAGCAGCAGCGAAGACCGCTATCCGTGATTCCTGCCTATACCCAGGGAAAGACGAAAACCTTTGTTCTTTGGCTCAAGATTTCTTGGAGTTCAAAGATGACCCTACGTTTCCCTTGCAAAGCCTTTAGGAAGTAGAAAAAGCATACATCGGAGGCTTGCTGATTTAAAATGCAGTAACCCGACGGGCAGAGTTCTCCACTAAAAGAGATAGCCTGGAATGGAAAATAATTGATATGCAGTAAGATTATAGGCAAGATCCCTCAGATGACCAAATCAGCCTCCTAACGAAGAAAACGTATGATCTCAAGATTATAAACTTCATAATTGCAGAAAAGACCCTATTCCGTATCAAGAGTCATAACTACGAAGGGGGGTGGGGGCTGTCTCCATGCTTTGCAACTAAAAGAAAGGGAGAGCAATACCGCAATTCCTGCACTACGGAACTCCGCTGCTCGTCTACTGTCTACCTATTGGACATGACCAGAGAATTTGCATCCTTTACCACTTCTGTAGACTCCTTTGTATGCTCTCGCCAGTGCACGATTACCTGATTAAATGGGGCCACACTCCTATCCACCAAAAGACTCTTACAAAGGATCTGGTCAGATAACTGCAAGCTGGAATTTGAGACGGATGTAGGGTCCCAAACTTTTCAACCCTGGACAGATACTTATATGAAATACGTTGATAATTCAGCTAATACAAAATCCTGCACGATTGGCGCTGGTCACCCTATAAACTGCACTGGGCAACACTCGCCTCCTCCCAGCATTGTGAAGATGTGGCCACAGGAGAAGAGATACACTGCACAACATCTGGTTGTGTTCGTAGCAGTCTGCCTTTTGACTTGACGTATGACGTTCTCTAAACCAGATAGGTTCAACTGTCCATGGATTTGGCGATCCTGCACAATTTCGAGGACTTAGCGGGCACCTATCCTGACACAGGAAGAGATGGTTGGCATCTTCCCTGAGAAAGCAAAACTGTGCATCCTGTAGAGGTGGAACACTAAGATTGTACCAACAATAACTGGTTTGGCAGAGGCAATGGTCACACTAGCCTATGAACGGATAATTTACGAACTCAATGATCAGATGAAAATTTGCGAAGCTTTTTGGAGCGCATTCTTCAAATTTGCTGTTACAGGCACGAGAGGTCAAATGGGACACAATTTGCCTTGTTCATAGCCAAGAGATTCCAAGAGATGGGAATACGCCCTTTTATTCATTGTTTATGGACACTATAGTTGTACAGACCGTTACAGTTGCCTAGTGAGGGAGTTAGCTGCTGGGTGTGGTCAAAGGGAGGCAGGTTTATACTTTTCCTTTTATGTACAGACACAACAGCGAGACCTATTTCAGGCTCTTGACTTGACAAACCTGTATTTGTGAATGCATTGGGTTAAATTTAGGTTTGGTATTGTCCTTCAGGGTAATGTGCGCATAACTCATGTGCGCTGAGTACTCTGGACAGTGCTCCCTTCTTTGGTCAGAAAGAACTTGGAAGTGGAACCGTGAGTGGGTCAGAGACTACCCATTTTATACAGTCAAAAAAGACAGATGATATGGATTCTCTGTCTGCGCTTTCAGAACTGGTTTGCAGGCCCGGACTGGCCGTTGTGGGCACCGGGCAATCCCCCGGTCGGCCGCAAGGGTGGGGGCCGGTTTTGGGCCCTGGTGGCCGTTTTTGTTGCAGAGCCGTTTTTGCAGCATCGCTGCAAAATCGGCCCTGTAACAAAATCGGCTGAAAAGCGGCCCTGGCAAAACGCTCGCCCCCCTCCCGCCCGGGGGGTGGGGGGGCCGGCCGAGCACTTTGCCAGGGCCGGTTTTGGTTCCCAGTCCGGCCCTGCTGGTTTGGGTGGATTGCTCAAGTGTCCTCTCCAGACTGTTCTCCAGACACAGCCTTTGTAAAGAGAGATGCCACCAGAGCCCAGTAATCTCCAGCCTGGGGCACCCACAACAGAGGAACAAAGAGGTACCCATTTTCTGCACCTATTTTTCAACAGGAACAGTCATCAGGGAAGAGACTAAAAGTATGGAATCTCCTAAAGGACCCATCTAACTCTGAACAACAGATGCTGCAGCCTCACGTCAACCATGCAAATTACCAACTTGCAGTGCTACTGGAAGCCTGGTCAGTCGCCCCTCGCAGCAAAAATACGAATTGATTTTGTCAATGTGACTGGTCTACCCTTGCCTCACTTCAGAGTCTAGGTCTCCTCTCTCCAACTTCAAGAATGTCAGCAACCCAGTATTAATGTCTGGCAAAGCACGTTCACTGCCATACATACAGGAACAGGCTGAGGCTTCCAAAATGAAACCTACAGGCCTCCATTACTCTGGCTCACACATGCATGTGTTGTATGGAACACACAGGCCACACAGACAAACATGCACAAGGTACACTTGGGATGTTAGCACAAGGATCTGGGTTAGCCTGAAGAAACAACTATTTACACAATTGGGCTACGAGAATTTCACGCCAGTGACAGAAATACGAGGGCCTGGGCACAACTAGTGAATCAAAAACATGGTATGCGGCCTCCACAGCTTTGTATGCTACATTCATGACGGAGTCAGTAGTCCACGGTCAGTCATACGAGCTCTGTTTGGTGAGCCCCTACTGGTCACAGAACAGGTCCAGGACATCACTCATGTCAAGGGACATGTCTCTGCACACACACACACTGTTACTGTGTTAGTGTGAAGATAGGGCCAAAAACAAAGGCACCAGATGCTCACAGCTGGGCCCTTTTTCAGTGAAACATAACTGTACAACATGCAGGGGACATTTCTCTCCTAAGAGAGTATATCATGGTGATAAACTTTAGTAGCAGCCTGAGGAGAACCTTGTGTCCCTGGAGCTGGCGCAGTCCCACAATGGCTTTACCCGCTCTCCTTGGCGAATAAAGTCTGTGGACTTCACTGGAAGACGTGCGCTTCTTCTGAACAGCGCAGGCAGAAGTCTTCCTACCACTGGGCAATCGCAACCGTGATTTCTCTTCGATATCGGGCTGAAGCTTATGCCCAGCTTAGGAGGAAGATAGTAACCAGCAGAGCGTTGCCTCTGGATCACAAGTCTTCTCTGTTATACTTGTGTGTAGCTCCACCATCGAAGTTGAGGAGGTCCTGGAACATTGTTCTGGTAGAGATGGCCAGTACGCATGGGTAAAGTTAGCCAATCAACTCCCTTGCAACCCCTAACAGAGGGGCATGGACACTCCATGATCAGCACATACATGGGGCGTGGACAGAAGCAGCATGTTCTAGGTTGGTGCCAGCTGACCCAGAAAGCATGTTTTATTTCAAGGCAGCACTCTGCCAGAGACACAGAGGCAACTTCACTTACAGGAACAACAGTACTAGTGGCATGATCTAAAGGAAAGCAAACAAGCAGCTCCCATGTCACCACTGACCTGGCAGGCTTACTCAGAGCACACCGCCTTTGGAGTCTGTCATACACATATGGTGCTAAATTGGAATCCAACAGACACTCACAGACTTCAAAGTCAACCACGACATACACAGACATGCGTGTTCACCATCCACACATCTCACATGTAAAGGACCATGACTAATGGCAGACGGTGGAACCTTTTAAAAGTGAGGGTGTCAGTAGGCATCTCTCCCTCATGGGCATTAATAAACAAGCCTATTCCTTTACTACTGATCCCATTGCCACACTGCCAGTCTCACAAAGCACAGGTAAGGCGTGAAAAAGGCCCTCTGAAAGATGGGTGCATCTGGGTGCGCCTTAAGCTCACAGAATACCCCTGGGGCCTCACTTCATTTAACAGGAAGAACCCTCAGTGGGCTTGCATACTTGTCGAGCTGACAAAAGGAAAACAAAAGAAACGGACCAGATAGCCACAAAGTTCATGGTAGCACGACCCTCCAGAGCCATGCAGAAGATTGTCCATCCCACACACACAAAGCCTGGACACACAAACTCTAGACATACAAGCACAAACACTGCACAGGCAACACAGCCAGTGCAAACGAAAGTGGGTATGAAATAAATGGAGGGAGCAACAACAAAAAAAACAAGCATTTGCAATGCAATAGGTCTCGCATTAGGAAAGTTTGAGCTATTGGTATTGTAAATTAGACATTTTTTATTTATGTGTTGAAATTAATAGCTTTGTCATTTACAATGCCAATAGTTATAACTTTCGCAAATGTGACACCTATAGCATTTGTAATGCAATATGTGTTGTATTTACGTGACTTAGATGTGTTGATGTTACAAATAACAATGGCATTTTTTTTTAAAATATTTAATACTTAAATAAAAGTTATTGTAATTTATAATGACAATAGCTTAGGCTTTTGTAAATAACTTTTGTGAAGATTATGTTCAGTGTATTTTATTGTGATGAAAATCCAAGAACAGAAGTGAAATATTAACATCTTTTTGTGACATTTGTAATAAAGCTTGAAACAAAGCTATGACCTCACACCTTCAGTGAGCCATACGCAAACGCTTTAGAGAACACGGACTTCGAGTCGACATACTGCTACAGTTCCCACTGTCTGCCAAATACTTATTCAATATTCACCACAGGGTATTAAACAGCTACCCTCGAACACAGACAACTAACAAACTCCAGGACCAGCTAACATTTATATTGTTCCAGTCTTCAAAGAGAATGTGTACGACTGTTGCCTACAGTAAAACATAAAATCAGTGTTTCAATAAGTTATTCACATTTAATATTTTTAAGGCTTTGTTCTGGGAGGTATGTACCACTGCTGACTGAATACACGATGCTATGCAGATTTTATTTTTCGAAATTTAACACCAGAACACATCTCTTGAATTGTACATGAAAATGGTTAAATATAACTTCAAGTAGCAATGTAGCAATCACAATGAACTTAGCTTGAGGTGAATGTTTTAAACACATATGGGCTGAAGATCACCTTGTTCTGAGATATAGTCCCAAGCAGAAAATACAATCCTTTTCTTTAGGAATATATGAAAAATGTCCCATTAAACAAAAGACTCACTGATTGGTAGTACATTGTGGAGCATATCTAAGGTATGGGAGGAGTGGATATGACACCTTTCTAGCCGAATATAAAGCAAATTAAACCAGAGTTTTATGTACCACAGCGGACACAGAGCATTGATGCATTCCTTCGACGCGAATGAACAGTCTTAATAGAAAGTAATGCAGACTAAGTGACAAACAAGCAGGTCCAGAAAAGTGCACAAGAAATAAAACCGAGTCTGTCCCCGCCTTTTCATCACCGCACCAACACACTTGAGTTATGAAAATAAATCATTTACCAGGACATTTCTTAAAAGACGACCACTTTTTTCAAGGTATTAGGCACTTTAATATATTATTTAAATCAGAAAACAAGAGTCTCGAGACATACTTCCCAAATTTGTGGATTAAAAAAAAAAACATTAACTGTTCAATTCCATGGACTTGCCTTAATGTACTTACATCAAAAGCGTGAGAGCACTCAAAGAGAAGTAAACAAACGACAGGTAGCAGTGTATGAAAATGCCCATGAGGCAGGCGCAGTCAATTGCAGTCTGATTTTTTATGCACACTTGACTAACGGTGGGCCAGAGAATATCGTTCATTTTCAGGAATAACCAAGTAGCTTTGGGACAGGGAAAGAGGTGTGGGTTAACAATTAAAATCTGGCAGCAATCCATTTGTTATCTGTGGCCGAGTGGAAACCACACCATTTGGGAATAACAATTTTCAATCATAATTAAACACAGCTGCCAAGGACCCGGGAAACTTGGCAGCTACGTAAAGAGTGCTTGAAAACCTCTTCACATATTTTTAAAGGTTACAGTACTTCAAAAACACGGACGACAACACTCATGGGTCATTTTACAAACCCATAAATCAATACACAGACACTTAACTATTAAAATTGCATGTGAAGTGGCAAAATATCATACGGTTGTAAAATTACCTTAGTAGCGCTTACCTTTATTTCCCTGTTGTCCTTTAGGCCTCTGTGAAGGCATTAAAAAACAAGGCGGAAGAGACGCGAGACGCCAGCGGCCAGTCGCGTGCACATCTCCTGTTGTTGTAGTGATCGGGAGAGTGCCGCCACGCTGCCCGCGGCGACCCGGAAGCTCTTGGAAGCTCTTGGCCGGCCGGCCAATCCGCTCGCGGCCGACCGGAAGTCCCGCCTCCCCAGGTCCGCGAGCTGCCGGCGCATGGAGCGCCCTGCCGTCCGGTGTAGCCCGGGTCCCCAGGAGGGGGCCGGGGAGAAGGAGGAGTGTGGCGCCTGTTGCGGGGCTCCTCTGACCTGAGGGAGCCCCGATTTAGATGGAGACGCGCCGTGAGGAGCCCCGCCGGAAGAGCGCAGTTGGTGAGTGGGGCCCAGGGCTGATGTAAAGTGCGTGCGTGCCTGTTTGTATGCGTGGGGGGGGGGGAGTGTGTGCGCGAGGGAACGTGTGTGCACATGCGTGACTATGTGTGATTGAGAGAGAATGCGAGGTAGGGGATAGTGTGCCTGTATGTGTGCCTGTATGGGTGCTGTATGCCTGCGTGTGCATGCGCGCGCCTGTGTGTGTGTGTGTGCGTGCGTGCATGCAGAGAGGTGGGGGCTGCCTGTGTGTGAGCAAGGGCTTTGCGCATGCGCAGCGGCTTTGCGCATGCGCAGCTACCAGACGCTCGCTCCCGAGGTCAAATCCGACACTGAAAACGCTCGTAACACTTTGGTGTCCACTCTCCTGAAAACGGATCACATTAGTTGTCGAGCTGACAGCATTCATGCTTCGCATGAATGCTAACGTCAGCTCGACCTAAAAAGCAGGTACAAATGAAATTCACAATATAAAGAACAATCTCAGCCCACGCTTACGATCCACACAAAACAATGACAACAGACGTGCACATACACACACCACCTGTGCACTCACAACTACCTCAGGTACATACACCAAGCAAACACACAGTCATCTTTCTCACTCACTCACTCACTCTCCCCCTCACATAACCCTGAAGGAGTAGTTTCTGTCCTGTAACTCCAGTTCTGTAGTAGGGGTATCTCTGTTATAGTCATAATCTAGTGAATAGTCCCGCCAATGTGCGTGGACCCCAGAGCAATCAAAAATAATCTCTTAAAGTGTCGAAAAATGCAGAACTGCACAGACACTTAAGAGAGAATTAAAGACAGATAATGCAGCCTATATCCACAGGCTACACTGTCCAGTATTTCAACTAGAAATTCCACCAAAAATCCACAAACAGCAAAGCCTGTCCAGATTTCCCTTGCATTAACAGCAAAATCCCTCTGGAATGATATATAGGAAGACATGGACAGACAAGCCCCATAGGCTGCCATTATGTGGCTCAGAACAGGATACTGTGCCTTTAAGAGAACTTTCCAGAACTTCACAGTATCCCAGAATGCACTGCAGGTCCCTTTTACTTTCAGTTCTTTTTGAAGGCGTAACACGCTAGACCTACAGCATTCCTTACATGAAGATCTCTCTCCACCGGGGAGGCAGGCGGGCGCTTATGACTATAACAGAGATACCCCTACTACAGAACTGGAGTTACAGGACATAAACTACTCCTTCTGTAGTAGGGGATCTCTGTGTATAGTCATAATCTAGTGAATAGAATGGCAAGCCCATCCCCACACCAAAGCGGCGGTGGAGAAAAGAGAAATAACACCACTACTGTGCGAACAGATTTCGCAGCGAAGCCTGCCCAACCTGAGCGTCTGCCCTGGCATCAGTGTCCAGGCAGTAATGCTTAGCAAAGGTATAGACCGACTTCCAAGTGGCAGCCTTGCAGATTTCTGCAATTGGAACATTACGGAGCAAAGCCGTCGTGGCAGCTTTGCCCCTGGTGGAATGAGCCTTAGGTTTACCCCCTAAGGTCTTACCAGCTTTTTGGTAACACAACTGTATACAGTACACAATTCACCTAGAAATGGACTGTTTAGAGGTAGCAAGACCTTTCCTGACTGATCCATAATTGATAAACAATTGGTCTGACCTACGAATATCCTTGGTTTTATCCAGATAAACTTTCAACACCCTCCTGACATCCAGGGAATGTAGAGACCTTTCCGCTGGAGAGGAAGGATTCTGAAAAAACGTAGGTAAAGTTATGGTCTGGTTAACATGAAAGTCAGATATAACTTTAGGAAGAAATTTAGGGTGAGTACGCATAACAACCTTAGAAGCATGAAATACAGTATAAGGTTCTTGGCAACACAACGCCTGAATTTCACTCGACCTGCGGGCCGATGTAATGGCCACAAGGAACGTCGCCTTCCAGGACAGGTGCTGCAACGAAGCCTTATGAATAGGTTCAAAAGGCTCCTTCATCAATCTGATTTTGGAAAAAGGGGGTGGTGATGGACAGAGTTTCTGAATGATGCAGAATACTCTTACCAAGTCAAGAGATCATGGTTTTAATCCATCACCGTTTTTTAGCTCAATGCACCATCCCAGCTCAGAACCTGGCTATATGCAAATTAGTCGGTTCCTGTCCCAGTGCATGATGGGAACAGGGCAAACCAAACTACAAAGCCAATTCTTATACTGGGAAGGAAACAAGCTTCTGGGGACCGGTTTCTGGCATCACAGCCTTCGTCGGCCCGGCTTGCTTGAATCCTGATGGTGCAATGAGCAAGGGACTCACGTCTGAGCATACCCTCCCACACATAGTGTGGATAAAAGCGATTTTGGAAAAAGGGGGTGGTGATGGACAGAGTTTCTGAATGATGCAGAATACTCTTACCAAGTCAAGAGATCATGGTTTTAATCCATCACCGTTTTTTAGCTCAATGCACCATCCCAGCTCAGAACCTGGCTATATGCAAATTAGCCTGTTCCTGTCCCAGTGCATGATGGGAACAGGGCAAACCAAACTACCAAGCCAATTCTTATACTGGGAAGGAAACAAGCTTCCGGCCCGAGGCACAGGGTCAGACTGATTTGCATATAGCCATGTCTGAAATGGGGTGGCTGAGTGGGCTAAAGAATGGTGATGGATTAAACCCAGATCTTTTGACTGGGGGTGAGTGTTTGATTTGCTCAAACGCTCCGTCCATCATCCCCTTTTGTATCGCTTTGTTCGCCCTAAGTGTGGCAGGGTATGCCCAGACGTGAGTCCCTTGCTCACTTGGCCACTGGATTCAAGATAGCCTGGCTGATGAGGATTATGAATCCGAAACCGGTCCCAGGATGCTTGTTTCCGGTCCATGGAAGACATGGCTTGGCAGTTCGGGCTGGACTGTTCCCATGAGGCACAGGGTCAGACTGATTTGCATATAGCCATGTCTGAAATGGGGTGGCTGAGTGGGCTAAAGAATGGTGATGGATTAAACCCAGATCTTTTGACTGGGGGTGAGTGTTTGATTTGCTCAAACGCTCCGTCCATCATCCCCTTTTGTATCGCTTCCTTCATCAATCTAGACAGCACCACATTCAATTCCCATGAAGGCGAAGGAAGCCGGACAGGAGGGAACACTTTCTTCAAGCCTTCCAAAAAATCTTTGATCACAGGGATCTGAAAGAAGGAAGTCTGTGAAGGGCATTCCCTGTAGGCAGTCAATGCAGCCAGATGAACCTTACTGGAATGGACATTAAGGCCAGACTGCGCCAGATGTAGAAGATATGGAAGGATGACATCTTCCTTACATGTCGTCGGGTCATAGTTCTTGGACTTGCACCAGATGCAAAACCTCTTCCACTTGCAAGTATAAGAAGTCCTAGTGGAAGGTCGCTTAGCCTCCTTCAGTATGTCCATGCAATCTTCTGGGAGATTCAGATGGCCATATTAAACTAGCTCAGGAGCCATGCTGCCAAACTCAACGACGAGAGGTTGGGGTGCAACATCTGCCCCCCGAACTTCGTGAGCAGGTCCGGCCTGCACAGCAGCCGCATGTGAGGAAGGAGAGACCGGTGAAGCAGGTCCGTGAACCACCACTGTGTGGGCCATTCCGGGGCAATCAGTATCATCCGCGCCCTGGACTGGGACAGCTTGATGAGAACCGTCGGAATCAGGGGAATGGGTGGAAAAGCGTACAGAAAGCTGTTCGACCAGTTGATCCATAACGCATTCCCCAGCGTCCCCGGCTGGTAGTACCTGGAGGCGAAGTCTCGGCATTTGCTGTTTTCGGCAGTGGCGAACAGATCTACGTCTGGAGTTCCCCACCTTGCGAAGACTTCTCCTAGCACTTCGTCGTTGATGACCCATTCGTGGTTTTCCTGAATCAGTCTGCTCAGTGCGTCTGCCTGAACATTCTGCACACCTGGCAGATGGGTAGCCGTTATCGTCAGTCCTCTGGCCAGAAGCCAGTGCCAGATTGCCGCCTGTGACAGAGTGCACGATCTTGACCCCCCCCTGTTTGTTGAGGTAATACATCGTGGTCGTATTGTCCGTCTGAACAAGCAAAGAGTTGGTCCGGAAGGACGGATGAAAGGCCTTCAGTGCCAAGTGAACAGCTCTGAGTTCCAGGAAATTGATGTGGTACGTGGACTCAGTCGGGGATCACGTCCCTTGAATCTGTAAGTCTCCGGAGTGCGACCCCCAGCCGTGGAGAGACGCATCGGTCACGATAGTCTGCGTAGGAATGTCCTTGTGGAAGGGAACCCATCTGAGGAGATTCTCCGCTGAACTCCACCACTTCAAAGACTGAAGAGCATGCAGAGACAGTCGTATCTTGTCGTCCCAAGATCCTTTCCTCTGATCCCACTGATCCTCCAAGCACTCCTGCAATGGTCTCATGTGCAGTAGTGCGTGAGGAAGATACAAGAGGCCATCGACCCCAGTAGAGAAGACACCGTCCTCACTGTTGTAGATGGAGCGGTCAAAAGAGCCTGAGCCTTCCGAAGTAGTGATAATCGTCGCTCCTCTGAAGGAGACACGCTTGCTGACACCGTATTGATGGAGGCCCCCAAGTACTGTATGCACTGGACCGGAGTCGGGACAGACTTGGACATGTTGATGTGCAACCCCAGCTTGTTCAAGAGAACGCACGTCTTCTGGAAGTGCGCTTGAGCTTCCGAGAAGGAGGAGGCCTTGATCAACCAATCGTCCAGGTACGGGTAGACAAACACCTTGTTCTTCCTTAGGTGTGTGGCTACCACTGCCATGCACTTCGAGAACGTCCTGGGCGCAGACTTCAATCCGAATGGCAGTACTGTGTACTGATAATGATTGGCGCCGACTTGGAATCGCAGGAACTTCCTGTGTTTGTGTGCAATGGGCACATGGAAGTACGCATCCTGTAGATCTATGGCACACAGGCAGTCTCCCTGTTGCAGCTGAAGATAAATCCGATGCAACGACAGCATGCAAAACTTCTCTCTGCGAATCCACTTGTTTGCTTGTCGCAAATCCAGAATGGGCCTGAACTCGTTCTTGTCCTTCTTGCGAACCAGGAAGAACCATGAGTACACACCTCTTCCTCTTTGAGACAGAGGTACGTCTATCGCCCTTTTCCTTACCAGGATATCTGCCTCCGCCTGGAGCTCGCGCAGCTGAAACTGCGAGCTGACCGGAGGAATTGATGGAGGCGGGCTGGTGAACCGAAGACTGTATCCATTGCAAACAATATTCAGCACCCACTTGTCCCGAGTAATTTTTCTCCACTCTGCCAGAAAAAATTGAACGCTTCCCCCCACCGGAGCGGGTAACGGATGTAGGGGAAGTAACCGCGCAGGGTCGAGACTCGGCCGCGCCCTTGTTCACTGTAGAGGACTGCTGACCTCCTCTACCCTTCTGGCGCTTCTGGAAGGGCCTCCGGAACTGCTGCTGTTGTTGCTGCTGCTGTCCCGAAGACTGCCCTCATCCTCTTCCTTGTGCCCCGAACCATCTCTGAAACAGGCGGTAGGCCATCTTTTCTTTGGGCTTCTCCAAGCCGTCAGGGTCTCTGCCTCCGCCTTCATGCAGGCCATCTCATCATCGGCATGTTTTCCGAACAGGGTTTCCCCCGAGAAGGGCAGATTGGCCACCCGCTGCTGGGCCTCCGGCTTGAGTGATGTGAGCCTGAGCCAAGCATGGCGCCGCTGGTTGATCCCATGACAATACCCATGGGCAGCCAAAAGAGAGACATCCGCAGCCGCACTGATGACCTGGTTTGAAACCAGCATCCCCTCTTTGAGTATTTCCTGGAAGTCCTCCCTCTTGTCTCGTGGCAGGAGTTCCGTGAACTGTTGCAGGGATTCCCGGAGGGCACGGTCATATCGCCCTAGTAACGCCGCATCGCTGGACGCCTTCATGGCTGTGGATGCAGTCCCACAAGCCTTCCTACCAGCTGAGTCGATCCATCGGCTTTCTTTATCGGGCGGTACGGTGGAGGACGGAGAGGTAGAATGTAACTTCCTGGCCGCCGGGTGTCGGAAGCCTGGGCAGCGAGAACGACCTCGGAGGAACCGGAGGCGGCTTGTCTGCTGGTAGCGGAGGTCGAGGCATAGTGTGTGGCAGTGGCGGTAGAGGAGGAGGGTCCCTCGGAGGGAGACCCCTCGGCAATGGAGGCGGGGGTGTAACCGGTCTCTGTGACGGAGTATACACCATGGAATATCACGAGCCCGGTGATCCGTCTTCCTTCCCAGCCTGGGACGTAGGTGAACGCCCCATGGCGCCAGAACGCCTTCTCCGTCTCCTCGGCGTCGAAGAACGGCGACCGGACGGCGAGCGTCGGTCCCTCAACGTCGAACGTCCTTTTCTCGTCGACCGTTTCCCCTTCAACGGCGAATTTCTCCTTGACGACGAGGATCCCCTCGACGACGATATTCTCCTTTACGCCAACGGCGAGCGGCGGTGTCACCGCGACGGCGAGCGCCGACGCCGGGCTTTTCGACGTCGACTCCGACGAGGACGACGACGAAATCGTCACAGGAGACCTCGACGGCGGTCTGTTCAGTTCCTTCGACGTCGAGCGTCGACGGCGCTTTGACCCAGAGCCCTGGGGAGACGGGGAACAGACTGTAGTCATCCCTCTCGATGTCGTAGTCGGTGCAATTGACCCAGACGGAGAATGGTGACGCTTGCTGGTCTTCCTGCCCCTGGGGAGCCCCCCAGAGGCCTCAGCACGGGCACAGGAAGCCCCTCCAGACCCACCTTGCGCCTTCAGCCTTCTTTCCTCAAGGCCCTGAAGCCTGATCTTCTTTCTGTCCTTCAGGGTCCTGCCAGAGAAGCCCCGACAAATCCCACACTCCTCTGGGACATGGGAAGAAGGAAGGCAGAGGATACACACCTCATGGGGATCTGATTTGGCCTTCTTCCTGGAGCACTCCGGGCATTTGTCAAATAATGCAGGCATATTTGACATCCAAAGAGTGGAAAAAAACAAGAAGAAAGGCCCCAAAGTACTTAGAAAGCACTCAACTTGACAAAAAAGTGAAACAAGCATTTGTAATGCAATAGGTTTCGCATTTGCGAGAGTTTGAGCTATTGGCATTGTAAATGACAAAGCCTTTTATTTATGCGTTTGAAAACCTGCAAGCTGTGCCTAAACAAGCACTTTGTACTTATAGTTCATGCTTATGAGAAGCAGGACTGGCAGTCGCTTTTACTGCAAGCCTTGCTTTTCGTAAGTAAGGACTATACGTACAAAGTGTGTGTTTATGCGCCGCTTTCAGGTTTTCAAAACAAATTAATAAAAGGCATTGTCATTTACAATGCCAATAGCTCCAACTCTCAAATGCGAGACCTATTGCATTGCAAATGCTTGTTGCTGTGGCAGACACTGGGTCTGTGACTGAAGGCAAGGGAGGCAGAGTACAGGAGTCTGAAGAGCCTGTTGAGGCTCAGACGGGGACTGATGTATGCTGGTCCTTGTGTGTGAAGCGCTTTGCAGGTGTGTGTCTGGATCTTAAATTTTCGTTTCTTGGGTACAGGTTGCGAGTGGAGTTTCTTCAGGTAGGGGTTATGTTTTTCTAGCAAAGTTTTTAAGCTTAGTATTGTCACAGTGCCATCCATGCCAAGCCAGAAAGGCACACAGTTTTTTTCTATTTCTGCAGCAAAGTCTTTAAGCAGAGAATTAGTGCAAGAATCTTTTGCAAATTGCACAGCCAGTAATGTGCATTTGTGCATCCTTTTCAAGTTATCAGGAGCCCAATTTGTGCATGATACCGAGTTTGCAAACTTTAAATGAAGAAAAACATATCACTAGCCCATGTTGTTCCCCATTCCAATGTGTGCAAACATGGTATTTGCTCCTTGCTCCCAAGATTTGTGACAGGTTTCAACTGCAACAATTCACAGAACAAACACCTTTGATTTGTGCACACATTGAAACCCTTTTTGGAGACCAACAAAAGTTAATTCCATACAGAATTACCGGGATGGTCGTGATTGGGTCCTCTTGAGTATTCAGGTGATTTTTAGAAAAACGTTCACAGGGACACAATAAAATGATATTCCCCTGTACATACTAAAAGATGCCTTCTGACATTTACTTAGAGAGCCATAATGACGCTATCTCTTTCTCTGGCATACGCAACCACAAGCACTCACACGTGGAACGTACACACATACACACACTAGCACGCACACACTAAAGGCATTTATTGCAAAAGACACGTCCTAAAATGCGAAGGTATGGTTTAGTGTTTATGTGTCCACACTGTGAATTTCTGAAAGTGATGGATCTTTTTGTAATGTCCAATTTTCGTTGCTGTCAGAATACCCAAAACTGTGAAGAAAAAGCCCACACGAAGTTCACTGAACAGCGTCATTTTCCTCACCCTCCTAGAAAAGTTGTCAAAGGTGAAAAGTGCAAACTTCACACAGTGCTATCCTTAACACGGCGAATCCCCGGAGATTTACTGTGATAAGATGACAGATACAGCATGCATTGTTCAAGAGGGTGTAAAAGCAATAGACAGCTGTGGAGATAAAAGAGAACACGGGTTGACGGGCAGCCCTCCATCCCTGCACAATAGTAGTACACCCATGAGGAGAAACCCCTGTCTGTCCCGGTAATAAACATCCAGTGTCAATGTCTCAGTTGCTGATGTGAGGTGTCACTTATTTTTATAGCAATCGCGGCTGTTTTAGTTCCACAGTTAACTGCCTCCGCAATGAAACAGATGATGACTGGTCAAAATATTCTTGTTGCATTAATGACGGACAAAGGGTTACATAGATAGTAATATACGTCGGGTGCTGGATAATGGATTTTGTGATGGCAACCAATCGGAGATAGTAAGGGTAGATGAAGTCGCCGAGGTGTCCCACATAGATAAGAAGAACAAGCAACGGTGTTCAAGAGGGTGTAAAAGCAATAGACAGCTGTGGAGATAAAAGAGAACACGGGTTGACGGGCAGCCCTCCATCCCTGCACAATAGTAGTACACCCATGAGGAGAAACCCCTGTCTGTCCCGGTAATAAACATCCAGTGTCAATGTCTCAGTTGCTGATGTGAGGTGTCACTTATTTTTATAGCAATCGCGGCTGTTTTAGTTCCACAGTTAACTGCCTCCGCAATGAAACAGATGATGACTGGTCAAAATATTCTTGTTGCATTAATGACGGACAAAGGGTTACATATATAGTAATATACGTCGGGTGCTGGATAATGGATTTTGTGCTGGCAACCAATCGGAGATAGTAAGGGTAGATGGAGGTCGTCGAGGTGTCCCACAAAGATAAGAAGAACAAGCAACGGAGAGTGAAAGGGGAGGGGGGCGGTAACGGGGAGGGGGGCGGAACGGACACACGGGGAGGGGGGCGGAACGGACAGCGGGAGGGGGCGGGAACTTAATGACGGACAAAGGGTTACATATATAGTAATATACGTCGGGTGCTGGATAATGGATTTTGTGCTGGCAACCAATCGGAGATAGTAAGGGTAGATGAAGTCGTCGAGGTGTCCCACAAAGATAAGAACAAGCAACGGAGAGTGAAAGGGGAGGGGGGCGGTAACGGGGAGGGGGGCGGAACGGACACACGGGGAGGGGGGCGGAACGGACAGCGGGAGGGGGTGGGAACTTAATGACGGACAAAGGGTTACATATATAGTAATATACGTCGGGTGCTGGATAATGGATTTTGTGATGGCAACCAATCGGAGATAGTAAGGGTAGATGAAGTCGTCGAGGTGTCCCACATAGATAAGAAGAACAAGCAACGGAGAGTGAAAGGGGAGGGGGGCGGTAACGGGGAGGGGGGCGGAACGGACACACGGGGAGGGGGGCGGAACGGACAGCGGGAGGGGGCGGGAACGGGGCACAGGACAGCGAGGGGGGGGAGGGCGGGAACGGGGCACAGGACAGCGAGGGGGGGAGGGCGGGAACGGGGCACAGGACAGCGAGGGGGGGGAGGGCGGGAACGGGGCACAGGACAGCGAGGGGGGGGAGGGCGGGAACGGGGCACAGGACAGCGAGGGGGGGGGGGCGGGAACGGGGCACAGGACAGCGAGGGGGGGCGGGAACAGCACACGGTCAAAAACAAGCACTCACCCACCTGGACTTCCTCCAACGTCGGTCGGCCGCAGAATGAGAGCAACATGGCGCCGAAAAAAACAAAAACAACTCCGCCCACCGCCGCATGACTCCACAGAGGGAACGCCCAGGGAAAAAATCGAGGGAACGCCCACGAATCTGGTCCGTGAATGACGGACAGATCTCTGTTCCAATGGCTAGCCTCCATTTATGGAGCTAGCCAATTGGACAGGGGGGCGTATTCCCTTGTCCTTACTGGAATCAAGAGATTTCTCTGGAGGCGGAGCTAAGAGCTCCGCCCTCCAGCGAAACCTAAAAATCACCAATAAACCCTTGAAAAGGGAGAGCTCAATGCTCCAGGGTCCTGCTTGCAGGAGCCGGAAAAAAGAACTGAAAGTAAAAGGGACCTGCAGTGCATTCTGGGATACTGTGAAGTTCTGGAAAGTTCTCTTAAAGGCACAGTATCCTGTTCTGAACCACATAATGGCAGCCTATGGGGCTTGTCTGTCCATGTCTTCCTCTCTATCATTCCAGAGGGATTTTGCTGTTAAAGCAAGGGAAATATGGACAGGCTTTGCTGTTTGTGGATTTTTGGTGGAATTTCTAGTTGAAATACTGGACAGTGTAGCCTGTGGATATAGGCTGCATTATCGGTCTTTAATTCTCTCTTAAGTGTCTGTGCAGTTCTGCATTTTGCGACACTTTAAGAGATTATTTTTGATTGCTCCGGGGTCCACGCACATGGGCGGGACTATTCACTAGATTATGACTATACACAGAGATCCCCTACTACAGAACTTGATTCTTAGTTGACTTATTGCATTGTCATTCGGGCAGGGGTGAGGTCCGTGTTTTTAAATTCATGTTTAAAAACTATCACTTTTACCTCTAAATGCACTCCTAATCTGATGGAGTGAAGTGAAACGCTTAGTCATGATAAACACTTCTGAATGTTGGCTCTCCTCATATTTTGGTATGACTTTTGTTGCATTATTTACACTGCACACATTTCATGGCTCAGCTCGTGCATGGCCTTGGAGCCAAGCCAGACCTTTGGCTCGGCCCTGGCTCGACTCTCCCTGGGAATCTGCTGGCTTGCCTGCCTCTATTATACACACAAAACCACTGGCCAAGGTCCTGGGGTCTAGACGGGGAGAGCTCTGCTGAAAAAACAAAAGCCTGACCTTTTCATTGGCAAAAAGTGGTCGTAAAGTGCGCTCTAACTTTTTGCGAAGGGAAAATAATTTTGCGACTCACCCTATTTACTAATCAGACGCTTCACCCAAATTCCAAAGACTATGGGATTGCTTTTCTGACCTAACTCATCCATATTCAGGAGGTAGGTTGCAACCTACAGCAAATGGATGCCATCACTGCAGACTAACTACCATGCCCGTGATCACATATGAAGTTATTTTTTTAATAAATACAATAAAAAACAAACACAGTTTGCTTCCTTAAAGTAAAAGGGGCTAAATTTAAAAATAAACTTTTCACAATGGGAAGAGAGTCCCAAAGAGATTCATTTGGAAATGGGTTATCACAATCCTTGACGTAAATGTCAGGTTTTTTTTACAACTGGATTTTGTTGCAAAACTTCACGCATACCTTAACGAACCGGTATTTGAAAGGGGCAACCTAAACAGGCCCCTTCCAAAGAGCGAACGGTTACCGAATTTCAAATGCATCTGGTACATAACAAGAAACCATTTTTGTGGTCCTAAACCCAGTCAATGATTTTGTGAACAACAGCCTTTGCAACCAAAAAATGGCGTTGCACATCAGGCCCAAAATGAGCTGTCTCGTCAGGATGTCTACAACACTGTTCTTGGACATGGGAGTTCAATCTCCACACTCATACAGTGCTTTGTCTCTTTCCACAGACACCGCCTGGAGGGGTGGCGGGATTCAATGCCCATGCTCGTTTTTGGTCCATATAGAGGGATGAACTCTGGAAGCATCAGGGGGTAATTCGCTGTCACTCTTTTTAGGTCTCGGCTAGCGTAGGCTGTGCTTGCCCAGTCTTGCTGGCGAGATTTTATGTTTTCTAGTACGGGCTTAAACAAGCCAGCTCTTCTCCATTGGCTGGCTTCCTAAACGGCGGCCAGCAACTGGAGAAGTGCTTTGTCTGTCACTTTAAGCCCCGTCCGTTTCGGATCGAGGGGCGTGTTTTTTCATGTCCTTTCTCTCTGTGACGTCTTCAGGAAAAAACACACCCCCCAATCGCAAAAGGACGGGGCTTACAGACATGGCGAGTGCTTAAACACTTTGCCCGAGGCCGTCATCAAAGGGAGGCCGGAATCACCACCGCGGGTCCCGGGCCGCTGTTGGGAGAAGTGCGTGTAATTTTAACACCGTGCTGTGCCCAAAAAATATCACAGTTGCACAGTGGTAGCGTGGCCAAGGCAGAGTCCGAGGAGAAGAGAAAAACCGCTGACGTCACCGCTGGGATTGGCCCCAGCCATCAGGGATACCCGCATCATCATAGGAGTGCCGCATCTGGATTGGTCCTAGTCCCGGGGATTCTTACAGCGTCATCAGCCTGCTGCGCTGGGATTGGCTCAGCCTTGAGGGCTTCCCCGCGCGCAGGCCTGGAGGCGGAGCTGTACCGAGGACCGGGGAGCCTCTCGGAAAAGAAACCTTATCTGCTGGGAAGACGCCTCGCATTCCACGGACGGCCCAGCATCCGCCTGCCAGGTAACTAAGACGGGAGCTCGCGCCCTCCCCCCCTGCAGTGATCTCCCCGCGCGTCATTTTGTAGCAACCAACAGAAGAATATTCTTTCATGAACATGGAACATGTATTGGGTTGGACTGGCGATTGACACACTAGTTTCTTGCAATTAAGAACTTGATTGTCCACCTGGTGCTGTATTAAGTTTAAAATGCTTTCCACGTTTTACCCACTTATTAAGATGTTTTTTTCAGTAGTTGATGACGTAGGATCCAATCCGGCATATGTCATCTGTCCTCCTATTTGAAGCTCCAATATATCCGTGTAGACCGACCAAACTTGTTTCATTTTTCCGATTTATCCACCAAACATTTTAGCCATCTGCCTTACGCTACAGCTGTCTGCAGGTAACATATCTGCCCAGGTGTACAATAGCTATTTATGTAAATTACTTATTTTTTGCCACGTCTCCAACTACTTTGACACCAATTTCCAACTAAATATAGTATACTTCAGTTTTTGGCTAGTCACGTGGAAGTCATCCTTTTCAGGTACGTTGTTTCATTTCTGCCTGCTTTGTAGTACACCCGAGCAGCTGCACGAAAACCCCTTTAGAAATGATAATGTAGTCAAGGGAATCAAATAGCTACATTGCTAGTGCATCACACAAAAGGATATGGCGAGGGTTACGTACACGCGGACTCAGTCAAACCCTGTTCAAAAGAAGACATTATTATATTTTAACAGGTAACAGCAAAAGCTCATTTTTGTGCAGGGTGTTATATGAATATGCAGGGCATAACCCGAGGTTTCTCAACGCTTTTTTACAGTGTTTGTATTTAGTATATGTAGGCCCAAGAGCCATAATAAAGACACTATTATATCCATCATCATCTTCATTACGATTGTGGTGCGTTCCTAATCCATGTTTTGCGTTTGTGCCACACACTTTTGTATCTCTATTTTTCCTGACTGCTGACTTAATTGCTGCCCCTCTTCATTTTAACGAATGCAAGTAATTTAACACAATTCAGCTTAGTATTGTACTGACCAACCTCGTGGCAACAACGATGAAGTTACCCAGTTATGACCACAGGTAGCAGAGATACTAAAGCATTGGATGCTTGCTCATAGTGCACTTCATGGTTGCATTATTTATATTTGCATAGTGCACACCAGTAAACATAATATCTATTTCTATCTAGTACTTTTCATTACTCACTACTAGTCTGTCTCTACTACTCACTAACTCCTGCATGCTCTCTACACACTATCTACTACTCACTCTATACTACTCTCCACTAATCTACACTACTCACTAACTACTATTGCTTACAACTCACTCACTCCTACTCTATACAAGTATACTCTCTATTAATCAACTAGTCACTCTCTACTAACTATTAATCACCGCTAATACTCTCTAATGCTTACCTATTGCCATTGTAAATGACAATACCATTTATTTATCGGTTTAAAAAAAAAACAATAAATGAAAAAAATGCCATTTGCAATGCCAATAGCTCTAACTTTAACAAAGACGAGACCATTGCATTGTAAATGCTATCCCTAGTCTCTCTCTCTGGAGAGAGCGGGACATCTACCAAAAATTGGCACGGATAGCAATGCACTTCTGAATAAGGCGGATGAGACTCCATTACTTTTTACCCCATACGCCCAACTTAAATAAGTCTCTTTGTCTTTTGGGGAGAGCTGGGGCGATGTGTGGAATGGTGCACCCCTCTCCCCTTTACAGTCTATCCCTGTATCTGAAGGACCAATTTGAGGGTCAGGGGTACTCCCTCTTCACGCCCATCCCATCCTTGGCCTCTCTTCTGAGAGGACAGAGGATTGTCACACTGAACGGGATACAGCATTCTCGGTAATGTGGAAAGGGAGGGTGAAAAAAAGCACACAGACCACATTGTGTGGATAATTGGAAACGCAGCTCTTCAAGTGCTGTCAATCTAGTTTCTTCCGTCAGCGGCGACAACAATTTAGAAACGTTTTCTTCCAAATCGGTTTCTTGATCTAAAAAAAGCCCGTCTCAGCACCCATCCGTCCACCTCCCTGAGCCTGGGCCTGCATCTCCTGCCAGACAGCTCCGGAGGAGATCAAAGTGGGGCAGCGTGGCATCGGTGATCCATCACTCCGCCCTGGCCCAGATCCACTCACAATGAGGCTAAAGGCACACCTGTAAGGAGGGGAGGGCGAGAAGGGAAGACCTGAGGAGGGGGGAAGGATGGGAGAGGAACGGAGAAAAGAGGAGAAACATGAGAGGGGGCAGAGTGGAGGGGAAGGGTGCAGAGAGGAAAACAGTGGGTACTAGGAGAATGTGTGAGGGCTAAAAAATGGAACAAAATGGGAGAGAAACAAAGAGGAAAAGGAAGAGACACGAGGTAGCAGAGGGATACAGGTGAGAAAATAGGTAATTAAGGGGCGAGGATGAATGTGGATGGGAAAGAGGAAAGAACAAGAAGCAGAGACCAGGAAGGTGGAGGGTGCGGCGGGAAGAGGAGATTAGAATAGCTGATGGGGGGGGGGGGGGGGGGGAGTTGAGGGTGGAAAGAGGATTCGAAGGAAATAAGGGAGAAGAGGGAAGAAAGGGGGTGAAGCGTGAGATGATGGTGCCTGTCCACCACAATGCTTGGCCCAGGCCCGTCCTGTAACGTGCAGGGGCGCGCCAAGTGCGCTCTCACACCACGCATAGGACTACGATCCTGCCCTAGAGCCAGGACTGAGTGGCGCTGGCAGTGTATGGTGTTTGGATCACTTGTAGTGTGGTTAAACCTGCGTCTCTGTGCCAGTGAGTGCAGGGTTTACTGACCCCTCTCGTGAAAAGTGCAGCAGAAGCATGCACTGCCATCGACTGGGTATGTCAAGAGTGTGTGTACGTGCGGTACATGTATAGTAATAGGACTCCGTGTGGTGGATGAGTCCAAGCACTGGGGCCAGTGACTCATTTTGAATGCCTCCGTTTAGAATAATGCAACAAGCATTGGAAATGCAATAGGTCTCGCACCATTAGAGTTAGTGCTTTTAGAATTGTTTATGGGGTTTTTTTGTCAATGTTTAGCATTTTTGTTTCCTGTAGCCAATGCTAAAGTATTACAAATAAAAAAAGCCATAAACATTTCTAAAAGCTCTAACTGAAATGGTCTGAGAACTATTGCACTGTGTGAGGGTGAGTGAGGGTGAGGGTGAGTGAGGGTGAGTGAGGGTGAGGGGTTGAGGGTGAGTGAGAGTGAGGGTGAGTGAGGGTGAGTGAGGGGGAGTGAGGGTGAGTGAGGGTGAGGGGTTGAGGTTGAGGGTGAGGTGTTGAGGGTGAGTGAGGGTGAGGGTGGGTGAGGGTGAGGGTGAGTGAGGTGTTGAGGGTGAGGGTGAGTGAGGGTGAGGGGTTTTGGGTGAGTGAGGGGGAGTAGTTGAGGCTGAGTGAGGGTGAGTGAGAGTGAGGGTGAGTGAGGGGGTGAGGGGTTGAGGGTGAGTGAGTGAGGGTGAGGGGTTGAGGGTGAGTGAGGGTGAGGGGTTGAGGGTGAGTGAGGGTTTGAGGGTGAGGGGTTGAGGGTGAGTGAGGGTGAGGGGTTTTGGGTGAGTGAGGGGGAGTAGTTGAGGCTGAGTGAGGGTGAGTGAGAGTGAGGGTGAGTGAGGGGTTGAGGGTGAGGGGTTGAGGGTGAGTGAGGATGAGTGAGAGTGAGGGTGAGTGAGGGGTTGAGGGTGAGGGGTTGAGGGTGAGTGAGGGTTTGAGGGTGAGGGGTTGAGGGTGAGTGAGGGTGAGTGAGGGTGAGGGTGAGGGTGAGGGGTTGAGGGGGAGGGGTCGAGGGGGAGGGGTTGAGGGTGAGTGAGGGTGAGGGGTTGAGGGTGAGTGAGGGTGAGGGTGAGTGAGGGTGAGGGTGAGTGAGGGTGAGGGGTTGAGGGTGAGTGAGGGTGAGGGTGAGGCTGAGGGGTTGAGGGTGAGTGAGAGTGAGTGTTGTGAGAGAGGGGTGATGAGGCCTGGTTGTTGTGAGAGAGGGGTGATGAGTCCTGGTTGTTTTGAGGTACAGCTGATGAGGCCTGGTTGTTGTGCGCTCTGTGTATTTTCACATGGCGTTCTACATTCTTAATGGAGTGCCTGTAACTGTATATTCCACTCAGTTATCTCCAGTTGCATCTGGAGATCAACCTGGGCGGACGCCTTAGCTGTGCTGCAATAAACCTGCTTGTCTTCTTATCGTGGATTTGGCATCATTGTAATAAAGTCGTTCACTAAAAGAATTACATGAAATTACATTGGGAGATGAGGGTTGGAGGCGAGCTAGTGAGAGAAAGAAGAGGGCCGGCTTTCTGTGTGGAAATGAACACAGAACTGCAGCGGCTCCACTGTGGCGTCTGATAACAAATATTAAACATTATTTATCAGCATTGGGAGCCATTGAGAATGTAACCAGTGATTAGTGCTTATCTACTTCCATCGGATTTCCATTGTCTGCTGCGCAGCGCTCCTAGAGCAATGTTTTGTGCAGCAGGCGCTTAACAACCCCCTTCCCCATGTGTAAATGCACACGCACTATAACTCACTGCAAAGCGTTAAATGTCGCTTCGCCCAACAAATATTCATGACTTGCTGATTGTAGCGAATAAAGCAGATATAAGGCTGGAGACATTGTAGGCGGTGTGAAAAAGCTATGCTGCTTTCTGCCACGCCTATTCCTAATGCTGACATGACATTTTCCGATTACGGCCTCAGGAACGTTTTGGAACTTTGTTTCCTGTGACCGCAAAAACGCAACAGGCTGTTGAACAGCGGCCACCACTGACAGCTTCTGAATGACAGCAAAGTAAATAAAGAGATGGGCGAGCCGCGCAGAACAAAAGAAAGGCATGCTACCGCCATTATTAAAGATGAATAAAGGCACGCGCCGCCATTGTTAATGATGAAGCTACCCAACAAAAAAAAAAATGCAGTAAAACTTTCATTGAATAATTAAAATGTATCAACACATAAAAATGATCATCACTCCCCTAATTGTGCTACTAGATTGCATTAACCAGTTTCGCTGTCGGTGCCCCTCAGCTGAGATTTCAGGGAGAGTGTGTACCCACTGAAAGAACCTCCAGTAACCTCTTTCTTGTTCGTTCTCTGAGGTTCACGGCACAGGAGGACGTTAGTTACGAAGAAGCTGTGGCATGCAGTTACTGTGATTGGAACCTCTGTGCGGAGGAGCATGCGTGGGCTGCTAAAGGGGGCTGGTGGTGTGAAGGTGGCTTAATAGTCTGAAGCAGTAAGGTTAGGAACACGGATGTAAAGGGTACAGCTACAGGAACGTGAAAGCCAGCAGCATGCTTGCCTGAGCCAGAGAAACACTCACAAAGGGAGGAGAGCAAGCATCTGTATACATTAAAGTAAGGCACCCATGAATTGGGTGCCGCTCTAAGCCAGGGAAACGCTCATTCAAATAAACAAGCGAAAGGATCGGAGACACGGCGGGTAAAATAAACAAAAAAAAAACGAAGCCGGAGGGAAGAGAGGGGAGGGGGAGGAGAAATGCGACACGGTGGGAAGGGGAGGGGGCGGAGCGGGTCAAATCAACAAACAAGCCGAAGGGAAGAGAGGGGAGGGGGGAGGAGAAATGCGATACTAGATTGCATTAACCAGTTTCGCTGTCGGTGCCCCTCAGCTGAGATTTCAGGGAGAGTGTGTACCCACTGAAAGAACCTCCAGTAACCTCTTTCTTGTTCGTTCTCTGAGGTTCACGGCACAGGAGGACGTTAGTTACGAAGAAGCTGTGGCATGCAGTTACTGTGATTGGAACCTCTGTGCGGAGGAGCATGCGTGGGCTGCTAAAGGGGGCTGGTGGTGTGAAGGTGGCTTAATAGTCTGAAGCAGTAAGGTTAGGAACACGGATGTAAAGGGTACAGCTACAGGAACGTGAAAGCCAGCAGCATGCTTGCCTGAGCCAGAGAAACACTCACAAAGGGAGGAGAGCAAGCATCTGTATACATTAAAGTAAGGCACCCATGAATTGGGTGCCGCTCTAAGCCAGGGAAACGCTCATTCAAATAAACAAGCGAAAGGATCGGAGACACGGCGGGTAAAATAAACAAAAAAAAAGAGGGGCGGGGGGAGGAGAAATGCGACACGGTGGGAAGGGGAGGGGGCGGAGCGGGTCAAATCAACAAACAAGCCGAAGGGAAGAGAGGGGAGGGGGGAGGAGAAATGCGACACGGTAAACAAAGACGGACATGCACGCGCCCGTGACTTTTAAGGTCAATGCGCATGCGCATAAGCTTAATGCGCATGCGCATTGACCTTAAAAGTCACGGGCACTGCAAGGAATCGCCACGATTCCTTGCAGTGTGGATAAAGAGTGGATAACTCGCAATACTCTCGCCTTGCTCGATGCGCATGCGCATCGACAGACGAGACCTAAAAAGAGCAGTTGATGGACTGAATGCAGAACAATGTCATACACTCATCCCAGTACAGAGATCTGAGCCTAAATCCATTGTTTTTTTTGCTCACCATGCCATTCCAGTTAGGACCCAGCCATATGCAAATTAGCCTCGACACTGCGCCCAATGGGAACAGTCCAGCCCGAACTGCCTGGCCAGGTCCTCCCTGGACTGGAAACAAGCATCCTAGGACCGTTTTCGGGCTTTCAGCCCTCATCAGCCAGGATAGCTTGACTCCGTTTAGCATAATGCAAAACGGAGAGTTATGTTATGTTATTTGTTTTTTTTGTACCGCGCACAGCTGCCCCAGCAAAGGGGCGTCCTGGCGCCTTGAGAAGGTAAAACACAACACATCATCTAAAAGGAGTGACACAGCTTGCTTTGATAGTGAAAGTGCACTGCCTGCATTCCTCTGGCTGGAGGGTGGAAATTCAGACACTGAAATGAGTAGGGAGAAGGGCCACCGTCAGAAATTCCACATGCCCTCGTTAGCAAAGGACTGCTGATTAGTTGTAAGCACTGACATTTGGCAGATGTGGTAGAGGATAAGGCTTGAACTCGCAGTATCTTTTGTACAAGGTTAGGATGCTTCGACGCCCGGCCTACTTATCCATCCCGCTCAGATTACTGCTTCATGGTTGAGATGCAGAGATCTCACACTTCACTGTGCCCATGGTTTGGATGTTTCTGCTTGGAATCCGCCTCAATACCACCTGCTGTGAGGAAAATCACTTTGCACCAAGGCTGTGTGTGGAGAGCAACCTGAAAATGCCATAAGAAAGGCAACCATTCCAACCCATTCGGAAGCCGCAGACAGTGAATCCACCTGCACTGGCTGTAAGATGTGTACACACGTGGGATCGAAACCACCCACTCTGTCCCAGTAACAAGTTCTTTATGAGCAGGGAAGGCAGTGTTCTCTGTGCTCAGACTGCGGTGTGCCTACGGGTGATCCAGCCCCCTGAACCAGGAGCCAGTCTCCCAGAAATGAGGGGGCATCCCTTGAAGTCAGCACTTTCTGCTGGGGGCAGCCGAGGGTCTGCATGGAAGCATGCCTTCTGAGAGAGGGAAGGAGTGTGCCTGGCCCTGCCGGAAGAGAGAGTGGCCAGGACAAAAAGCCCAAAGTGTTCCTGGAGTGGGGAAAAGCCAGACAGTGAGAGACTGCTGTGGAGCGACTCACACATGAAGAGGATCCCCCGGTGTCCCTCATGAACCACATTAAGGGCCAGATGAAGGAGCCCTAATACCGGTCGGTAACGGCCGAAATTACAGAATTTTATGAATATTAGGCATTTGGGATGTAGGTGGCCTAAATTGCAAATTCGGTAATTTACCGATTCGGTATTTTAAGGAAATCGGTAAATTACAGATTCCTTAAAATACCAAATCGGTAAATTACCGAATTTGCAATGTAGGGAGCATTCAAATGAGTGCTTTTCCTATTTTAGGATTCGTTATTTACCACCAACTATAAGTTGGTGGTAAATTACGAATACCTTTGAAAATGCAAATCTGTGCATTTTCAACTGTGCCATGTGGCATGTATGTGTGCCACATCTGCACACAAGCAAGATTAAGGGGTGCAACAGGGTGTCAAAGTGACACCCTGGCACCCTTGAATGTGTCCCCCATTTTACCGAATCGGTATTTACCGATTCGGTAATTGCCATTCATTCCTATGGGCCTCCAGGCCGATATCGGTAATGTTTACTGATTTTTTTGCTACATAGCATTTACCGATTCTAAAATACCGAATCGGTAAAATTCGGTATTTTAGAATCGGTAAATGTACTTTACCTATATCTAGCCGCAAGTCTTCTACAAAAAGCAAGAAGCAAGATTGGTAGCCCCCTGCGGCTGCCACATCAGATCCCCTTTGCACCAGCAACACATACGTGTGCACCCTGACCGATCAGAGGTCACAACTGCTGAGCCCACGTCCCATCTGCACCCGGCATGCAGCCACAGATGGAAGCTACGGCAGAAGGCTGCTGCACTGAGATTCTCTAAAGTCTTCAAGTTCCTAGCTAAGCTGCTGCTACGACCCCAGAGCTCTGGAGCCGCCACCACAAGAGAGGGACCACTGCATGCATCCGCCCCACACCAGTCAGGACTCGTACACCCCACATACCTAACTTTGGCAGACTGAGAACTGAGTGCAGACGAGAGGCTGGGAAGCAGGCTGGAGCTTGCTGCATGCATGAAGACTTTCTGTAAGAGTAGTGCATGGCTGGAAAAGCAAACAGAAATTGTGGGTGCATGACTGCATTAGGAGTGACAGAATTATTGCACCCGAGCAAAGTCAGAATCATCTCCAGGAATCCCTGTCATAAAGCGACTCTACTCAAATAATGTACTCAAATGTGTCCCACCTAGATTCATGAGCAGGATTTGAACTCTGTATTACATTTTCTATTGCATTCGCCTATTTGTGCTGTGTGGCATTAAATAATATGCGACTAGAGTACTTTTCTTACGTAAAAAGCAGCTCTGGTCTTGACAATACTTTAATGTGTCTGATGGTTGATCTTTGAGTTCTGAGCTTTAGTCCCCCGCGCTAACCCCTTGAGAACTTTTTGACTTACAAGGCACAGTTTGCAGGACCACAGTGGGACAGATACCAGGAAACCAGTGGCAAACCACAACTGCAGCGGTTGGGGCCCCGGTCTGTCCTGTGGTTCCGTGAACCGGGTGTAAGAGAAACAAAAAGCAAGATTGGGCAGCGGATAGATTCAGTGAGAACAAGCTCAGCTGAGACTATATGGGGAAGGTTTAGCCAAGCTCTGCCGAGAAGATGCGCTGGGCAGTTAAGCCAAGCTCTGCAGAGGAGTTGCAGGTTTAGCCAAGCTCTGCCGAGGAGATGCGTGGGGCAGGTTTAGCCGAGGACTGCAGAGGAGATGCGTGGGGCAGGTTTAGCCAAGCGCTGCAGAGGAGATGCGTGGGGCAGGTTTAGCCGAGGACTGCAGAGGAGATGCGTGGGGCAGGTTTAGCCAAGCGCTGCAGAGGAGATGCGTGGGGCAGGTTTAGCCAAGCGCTGCAGAGGAGATGCGTGGGGCAGGTTTAGCCAAGCGCTGCAGAGGAGATGCGAGGGCAGGTTTAGCCATGCGCTGCCGAGGAGGTGCGTGGGAAAGGTTTAGCCAAGCACTGCTGAGGAGATGCGAGGGCAGGTTTAGCCAAGCGCTGCCGACGAGATGAGTGGGGCAGGTTTAGCCAAGCGCTGCAGAGGAGATGCGTGGGGCAGTTTTAGCCAAGCGCTGCCGACGAGATGAGTGGGGCAGGTTTAGCCAAGCGCTGCAGAGGAGATGCGTGGGAAAGGTTTAGCCAAGCGCTGCAGAGGAGTTGCAGGTTTAGCCAAGCTCTGCCGAGGAGATGCGTGGGGCAGGTTTAGCCGAGGACTGCAGAGGAGATGCGTGGGGCAGGTTTAGCCAAGCGCTGCAGAGGAGATGCGTGGGGCAGGTTTAGCCAAGCGCTGCAGAGGAGATGCGTGGGGCAGGTTTAGCCAAGCGCTGCAGAGGAGATGCGTGGGGCAGGTTTAGCCAAGATCTGCTGAGGAGATGCGAGGGCAGGTTTAGCCATGCGCTGCCGAGGAGATGCGTGGGAAAGGTTTAGCCGAGGACTGCAGAGGAGATGCGTGGGGCAGGTTTAGCCAAGCGCTGCAGAGGAGATGCGTGGGGCAGGTTTAGCCAAGCGCTGCAGAGGAGATGCGTGGGGCAGGTTTAGCCAAGCGCTGCAGAGGAGATGCGTGGGGCAGGTTTAGCCAAGCGCTGCAGAGGAGATGCGTGGGGCAGGTTTAGCCAAGCGCTGCAGAGGAGATGCGTGGGGCAGGTTTAGCCAAGCGCTGCAGAGGAGATGCGTGGGAAAGGTTTAGCCAAGCGCTGCAGAGGAGTTGCAGGTTTAGCCAAGCTCTGCCGAGGAGATGCGTGGGGCAGGTTTAGCCGAGGACTGCAGAGGAGATGCGTGGGGCAGGTTTAGCCAAGCGCTGCAGAGGAGATGCGTGGGGCAGGTTTAGCCAAGCGCTGCAGAGGAGATGCGTGGGGCAGGTTTAGCCAAGCGCTGCAGAGGAGATGCGTGGGGCAGGTTTAGCCAAGATCTGCTGAGGAGATGCGAGGGCAGGTTTAGCCATGCGCTGCCGAGGAGATGCGTGGGAAAGGTTTAGCCAAGCGCTGCCGACGAGATGCGTGGGGCAGGTTTAGCCAAGCTCTGCTTAGGAGATGCGTGGGGCAGGTTTAGCCAAGCTCTGCTTAGGAGATGCGTGGGGCAGGTTTAGCCAAGCTCTGCTGAGGAGATGCGTGGGGCAGGTTTAGGCAAGCTCTGCTGAGGAGATGCGTGGGGCAGGTTTAGGCAATCTCTGGTGAGGAGATGCGTGGGGCAGGTTTAGCAATCTCTGCTGAGGAGATGCACGGCGCAGGTTTAGCAATCTCTGCTGAGGAGATGCAGGCGCAGGTTTAGCAATCTCTGCTGAGGAGATGCACGGCGCAGGTTTAGCAATCTCTGCTGAAGAGATGCACGGGGCAGGTTTAGCAATCTCTGCTGAAGAGATGCACGGGGCAGGTTTGGCAATCTCTGCTGAAGAGATGCACGGGGCAGGTTTGGCAATCTCTGATGTGGAGATGCACGGAGCGGGTTTGGCCAGCTCTGCTGAGGAGATGCACAGGGCAGGTTTGGCCAGCTCTGCTGTGGAGATGCACGGGGCAGGTTTAGCAATCTCTGCTGAAGAGATGCACGGGGCAGGTTTAGCAATCTCTGCTGAAGAGATGCACGGGGCAGGTTTAGCAATCTCTGCTGAAGAGATGCACGGGGCAGGTTTAGCAATCTCTGATGTGGAGATGCACGGGGCAGGTTTAGCAATCTCTGATGTGGAGATGCACGGAGCGGGTTTGGCCAGCTCTGCTGTGGAGATGCACGGAGCGGGTTTGGCCAGCTCTGCTGTGGAGATGCACGGAGCGGGTTTGGCCAGCTCTGCTGTGGAGATGCACGGAGCGGGTTTGGCCAGCTCTGCTGTGGAGATGCACGGAGCGGGTTTGGCCAGCTCTGCTGTGGAGATGCACGGAGCGGGTTTGGCCAGCTCTGCTGTGGAGATGCACGGAGAGGGTTTGGCCAGCTCTGCTGTGGAGATGCACGGAGAGGGTTTGGCCAGCTCTGCTGTGGAGATGCACAAAGCAGGTTTGGCCAGCTCTGCTGTGGAGATGCAAGGAGCGGGTTTGGCCAGCTCTGCTGTGGAGATGCAAGGAGCGGGTTTGGCCAGCTCTGCTGTGGAGATGCAAGGAGCGGATTTGGCCAGCTCTGCTGTGGAGATGCAAGGAGCGGATTTGGCCAGCTCTGCTGTGGAGATGCAAGGAGCGGGTTTGGCCAGCTCTGCTGTGGAGATGCACGGGGCAGGTTTGGCCAGCTCTGCTGTGGAGATGCACGGGGCAGGTTTGGCCAGCTCTGATGTGGAGATGCACGGAGCGGGTTTGGCCAGCTCTGCTGTGGAGATGCACAAAGCAGGTTTGGCCAGCTCTGTTGTGGAGATGCACGGGGCAGGTTTGGCCAGCTCTGCTGTGGAGATGCACGGAGCGGGTTTGGCCAGCTCTGCTGTGGAGATGCACGGAGCGGGTTTGGCCAGCTCTGCTGTGGAGATGCACGGAGCGGGTTTGGCCAGCTCTGCTGTGGAGATGCACGGAGCGGGTTTGGCCAGCTCTGCTGTGGAGATGCACGGAGCGGGTTTGGCCAGCTCTGCTGTGGAGATGCACGGAGCGGGTTTGGCCAGCTCTGCTGTGGAGATGCACGGAGCAGGTTTGGCCAGCTCTGCTGTGGAGATGCACGGAGCGGTTTTGGCCAGCTCTGCTGTGGAGATGCACGGAGCGGGTTTGGCCAGCTCTGCTGTGGAGATGCACAGAGCGGGTTTGGCCAGCTCTGCTGTGGAGATGCACAGAGCGGGTTTGGCCAGCTCTGCTGTGGAGATGCACAGAGCGGGTTTGGCCAGCTCTGCTGTGGAGATGCAAGGAGCGGGTTTGGCCAGCTCTGCTGTGGAGATGCAAGGAGCGGGTTTGGCCAGCTCTGCTGTGGAGATGCACGGAGCGGGTTTGGCCAGCTCTGCTGTGGAGATGCACGGGGCAGGTTTGGCCAGCTCTGCTGTGGAGATGCACAGAGCGGGTTTGGCCAGCTCAGCTGTGGAGATGCACAGAGCGGGTTTGGCCAGCTCAGCTGTGGAGATGCACAGAGCGGGTTTGGCCAGCTCTGCTGTGGAGATGCACAGAGCGGGTTTGGCCAGCTCTGCTGTGGAGATGCACAGAGCGGGTTTGGCCAGCTCTGCTGTGGAGATGCACAGAGCGGGTTTGGCCAGCTCTGCTGTGGAGATGCACGGAGCGGGTTTGGCCAGCTCTGCTGTGGAGATGCACGGAGCGGGTTTGGCCAGCTCTGCTGTGGAGATGCACGGAGCGGGTTTGGCCAGCTCTGCTGTGGAGATGCACGGAGCAGGTTTGGCCAGCTCTGCTGTGGAGATGCACGGATCGGGTTTGGCCAGCTCTGCTGTGGAGATGCACGGAGCGGGTTTGGCCAGCTCTGCTGTGGAGATGCACGGGGCAGGTTTGGCCAGCTCTGCTGTGGAGATGCACGGGGCAGGTTTGGCCAGCTCTGCTGTGGAGATGCACGGAGCGGGTTTGGCCAGCTCAGCTGTGGAGATGCACAGAGCGGGTTTGGCCAGCTCAGCTGTGGAGAGCACAGAGCGGGTTTGGCCAGCTCTGCTGTGGAGATGCAAGGAGCGGGTTTGGCCAGCTCTGCTGTGGAGATGCAAGGAGCGGGTTTGGCCAGCTCAGCTGTGGAGATGCACGGAGCGGATTTGGCCAGCTCAGCTGTGGAGATGCACGGAGCGGATTTGGCCAGCTCTGCTGTGGAGATGCACGGAGCGGATTTGGCCAGCTCAGCTGTGGAGATGCACGGAGCGGATTTGGCCAGCTCTGCTGTGGAGATGCACGGAGCGGGTTTGGCCAGCTCAGCTGTGGAGATGCAAGGAGCAGGTTTGGCCAGCTCTGCTGTGGAGATGCACGGAGCGGGTTTGGCCAGCTCTGCTGTGGAGATGCACGGAGCGGGTTTGGCCAGCTCTGCTGTGGAGATGCACGGAGCGGGTTTGGCCAGCTCAGCTGTGGAGATGCACAGAGCGGGTTTGGCCAGCTCAGCTGTGGAGAGCACAGAGCGGGTTTGGCCAGCTCTGCTGTGGAGATGCAAGGAGCGGGTTTGGCCAGCTCTGCTGTGGAGATGCAAGGAGCGGGTTTGGCCAGCTCAGCTGTGGAGATGCACGGAGCGGATTTGGCCAGCTCAGCTGTGGAGATGCACGGAGCGGATTTGGCCAGCTCTGCTGTGGAGATGCACGGAGCGGATTTGGCCAGCTCAGCTGTGGAGATGCACGGAGCGGGTTTGGCCAGCTCTGCTGTGGAGATGCACGGAGCGGGTTTGGCCAGCTCTGCTGTGGAGATGCACGGAGCGGGTTTGGCCAGCTCTGCTGTGGAGATGCACGGAGCGGGTTTGGCCAGCTCTGCTGTGGAGATGCACGGAGCGGGTTTGGCCAGCTCTGCTGTGGAGATGCACGGAGCGGGTTTGGCCAGCTCTGCTGTGGAGATGCACGGAGCGGGTTTGGCCAGCTCTGCTGTGGAGATGCACGGGGCAGGTTTGGCCAGCTCTGCTGTGGAGATGCACGGGGCAGGTTTGGCCAGCTCTGCTGTGGAGATGCACGGAGCGGGTTTGGCCAGCTCAGCTGTGGAGATGCACAGAGCGGGTTTGGCCAGCTCAGCTGTGGAGATGCACGGAGCGGGTTTGGCCAGCTCTGCTGTGGAGATGCACGGAGCGGGTTTGGCCAGCTCTGCTGTGGAGATGCACGGAGCGGGTTTGGCCAGCTCTGCTGTGGAGATGCACGGAGCGGGTTTGGCCAGCTCTGCTGTGGAGATGCACGGGGCAGGTTTGGCCAGCTCTGCTGTGGAGATGCACGGGGCAGGTTTGGCCAGCTCTGCTGTGGAGATGCACGGAGCGGGTTTGGCCAGCTCTGCTGTGGAGATGCACGGAGCGGATTTGGCCAGCTCAGCTGTGGAGATGCACGGAGCGGGTTTGGCCAGCTCTGCTGTGGAGATGCACGGAGCGGATTTGGCCAGCTCTGCTGTGGAGATGCACGGAGCGGGTTTGACCAGCTCAGCTGTGGAGAAGCACGGAGCGGGTTTGACCAGCTCTGCTGTGGAGAAGCACGGAGCGGGTTTGACCAGCTCTGCTGTGGAGAAGCACGGAGCAGGTTTGGCCAGCTCTGCCGTGGAGATGCACGGAGCGGGTTTGACCAGCTCTGCTGTGGAGAAGCACGGAGCAGGTTTGGCCAGCTCTGCTGTGGAGATGCACGGGGCAGGTTTGGCCAGCTCTGCTGTGGAGAAGCACGGAGCGGGTTTGGCCAGCTCTGCTGTGGGGATGCACGGGGCGGGTTTGGCCAGCTCTGCTGTGGAGATGCACGGAGCGGGTTTGGCCTGCTCACTGTTGGGATTTGTGGGTAGGTTTAGCCATGCGCTGCCACGGTGTACATATGGCACCTCAGAGCAGGACTATCACGGGGCAGCAGAGCGCGACAGCTCCGCACTGGGAGAAGTAGGCAGAAGACGGGGGAGAAGGGCGGGATTGATGTAAGCGAGTGGCTGTGCCAGCTAGCACAGGGCACCGCGGTTTCCTGAGACATTGGAAGTAATGTGAAGATGACAGCGACAAACTCCCCGGAGGCCTCGGCACACGGATGCTTGAGACGACACACCTGGGGTACACGGGCCTGCTGCCGCCGTGAAGTTACAAGGAGTGACAGCTGTCAGCTGTGACCAGGCCACACTGTATGAAAGGCGGATGGGGTGTAATGAGGGTGGGAAGGAGCAGCTCGACACTGGGAGCGCGCGGCTGTCGGTACCTGTGAGCGCACCGCAGGAGCCGCGCTGACATGTCACTGGGATGCGTCCCTCTATCGTCTCCTCTTTCCCTCCCTATTATCATCAATTGACATACTAGCCTCCCTCCTCCTTCCGCGGGTGCAACCCGGAGCCAGCGCCGCACGGTGGGAGAGCGCCATCTACCGGAGGACAGCGGCACTCACTGCGACTCAGACAAACCCCGCCAAGTGCAGGCTCTTTCCATGGGATGTTCAAGGGAGGTTCAAATGACATGGATACATCAAAAGTTCGATGTTTAACACGAGAATAACAAACTCTAAACCAACCAAAGGTTAGAAAAAAATATGAAAATAATAAAATACAATTAAGTGCAGTTACTTTTAGCAAAGGGTAAAGGTTAGGATACGGTGTGCAATAGTGGTGCATCGGGTTACAGGTGGGTTAGGGGTCGGATGAAAGAGGCTCAGTGTCGAAGATAAGCGTGAGGTTTTTGTTGGGGCTGGAATTAAGGGTTAAGGCACCCCAGAGAATCTTCCAATACCGGTAAAGCATACAGAAATGAAATAAAAGCTCTTCTGGATTTTAAACCTTTAAACTGCATTCTGTTACCTGCACAGCGACTTTTCTTTCCCATAAAAGGTGTTTGTCCCCCTGAAGTGTCATGTGGTCTTAAAAGCTGGCAGCCTGAAATAAGGGCCAAACGAATAAAAGGGTGAGCCCTAAAAATGAAAAGAAAACCTCGGCTACCTTCCCTTCTTTCGGATACCTTCAATAATGCTTTTTTCTCGGACACCAACCTGGCATCTCTGCATGTCACTGTAGACCACCTGTATTTAAATGTATGGAGACCAAAGCTGCCAATAATTACATGGAATCCAACAATATTATCGTCCGCGCGTCTCTAACCCTGGATTGTTTAGTTAGGGTTCCACAGGGCGAACAGGGACATATAGAACAAAGGGCGCAGTAGTTTTAGTTGTGGCTTCCCAAAGAGCCCTGATAGAATCATCCTATCAGAGTCTGGTCGCCAAGGAGTAATGGAAGAACACAACTACTAGCCGTCCGCGTGCCGGGACAGAAGGACGGGACATCAGACGCATGACTCCATTTCATGGGGTTCACTTGACACCCACAATCTCTCCAAGACACCACCACTGACAAACCTCGCATTGCACCTGAAAGAGCACTGAATCAGAGTACTATACTGCATCCATAAGAATTAAACTAGCAGCAAATCACGATCCACCCCCTATGGGCAAACCAAAAGGCCTCTTCACCTTCCACAAGAGTAATACTTGCAAGACAGGCTTCAAGTAAAGCAAAGACTTCAAATATGCAGATCAGAGGCGTTATCCAAAGTTGAAGTGAGAGTAGAGGTGCTTTCTCGGAGTCTCCACACGAGTTAACGAATCTAGCAGTCAACTCTCAAACAAACATAAGAGATAGTTCAAATCCCACGAAATAGCAGAAGACTGGACAGGACACATGTTGTAAGTGCAGTTACCAAGTCAAAACAGATAAAGAAGCAAAGGGGGATGTGGAATTCCTATAGCCCGACGCCCAGGACATATTGCTTGGGGTCAAGGGCAACACGTTTTAATGTGTATTATGTCCTTGGGACAAGTAGGCCTAACCCCTTTCAGCACAAACCCTTTGGCTGCCAGATTGCACTAGCACATTAAGGGCCAGGGAAGGCACTGCCTGCAGTTAACTTAATATTTGTGTGCATATGTTTATGCTGTTCATAGTTGTGTTTATGGCTTATTAATTGAAAGCCTTTATTTTTAGAGTGAGTGTTCTAAGTAAATGTAAGTTCTGATGCACTGCTGACAGTGGTGCCAATATAAAAATGTGTACACTCGGTTTCAAAGTTTGTCAATATGAGGCTATGCATATTGCTCCCAGAATGCTCTCTGATTAGATGCAATTATTTGCAGAAGCTTGAAAGCAAGATTAATGATTCTTTGCTTTCAATATAAAATGTTCCCCAAAAAATGAAAGTAGGAAAAAAAACAATTTGCTAAACTTCTCTAGAACTTCAGGTACCATTTCTTTGCAGCGTCATTTATTAAAATGTGTTGATGCATGCTCGTATTTTCCAAAAATATTCATATTGGAAAATCAGTGTAACCAATTTCAATAAGATTATGGGAAACGCAATTAAACAAGCATTGGCAAAGCCAGTAGATCTGAAATTGGTGGTCAGCTTTTTATTTGGCAATGCGTGACTTGTTCTGGCATGGTTTTTGTAAAACCTTATTGATGTGAGACTTGCCGGGCTCACGCCATTATAACAAACATTGGCAAAAGCAAAAATTATTTTTGGTCTCAAAAAGCATAGCTGCCAAATTAGTTACTGGCAGTGAACAAAACTACTTGTGAAAAAGCAGACTGCTGTCACTCTCAGTGAAGCTAGCAGATACCGAGAGTGAGAGAGAATTTTAATACACACAAAAGGTCACGGTTCACGCCAGACCAAAATGTGGGTCACAATTATTAAAGAAAGTCTCAAAAGTGCACCCTTGGTATATGTCCTTGCATTAAGTGCAGCTATATGGCTTTCGTGAATTCACAAGAATTTCCAGAAGTAGGGCAAGAAATAGTACTCCTAGAAAATATTTCTGAACTGAATTTTAGCATGAGCAAATTTGCATGTGTAGATTTGCGCGTCCAAAAACCTGAGTGTTTGCAAGTTAATTTACCCTACAACCACTTTTTTCCCAACTCTGGAAGAAGGTTTACATCTGCCATGGTCAGGAGTGAATTTCCAACATTCCTCAGTATGGGAAAAAATTAGAGAAGAGTTGTTGAAACCCCTTAAAACATGCAAGTTGTTAGGTTTGCACAGATCAAAAGGGCATTCCAACCCTGGAGCTATTGCTTACCACTACCTTCAGTCCCAGTATGTGGATCTGTGGAAGCGTGGTTAACATAAAGGGATTGCTAGTATTCAAACACTACTATGGTATGAGCCCTGGCATAATCGGAGAGGCTATATAAGTGCTCCTATATAATGAGATTGCTGCCATCGTTTGTTGCCACACTACATGGCACTAAAGAGACAAGTGGATTTTGCTCCAGGCCAAGCAGATTTATGAAGCAACCTGCCCCATGGACAAGTAGATATTTTACTAAATTCCACACCCCTGCTTAAAGGCTGTTCAATCAATAACGTTAAGAGATAGATTATAGTGGTTCCAGTATGTGACCCCCAATGACAATCCGTTTCCCAGACTTCAGCGACACCCATAGAGAAGGGTAGGAACTAGTTACAGCTGGTGACTGGAACAGACTAAAAGTTTCACTCATGGACAGGACAGTGGACTAGTTATGAGAAGAAACAACGACAGAGAAGCCCCAAGTCATTTCCCGCCTAGTGTTGAGTGAACCAGGTTGAATTCGCTCCTCCACAATGGAGTAGTCGTCAGGATGAACAAGTTAATACCTTGGGTAATGCCTTATCTGGAAGAGACTCTCTAGCTACAAATTCCTTACCTTAGAACTATCCCTCAACATCAGACTACTTTTTTTTTTTCTTGAGTAGTACCCTTTTGTGCTGGTAGGTGGCATCATTCGCGGGTGAGTGACATGGTGGTGGCTATACAGGCACCACCCCAGCGCGCTGAGGTCAGTTTATTTTCACAACTTTCCATGCCAGAAAGTGCAGAGCCACAACTAGGTCACCGAAGGGGAAACGGCCCTAAAAGTCAAATGGCCTTAAGTCTACAAATTAGTTCACAGTGCAGGGAGGATGGGTGGGTCGGTAAGGAATCTGCAGCTATGTAGAGTCTTTACTAGATAAGGCACTAGCTGCAGATTCCCTATCATAGAATAGATACCCAAGCAATAACTCCCATGAGTAGGGTCTGCAAAACAATTTCACACTATAAAGTAGGGCAGGACTGAACAAGCAAAGTACCCGTCCCTACGTTCCGGACTCTCTAGGCAGTAGTGCTTGGCACTTGTGTGTAGAGGCCCACGTTGCTGCCTGGCAGAAGTCCAGGACCGAGACCCCCCCCCCCCCCCACACACACGCTAGAGCAGTGATTGCAGCCTTGGCTTTGGAGGAAAGCATGCAAGCCCTCAGGGGAGTTGCCTCTTGGTCAATGCATAGCAGATTTTGATACAGAGTATGATCCATCGGGAGAAGGTCCGTTTCTGTGCATCTTCCCTTTCTGTGCTTCGACATACCCCACAAAGAGTTGGTTGTCCACGTGGAACTCTTGTGTGGTCATGGTAGAGCGGAAACGTTCCTTTTGGGTCCAGCCGGAGAGTCGCTCCTCTTCTTTAGAGGGATGCGGTGGAACATAAAGGTAGGCAGGGTGATGGACTGGCCTACATGAAAGGGAGTTACCACCTTCGGAAGGAAGGAAGCGCTAGTGCAAAGGGCCAGCTTGGCTGGGGAAGATGTTTAGATATGGAGGCTTAGATGACAAGATCTTTAGCTCACTGAACCTCCGGGCAGATGTTATTGCCACTAGAAAGACAGTCTTGATATAAAGGAGCCCGATAGTACAGTTGTGTAGTGGCTCAAAGGGAGCGCACATTAGAAAGGTTCAAACTGAACTTACGTCCCACTGAGGCCTGATGAAGTGAGAAGGTGGGAACAAGTCTTGGAGACCATTCAGAAATCTATGTACAATAGGGGCTTGAAAGAGGTGGCTTTTCTGACAACCGCAGAATGCCGAGATGGCAGAAAGATACTCTTTTAAGGTGCCCAAAGTAGAGGCCTGCTGAACTAGAGAAAGAATAAACAAAAAAACATGGGAAAGGGGACTAGAATGGGCATCAACGTGTTTTTCTGCAAACCATGCCACAAACTTGCCCCAGCTGCAGACATACACTGTCTTGTTGAGGGACACCTGGCTTCCAAGATGACATTACAGACTTCGGGCAGAAGGTCGAAAGTGGTCAACTGTCACTGCTCAATCTCGAAGCATAAAGGCGAAGCGTTGACAGGTTTGGGTGGAAAACCCTTCCCTGCAACATAAGATCCTGCCGAAGGGGCAACTTAATCGGAATACTGAAGGCCATGCTCAACAGCTCGGGATACCAGACTCTCCGAGCCGAGCTTGGAGCCACAAGGACGACCTGGGCTTGGTCGCTCCTGATCGTCTTGAGAATTCTAGGCAGAAGTGGTATGAGCAGAAAGACGTACAAAGTGCCTGAGTGCCACTCAAGATGAAAAACGTCTCCGCACGTGAGCTGCATTGGAAACGGCTGCATGGAGAACTGCCGACATTGCGCATTCTCAGCAGTGGCGGACAGCTCTAACCAAGATTCTCCCCACTGCAGGTAGAGACCATGCACCACGTCTGGATGGAGACGCCAGCTGAGTTAGTACGCTTTGACTTTCAGCGATCCTGCCAGGTGTTAAACCACCAGGAAAATACCCAGACATTCCAATCATGTCCTGAGACACAGGGCCTCTTGACAAAGGGTCCATGATTCCACCCTAACAGGTTTGTTGTAGTACCAGATGGCAGTGACATAGTCCGTAAACACCCGCACTAACTTTCCATTAATGGAGGGTAGACAGGTTTTCAATGCCAGTAAGATTGCTCGGAGATCCAAAAAGTCTCTCCCGGACAGCAGCCGCAGCCCAGTAGAAACGAGACCGTCAGATCTGGTTAGGGGGAGGGAGAGAAGTCTGTCACGGACCCAATCCTAGTTCATTAGCCACCAATGCAGATCTTTTGCAGTGCCATCCAAAATGTGAACCCTATTGGAGAAATGCTCCAGATGGTGAACCCACTGGAACTTCAGGTCCCACTGCAGAGCTAGCATATGTTCGCAGGTAAGTGTCACAAGCAGGATGCAGGAGGCCATGAGGCCCAGAAGCCTCAGAGTCAGCTGCACCAAACCCCAGGATAGAGGCTGAAAATTGGTATAATAGCCTGAATATCCTGGATTCGCTGATCAGGAGGATAAGCTTAAAACAGACCTGTGTCCAGAATAGCTCCAATAAAATGGAGTGCCTGAGAAGCGGTCAGGAGTGACTTCTGCACTTTGATAGTGAATCCCAGCAAATGCAGGAGGTCCGCCATAGTCTGGAGTTGCGAGATGACCACATGGGATAAGCCTTCCTTCAACAGCCAGTTGTCGAGCTAGGGGAAGACTGGCTCCCCTGATCCCTGCAGATGAGTTACGACCACTGTAATCACCTTGGTTAACACCTGAGGGGGACTTATAAGACTGAAGGGAAGCACAGTGAACTGAAAGTGCTAGTCGCCTCTCATGAACCGCATGTAACGTCTAGGGGCAGGCAGGACAAGGATATGAAAGTATGCGTCCTGCAAGTCCAAAGCTACCATCCAGTCTCTCAGGTCCAGTGCAGACAGGACTTAAGCGAGCGAGAGCACTTTGGTTATTTATTTTATTTTTTAAGCGAAAAATTGAGAGGAGGCAGGTCTAGGATAGGACACAGGCCTCCATCCTACTTGGGCATCAGAAAGTACATGGAATAGCAACCACAACCTACTCCTGATACCAGTACACTCTTGATGGCTCCCTTGGATAAGAGACCCATGACTTCCTGACGAAGTAGGGAGATATGGTCCTCAGTCAGCCTGTCGCAAGTGGGTGGCATAGGTGGAGGAGTAGTCACAAAGGGGAGAGAGTAGCCCCTTCGGACAATCTGGAGAACCCAACGGTCAGATGTCGTCGACCTCCAGTGGTGCAGGTAGTGGCATTTCTTGCCTCCCATGGGTTACCCATGATGGTCAGAGGGCAAACTAAACAGGCTTAGAGGGTGCAACTGCCGGAGGAGTGGCTGACTGCTCCAATTACCAGCTGCCAGGCCCATGAGGCCTGTGGGTACCGCATCCTCGGCCACATAGGGGTTGGGAAGCTTACGCGCTGTGGTGGCTTGGAGGGTAGAGACTCCGCTGAAAGACCATCCCATATCCACGAAAGGCAGACTGTGGTTGGCGACGGGCCATGGAAAGAGACGGGAGCCATCTAAGGGGATGTCCATGAACGAGGTCTGGACATCCCCCGAAATGCCAGTGGTTCTCAACCCGATGTGGAGCCTAAGTGCCACTGACGAGGAAACCACCCTGCCTAGTGAGCCAGTTGTATCCAGCCCACAGCAAATTGCGAACTTGGCTGCATCTCTCCCATCACCAATAGCTTGGGAGAGTATGGCTCAAGACCATAGGCAGCACCTGCGCAACTGAGTCCAAGACTGAGTTGGAGTATTGGCTCAAAAGGCACACAGTGTTCACCGACTGCAGTGCCAGGCTGATGGGAGAAAACATTCTTTCCCAGGGCATCCAGCCTCTTGGACGCCCTGTCTGGTGGAGTGGTAGGAAATGCACCAGGATTTATTTTGGAAGCAGAGGTTTGGATCACCAAGCTCTTTGGGTTGGGTGTTGTGAGGAAATTGGGGTCCCCTGGGGCAGAGCAGTGGCAGCAGGCAATTGTTCTATTCACAGGAGCCCCTGTGCAGGGTTTGGATCAGGCCCCAAGTAGGATGTCCGTAAGGGCTTCGTTAAATAAGTGAAGCAGTTTGGATGGGGTGACTATCGGTGGAAGCCTCACCATCAAGACATTTGTCTTGACAGCCACGGAAGGCAGCTGAAGGTCCAGATCTCGGCAGCAAATGAGGCTCCCTTCTCTGTAGCCACAGCAGGAGGAGAGACTAAACCAGTATATGGGGAGGAAGTTAGTCCACTGGCATGCGTCACATCCTCACACCAGGTGGTTTCTCATCAGCGTCCAGGTACTGGTATTCATAAGGGTCCGGTGGCCCCTCCCAATCTTGCTAAAGTCCTAGCCCACAGGAATAGGGCTCATTCTCAGACCATTATGGAATGGCCCCAGTCGGCATAGGGCATTGCCCATCCGGCTCCGTGTCGGAGTCAGGAATGAGAATGGGGTGGTGCTGGGGACGTGTGCTGTGGGGCCGCCACCGCAGGTCATGTTAGCTAGACCGTGCCGATCCCGATCCGTTCATGGGACCAATGGGCCAGACTAGCACCGTGGCTGAACCGGCTGGCGGAAGACCAGTAGGTGACCCTACCAAACACAGGGAGCACAAGGGCGCGCTAGCGGGGACAGGGTGCACAAATAGGAGGTGCATGGCCTGGTAAATCTCACGGAGTTGGGAAAGGGTCGCTGTGGCTCCAGAAAATGTATGCAGGTGCAGAGAGGCAAACGTGCAGGCTCAACCAGCGCGCCAGGCCTGCAGTGCAGATGTTCCATCATCTTGATGACTTTGACTGCTGGGGCAAAGCCAAAGACCTCTTCTACTAGTGGGACTTACCCGAACCCCAGGACAACTGACTGTGATGATGATCAATGGCTCCACAACAGATTCCGGGACCTTCTTCTCGACCAGAATCGAGGCCACTGCGCCGTCACATGTCAAGGAGCTTGAAGGAGCATTCCCTTGATCGACACAGGTCTTGGCGTTGTGGTTGTGCTCAAGACACCAGAGACAAACTAGGTGTGGGTACCTCACCAACATTTGCTGGTGGCAGGCGCCACAAGCCTTAAACCCAGCCTTCCTCGTGGACATCCCTACCACACCAGGAGACAATGTATCAAAAATGTATTGATAAAAGGTTAAAACAAGCATTTGCAATGCAATAGGTCTCGCATTTGCGAGAGTTTGAGCTATTGGCATTGTAAATGGCAATGCCATTTATTTATGTGTTGGTTTTCAAAACAGATAGCTTTCACTTTCGCAAATGCGAGACCTGTTGCATTGCAAATGCTTGTTAAGATACGTAATTGGGAGGTTGATTTGGCTTTTTTTTTTATATAACCAAGAAAAGTGCAATACTCTTAACACCCTTGAAAATGAAATAATAAAGCAAAAGATTGAGGATAGCAATACTAAATTTTACAATGCCCAGAGGGAAATGGGTTTGTAGGTGCCAATCATAGTTTTAAATTAGTCAATTGCATTATGTAAAACTTTCACATACACAGGAATGATCGGCACCATAAAACACGCTCTAAAGAACACGCAAACCACAAAGGGTGGAAAAGTTCGTGCAGTAACTCTAGTTAAATATAATGTACGGAACTTGTTTTTAAAGCAAATTTTGATGTGGGGGTTGAGGGGGGATATTTCACTATGCTATAACTAACAAACAACGAGAGCAGCCTCTGCCATAAAGCCCTGCGCCTAAACACTTTCAATTACAAATACATCTACTCTCGATCGATACCACGGCATCTTTAAGTCTACTTCTCTGCGTACTCCTTTCCTTTCACTACAAACAAAGGACCAGCGCCCAAAAATTCAGAACACAATCCTGGCGCTTCAGCACCACATCCGAGCGCTGGCGACGAAGCCAAAGTGACAGGCACTTCCAAGCAAGCTAACAGTCATGTGTAAGAAACGCTGTATAAATATGGAATCACAATACAACTGGGCACCACAGCATCTCTATCTGTATTAGTGCTCTTCGGCCTTTCAGTGTCCAGTGGCGCAACAACCTCAGGTTGCATGAAAAGGTCACAGAAGGGAATGTTCGTTAAGTCATCCTGACTAACCACTTGTGGCCTCGTCCAAAAGAAAGCAGCCATTATACAATATTCTTCCTGCGCACCAATGCATCATCAGAGGGGTATCAAATCTAAGCAGTCTTAAGATTGTAAACTAGAAACGCGGATTTCCAGTCAAAACGAGAAAAGTGGAAACATATGCAGACCGTATCCTAGGAGGAGGCCACTAAACTAGACGACAGTACACTCCTCACCATCACTGCTGACCTCCTCACAATTCCCAGAGGACACCAGGTCTTGGGTAACACGTCAGGCGGAGCTGTGGCATAGCAGGCAGGGAAGTCCCCTCTCCCTCCCGAAAGGAATTCAGTTTGGTTAATGGAGCAGCCATGCCCAGGCTCAAACCAGTCTATACCAAGACAGCAGCTATTGTGAAGCTGCTAATGATAGATCCTACCCACTGCAGCGGACACTGCCAGATCCTACCCACTGCAGCGGACACTGCCAGATCCTACCCACTGCAGCGGACACTGCCAGATCCTACCCACTGCAGCGGACACTGCCAGATCCTACCCACTGCAGCGGACACTGCCAGATCCTACCCACTGCAGCGGACACTGCCAGATCCTACCCACTGCAGCGGCACACTGCCAGATCCTACTCACTGCAGCGGCACACTGCCAGATCCTACCCACTGCAGCGGCACACTGGCAGATCCTACCCACTGCAGTGGCACACTGGCAGATCCTACACACTGCAGCGCATCACAGTAGCTGAAGAAATTATCACAACGTAAGATCGGGTGGGACAGCAAGGGGAGCCATTGGAGTTCAAAGCCAGCTGCAGGACAAAACCTTCACGACCAGCACCCCCACCTGTGTAGCTGGCAAGCCCAGCGTTTCTGAGGCCTCTACGCACACCCGCAGTATGGACACCAATATGGAGACCAAGAAGAGTTACTAATAAATTAAAAAAGCATTAGGTAAGAGACAACAATTACCTCCTTTTCTCAACTCAGATGAGGCACACTCTTTCTCCTTACCACAAATGTGTGATCTGGGTGGAAAGCGAAATAATAAAATGTCCTTCCAGCGAACACGGAAGACAGCGAAACCGAAAGCAGCCCGGGCTGAGACTGAGAGGGCGAGGGCTGCCCGCGCATGCGCGCTATTTTGGAGAGGGAGCCCCGGCGCCAAAGCGAAGTGCGGCAGCTGTAGTCCCGGGTCCCAGGAGGGGGCCGGGGTGAAGACCAGCGGATACCACTGAAGAGCTCCTATGCCGAGACTGACCCACTGTCTGCCGAGGGAGAGAGGGACACGGAACACGCGGAAAGATCCCGGTGAGTGAGGGGGGGGGGGGGGGGGGGGATGTGTGCGTGCGAGTCTGTATGTCTGTCTGTCTGTGCCCGCGGCGGCGGGTTCTCTATGTGTGTGTGTGCGTGCGTGTGTGTCTCTGTCTGTGTGCTCGTGTGTGTCTGCTTACAAGGGAGAAAGGAGATGGTCAACGCGCGCGTGACCGGATCCGATTCCGCCAGTTTGCGTGTGCCCATCTCTTGTCTCCCTTGGCTCCTTGTAAGCAGAACCGCCGACAATAGGCCTCGCTGAGACATCGCTTCGCGATACGTCGCAAGTGCGAGACCTAAAAAAGGACAGTCCAAAGTGACTTGGGTAGCTATTCCCCGGTTCTGAGCACACTGCCAAGGAAAGAAAAGAACTGAAGTCAGCGCGCTGCAGTGGCGCCTATATAGGCACAGCGCACGTCACTTCTGGCGCTAACGACACCACCCAAAGCCAAACAACATCACCTACCGGCACGCAGGGGTACTGCTCACAAAAAAGTTCCAGATCCAGTCTGATGCTTCGGGACAACTGTAAGGTGCAGAATCTGCTGCTAGAAGTCTCTATCAGATACTATGTGCACAGCACAAGAAGAGATAATTTCCTCGTGTGAAGCATGTGTTATATTAACAACAGATAGAGCAGAGTATTCAAGGGCTATTCATTAGTCCTACTCACTAAGACAGATGGAGATTGAGCTTCAAATCCTCAAGAAACGAAACGTGATGAGAAGAAAAGTAAGGGATTAAGAGACGGATAACAAAGGCTTATGGTATCTTAGAGTACAACATGAGGATTCTGGAGGCATACGAGGGACATTACTCTCCGTCCCTTGTCAGACAGAGGAGCACATGCAGAACAGACGAAATTCAAGCATTACAGAGCTACGATACAGACCAAACATGCACAATTTACCAAAAATATTTAAAACGAAATGCAGAATGTGTAATTTCAGTTATGACAAATAATTTGGGAAGAACAAGGAAGGGTATTAACAGTCCAGTCGGTCAAAATGTTCAAATAAGGAGGAATGCCAGGGTTAGCCAACCTGCACACATTCTTTTTCCTCCAAAATTGGCGTTTCCCTACGTGACCGAATGTAGGTCCTTAGAACAGTAGTAAAAACAGTAGGGCAGGATGGGAAAGACTGAACCGACTAGAGAACCATCTCTCAAATACTCGCCACAAAGTAAGTCAACAGGCTGAAGGTTGAGCGATGCACAGTGATACTGTAGACAAAGAGAGGGTGGGTTTTCCCAAGAGAGGTTTCCAGAGATAACCTGAGAAGACTCCAGCACCTTCCATGGTGGGTGAAGGACAGCCTCAAAAGTCATCATTTCTCACCATGAGAATGGGGCTGTTCATCCAGGTTAGCAGAGTTTATGAAGTGGTAGAAGCTGTACATGCACACACTACTTCAAGCATAGGTCCAGAATGAATAAACTCTCAACATGTGTCAACCAGTAGAGGCTCTGGACAGTCTCACTGCATTAGAGACCCTAGCAATGCTTAAAGCATGGAGGCAGCTAGTAAAATAACACAAGTGACAGAAGGAGGTTAAATCCGCCCTATACGTATCCTTATGTTATTAAGCAAAACCAGAGGATTCAGGAGAGGATGAGTTTATGGAGTTAGGGTATACCTTTTCTTGACATCTGTTAAAAGATGAACAGGAGAAAAATGTGAAAGTGTGGTGTCAAATAGACACGAGGTGTGAGTTTTAATGCGTAGTGAAACATTTGAAATCTCTAGGAATAAGAGTTAACAGAGGTCTAGTTGAAACGATGAGGGGTAATGTGGCAGCAGTTCATGAAAAGATGGAAGCATAGCCTAGCCAACTAGAAGAAAGCTGGAACTCTTTCTGTGGGGCAAACAACGCACTTTTTTTCTTTTTTAAGAAGGGCAGTGGAGCTTCGGCTGAAGTAGGTGTTGGGAATGATCCCACTTATGCTGGTTAAGGAAAGCTTTATAAGGGAGTCTGAAGACCTTTATTAAGGAAGAGCTGAGACCAGACTAAACATCTCTAGGCTGAAAGCACCATAGAGTAGGTAGGTCTTCATAGAGCAAACACTAACTGCCCTACCGGGCACGTCAATTATCACAAAATAAATGTTTTCTCTATAACAATCTAAAAGATTATAGAGCTGTAAGGCGGGGGCCAAACGTGGAACCCATGCTTTACAGTAGGAGTAGTAACGTGGTGCGCCTGATCTTTCAGAGGAGTAAAGCTGCAAGGAGGGGAGGTCTCAAAAGGAAGGCTATGCAACAAGAAATAGCACGACAAAGCCCTCCAATGGGAAGAGGCGTGCGAGAAGCAACAACAGACTCACAGACTTGGGGAACTTCGAGGCGAAGAGAACTCACACAATGGAGGCAGAACAGGTATAGAAACATAATACAAGTGAAGCATTGCCAGGCGACCAATAAAAGAAGTGTTCTCATACAGGTATAAACAGAAAAAACAGGATAAGATACACAAGGCACACAGAACTCAAGAACGAAGAAGGTGAACAAGTGGGAAAAGAGGAAAGAGAGAATAGTGACAGCTTGGATGGAAAGAAGTCACTCACTTTTTCCCTTTTACAGGAAAATAAAAGGAAGTGCAAATGGAGACGGCAGGTGGATAGACGTGCGATAAGAAGTAATGTTATTGATACATAATCAATGATGAATAAGTGGACAAGGTAGACAACAGGCAGGGTGGTAACTCCAACTGGAAATGCAGACAATGGGTAGGTCCATAGCAGGCAATGAGAAACCAGAAAGAGTAGAACATAAAGCAATGGACAATAACATTGTATGTTCAGACAGAAATGAATGCAGCTGTATAGGCACTGCACCACTGACTTTCTAACAAACGAAAAACGTTTTTTAATCAGCAAAAGAAAATAAGCACTGGTAAGGTCAAGTTCAAAAGACCTTTATTCGAATTTCATAAAATTCATAAAAGTACCACATAAAAAACAACAATTCATTTGCATAACACATTATTACAAGATTATCAAGTTTAAAAATATATATAATACAGTACGATAGTTCTAGTGAGGCAAATTTCAAGGATTTTCCATCATTTTACGCACTCGCGTTAACAGTCTCAGTAAAGTGCTCGTGCGAAAAATTAGTTCATCCGAGTCCAAGGAAACCAACATCAAATAAGACTTTTCCAGCGAGAGGGGTCGATGTTTCCTAAAATATGGAGTTAAAAACCAATTAATATATCTTAAATAAAATTTACAGAAGAATAGGAAGTGCAAATCATTCTGTGTGCTGACACCATCACACGGGCATGGGTTGAAGTCAGTGCTATGTCGATAGCCCAGAGGGAAGGACAACAAAAATTTCACTGAACCCGCTCTTAAACGAAACAAAAGTGATCTCTCCCAGTTGGTCATGGGTAGAGTGAGGTAGGGCGGGAGTGAATATCTGCACAATTCGTTTCCCATATATTTTGCAACAGTTGATTTTATTAATTCTCTTCCCATCCTTTCAGATTCAAAAAGTGCATACAGTGCATGTTTAACCTCTGTTTTATCCTTGAGCTCAATCTTGGAGGGGTCGGAGAAAAGATCACCTTTGCCCACGGCACTTAGTCTTTTAGAAACTCCTGAGAGCCATGGGATCTTCATGCCACGGTCACAATTTAAGCAATCTTTTATAATATTTTGTGTGAGAGTGGCTGAATTGTTCCTCCAGACCTTAACCCAAAATAATGCTGGTCTAGCTCTAATAAAATCACATACATAGGGGAGGTTTAGTTCATTATGACAAATAAAATCAGAAGATGAGATTGGGGCGCCCAGTACTTTTCTGCAAAAGCGGCTTTCTTCCCGCTGAATGCACGCGCGGTCTCCCAACCCCCAAAACTCTTCTCCATATGAAGCTACTGGTGAGCACTGTAATCTAAATATTTTTAAAATAGCTCGTGGCACCTATTTTCTTCGGGCGGGGCCAGCTCAGAATAGAATTGGTGGCTTTCGAGAACTTGATCGTGGCGTGGGCCAAGTGCCCACTCCACGAGCCGTTCGCAGCGAAAACCAACCCTAAATAAGGAAACGTAGGGACAGATTAGAGTTTGTCTGTCCCTATGTGTATAGTATTGAGCTTCCGCTTCCCAGGGCCACATGACATGATAAAAGACTTTTTAAAATTTACACGCAGATCCAGTCCCTCCATATGTTTGACAAAACTTTGAACAAGTAAACGGAGGGCATTTGGTGTGCGGGCCATAAGCACCGCATCCTCCGCGTATAATAAAACTGAAAGAGGTTTCCCCATAATTATCGGTACATTGCTGGTGACTTGTTTGAGGGTTCCAGATAGGCCATTAACCCCTTCAGTGCTAATGACAAGGGTAACTCGTCATGGAGTTTCCATTGATTTCAATGGAAATTCAATGTAAATCATGAGCATGCCTTAGCATCCAAGTGGTTAATATAGATGATAAAACAACAGGGGTGCTAAAACGCACCCCTGTCTCACCCCCCTACCAATATCAATGGCTCCAGAGACCTCTCCGCCCATCCCAATCCGGACCTGTGCTTTTAGATCAGTGTGTAGATAAGCGAGGAAATTAACAAGGGTCTCATCTAGGCCATAACTCAATAAGATAGTCCAGAGTTTTGATCTATTCACTAGATCGAAAGCGGAAGAGAGATCCATAAAAGCAAGGTAAATGGGAGATGATCGAGCAATGTTATACTTATCAATTATCAATTTTAAATTCAAACATTGCTCTACTGTCCCCACCCCGCTCCTGAATCCCACCTGACACGGGTCTAATAACTCTGTGTTTTCAGTCCATTCAAGCACCCGGTTATAGATTACTCGTCCCAAGATTTTTAGGGTGTTATCCAGAAGGGAGATTGGACAGTAATTAACTGGGTCCGACCTATCTCCCTTTTTAAAAATTGGGACGATGGTGCTAGTTGCCCAGGTGGTAGGCATGGGCACTGTTGGCAGACTGTTAAAGACATTGACTAGGATTGGTGCCCATAAATCTGGACTATACTTAATAATATCGATGGGGAGACCGTCGGGGCCTGGAGCCTTGTTTCCAAGACTCTCTTTTTATAGCTGTTTCAACTTCATGGACATCAATCTGTAGGCCACTCAGCTGTCCTAGGCTGTGAGTCATCGCCTCCTCAGGTGGGGCAGCATACATTTTTGAAAAATGGGCCTCCCAAACACTGCTAGTTATGTTACAGCTAATTGGTGTTAGGAAAACTAGAGAAATGGGTTAAAAGCTAACTGCAGACCAGAAGGGCCCACTGCCCCCCAGATTAGCGCTGGCGACCAGTGAATCCCACTGTTCTGAAAGCAGTGTGGCCTTTCTACCTGTTATTGTGAGTTTATACTGTTTCCTGGCTGTTTGGACAGCCGTAGTGCACCTAGGGTTAGTGGAGAGTGTCCTTCTTAAGTCCCTATTTGCCAGTGAGCAGGCCGAGTCGAACCATCTTGGTTCTGTCTCTACCCTTGGTAGAGGGACTGACAGAAGAGTTTTTATGGCTAAACATAATTTGCCAAAGTCGGCAATTATCCTATGATGATTGCCGTCCATGAATAAACAGGAGTTAATCAGGTGGGGGTAATTAACTTGTGCAGTATTCAAGATTGCCCCACTATCAACCCCCCTCCATTTTAATCTCAGGCCATCAAGATTGCCCCACTATCAACCCCCCTCCATTTTAATCTCAGGCCATCAAAGATCATTGGGTCTGGTTATTGTAAGTGAAAATGCTCTTCGCTGAAATGACAGCCAATCGCATAATAAGTGTGGCCCCCTTCCTTTCGCCTGGACAGCCACACATCTAAAGACTTCAGAGAACCAGGGCAAAAGAAGTGAACCATTTCTATAGAGGGCTGCGAGTTCTCATGTATGCACTGTTCAGGGGATTGAGGCCAGCAGCCTCCAAGACAAGGAAGACAGCTGTAACAAGTCCCAATACAAGCCAATTTACAAACGGTTATAGAAGTTTGCTGGAATGGAAGTCCAATGGTACATATATCAAGAAGATGGAGTAGAACGGCTCCAGAGTGTCCATTAAAACAACTAGGACAAAGACAGTAGCCTTACCTTTTGTAAAGTGAAAGGCTTTTGGTGTTGACACAGTGAGGCCTTGGATTGCAACCATGGACACTTTACTGCCAACACCAAGAGCTTTAGGGCGACTTTCCCCAGTCTTAGTTGGTAAACTTTCTCTTGATAACCACTAAGAAGGGGGCCCCTGAAGGCAAATGATAGACCGGTTGGACAGGGGGAGCAACAAAGACAGGCAAAAAGAACCAACCTGTCTATAGATAGTATAAACAGTGCCCGTTAGGGTCACTAAATAGTCAACAACGCTAAGCTAATATACAAATATTTCTCAAGATGAAAATCCAATGGATAACTTTTACAAAATGTGTAAAAAAAATTATTTTCGTTATTAGCATTCATATAGTTAATCAAAATTAGCAGAACAAATATAAAGACATAAATATTATAATACACATCAAACATAAATACGGTCCCACATTCAAACATTCATAACCAGCACTCATTGGAAAATACATGCTCACTTAAACATTCAATCCAATCAAAAACACTTTAACGACAGACAGATCCATGAGATTACAAACTAGTAGAGGATCCTATACAGAAGGTTAGTGTTGACAAAAGTGACTCTTGTGCATTGTCTTGGTTGAAGGTTGTAGCTAGATCCGGAAGCACGAGGTTCATTCAGCACAGAACGACCGCTTTTAGACTTTCTCTTGATATACATGGTTCCAGCTGGAAGAATGGCTAGTTAAGTAATGGTCATTTTTCATACTAAATATATGGACAACATACAGCTGGCCTACGTGCAGGCGACTCGGGGCCCATGAATGCGGAGTGCGTCAATGCTTCTTCGTTCACGCCTAAGCCTCGGTTACACCTGCACTTAAGACTCAGGTGGTTGTCCCAGGGCCACATAATGCAATCTCACATGATTCCTTTCCACGGCTGAAGCACAGACTGGACGTAGGAGATGGGCAGAGGAGGAACCAAGGCATGGAGTCCTTGCTGGGTGAGGAATGGAGAATGAACAGAAAGAGAGAAGGGGGGAGAGGAGCAGCATGAATAGTGGAGTGGTAAGTAGATGAAAGGGGGATACACTGAGAATCAAACAGAACAGTCGAGTGCTAGATCAGCAGAGGAATGGATTGAAGAGAAGCACGTCAGAGAAGGGGTGGAAAGGAGATTGTTACAGAAAGGAAAATGGAGGAAGCAAAAGATGGGTAACTGATAAATGTCTATTGAAAAAGAAAACTGCAACAGGCCGACTGGCACCTCAATTGAGAAACCAAAGACTAACTGGTCATAGTATCTAAACTCTACAAACTGTTTTTGGAGGAGATTTAATGTACACCTCAGGAGAGTGGGAGGATAAGACACTGGAGAGTGGTATGAGAAGCTGGAAGAGATGGGTACTGGGAAAACTGGCACTGATGGAAGTAGAAGGCTTTGTCACTGGCAGGAATTCTAAGGAGCTGCACTGGTGAGGGTGAGTGGAGCTGCCATTTGGAGCCAGTAAGTTACGCTGGCACTGGGGGGCAGTGCGGAGAGTTGGCACTTCTGGCCACTTCCAAATGTTAGAATAGGCTGATAGAATGAGGATCACACATAAAGTGTGAGAAGCCTACACTGGCAGGAAGTGAGAGCAGCTCTGATTGGTGGGCAGAGTGAGCAGCTCTGATTGGTGGGCAGAGTGAGCAGCTCTGATTGGTGGGCAGAGTGAGCAGCTCTGATTGGTGGGCAGAGTGAGCAGCTCTGATTGGTGGGCAGAGTGAGCAGCTCTGATTGGTGGGCAGAGTGAGCTGCTGCCACTGAAGGCAGTGTGAAAAGCAGACACTAGTGTGCAGCCTAGAGAAAAGTCATAGGAGGTCATGTGAAGGGCAGCCAGTAGGTGAAGTAGAGGCTGCTGGCACTTATGACAAGTGTGGGGAGGAGGCATAGTTAAGCAGTATCAGAAGTTGGCACAGGCAGGCAGTTTGGAACTGCTCCTTATGGACATTGTGAGGTGGTGGTGCAAGGTACAGCGGGCAACACCAGCGAGAGTGCTAGAGTCTACTACAAAGGGGTTGGTCTGTGCATGCACCTTTAGCGGTTTCTTGTGTAGTAGGGCAAAGAGTCCATAGCTGACTACTGCTCACACTTTACCTAATGGCAATGCTTGGAGCCATCTAATGCAGCAGCGGCTCTAGGTAGAAAAGTGAGCGTAAAAAGTAACCCGGCTAGCAAGATAAAGGAGTATTCATACAGATCTATTCCATATTGAACACTCCCTTACGTAGCCGGGCCCACAACGCAGACGTCTTTTTCCCTTGCTTCCAGCAAAAAGAAGCAAGCGATCAAAACCAGGTGCTGTGAAAAGGGCCTGCAACATACAGCCCTTGATGAACACTCAAACCAGTCAGTGGCTTGCATGTGGGCTAGCATAAACTGTGATGTCACTGGCGACAAAGGTATACATGCCAATAGACCCGAGTCAGGCGGGAGACTACCGATTTTTCAAGCCAGAAATGGCTTCATTTCAGCTGTCTCCCGACTGAAATTGCATTTTTTACAATAGAAGTCAATGGGGAATTTTCATTCTCCCGATTTTTTATTTTAAATCTCCCACGTCCCTGTCCTAAAATGTTGGTATGTATGCTGAACGGTGATGTCTGAAGGGGGTTGGCTCATTCCCCAGGGCATGCAGGCTATTCTGTGGGCTGATCTGAAAAGTGAATGATACTTGAAGCAAGCAATGGCTTAAAGGGGCTGACTGAAAGCCATCTTTGTTTTCTAAATTATTGTGTATTATTCTTTATTACATGAGTCTGGCGCGACTGAAAGCTCGGTCTAGGGCATAACCAAAAAAAGCAGAAAGTTGGCACTAAGGAAGTAAGCCACCTCTCACCTTAGTTAACACTCAGCCACCTTTCTCTAAGGGCTTGGCATCGACAAAGTGAGACAGACGCTGGAAGATCCGGGTCAACAATGACAAGTGTGCAGCTCAGCAGAATATTGGCAGAGGACCAAGGGCAGCTGCAGCAAGCCATAGAGAGTGCAAAAGCAAGAGTCAAGCGGAGGGCAGACATTCTGTGAGGTCACTGAAACTGAGGTTACTCAGAAAACACCACCACATAGGTAACAACAACCATCTCAGCTACAGCACAATTACAAGCGACTAACAGAATCATGTAAGAATATCTTCCACAGTACTGTGGTTTGGGGTGCAGGGAGGAAGAGAGGGAAAGGAACCCCCTTTTCCACCCACACACCATGAAGAGGTGACTGAGAAACTGGTAAGCCAGTTGCGTACCACATCACCCCTAATCCCCCTCCTCAACCACTAGCCACTAGCCACTGCGCCTGGGGACCTACGGGCAGCTTACAGGACAATCACTCCAGAATGAGCACATATGAACACCTCAAAGTAAAGTGTACTGTCCATGGAGATGTCCCATGGATGAACACCAAAATGTGGGTCAAGAGATATGCACACTTCAAAAGCTCAAAATAAAGTTGCATATACAACACTTTCTTACATACCATTTGGTGCCCAATGCTGCAATGGGTGAGGCGCCACCCTTCTCACCCGAAAACATTAGATAGGCTACTGAAAAAATAAGTTTGAAAGTGGTTGAATCTGTGTTTTTGTACAATAAGGGGGAGGGAAGAGTCCAGTAAGAGTGTCAGAGGCACAAGAAGATGGCTCACCAATGGGTACCGAGCTACTCCTTCAAGACGGGGATATTCAGTCCATTTCTAAATTGTAGAACTAAGAGTGGAAACCTGACGTGAGGGGATGTTCTTATTTCAGATTCTCGTGGAGTAAAGGGATACAATTGAGCTTCAATTGCTTTCTTTTTTTTTTGCAAAAGGCCTGTTGATATTCTGAGTGAATGTAATGCACTGGCCATATGAAGCGATGACATTTTCGGCCAGGAGTACTGGGGTGCCTGTTCTTGCTGTTTCACAGATGATGCAGCCATCTTTGAAAACTAAGCATACCTGGAGTGAGGAGCACGTGCAGCAATTCCTTTGGAAGTATGGGTTAAGTAGTCCAATTTCTTTAGGTCAGAGGTGGCCAGCATAGGTCCAGCAGGGCTGGATTTTTAGGATAACCAGAGACTATAGACGAGTTTATCTTTATTCTACCTATTAGTTGGTAAAATGCAGTCTGTCATTTTGGTGATGTTGTTCTCAAAGAAGAGGCTAATATCTAGGTGCTGGGGGAGGTTTATCCTAAGTTACTTGACAGGCTGTGAAGAGGTCAAGCTTCACATTGCACAGTCTCTTGTAGATCTGAGCTTGGGTGGTGGTGGTGGGTGCAGAAAAATAATTTGGTCTTTGTTGGGTGAAGTGACAACTGCACAGAACTGTTCAACATAGTCAAGGAGTTCCCCAACTCCTCGGCTACCGAAAACATCACGACACCCTTGCAAGCTCTCTGCAACACCCTCGCAGACTTTTTCCACAACAAAATCAACACTATCTACCAAGACTTCGCACCCCAACCCCCCCATCATGGACATCAACCTCTTCACGTCAACCGATACCCACCCACGCAAACTCACCCCGTGGAACGCCCTCACAGAGAAGGAAACTGCGTTCATCATGAGATCCATCCACTCCGGAGCCCCAGAAGACCCCTGCCCCAACCACACTTTCAACCACAGCAATCAACTCATCAGCAAAGAACTCTCCAATGTCCTCAACTCCTCGATCACGGCAGCCCCCAGAAATAGAAACATTCTGACATGAAGCCACTGCTGTAGAAATCATCCTCAGACCCTGGAGAACCCAAGAACTACAGGCCCATCTGCCTGCCCTCCTTCCCAGCTAAGGTCATCAAGAAAGCCATCAACATCCAGCTAACCAGACATCTGGAGAACCACAACCTTCTGGACCCCTCCCAATCTGGCTTCAGAGCAAACCACTGCACGGAGACAGCTCCACTCGCAGCCACAGACATCAGAATGCTTCTAGACCACGGAGAAATTGCTGCCCTCATCCTCCTCGACCTCTCAGCAGGTTTCAACACCATATCCCACCACACACTGATCAACAAACTCCACCAGATCGGAATCCAAGGAGCAGCCCTCAAGTTAATTACATCCTACCTCACAGGAAGAACGAAGAAGTTCATCCTCCCCCTCCCTACTCCTCGCTTTCTAAGAACAGAGGTGTGGAATTCCTATAGCCCGACGCCCTGGACATATTGTTTGAGGTCAAGGACCAGCAGTTTCCATGTTTATTTTGTCCTTAGTACAAGACGGCCCAACCCCATGCAGCACAAACCCTTCGGCTTCAACGAAATGTGTTGATACATGCTAGTATTTCCAGAAAATATTCATAATGAAAAATGAGTGTAACCAGTTGCAACAAAATTATAGGGAACGTGAAAATAAACAAACCTTGGCAAAGCCAATAGGTATGATTTCGGTGGTCAAGTTTTTTGTTAAGTCAAAGTGTGCCTTGTTTTGACGTGGGTTTTGTAAAACTTTATTGTTGTGGGAGCTGCCAGACCCTCATCATTATAACAAACATGGACAAAAACAAAAGTATTTTTGGTCTCAAAAACCAAATATTGCCACAGTAGTCCCTGTCACTAAACTAAACTCCTTTGCGTGCCAATATGCTCCTTGTAAAAGAGCAGAATGCGGTCACTCACAGTCTAACCAGCCCGTAGATAGCGCAAACATTTTAATAAAAACAAAAACGTAATACCTAAATTGGGGCCATATTCTTAAAGAAAGTCTCGAAAGTGCACCCATGGTATATGTCCTTGCAGTAATGCAGATTTATGGCTTTCATGAATTCACAAGAATTTACAGAAGTAGGTCAGGAAATTGTACTCCTAGAAAATATTTATGAACTGCATTATAACTGGCAAATAATCATGCGAAAGTCTGTTGCGCAGTAACAAGTTTTCAACTGACCACATTTTTCCCCCAACCCTGGAAGAAGTTATACGTCTGCCCTTTTCAGGAGTAAATTTCCAACCTTTCTCTGCATGGGAAAATATGAGGGACAAGCTAATGAAAACCCATAGACCATGCAAGTTAGTAGGTTTGTACAAAATCCAAAGTGCACTTAAACCATGGGGAGCTATTGCTTACCGTTACCTCCAGCTCCAGTATGTAGATCTGTGGAAAGGTGGCAAAACGGGGGAATTGCTAGTATTCAAACCCTACTATGGTATGAGTTCTGGCATAATCAGAGAGGCTATTATCACAGCTCTTATATAATGAGATTGCTGCCATAATGTGTTGCCTCACTACATGGCACTAAAGGGACAAGTGTATTTTGTTACTGGACAAGTAGTTTGATTAAACATTCTGTCCCATGGACCAGTAGATATGTTATTAAATTCCCCACCCCTGTAAGAACATCACCTGCAGTGTAACTCAAGGCTCATCCCTCTGCAACATATACTTGAACCCCTGGCCAACATCGTCAGGAGCCACAGATTCATCAACTCCTACGCCGACGACGCCCAACTCATCCTATCCCTGACTGATTACCTAATGACCAGGAAAAGACAAGTCCCAAAGATGCATGAAAGATGTGGCAGTCTGGATGAACAACCACTGTGTCAAACTCAACACAGAAGTTCTCATCTTCGAAAAAGGCACAGCCACCATCTGGAACAACGAATGGTGGCGATCTGAGCTCGGCTAAACTCCAAAACCAACTTAACACGCCTGCAACCTTGGCATCATCCTCGACAGCCAGCTTTCCATTAAGAAGCAGGTCAGTGCCATATCCTCTGCTTGCTACCTCACCCTCTGTATAATGAGGAAGATCTTCAAATAGCTCCCATCCAACACCAGGCATACCGTCACGCAAGCTCTCATCACCAGCACACTCTACTAAGGCAACTACCTCTACATAGGAATAACCGCCCAACTCATGAAGAAACTCCAGGCTATTCAGAAAACAGCAGCCACAATCATCCTCGACCTCCCAAGACCGACGCACATCACCCCCCACCTCAGGAATTTCCACTGGCTACCAGTCACAAAGAGATGGCAGTTTAAGCTGCTCATACACAACAAAGGTCCGGCCTACCTCAGCAAACAAGTGAATTTCCACCAACCCACCAGAAAACTCCCTTCCGGATCCCTCTACCTAGCAGCTACCCAATGCATCCACCGGGCAAACAGAGGAGGTCGATCCTTCTCCCACCTGGCGGCTAAGACCTGTAACCATTAAACCATAAAAATTCACCCTCAAACAGTTTCACGGCCGTGTCCTCCCAGGTTCAGTAGGCTTCCTACAATGGTGGGAAATACACACAGTGTTTTTAAATACCCTTCACACACCAAAAGGGCCCTTGGTGTCATGCTTCATCATACGGGTCTTCCCGACCCTCTACGGGACGGGGCGTGCTATGACCCTCGGATACGCGGGAGCACTGTTGTTCTGAGACAACTAGGTGTTGTGTAGGAGTGTGAGTGGAAGGGTCCGGAGTGAATGGAAGAGTGATGTTAAAAAATACCTGGCTCGGTTAGAAAAGAGTTTTTAATACACCTGTGAGCTGGTTAAAAAGTGGGCAAGGATGTGTATTTGCCTTAATGAGCTATGCCTCCAGAGTTAGTCAACATGTTTCAAAGCCCCCCAGGCTGCTTCTTCAGGACTTAGCAGATCCCTTTCTACACTCACTTATTATGTGGTGTGTTTTAAACTAATCTACTACTTGAAAGTGTATTTGTGAGAATAAATATAATGTGCACGTGGATTCTCAATGCACATATACGATACCTAAATAAGTATCTTTGATCAATCATTTGTTCACAAGAGATAACATGCCCCATGAGCCTGTAACGGATGCCTATAGTTGCAACTGCTCCTGGGACACCGCCCCTCCGTGTCTGACCTCCCCGCGGCTCCGCTGGACCTGTAACACCCTCCCCCTGCACCTCAGAGCCTCACCTTTGCTCCAGAAGTTCAGGGATGGACCCCAAGACCTGTTTGTGCAACCAATAGTAACACTTAACAAGATCCCGCAGCATGATCCCACAGTGCCTCGAGACCCTCATGGGAGAAGCAGCTGCGCTTGACAAATCCTGGATGATTGATTGAAGTGACACATGCTCGACATCTCTAGGAGGGAGGGAGGTCTCAAGTTATTTGATGCTGCTGGCAGCGGAGACCCCAAGGCAGAACTGTGGGTCATCAGCGCTTTGGTATATTTCAGGGGGAGAGATTGAAGTTGTCAAAAAAAAAATAAAGAAGCAAGATCCACGGGTCCGACGGAGACTAAAAACAGTTGAGACTTTGAGCAGTACATCTGGACAAATTGATGTGGAATTGAAAATTGAAAAATAAGATGGAAGTGAGAGAAAGACTCTGCCTGAAAATCCAATGAGTTTCTACGTTGTAGATCAGGGCCCAATGGTGCAAAGTTCTGAAAGCTGCACACAGATTGCACAAGAGCAACAGGCAAGAGTCCCATTTTATTCCTACCCTTGTGTCAGAGTAACTGTCCTCTTCCATAATCCTATTAACCAATCAATATTTCAAGTTGTCAATGAAGAAATTAGTCCTTTAAAAAAATTTACTTTTCAGGACAGAACTTGTCACTTCGATCACCATATCAGTCAAATCATCAAATGAAACATTCTGTAACTCACTAGCCACCTTCTTTCAAGATAAGGTGAGGGCGGTCTATAGCAGGTTCTCACAGAGTGCTCCCCTAGGGACGCTACCACCTGTAGGGACTCCTGGCGCGGTTAGGCGGGAAATGGAAAGCAGTCTGCTGCCCACTGATGGGAGTGACCAGCATGAACTTCTCTCTTTTCCCCTACCAACAACAGAGGAAGTGATTAATCTTATCATGTCCACAAAATCCAGCCCCCCCCCCCCCTTGACCCCTGTCCACATAAAAATTTTCATCTTTTGCCAACGGTTCTTGCCCCACATCTGACTCATTTTTAACCAAATGTTTGTCACCGGTATTTTCACAGCTATTTGGAAATTGGCGTCCGTTCTCCCCCCTCCTCAAGAAAGCCAAGCTGGATGGAGCGGACCCGAACAATTATCGGCCAATATCCAGACTCCCACTGCCCGCAAAGATGGTGGAAAAGGCTATGAATTTGGTCATCTCAGACTATCTGGAAAAGCATGAGTGCCTAGATATTTCTAAGTTTGGTTTCAGAAAGCAACACACTACCGAACGGTCATTGATCTCTGCCTCGGAGACAATTAGGCAGACCGTTAATGCAGGAGACAATGCAGCACTAGGGCTGCTTGACCTCTCTGCAGTATTTGATACGGTAAACCATCAGAAATTATTGCAAGTGCTGGAAGGTGTTGGTATTAGAGGAAAAGCTCTTGATCTTCTAAAATCATTTCTGTCAAGGCGGGAACAGTTTGTGGCGCTTGCAGAGCACAAATCGCTGAATTTTACATTGCCATGTGGGGTCCCACTGGGCTCGTCAGTGAGCCCTACCCTTTTTAGGTTTCGACCCGGCGAGGGCACTGCTTGCAGTGCCCCGCCCAGGGCGAAAGCTTTTGAGTTACAGTATGGATGTTTGCCCGCCTCTGTTTCCCATTGGCTAGCTCCATAAATGGACGCTAGCCATTGGCAAACAGAGGCGTCCGTCATCCTGCGAGGCGACTCGTGGGCGTTCCTGGGATGTTTTTCTCATCCGGCCCCTTTGGACACGTCAGTGCGGCGGTGGGCGGGGTTTATTTTTTTGGCTCGTCGAGGTTTGTTTGGGCCATTCCGCGGCCGACCGCCGCCGGAAGACCAGGTGAGTGCTTGTTTATCCTTGCCTCCCGCTGTCCGTTCCCGCCCCCCCCCCCTCCGTCCGTGTGCCCGTGCTGTTTTTCCTTGGCCTCCCGCACCCCCTCCCGCTGTCCGTTCCCGCCCCCCCCCCCCTCCCCGCTGTCCATGCGCCCGTGCTTCTTGTTTATTCTGGGTGCCAAAGCGTCTGTTTTTTCCAAAGTGAGGAAGCACGTGGGACACAACGGCATGTAGTTACTATATTTTAGGTCAACACAAGCCTTCCCGCCCCCCCTCCCGCTGTCCGTTCCCGCCCCCCCCCCCCTCCCCGCTCTCCGTGTGCCCGTGCTTCTTGTTTATTCTGGGTGCCAACGCGTCTGTTTTTTCCAAAGTGAGGAAGCACGTGGGACACATCGGCATGTAGTTAATATATTTTAGAACAACACAAAGGTTGGTCCTGGTACGGAGCAAACAGGCCGTGCTACAGAAGTCAGACCCGCCCTAAGGAACCGAGTCTGAGTGCTATTACCCAACTGACTAGAGGCGCTGTTAGTGATAACTGGGCAGAATAAGAGCAGTGAGTGGGCCCCCCAGTACAGTACTGACAGGAGGTGCTGCACAGCAAAAGTATAGTGCACTGTGACAGCCGTGTGTGTGTGGGTGCCAGTATCGGAGTAGCATCAAGTGCTGCGGATGAAACTGTAATCCAGGAAACGCTGACCTATTTGAGGAGGTTATTACATGAATACGTAGGAATCGGAGTGGGTGAGCCGCAGTCCACACAAACGGGGCACACGGTGAATGCATGGCTGGCAGGCAGCAGGGCTCTCAGGTTCTGGTGAGGTGCTCCCCCCACCCCCCAAACCTACCTACCCCCCCCCCCCCACACACACACACACAGCAGACAGGCTGTCAGTCGAAGGGGGCGCGTGAGCCGCCTGTAACCTTCGAACGCACTCAGCGGCGCGAGCGCCACAGAAGAAAGATGACGCGGTTCCTGCTTTGCTGTCGTGCATTAGCATTACCTGGCTGACCCCGAGCGACCCCCCGGGGTCAGTCTGCCCAGCGCTGCGGTGGCCGCCACATCTCCACGCAGCACTCTGATGCCCTGATTTAATAAACAGACACTTAAGGCAGTTTAGCGTGGAGTCAGCCTGCTTTCAATGGCCGTGTTCACTAATTTAGCCCTGGCTGCTAGGCCCCGAGCCGGCGTCTCTGTGCTCATTATCCCGGGCCGGGGCGGGAGGGTGCTCCCTCGCCTCTGTGGTGAATGATGAGGTCCATTGTGTGGGTTGTTTGTGCAGCAAAACACCATCTCCACCCATGCCAAGATTCTGAACTGAAACGAGAGGGATTTTGAAAAGAATTCCGGGGGACTTATTTTCCCTATTAACCTACATTGTAGTGGAGGAAATATTGGAGAGATAGCTAAAATAAAACTATTTTATACAGATAAAAAAGAGGGGGGCAGGGGGGTCTCACTCCTAAATCTGGACTGTTCACATGTATGAATTATGTCACTCGTTGTATTCAAGGGGAAAGCAAAGAGGGTAAAGGAGCGTGTATTAGTAGTCCCTTTCCATTTCTAGCTCGATGGAGACGGGTATCACAGAAGGAGCAGGGTCTGTACAAAGGTAATTAACCGTAATGGCGGTCTGGAATCACCCCCAGCATTATTAGTTGAGCCGATTCAAATCAAGCACGGTCCCCCATCTACATGGGCACACCCAGGGTCCCTGGCCAACTCTCAGCAGAGTTAGCCCAAAGGTGCCCTCCGACACAAACCTTCCAGTGTTGCCCACTTGTTCGGGGAGGTTAGTTTAGGTTAGACACATCAATCTGTTCATCGACCAATTATCTAGTTAGTGACCCACCTCACCTTTCCCATGCCTTCCATCCCCAAAACTCCTTGAGGAGGCTGTGTCCATCAGTCTGGGGGGCTTTGTGTGTGTCTGTGTATGTGTATTCTGTGTATGTGTGTGTGTTGCTCTGTGTGTGTGTGTGTGTGTGTGTGTGGCTCTGTGTGTGGCTCTGTAGGTATGTATGAATGTGGGACTCTGTGTGGGTCTGTGTGTGGCATTTGCGAGAGATTAAGCTATTGGCATTGTAAATGACAGTGCCATTTATTTATCTGTTTTCAAAATCAACACATACATAAAAATGTTGTCATTTACAATGCCAATAGCTCTAACTTTTTCAAAGGCGAAACCGTTGCATTGTAAATGCTTGTTTACGTATATGTTGCCTCACTGGCAAGGCTAATCAGATCTTTGAGTGTCTCTGCTATTTCATATGCAGATGATACCCAGATTGCGGTTTCAGTGACAGGCTCTCCAGACAAAACGGCGGCCCAGTTCCACACAGGTCTTCGCCAGGTGGGGGACTGGTTGTCCGCTAACTGTCTGAAGCTTAATGCTAGCAAAACTGACGTCCTACTTTTTGGTAAAAACACCAACTTTTGGAACCCCATGTTGTGGCCTCCAGAGTTTGGCCCGCTTCCCCACCCTAAACATAAGGTAAAAAAACTTGGGGGTGACATTTGACTCTATGCTCTCTTTTGAAGGTCATGTCAATCAGGTCACTTCCGTCTCCTTCCATATACTGAAAATACTAAGAAGGATTCTTCCATTCATTCCAGCTGACTTGAGGAAATTGGTGGTGTCTGCCCTTGTTCTGTCCGGAGCCGACTATTGGAACGGGCTTTTTACAAACCTCCGCAAAAAATGCCTCAACAAGCTGCAGGCGGTGCAAAACGCCGCAGTGCATCTATTGTTAAACATACGTAAATATTCATCACTCTCTACGGCGCTCAAAAAGCTGCACTGGTTGCCCGTGAAAAAGCTGATAGAATTTAAGTCGCTCTGCATTGCATTTAAGGCAACTCATGATGTGGAGCCAGCATTTTAAAAAAAGACCTTGCATCATTATGCCCCTGCCCGTCAGCTCCGCTCAGCACATTCTCACAACCTGGTAGTTCCCAGGTTTAAAAAGTGTGCGTGGGGTGGAAGGAGCTTTTTGGTAAGCACGACCCGGCTTTGGAATACACTGCTGGTGCAGATTAAGAAAGAAAAGCAACTGTTACCATTCGGGAAGGCTTTAAAAACATGGCTGTTCAATCTCTGAGGGGTCTATTGTTTTATTTGTCTCGTGCCGAGCTAGCACCATGATACCCTTGGGCTTTACAAGTCTCCTTTTCTTTTCATTTCATTTCATCAGTGCGAGATCCATGACCTGCTGACCTTGCCTGGAGGTAGTATCCAAGAGTGCCTCTGGCAGTCTCTAGTGTATATACAAAGGCACTGTCCACCATTGGTTAACACAAACAACGCATTTTGTGTTTTTTTTTTTTTTTTTAGATTTTCTCAAGAACACTGGTTATGCCCATTACATGTGATAATTGTAACACACCAAAAAAAATGCAAGCCATTTTGGAAGATTTCCAGTTAAATGATACTGTGAACGCAGAAAAGGATGCCCCATGACACAGTCGCACATTTCCGTAAATTAAGTACAAAATCAATATTTCGAACTTTCAGGTCTGTGTTTTTTGTCAAAAACGAAAGCCCATCTTCATTAATCCTGCAATCTGTGCTCCTTTTCCTCTTGGTTCGATAAATCCGGCCATCCTCACTACAAGCAGAGGTATAGCACAACTGTTTCAATTTAACTGTAACAGTAGGTTGCCTCAATCACAGTATCAATCACAGCATTGAAACAGACAAAAAGTGCACATCTCCGTCTCCTTCATCCTTCAAATCAGCTCTAACTCTCCAGACTCTCCCGCTGGCAGCAAAAGAGGATGATGACACTGGCAGCTTCCAAATTGACAGCAGTGTGCCCAACAGACACACGTAATGCATTAATCGTGTCCTTCATGACAAAGAAACTTCGCCTATCACTAGACATTAGGCACTTAGACAAGCTTGACGCGTCTGATGGGGCTGCGGCTCAAGTTTATGTCCATTAAATGAGTTGACACTGTGCTTCTCTCGTCAGCAGTAACTTGGAACGCTCTTCCATTAGCATTGAGCTCGGAGAAAAACTTTAGGTCCTTTAGGAATTAACTTTGGACCTTTGTTTGTCAATACCATCTAAGCTCTTCCACCTTTTCTGTGAGGACAATTAGAGTCTTCTCCTTTCTGACAATTCCTAGGACCATTCTACCGCCACAACACTTCGTCCCTGAAGTAGTTGAAACCACTGTACTTCTATAAATGCTCATTTCATCTATTCATTCATAATAAGTGGTGGCCACAACCCCTAAATTCTAGGATTGTCTAACACTACTGTTGGACTTGGCCCTTTCTGCAGGGTCGTCCCCAAACGTTTTGCCTTCACCTTCCTGGTCTCTGAACCGGTTTTTGTTGGCTTTTAGCACTCTGAACAGTTTACCACGGCTAACCAGTGCTAAAATGCTTTTGCTCTCTCCTTGGGGCTTTAGAGAATTGGCTCATACCCAATTAGCAAATGTAATTTACTTGTAAAGCAGTATTCTGTGTACCCAGGGCCAGTAAATGAAATGCCAATAGTCGGCAGCACTGGTGCCATCCACTTCAGTAGCCTTCCAAACCTGTCTCAGGTCTGCCATAGCAGCCTGTGTACAGTTTTTAAACTGCCGTGTCGGCCTGGCAAAATAAACCTTTTGCCAGGCCTAAACCTTCCTTTTTAATACCTGTAAGTCACCCCTAGGGTAGGCTCTGGAGAGCTCAGAGGGCCGGGTTCAGTGTATTTAAATGGTTGGACATGTACGTTTAAGTTTCACATGCCCTGGTGATAAAAAACTGTTACATTCAAGTTTCACTACTGCAAAGTCTACCCCTCCAATAGGATAACATTGGGGTTACCTTATTACGTGTCATAGGTGTAATTTCTAAAAGGGGTGAAGGTAATCTGTTAATGTTTGGTGTCTTTGGAATTGTGATAAAAAAATCCTAACTTATGGTGAAGTCAGATGTTAAATTACAATTTTGAAAATGCCACTTTTAGAAAGTTGGAATGTTCCTCACTTAGCCATTTGGTGCCTGCAGACTGTCTCTTGGCCACATCACTGGGCATAGTTGGCAGTTGGGCTTTTTCTATTCCTCCTAGACAGTCACACACAATAGAGAGCTTAGGTGTGCAAGGATGGGCCATCACTGGCCGGATGGGAGGGCCTACTTACATTTAAATAGACTTCGTCCTGCCTCCACACAAAGGGCTGCATACCCCCTGGAGTGTGAAGCCAGGATAGGGAAAGCAGGATGCATGGGGACTTCAAAAGAAATGTTAGAAGCTTCTTCCACCTTCCAGAGAAGGGTACCATGTATAAATATACCATTCTTCAGGCACCAACTCTTTACTTCTGGACCTGTGGATACTCTGCCAGGAAGGACTGCTGTGTTGCTGAAAGGACTGCCACTCTGCTAGACTACTGCTCTGAAGCACTGCTGTGCTGACCTGCTGCCCTCTTGCATGGGTGAGAAGGACTGGAACTGCAATCTGAACCCAGGACCCCAAAGTGACTCGAAGGGCTAGGGCTAGTTGGCTGGCCTGATCAGAAGCATCAAGGACATAATAGGCTTTCAACAACCTTGGACCCAGCACCTGGACTCTGCCATATGTGTGTGCTACCCTACAAGTGGTGCCAGCCCAGTTCTGGACCTTTGGAAGTGGACCTGAAGGTGCTCTGTCAAATCCAAGCTGTGGTCCTAATTGGAAATGAAGCGCAGCAAAGCATCACCGCACAGCTGTCAGCCTAATCGGAATCAACACCAAGCCCTGCAAAGCCTTGCAGAATCGCTGCCAGCTCACTGGTACCAATGCTAAGCAACGGAAGGGCCAGCCAAGCTACGCCGAACAGTTCCCCAGAACCGACGCAAAGCCCCTCAAAACATTGCTGCACAGCTTCTTCGAGACTGATGCCTTAAGACCTAAAGTCTTGCACAGCAAGGCCACACAGACTGTGCACCAGGATTTAAGGTACTTTGTTCAGTGGGCCTAACTGGGTCTCTGTAGCCAGCCGTGCTCTATCAAGGTCAGCCTGAACTTGTGACTTTGTCCAGACCGGTGAAGCCAGAAAACCACAGTTGGCAGTTTGTGCTTTTATGCACTATTTACACAAAAACCTTTAAAAGTGCACATCTCCAGGTCTACTAATTGGACTTTAGTTGTTTTGGTTTTGTTTTATTTATTTAAAAATAACTGTTTTCCTAACATGGTGTGGGATTTTTTTTGTGTGGTGTTTTTTCTGTGTTACTGTTCGAAGTGTTACACAAATACTTCACACTTAGCCTCAGAGTTAAGCACAACTGTTTTGTGCGAAGTCACCAGAGAGTTTTGCACAGGTTAATTTAGGGTTGGCTTGTGCCCCAACCTGGCAAGGTTTGTGGTTGCTTCTTGACCATGGTTCACACATCAGCCAACCAACAACCCAATATCTCACAGCTACAAAGTAGAAGCATGCACCTTTCTGTAAACCATGTTGAAAGGGGGAAAGGTTGATACAGTAGGTGTGTCCAGCACAGCTCTAATGAACTGAATACTTGAGAGGAAGGAAGCACTTAATTCTGTCAAAAACTGCACCATGCAAAGTGTTGCACAGCAAATGGAGACTGTAGCGGGCGAGGTGGTGAGCGGGTCCCTTAGTAGCCATCAGAAAAGGGCATAGATTACCTATCTGGAGGGCCAGGTCGGTAGTCATAGCGACCTAAAAACCCTATTAACCCACACATTAGGATAGAATTCCAGCACACTGAAAGGGTCTATGGGTGGGCGGTAAACTCCGCTTCGCGGGCAGAGTTTTGCCACTCCACACTCTGCTTGAAACACAGAGTTTGGCAAAAACCTTCACTTCGCCGCATAGTAGAGTTTACCGGCACCCACCCCTATATATAGTACAATAGCAAAGTCAAAACCATTCGGAAGATGGCTGCCACGCATACACATTGCGTTCAAGTAAAAGAAGTGAGGCACCTACCATGAGCTCAGCTACAATGGAACGTTGGTGGGACAACAACATATCAAGCTAAGATAAGCTGCGCCCAATACTGCATGAGGATCCAGTGACCTCACCCAGTTTGGACCCGCCCTATCAACTATTTGGGCTCCAAAAACGGTGGTGGCAGGATTTGTACAGTCTTGAGCGGGTGGGAGCTGGCAGCTGTGGGGCATTGGCAGAGGGGGCCGCACCTACCTGCCTGTAAGCCCCTGCCTGCACTGCCATTGTTGTTGTGACCCACGCTGGAACTATTCTGCCAAAGCCCGAGAAGGTGAGTGCAAACAATTTCGTCGTAGCTTTTTGACAGTTCAGGGCTACGTGTGTTGCTCTCTAAGCTTTTCCATTGTGTTGGCCAACCTTTCCCGTCCTGGTTAATAATTTTTTCTTAGAATGATGCTCACGTCCCTCGCCCCTTTCCTTTCCCTCCCCCCTCCCTTGCTGCTGATTTCCCTTGTATACCACCTATTGCTCTCCCCTAACCCCCAAATTTCAATTGTGCGCCAGCACTGTAAATCAAAGGAAAAATGGTTGCAGTGTCAAAGCATTTTTCCATGTTTAATGGCATGCCATTTACAGAAGCCGGCGAGGGGAGCTGGCAATGCTGGGATTCAAACCCAGACCGTCAAGCCAACGCAATACAATGGGGACAAGTGTAACTTACTTACTGAGCTCTTTTGAAAACTTTAACCCATTTTGTTTAACTTTCTTGTTATGAAGGGTTCGCAATAGGAGGAACTCATTTATATCTGTTTAAGCCCTATGGGCATAGGGCGCCTGGGACACCAAGTGTCTCTTACAAATGTATAGCATCTGCCAGACCAGTTATAACCTGGCCTGCTGAGCATCAGGTTTTCCAAGAAGATAAAAAAGGACTGTAAGGGAATGAAAGAGTACTGGGAAATATGAACTACTTCGTAGTAAACTCAGCGCCTTGAGACCCTCACGGGTGAGTAGCGCACTATATAAACCCCTGATTGATTGATTGAATTAACCTGACCGGTGAGAACTCTATAGGAAACACCAGAACGCGGTGAAGCTTTGTTGCAGCTAGAGGAATATGATAATTGCCAGCATGTGAAAAGAAAAAAAACAGGTGACAGATATGCTGTTCACATCTTGATTGAAGAGGAGTGTTGTTCTAAATGTGCAACATGCACCTAATTTTACAGCAGCTCACCAAAGGGAGCCTATTGTGGCACATGGAGTCCTCAATATCATTTTTCACTGGTTCCCTGCCAGGATGTGGAACCCCAATCTGAGGGGCATTTTGAAGATGTTCTCTATGTCTAGAGAACACTACAAAGATAATGAATAAACTAAATGGGCTTCAAAGGGGCTAACCCCACGCAGGATCTACTTCTGGACTTGCAAGTGACCGCAAGACCACCTCAACAAAGCCTCTCATTTGTGTGTACTCCAAGAGCATGGCCCAAGATCAGAAAATATCAGATTTCACCTCCCAATAATGACCCTATACGTTCTCAAAGTCTGATGGATTAGGGGATGGCAATGAACACACAGAACTGGCAAGTTTGACCGCAATAACCATATTATGCAATGTTAACACTGGTCGTCACATGTGCAGCGACTATTAAAGGATGGCCTAGCATAAAAAAAAAAAGAAGTGTCATTTTGGCCTGACCGATGTAACATACCAGCCAGATAATTTGCAAGGAGTAAACTGCAACCCGTGCAGGACAAGATTATCATTTGAGAATGAGCCTAGCCCAGATACCTAGACACATGGCAGCGACTTGGACGTTTGGAAACTAAAACCAGGTTGCCACAGGTAAACAACACTGCAGTGCCCAACACATAGCAAAAGCCGCCAGCAGGCACAAAAACAAGTATGAACAGATAGAAGTGGCTCTTTATTCAGCTCTCAATCTTAAAAACAGAGTCCAGAATGATACATCAAATGTGGGTGGGGAAGTCTTCAACCTGTAGAATCCAGAGATGCTGCCCCATTGAACTTGTCTAGAATGCTGATGTGTGGGGTAATGTTTGCCTATGGAAGGGATCTCCTAGCATTATTTCAAGGTCTTGGCACGTTCCTCAACTGCCTGTCGATAAAGGGGAAGACCAAGGTTACAGAACAGTAAAGAAGTCTCATATCTAAAAGCATGGACGTGACACTTCCAGGGATTCAGCATTCAAAGGTGTAGAGGTAAACCGATGACTTCCGGAACAGGCTGGGCTCAGTCGCAGCACCTCACTCACACTGAGGAAGACTAGGAGAAAATATGAACTATCCTCCCACAAACATGCTGGAAAGCTGTCGGTGGAAGAGAAGCACAGGTGACTCCCAGGACAAAACTGGTTCCATCAGTTGAAATCAGAGTGAGGATAGCTACGAGGGAGAGGATACGGTCCTCTCATTAACATGTAGCATACCTGTACGTTTTGTGTTTAGATCACCAAATTACAAAATAAACACATAGGAAGGGAATTCCATTTCAAGACTTCCAGAAAATCAGGGTCTATCAATGCTTTGAAGAACTTGTGAATAGTAGTAAGTCGCATGCAAATCAAAAAGACTTTATTCGGTTATATTCATAAATAACCATAAAAGTACATCAAATCACATCAAAATATTACATTAAGATATTTAAGAAACAGTATACACAATATAAACATAGGCCAAAAGTTGAAATAGTAGAATTCATATAATCATTGTCTTACGTAGGTAAAAAATGCTTTTAAGAAAAGCCGCAACAGAAGCAACAGAGAAAATATCCTCCAGGAGTTGTATAGCTAAAAATGCTGGACGACACTGTCTCAAATTCAAATATTTTAAAATGGGCATAATCCATCTCTTCCTAGGTAAAACATAAAATCTACAAAAAAAATAAGATGTGTATATCCGATTGGGTAGAGACATTATCACAGACATTTACAGATTTCCTTAGACCAATCATTTAGAACAGGATAGCTCAGCCGTCTAAACAGAATCCCAAACCGAAATCTGGTCAGCAAGAACCTTTCTTGTTCTTTCATTTGGAGGTTTAAATAAGGCTGGGTGATCCTTGGTTTAATTATCATCTGGTGGGCAATTACTGTCTTTTTTAACAATTCTGTTTGTTCTTTGTTTCTCGAGGTAGTTTAGGCTTAACTGTTTCAAAGCTTTCCTGGTGATGTCAAACATTGACGTAGGGTCAGTGAAAAATTCCGGGTGCTTGATATTGTCACAAAAGGCCTTTATATAACACAACCATTTTATCCTTTTTCCCCCTTCTAATTTCAAAGCATCTCCCAGAATAAGGCGATTTAAATGGCATTTCTCCGTAAGTCGCATGCATACAACAGTTGAGTTTAAATCAAAGTAATTATCAGTGTATGACGAGGGAAAGAGTCCTTAGAAATTCATGAAACAGAAGCAATCCATATCGGCAACAAGAAATATAGGAGGAAGACCTGGAAAACACTGGGCAGGAGGCACATTTGATGTACCAAAGCTGCTTTACCCCTTTATTACTGTAGCAGTACTAGGCCGGGGCAAAATGTTTGCTATGCCAGTGTAACGGCTGGCATTTCACTTTACATTTGCTATGTGAAATTCCCAAAATTCTCTTATTATGCCAAGTTTCAGAATTTGAAGACGGTTCGGAAAAAAAAAAAAAATCTTATAGGAGCATGAACAGAATGTGAATGTTTATTATTCGCAGCACTTGTGCTTTCTGCCCTAGTTATTTTAGCGCAGAGCGCATCATCGCAACTTGAACAAAAATATAAAGCTAAATGCCAAATTCCCATTGTGCAAAATCACAATTTTTTCTGAAATCAATAGTATTTATGCAAAGAGCTAGTTACTTTTTTTTTTTTTGGGTAAAAACTTTTATTGAGCAACAAAATCAGGGTTACAGAGACGGGCCTACAACCTCACGGGCTGGCCGCTAAAATCAAGGCACAATGTGGGAAAAACACTTGCGGCCACTCCGGAGGTCAGGCACAAATCGGATACAAAATGTCGCCCAAAGTATAAAACAAGATAAGGCATTTTTCTTTTTTACTCACACCAAAAAAAAAAAAAAAAACAACAAGAAAGGCGAATGCATAATAAACGGAGTCAGCCCAGAAGGAGGAGGGGAAACCCACTAATCAGGAATATGAAATCATAATCAGTAGGACAAAGCAGGGTGGGGGGGACAGCGGGGAGGACAGGCAAATCAAAGGACAGTATACGAAATTTCAGGAACGCCAGCCTAGGGCGATAAGGTAACATCGGGGGGTTCAACCAATGGAGGAGCACAAATATCTCCGCGATAGGCGTTCCACTGACTCCAGATCTTCGTCCATGCCCTAGGTCTGCCCCTGGCTGTATAGACCGTCTTTTCGCGGAACATAGACCAGTCCATGTTTTCCTCCCACACAGAGGCAGTGGGGGGCCTGTACGAGCCCCAGAGTTGCGCTATTTGTCCCGCTTCGCAACCATATATCCCAGGGTCGCCCATCTGGTCTGGGCCACCGAATAGTCGGTAGGTTCCCACACGTTCAACAGGCATCTCCGGGCCTCAGGCACTAGGGCAATGCCAGTCACATCAGCCATCACTGCAAGTACCTCAGTCCAGTAGGCAGCCACCCTCGGGCACTCCCAGATAATGTGAAGAAATGTAGCACTCATCCTGCATCCACGCTTGCATAAACCATCCGGGGAAAAACCCATCACAACCAAACGAGGACCAGTAACATACACCCGGTGGAGGATCTTGAGCTGAACCAGACGGAGACGGGCAGGAATGGCGACCTCTTTCGGAGAAGATCGTGCCGACTGCCAATCCTCGTCATCCAATTCCAGCCCGTCGCCGACCCAAGCCTCCCTAAGTCGGACAAGCAAGTCAGCGCGATTGTGAATCAGCTTCTTGTGGATCAAGGAGATAGTGCTATCGGGGAGGTGGCCATCCAGGATACGATCTTCGAGGGGGGAGGACTCAGGGATGGCAGCACCAGAGGTCAGAACAGAAGCAAGGGCATGGCGGACCTGCAAATATCTAACAAATTCCCTATCACTCAAGTCATAATCATTTCGAAGGGCCTCGAAGGACTTCACCGCTCCATTCGTACATACGTCACCCACTCTACTTATTCCAATCATATCCCAGCGGTCAAAACCCTTCGTCGTCCAAAGACATCCCAGACGCTCGGATGCATAAAGCGGAGTCGCCAGTGTCATGCGATCCTCCCATCCCAGGCTTACATTCGCAGCGCGCCACACACTAACCGCAATCCTGGTCGGTCCCGTAAGATGGCGCCCAGCCGACCTGGAGTAAAGCGCTCTATTAAAGTCCCCTCCCGGCAGTTGGAGTCTATCCATTTCAAAGGCCGGATCCCGACCCGGGGAGTACATTGAGTGGTTAATGGCAGACAGTTGGGTAGCCCAATAATATCTCCTGATATCAGGAAGTGCTATGCCCCCGTCATACCAAGGGATGGTAAGCTTCGCAAGGGCGATACGTGGACGCCCGTCCCAAATCAGCTGCCTTTGTAGACTCTCGACCTCTCGAAAATAGGTAGCGGGGATGTCATCATAGGAATTCTGGAGTGCGTAAAGGAATCGCGGCAAGGACATCATCTTGAAAAGGGCAGCTTTGCCCAGTGGAGACAGAGGCAATTTACGCCAGCGAGCCACGTCCAGCCTCAGTCTAAGAAGCGGGGGAAGGAGATTACGTTCAAACCGGAGCGACGAATCAAGTATAATAAAAATCCCCAGATATTTGAAGCCAGATTGAACAACCTGGATAGGAAATCTATTTGGCAACGGGGGCAGAACACCCGAGAGAACATATACACAGGACTTAGCCCAGTTGATAATCAAACCAGAATTTTTACCAAACGAGGTGAGAACGTCGAATAAAACATTTAAAGATTTACGCGGGGAAGTAAGGTAAAGAAGGATGTCGTCCGCGTAAAGCGAAACGCGGTCCTCAAAATCTGGGGACCAACGTATCCCCTTGAGAGAAGGCTCCCATCGAAGCCACGCAGCCAGCGGCTCTAACGCGAGAGCAAAAAGTAGCGGAGACAAGGGGCACCCCTGTCTGGTCCCCCTACCGAGGGAAAAGGGAACAGAAACTCGACCGTTAACCACAACCTGCGCCAGGGGGTCGGTGTATAGCAGCTTCACCCATCCAATAAACCCCGGGCCAAAACCAAACTTCTCAAGAGCTGCCCAAAGATAGGGCCACTCTATCGTATCAAAGGCCATCGAGGCGTCCAACGAAGCCAAAATGGCCGGCTCCGTCAGAAGCCCCGCCCTCGCAATGGCTCCGTGGAGGCGACGCAGATTAAGAGCTGTGTTACGGTGCGGGATAAAACCGGATTGGTCCGGATGAATCAAGTCACTAATGACCGTCAGGAGGCGAGTAGCCAAGAGCTTGGCAAGAACCTTGGGCTCAACATTTAACAGGGAGATGGGTCTATATGACGAACAAAGATCCCGGGGCTTACCCTCTTTAGGAATTACAACGATCGTAGCCAGGCGCTGGTCATAGGGGAGAGCACCCCGCTCACGGGACTCCAAAAACATTGTTCGAAGATAGGGCGCAATCTTATCAGGACGCAGTTTGTACAACTCGATTGGCAATCCGTTCGGGCCCAAAGCCTTGCCCGAACGGAGAGAGCGAATGGCAGTCGCTATTTCGTCCGTAGAGAACGGGGCCTCCATAGAGACCTGCTCCAAATCGGAGAGGCAGGGCAAAGCTATATCACGCAGCAAGAGGCGAGAGTCGTCTGCATCCCGTTCTGACACAGGGGAATAAACCGCACGAAAGTAGTCCGCAAAACATTCCACTATTTCAACTGGGTCCGTCACTCTCACACCATTCGAAGTCTGAATCACCGGCACCACTCGATTCGCCCTCTCCTTCTTATCCAACCAGGCAAGCAATTTACCCGCTTTGTCCCCAACATCATACAAACGACCCTGTTGCTCTCGAAACATCATTTTAGCCGCATCTGTGACCAGAGACTTATAGGCAAACTGCTTCAGACCCAGGGCATGGAGTTTGCCAGGAGTAACAGTCGATTCCAGGTCAGCCTCCATCTCAAGTATTTCCATCTCAAGATCCACCACCTCCCGATTCCTCGCCTTTTTGGTTTCAGCAATGAGAGACAGGGCCTGCCCACGAATCACTGTCTTAAAAGCCTCCCATAGGGACACTGCAGAGGAGACGGACCCCTCGTTGTCTAGAAAATAATTGTCCAGGGACTTAATCAATAGACCACGGGTCTCAGGGGTGGTCAGGCACCAAGGGTTGATAGGAGCCACCCGGCCCGCCGCCTCCACCCCCACATCAAAGCAAAGCCAGAGCGGAGAATGGTCCGAGATGCCCCGGGGAAGGTGTCTAATCTCCCGGATAGCCGATGACTGTGCAGCTGGCATTAGGAAGTAATCCAGTCTAGACAGACTCCCATGGGCCCCAGAAAGGAAAGTATATTGAAGCTGAGTGGGGTGCATAAGTCTCCAACAGTCCACCAAACCAAAAGTATCCAAAAAACCACCCAGCCACAGTTGGGCCAAAGGAGTGTCCCTAGGGGGGTAACGATCACTCAGACCGGAGAACACAGAGTTAAAGTCACCAGCCATGAAAAGAGCGCCATCAGGGAGGCCCAACAGCACTCGGCCCAAATCGGAGAAGGTAGAGGCCTGCAGGCCGGGGGGCACGTAGACGGCGAACAGAGAAAGGGTCCGGCCCTCATATCGTCCCACGAGGACGGCATAACGCCCCCGATCATCAAGGATCACATCATCTATCGCAAGGGGAAGGGAAGCCCGGACAAGGATGCCCACCCCCCTGGAACCCGTAGTAAACCCTGAGTGCGCGACAAGGCGATAGCCCCACCTATTCATTGCACGACAAGTATTACCCACTAGATGGGTCTCCTGCAGAAAAACAATATCGGGAGACAAACGTCGCAGGCATCGCAACACCACCACCCTTTTTATACGATCCACCAGACCATTGACATTCCACGAAATAAACCTCAACCCGCTACCCCCCATCCCACAGAGTGATGCAGGAACCATCCCCCAATGAGCATGACATTGAAAATTCCATTAGCAAGATAGAGTCGCCTTGAAAAAACAAAACACGAACCTCAAACACCCCACCAACCCACCCCCCAACATCCAAGAAAACACCCCCCACCCTGCACCCTTGCAGTAAGCTAAAAAGCCACCCCAACATGCAGTGTGCCTGTCGCCCAAAAACCCCCGTTCTACAAAAAGACCCCGGAGGAGGAAAGGCCCCGTCCCGCCCGCCACCCCGACAGAGCTAAAGGGAGAAGAGAACACACAGAAAATAGAGGCACTCAAGTATGGAACCCTGGGAGAATGCACATGGCACGGAGACAGGGGCATAGACAATAAGTTCAGCTCCCTACACCACCCTCGGCACCACCCGGGTGTTCGGTGGGCTCAGTCCAGTTAGGCCGGTCCGGCAGAGAGTCCAGCCAGTCATTTACCGAATCAGGCCGATCAAAGAAAAGGGTCCGTTCATTGTACTCAACTCACAACCTGGTAGGAAAAAGCATGGCGTATCGCAGTCCCAAGTCCCGAAGACGCTTCTTGACTCCACGGAAGCCCATACGTTGTCTCTGCACAAGCTGTGAGAAGTCCGGGTAAAAGTTCACCATGGCATTCTCGAAGGCCACCGGGCCCTTAACTCGCGAGGCCTGCAGAATAGCGTCTCGGTCCCTATAATGAAAGAGTTTTGCAACAATGGGCCTCGGCGGGGCGCCCGGCTTGCCCTGGCCACCCGGAACACGATGGGCACGTTCCACCGCAAAGAATTTGCTCAATCCAGATGGAGAAAGGTAGTTTTGTATCAAGTCCTCAACCAGGAGATCAACAGAATGTGGGTCAGGGTTTTCCGGAACGCCAACCACACGCACGTTGCAACGCCGTGCTCTGTTTTCAAAATCCTCCAAGCGCCGAGTCATGAAATCATTCACCTTTCTGAGGTTGCCAATCTCCGTCTGTATCTCCGAGACGTCGGCCAGATGACTTGAGATCCAATGACTTCACCTTCTCATTGGTTTTAGATAGGTCGGCCCGAATCAAGTTCACATCGATGGCCACAGTATCTATTTTGTGGGCCAGAGCTTCATACTGTTGGCCGATGGTTTCTCTCATGCCAGAAATGGCGCCCATGATGTCCTGCAGGGACGGCTCCGCCGAAGCCTCCAAAGGGTGCCCAACTGCACTCGGGCCAGGCAAGGCGGCTCCAGGGGACCCCTTCGATTGTGTGTACCGGTCCATGATGTTAGACTGGACCGGGCCCCGCGCAGGGGCGTCTTGGTCTTCCGCCTCTCTTGGTCCCCTCTGCCAGACATGATGGAGACCGCGTCCCCGAGGGACCCACGCGACCTGGTGAAAATGGCCGCAGGAGGACAGGGCGCCGGAGCCAAAAATCAGCAGCGAGGGCACATCGAGGTGTGAACCGGTCTGGAAGGATGCGAAGCAGGCAAAAGGTGCAAAAGCAACCTTGCGTCGCTGGACCCAACAACGGCCAGACACCTCTGCCGGAAGACGTAGTCTGAGGCAAAATCGAAACCGAAAGTTAAGAGGGGGACCCACAAGTCAAATCCCCCTGCCGCTGTTGTTCAACTCAGACACGGCAACAGAGCCTCACCAAGACCCGGGCGCACCACCGGGGCGGGCCCCGAAAGTTCGAGTCGACGTATCTTCGGTGCCCCTGGTTCAATTCGAAATCCAAAAACGGCATTAAGATCAGCCCAGGTTCCTCTACAAGAGTCCTCGTAATTAATCAGGATATGTTCAGGATATCATGCCGGGAGTGGCGGGGGTCCGGAGAGCACTGTGCTCACGCAGCCATCATGGATGCCCGCCAAGCTCCTCCAAGAGCTAGTTACTTAACTTCGGTACACCTGGTCTGCTAGAGATTATCTAGCCACACATTTCTTAACTTGGAATATATATATATATATATATATATATATATATATATATATATATATATATATATATATATATATATATATCCAACAATGTGTTCAGCAGAATTACAGAATAAACAGCAACACTCCGTGGCTCATTTGCTTAACGGTGTGATTTACTGCAGCAACAACACTACACGTTTCAGAAGTCCTGGCTCCTTGGTCACGAGTAAAGAGAACGTTGTTTCATTCTCATTTAAATTAAATTTACACCACGTGATTATTAGACCGTGAAAACAGACATATGCTCCTCTTAAAAAACATAGTAGTTTTTAGATATTAGCCAATTAATTATACTTAATTAAATGTTTTCAACATATTTGCACAAAACATTAGTTTAGCACCTAATTGTGCATAAACTAAATTTGTTAAACTCATTCGTGACAAATTAGAAATTCTCTATAACTCAAATATGCAAAAGACAATGTTGTTTATACAATGTGACTACAGATACTCAAACAATGCACTGTTTAAAGGAGCGTCAATTGTTTCCCCGTGTGTACTGCTCAATAAAGTTGGTTAGTGAAAAATACTGCCGTTGTAAATGGTCGAGGGAAAGCGCAAAAGTCTACTGGGTTACTGAACCCCAGCCTGCTATTACAGCATCATATGAGCTGCTTAGTCCTGCCCCCTCCTGATAAAATAGAATAGCCAGTGCATCACCCATAATCTCTGGGATATTCAAAGTAATCCAACTTTATCGACAAATTCAGATCCATGTCGAACAGCCAACTCTCAGTATGTTTCGACATACTGTCGCCCTTATTGCTATCCCTGTATTGTTTCAACAATTCAGCCCCAGTGACGAATGGTTGCAGCCAATTTGCACTAAAGAGAATTTCTAATTTTTCACGGAATAAAGCTCTGAGAGAGCAAGGGTCACATACCTTTTTAGGGGATTTAGGCTGGTGAGGAACCACAATGCGAGACGGGTGGGGGCAGGAACAACAACAGCAGGACAAACCTGACACGTAAGCGACAGCTGGCCACCTTAGACCCACGGGAAGGGGGCAGAGGGCCCCATTTTGGTTGCTGGTCAGTTGCCCACAGGGCCCCTGTCTGGCGCCGGCCCCGAGTATGTGTGTTCTGCTGCAATGCCCCATTGCAGCGATTCCACACATCGGGTGTGAAGTGACTCACAAACATATGGCTGGTAGAGAGTTATAGCAGGGGCACCCAGCGGCATCGTGGATGTAAGGCGGTCAGGCCATCAAGTGCAGCTTTCGATACAACTAGCATAGCTCTGCTCAGAAGCCAGCCTCACACTCCAGAGGTCTTCGAATGACCAACAACCAGCAGTGGACATGAGCAGAAACAACCAGCTGTGTAGCACACACGCTCACTCATAAGTCATAACCCTATGAGAGAGGGAGTCATCGGCTGTCATTCATATAGTAGGATATTGTAGCATCAGCATATGCATTAAGATGATAAATGAGTAATCGAAGAGGTGCTTAGCTAGGTCATCAGACACGAAAGTAATTGGATTAATTGCATTTAAAGTCATTCGCTAACAAAGCATTCATTAAGTCGGTGCTGTACCATTTACTTTCAGTACCTGCAGGACGGCTGGCCGTAAACAAATGTTCAGGGTGTTCTGGTTTTAGCCAGCAGATGGCAGTCTATGTCCACAGAAATATCCGAAGGTGCCAGGGTTTGCCCGTTAATTCAGCTCATTTAGTAAAGTGCGAGCAAGAGCACAATTGTCACTGCTGTTCTACACGTTCAAAAACTTAGACAAGCCGATAAGATAGGACGAGTCCAGGAAAGATGCCAGAAGCTGTGTGCGGCTGCATTACTTGCACGTGTGTTGGTAACAGTGTTCTCTGTGTGTGCAACCGTGACTCTAAGTGCTAGCTGTGTGTGCTCCTGTGCACACTGAATGCATCGTCCCTGTGCGCCATGCCTGTTCCCTATGTGCATGTGCCTGGAGGCCGGCCGGACACTAATATATTATTGATCCGAATACAACACAGACTTACTGGCTTTGTCAATGCACAAACATATAAATGTTAACTATCCATATGACTGAATACATTTACGTGTTGACAAGCCTGAGCACTAGAAATGGGTGAAAGTCTCTGAGGAAGTTCAACAAAAACAATCATTGGTAAAGCCTTACCTTTGGGAGAGCAACTGGCTTTCTCCAATGTCTTTTACCAATGTTTTAAAGCGGCGTGACTATGCAGCCTGGCTGAAAGTAAAGTTTGACAAGCATTTGCAATGAAATAGGTCTTGAATTTATGAGAGTTTGGGCTATTGCCATTGTAAATGACAATGCCATGTGTGTTGTTTTTAAAAACAGATAAAATAAAAGACATTGACATTTACAATGGCAATATTTTAACTCTTGCAAATGCGAGACCTATTGCATTGCTAATGCGTGCTATAAAAAAAAACGCATTAGCAGAAAGCGTGAGAAAATTGTGCTCAGAGGCTGTAATTATAGACTACCAAGCAACAACGCACGTAACAGGAGGTGTCACAATGTGAGGTAACAAAATGAGACAAGGCGGTACTAAGGAGGGACAACTAAGCCTTTTGACCAATGAACAACCATAGTATGTATGAAAGTGGCAGAAAAAATTGTAAATATACAGCTCATGGAACATCTGGAGCAAGGGCGATTTCTTCACCCTACTCAATCTGGCTTCAGAGCTCAATACTCTACCGAATCGGCAGTCCTTTACTCAACAGAACTGATGAGGCAAATAGCTGATAAAGGCCAGACAGCAGCGCTTGTGTTACTTGACTTAAGCGCTGCTTTTGACACTGTGTCACACTCCATGCTACTGTCACGTCTATCAGAGACTGGAGTTGAAGGAGATGCATATGAGTGGCTAAAGTCATTTCTGGAAAATAGAAGTTTCCAAATTCATTGTCCTCCATTCAAGTCCACTCCCAGACAGCTGAAGCACGGGGTTCCACAGGGCTCAAGCCTGAGCCCTACTTTGTTCAACCTGTATATGGAACCCCTTGCACGTATAGTTGAGTCCTTCGGTGTTAATATTATAACTTACGCCGATGATACGCAACTAATGATCACACTCAGTCAAGATGGAGAAGAGACAGCTATCAACTTTTCAGCTTGTCTCTCAGCTGTAGCGAGTTGGATGAACAACAACTGTCTGCGTCTGAATGGAGACAAAACTGAGGTGTTGCTCATTGGTAAGGCTCCTTCAGCGTGGTCATCAGACTGGTGGCCAGCAGAACTTGGTCAGACCCCTGTCCCAACGGATTCAGCCAAGAATTTGGGAATGATACTAGATACCAAACTCTCGTATACGAAGCATATCGAAAAGGTTACTGGCAAATGTTACGCAGTTCTCAAAATCCTGCGCAAGGTCCTGGACCTAGTACCGATGAATACAAGGAAATCCCTTGTCCATGCCTTAGTCACCCCACATCTTGACTATGGCAATGCCCTACTTATAGGGCTGAGCCAAAAAGGTCTGAAACAATTACAAAGAGTCCAGAATATGGCTGCCCGCCTAGTTCTCAACCTCCCACGCAGAGCTTCAGGAAAAGATGCACTATCTAAATTGCATTGGCTTCCTATAAAGGAGCGTATACTTTTCAAGGCCATGTGCATTTCCCATCGAATTGCACAAGGGAAAGGACCTCCTTATCTGAACAAGCTCCTCAGCATCCACCGCCCAAAACGTCATTTAAGGTCAATGGGCAGTATGTTGTTTTCAGTTCCTCGCATTTTTAAAGCCAAAATGGGCGGCCGTTCTTTTTGTTATTTAGCAGCCTTCTACTGGAATAAACTACCCCTTGAATTGCGGATGGAACCCTCCGAGAGGAGATTCCGCTTGAAACTTAAGACGCATCTCTTCCCTAAAGACTAGCGGTCTGTGTTTGCTTAGAGATTCTACTGGTTTGGCTGGTCTGATGTTTTAATGATGGGGTTCTTTAGCGCGGGGACACACTGGTCAGTGTAACCAGGCGCTGAATAAATGGTATTATTATTATTAGTTTATAGTGGACAATGACACACGTCAATGAAAATTGTGGGCGGAGAGTGGGCAGATCTTCAAGTCCCTACCTCATTACAGCATTCCTCGCACAGCAGCGCATGCGTTGCCTAGGCTCGACCTAAAAAAAAGCTGGCTACAACGTGGCCAGCGCTGCTGCCGGGTCACAATGCTTTTCTTCAGGCAAGCAACGTCAATGGGGAAGGGTAGTGGGACAGGCAGCAATATGGGTAACGAGTGGGCGAGGGAAAAGCAACACAGGGAAGGGGCGGGCAGGGTGGGGGGAAAAAGCAACACAGGGAAGTGGCAGGCAGGGTGGGGGGAAAAAGCAACACAGGGAAGGGGTGGGGGAAAAAGCAACAGGGAAGGGGCGGGCGGGTGGGGAAAAGCAACACAGGGAAGGGGCGGGCGGGTGGGGAAAAAGCAACACTGGGTAGGGGCGGGCTGGTGGGGAAAAAGCAACACAGGGTAGGGGCGGGCGGGTGGGGAAAAAGCAACACAGGGTAGGGGCGGGCGGGTGGGGAAAAAGCAACACAGGGTAGGGGCGGGCGGGTGGGGAAAAAGCAACACAGGTTGCGGGCGGGTGGGGAAAAAGCAAGACAGGGTAGGGGCGGGCGGGTGGGGAAAAAGCAACACAGGGAAGGGGCGGGCGGGTGGGGAAAAAGCAACACAGGGAAGGGGCGGGCGGGTGGGGAAAAAGCAACACAGGGAAGGGGCGGGCGGGTGGGGAAAAAGCAACACAGGGAAGGGGCGGGCGGGTGGGGAAAAAGCAACACAGGGAAGGGGCGGGCGGGTGGGGAAAAAGCAACACAGGGAAGGGGCGGGCGGGTGGGGAAAAAGCAACACAGGGAAGGGGCGGGCGGGTGGGGAAAAAGCAACACAGGGAAGGGGCGGGCGGGCGGGGAAAAAGCAACACAGGGAAGGGGCGGGCGGGCAAAAAGCAACACAGGGAAGGGGCGGGCGGGCGGGGAAAAAGCAACACAGGGAAGGGGCGGGCGGGCGGGGAAAAAGCAACACAGGGAAGGGGCGGGCGGGCGGGGAAAAAGCAACACAGGGAAGGGGCGGGCGGGCGGGGAAAAAGCAACACAGGGAAGGGGCGGGCGGGTGGGGAAAAAGCAACACAGGGAAGGGGCGGGCGGGTGGGGAAAAAGCAACACAGGGAAGGGGCGGGCGGGTGGGGAAAAAGCAACACAGGGAAGGGGCGGGCGGGTGGGGAAAAAGCAACACAGGGAAGGGGCGGGCGGGTGGGGAAAAAGCAACACAGGGAAGGGGCGGGCGGGTGGGGAAAAAGCAACACAGGGAAGGGGCGGGCGGGTGGGGAAAAAGCAACACAGGGAAGGGGCGGGCGGGTGGGGAAAAAGCAACACAGGGAAGGGGCGGGCGGGTGGGGAAAAAGCAACACAGGGAAGGGGCGGGCGGGTGGGGAAAAAGCAACACAGGGAAGGGGCGGGCGGGTGGGGAAAAAGCAACACAGGGAAGGGGCGGGCGGGTGGGGAAAAAGCAACACAGGGAAGGGGCGGGCGGGTGGGGAAAAAGCAACACAGGGAAGGGGCGGGCGGGTGGGGAAAAAGCAACACAGGGAAGGGGCGGGCGGGTGGGGAAAAAGCAACACAGGGAAGGGGCGGGCGGGTGGGAAAAAAAGCAACACAGGGAAGGGGCGGGCGGGTGGGAAAAAAAGCAACACAGGGAAGGGGCGGGCGGGTGGGAAAAAAAGCAACACAGGGAAGGGGCGGGCGGGCAAAAAAGCAACACAGGGAAGGGGCGGGCGGGCAAAAAAGCAACACAGGGAAGGGGCGGGCGGGCAAAAAAGCAACACAGGGAAGGGGCGGGCGGGCGGGCAAAAAAGCAACACAGGGAAGGGGCGGGCGGGCGGGCAAAAAAGCAACACAGGGAAGGGGCGGGCGGGCGGGCAAAAAAGCAACACAGGGAAGGGGCGGGCGGGAAAAAAAGCAACACAGGGAAGGGGCGGGCAAAAAAGCAACACAGGGATGGGGCGGGCGGGGAAAAAAGCAACACAGGGAAGGGGCGGGCGGGGAAAAAAGCAACACAGGGAAGGGGCGGGCGGGGAAAAAAGCAACACAGGGAAGGGGCGGGCGGGCGGGGAAAAAAGCAACACAGGGAAGGGGCGGGGGAAAAAGCAACACAGGGAAGGGGCGGGCGGGGGAAAAAGCAACACAGGGAAGGGGCGGGCGGGTGGGAGAAAAAGCAACACAGGGAAGGGGCGGGCGGGTGGGGGAAAAAGCAACACAGGGAAGGGGCGGGCGGGTGGGGGAAAAAGCAACACAGGGAAGGGGCGGGCGGGTGGGGGAAAAAGCAACACAGGGAAGGGGCGGGCGGGTGGGGGAAAAAGCAACACAGGGAAGGGGCGGGCGGGTGGGGGAAAAAGCAACACAGGGAAGGGGCGGGCTGGTGGGGGGAAAAGCAACACAGGGAAGGGGCGGGTGGGGGAAAAAGCAACACAGGGAAGGGGCGGGTGGGGGAAAAAGCAACACGGAACGGGCGGGCGGGGGAAAAAGCAACACGGAACGGGCGGGTGGGGGAAAAAGCAACACAGGGAAGGGGCGGGCGGGTGGGGGAAAAAGCAACACAGGGAAGGGGCGGGCGGGTGGGGGAAAAAGCAACACAGGGAAGGGGCGGGCGGGTGGGGGAAAAAGCAACACAGGGAAGGGGCGGGCGGGTGGGGGAAAAAGCAACACAGGGAAGGGGCGGGCGGGTGGGTGAAAAAGCAACACAAGGAAGGGGCGGGTGGGGGGGGAAAGCAACACAGGGAAGGGGGGAAAAGCAACACAGGGAAGGGGGGAAAAGCAACACAGGGAAGGGGCAAGCAACACAGGGAAGGGGCGGGTGGGGGGAAAAAGCAACACAGGGAAGGGGCGGGCGGGGGGGGAAAGCAACACAGGGAAGGGGCGGGTGGGGGAAAAAGCAACACAGGGAAGGGGCGGGCGGGGGAAAAAGCAACACAGGGAACGGGCGGGTGGGGGAAAAAGCAACACAGGGAAGGGGCGGGCGGGTGGGGGAAAAAGCAACACAGGGAAGGGGCGGGCGGGTGGGGGAAAAAGCAACACAGGGAAGGGGCGGGCGGGGGAAAAAGCAACACAGGGAAGGGGCGGGCGGGTGGGGGAAAAAGCAACAGGGAACGGGCGGGTGGGTGAAAAAGCAACACAAGGAAGGGGCGGGTGGGGGGGGAAAGCAACACAGGGAAGGGGGGAAAAGCAACACAGGGAAGGGGGGAAAAGCAACACAGGGAAGGGGCAAGCAACACAGGGAAGGGGCGGGTGGGGGGAAAAAGCAACACAGGGAAGGGGCGGGCGGGGGGGGGAAAGCAACACAGGGAAGGGGCGGGCGGGGGGGGAAAGCAACACAGGGAAGGGGGTGGCGGGGGGGAAAGCAACACAGGGAAAGGGGGAAGCAACACAAGGAAGGGGCGGGTGGGTGGGGGAAAAGCAACACAGGGAAGGGGTGGGTTGGGGGAAAAGCAACACAGGGAAGGGACGGGTGTGGGGGAAAAGCAACACGTGGAAGGGGTGGGTGCGGGGGAAAATAACAGGGAAGGGGTGGGGGGGATACACAGGGAAGGGGGAAAGCAACACATGGAGTGCGGGAAAAGCAACACAGGGAAGGGGCGGGCGGGTGTACTTTTCTTCTTATATGACTTTTCTGTGTCCGATTTTATTCCTTCCACCTCTGATACGTTTGCATCATTGGCAATGTTATGGTAGCCGACAGCCCAAGAGTTCCTCCTAAGTTACTTTATTCTTCGAGGTCAGTTACAGGAGTAATAAGTATGAGTGGAATTCTCTCAGACATGGACCATTATATGCACACTACAGAGTGACAGAAACATCTTCCCTCAGCCCATACCGCAATTGCACAATACTTCAGACAATTACTCAATTTACACTTTTTTAAGTGTGAGAAACGAGACAGACAACCATTGTGTTCACAAAAACAAAAACTACAAGAAACAATATTCTAATCTAATTTAAATAAAGCACAGAGCATTGCGCAGGCCAGGTGGCGCAGTGTATATTAAATTAAAACAAAACAACTGCAGATGTGCAAGTGACAAAAAAAACGAATGCGCCCTGTTACAGTAGTATATTTGTAATGAGCAACAAGGGTGGTAAGATGCACACCAGCGTACTCCCAATTCATCAGAGTTTGACCAAATTCAGAACTACAAGAGCGTGCAAACTTGCTCCGCGCTCCGTCCTGTTGTGCTGCAAAGTAACCAAACACGAAGAAGCCATTTCGGTTCCTCTTCAAACTGCACAGCCACTGGGTTGAATGAATCAAATGAATTAAATTCATGTAGCTTAATTTCCAATGTATCCATATTTTACTTATACTTTTTACTCCTTTCTTATTCATTGTTCCTTCAATTCGTTTTATTCATTCCATGTTATGCGAAGATATTCACACAAGCACAGGAGCAAAGGTTGGTTCCACATGTCATGATTTATTAAAAATCACCCAATGCATTTCGGGAATAAAAACCCTTCGTCAGGGGGATCTAGAATACAAAAAATAGGTTTTGCACATCACTATCAACATAGAAATTACATTCCTGGTTGAAATTAATAGTGTAAGTTCACATTGCATTAATTTTACTCGAACCGTATTGTTTCAGTAAATAATCAATTGAACACAACCAATTTATATGGCCAACTACGGGAACACTGCATTAAACAGTCATGTGTAGCACCAACAATCCCTTTACCACAACATCCTAATCGAAGTGTGGATGTGTGAATATCTTCGACGGAGCCCGGAGCAAGTTTGCACGCTCTTATAGTTCTGAATTTGGTCAGACTCTGATAAATTGGGAGTACGCTGGTGTGCATCTTACCACCCTTGTTGCTCATTACATGATTTTCGCGTCCTAAATCGGTGAGATTGCACCCAAGAATGAACTTGATGAAAATGGAGAAAGCGAGCAGGAAAAGAAATGGAGTATGACTTTCATGTAATTTTTGACAATAGGCACAAGGAGTGTGGTTTCCTGTCATGGTTGAACAGCATGAGATGGTACATTCAATAGACACCTTAAGGACAGTGTATGCGGCTATCACTTTCACGAATATGAACTGTTTTTTTAAAATATGAGGACATTATAGACGCATATCTTTGGGGTTTGAGTGTTTTGTTCACTCATCATTGTAAAATATTGTTGCATTGTCACATTGCAGTGGTAATCGGGGTTCTCTGGAACACACCATGTTGAAAGCGGTTCACTAAAAGGTATTCTGGGATATGTAGTTTTCAGAGAGAAGTAGAGGCAATATGAGTAAACGTGAAATATGCAAATTTTGTTACTGAGAACCTTTTTTCTATAGACTCACGTGATCAACCACCTGAGGGGAGGAGGAGGATTCAAAAATAAACAACAGGCATTTACCGACGGTTTTAGCTTTCATTAAAAGAGAGAAGCGTGGCGCCGCACACTAGGAAATTTGAATGAAAAGCCATTGAACCTGTGATGTTGTTTTATAAAAAGTTGGCACTTTGCAACTTGGGTTTGATCTAATAAAGGACGTAATTCATTACATGTCATGGTAAGCACGTTTTTAGTCACTTAGGTGTTGTAAAAAGGCGATATGATCGAATTTGGGAAAGGTGTTTAATTTAGGAAGGTTTTTCAGTCATATGTTGTATCTCACTTCGATTAGGATGTTGTGGTAAAGGGATTGTTGGTGCTACACATGACTGTTTAATGCAGTGTTCCCGTAGTTGGCCATATAAATTGGTTGTGTTCAATTGATTATTTACTGAAACAATACGGTTCGAGTAAAATTGATGCAATGTGAACTTACACTATTAATTTCAACCAGGAATGTAATTTCTATGTTGATAGTGAAGTGCAAAACCTATTTTTTGTATTATAGATCCCCCTGACGAAGGGATTTTATTCCTGAAATGCATTGGGTGATTTTTAATAAATCGTGACATGTGGAACCAACCTTTGCTCCTGTGCGAATATCTTCGCATAATATGGATTGAATAAAACGAATTAAAGGAACAATGAATAAGAAAGGAGTAAAAAGTATAAGTAAAATATGGATAAATTGGAAATTATGCTACATGAATTTAATTCACTTGATTCATTCAGCCCAGTGGCTGTGCAGCTTGAAGAGGAACCGAAATGGCTCCTTCGTGTTCAGTAGTATATTTAGCAGACATGGCATCTTAAAGTGGGTATATTACAGAAGAGCTAAGCCTTAAAGCAGTGTATATGATACAAAACAACCAGAAGTGGGCTTATTACAGATAAAGCAATCATGAGATCTGTTTCATATGCAGGTATATTTGAGCAGATGTGAACATGGGAGCAGCGTAGGACCATTGAAGTTCTGTACATCACAGAGCAGGGGGCGTCAGGATAACATAATTCACATAACTGGAGGACATGTGTTACAGAGAATTTGCCCTTTTATCATTGTACATTACATTTGACGGCTGTTGAACTTTCATTAGAGATAAGTACCACAAAAAGGGCACTTATTAAATAACTGAAGTCTAAGTGTATTTGTTATACTAAGGTTATGAAGCCCTTGCACGGGTGTAAATTAAAAGAGCATGTGACGTTTGAAGTAAGCTATATTGGATTGGGACCTGCGGAAAATATTACTGGATGAATTAAAATCATTAAGGGCACTGGCACAAGTCACCTTTTCCAGAGTTTCCTTTTAAAAATATTAGTTTAAAATGGTTAGAGAAAATGAACCAGGACTACAGTTTTAAGAACGCATTCGGCTGTGAAGAAATATATCCATAAAAGTGCACTGCGACCTTGGTGACTTGAGATAGTCTAGCAACCTTACTGTAGAAAATGAGGTGACAACCTACTATACGTCACACCTGTACTTTAGCAAGTCACGTGGCCTGCGTCTGATAACGTCACACTTTGACCCCACGCAGTGTATGACGTCACAGAACCACTCGCTCACCTTCTCGTATACGTTGACATCTTCGTCCTCGTGGTCCAGCGCTCCCCTGGGGGCTGGGGGGTGGTGCGTGGTGGACGAGGCCGCGGAGTACCAGCGGGGGGCGGCGAGAGCGAGAGGGGGGCGCACCCCCACCCCGCGGGGGCTCAGAAGCCGCAGCGCTCTCAGGCAACCCAGGCGCAGCGCCATGACCGTCAGTGGCAGCACAGGTCACCTCCAAGCCGGAACCGGAAGTACAGAGCCCGGCACGCTTCCAGAGCGAGGCTTGACACGCACGCGGCTTTCTGCCCGGTGCTTTTAGGGATAATAGGACCTTATTTATAAGCCCTTTGGAAATGCACGAAACCGACCTTCAAAGTACGTTATTTGAAAGAGAGAGGAAAAGTGATGAATGACGTACATGACTTAGAAAAAACAAACCTAAATAAAGACTACTGAAGAGGGAAACACATGGGGCAAAATATAATTCAATACAATTAAAGAAACTGAAAATAAACGGAAACCGTTTGCAAAACGTAACGGATTTGCACTTCTAAGCGGGCCTTTGCGGTGGCAAGATTCCTAACTGCATTTATCGACAAGGTTGTGTTGCTGGTGATTTTCGTTGAGCATGTGCACTGCACTGACCAACTTTTCATAATCACTTAGCTGGACGTTGATTCTTAAGTTGCCCAGTTCCATGTGTGAGTAGCTTAACGAGGATTTTAGTTTGCATCCTGGGACTTGAAGTCTCAATTTATAATGGAGTCCACTATCTCCAAAACCAAGGATGGAAAAAAAATGACTGGGAAACTAAAGACCTCTGCACTGGCATGTCACACGACTAAAGAGAATGGTCAGTTTGTCATTAGCCCCCTCTTTTTCAGAACACTGTGCTTTAACTGCTAAGGAAAACGTAAGCATCTTTTCATAGTGTGTAGTGCTGTAGACTTACATGTTCTGCATACTTCTAGTCTGGGGATCAGACATTGCAAAATGTTCAAAGACGTTTTAACTCACAGGGTGTTGAGTGACTCCCTTAGCAGGCAATGCACATGGGCACCAATTCCATTATGATTGTTTTTTGCACGTCGGATGAGTGTTAGCATGGAATGGTGAGTGAGGACAGTGTGTTCACCATGCATATGGTGTATGTAAGGAATAAGTGTTGAATATATGCGGCCAACACTGACTCCCGGGGAGTTGGATGGTCGCAGATGGATCTTCAGCACTATACGCTACAAACAGATACAAACAGAAAATGTTACTTACCCTGTAAGTATCATGTGTTGTTGCAGATGCACATGCTCTGCATGGACTATAAAGCATTTCCCTACCAAAGTGGTGGTCAGTCAGTGGAGGTTGCAGATGTCTGAAATAAGGATAATAAAACTGTCTCTCCAACTTTATACCTGCTGGGTGGCAAAAATGCCAACACAGTAGTGTTTTGTGAAGGTATTTGGAGTGGACAATGTAGCTGCCTTGCAAATATCAGAATATTTTCTAAGAAATCCATTCTTGTGCCCTTCTTACAGGTAGAATGCACCCTAGGAGGGATAGACAGTGGTCTTTTGGCTTATTGGTCGCTGGGTTGAATACATTTAGCAATCCACCTAGCTATGCCAGCTTTATATATTGCTTTACCTGTATGAAGTTCATCAAAAACGACCAATAGCTCTTTGTGTTTAATTAAAAGCTTTTGTTCTGTCAACGTGGGATATTAGAGCTCATTTAACATCTAATGTATCAAGAGCTCTTTCTAAAACTGAGTCTGGGTACTAGTTTCTGACAAATGGGTGCTCCATTGTTTGGTTAAGGTGGAAGGGAGGTATGACTCTGGAGAGGAACGTAGGGGTAGTTCTAAGAACAACCTTATCCTTAGCACCTAAAAAAGAGGCTCTTGTAAAGTAAAAACCTACAGCTCACTGATACTTTATTTATACAAATACACTTTGGACAGTGGACCTGTCAAGGAAAAGAAAGGCACCAATCCTGAATTCACCACTCAAGTTAGTCTTAGATTTCTGGCGTTCTATTTTCAAATGCTCCCTGTGCTAAGAGCATCCCCCAAACCTGGAGTAAAAGGTCAATAGAGAGTTATCTAGTTTCTTCGATTTGGATGGGATTGATTGACAAAGCGGTGCTTTTTCAAATTGGACTAAAAAAGCTCACTGATACTCTTCAAAGATCTAATAGCTACAAGGAAATACATTTCTGAGAGGAACTGTAAAGATAATATTGGGTCGAAAGGAGGTCCCATTATTCCTGTAAGTACAACAAAGAGTAGCATGTGGAACTCTGCGTGGAATAACTCTTTTTAGGCCTTCCATAAAAACTTTGACAGGAATTCAAAATAGTGAAGAATGCTTCCTATGAGCAGGTTAGCGGCAAACAGCAGCTTAGTGTAAAACCTGACGTTTGAAGAAGAAGTAGGTAGCAGGCACTATTCTAGACCATGGGTGTGATGTGTCCAAGTGCTTTAGAATACAGTAGTTGACAAACCTTTTTCCTTTTGCTGCACAGCAAGCATGTGAGTAGGCGTGCAAGCTTCTTTGACTATATCCATGCATTCATGTGGTAGACTAAGAAATCCAAACTTTAAGACCAGGGGTGCTAAATTGCCAGGTTCAGCTGCTTGGGATCTGGGTGTCTGATCATGTCTTGGTTCTGCAAGAGAAGGCCCACCTATTCGGGAGCTTCTCATGGAAATGCCCATGCTGAATGATTGCAAGAACCCTCTGGTCTGGAGTGATTTCCTCCCAGCGTGTAAGGAAATGTCATAACCTGTCTCAGCTGGCGGTGTGTGATTGGGGGTAGGTGGTGCAAGCCACTGCTGGAAAGTAGAGGCTCCTTTATCGGAGGTGCCTCTACCCATACCCTTATTGAAGTTGTCACCCTTGTACATCCTGCACCCATCGCCCCTACTGCCTTCATCGTAGTAAGATTGCTGCTGGTTTTAGTATGACTGTGCTTGATTGGGGTAGGTGGTTTTGTTCCTGCCCTGTACTTCTGCTAATGAAAGGAAATCCTCTTGGCTAGTGGCTGCAGTGCACCCATAGACTTCACAATATCTGTGCTTTTTGTTTTACTAGCCTGATAGAATCTCATCAATCTGGGATCCAAATAAGTGCTCTCCATCAAATGGCAGGTTGATGCGGTGCTGCTGAACTTCTGGCTTAAAGCCTGAGATACGAAGCCAAAAGAGCCGACAGAGTATGATGGAGGTGTTTATTCACCTAGCAGCTGTGTCAGTAGCGTCAAGGGCACAGCGAATAGTCAAATTAGAAATGTTTTTTCTCTCTTCCACTCTTTCCATTACCCTTTTCCTGAATTGGTCAGAGAGCTGTTGGATGAGCTCTTACATCTTCTCCCACAGAGCCCTTTCATACCTTGAGAGACCAAAAGAATTGGCGATATGCTAGTGAGTTGCTGCCCAACTACTACTCTCTTGCCTGCTGCATCAATGGGCTTAGCCTCTGCCAGATGATGGGGCACTACATGTGGCTCAGGCAGAGGCCTGGTTATGGATCATGTGTACCATTAAAGAGTCTGGAAACCTGACCCCCTGGTGTACAAGGGGTTGGATGGCGAAGGCTTACACTTTTTTTCTATTTCTATTAGTTTAGGGAGAAATTGCATAGACAGCTCCAAGTGTTTCTATAAGGTAATCCAGCTCCTCAGGCATGACGTGCATATCTCCTTTGTGATTGGCATCCCCTTATTGGATTACCCCATGACATGTTGTAATATCATCGGGGGAGCAGGGCGAAGCCCTTCCTGGAAAGTGTTCTGGGTCTGGACCCCCTGGTGTATTGATATCATGATGTTTACACGGTTTGTTTCTAGGCTGAGGATGAATTGGGTCCTCAATCATCTGGAGAAGTGTAGGGGCTGCCCTTATCTGAAGAAGAATGTCAAGATCCCTCAAGGAGTATGGTGCGGATGATGGGGGACATGGTGGTAGAGGAGGGAGAGGTGGAGTGAAAGCAGGAGGGCTAGTAGCCATGTCTGAGGCTTTTCCTCTTGAAAGACAAGCCTCTTTTTTCTTGGTAAAGGTTTGGCATCCTTAAGAGGGGATGCCTTGGTGGAGGTTATCACTGCGCAAGTGTGGATAAAGATGCACTTTTGCCTCTTGTGTAACAACTCCTAGTGCTCCTCGAAAATTGGTCTCAGAGTCGTTGAACCTGGCTGTGGAATGGGGTCTTAACGCCAGCTTCGCCACTGAAGGCAGTGCAGGAGTTGATGGTGCCAAGGTTTTTCCATGCCAGAAGTGCTCTTCGTACTCGAAGGCTGATTGGGTTCAACACCCTTTGGTGGATTGTCTCCGCTGCAGTGCTTTCCCTAGGTGCCGACCGGAGTCTGAAGGCGACAGAAGATCTGATGGCCTCAACCATACCTAGAAGTCTGGGTGTAGTCTTTGTTCAGGGACTAATTTTGGCTGAAGTGGACAGGGTTCCTTTTCCCTCCTCTTTATCAGCAATGGAGCCAAAGATGTCCGAGCTGGGTTGATGAGGCAAGATGCCTAAAGACTCAATATATTCATCCCCCAAGCACTGAGGGCGTGGTAAGGTTCCAGGAAGGTGTCCAGGGCTTCTTCAGTTGACGGTCTCTGCATTCTGATAATGGTTCAGGTCCTGTCTCTCTGATAATGAGGGGCCTTTTTGCACTGGAAGGCAAGAAAAAAAGGCCCTTTCGGCCTGGAGATAAGCAAAGATTGCAGATGCTATGCTGGTCAGCCCAAGGATACTTAGTGTGGCATTGAGGGTATTTGGAAAAAGGGTGTCCATTCCATCACCTTCCACGCACTGACATTCTTGGACATTGAAGACCTAAAACCAGAGGCCCTGGAAGACCATGGACGCCCGAGGATCAGGGACTGTGTGTTACGTCTTCGAAGTGCATCAGCGTGAAGGGAAAGCAGGAGAAACCAATGGCTGGTATTGAAGAGTCTCTCTCAAAGTCAGGAGTGGACGGTTGAACCACAAGGGCCTGAAACAAAGAGGAACACAGAGTCCAAGAGTCCAAGTACCTTCAGTACAAGACTGAACCAGACGACAGAGAAAAACAATGGAGTCAGAGCCCGTGTACATTGCCTACTAAGGGAGGAGTTAGTCAACGAACTGTGACTCAAAAGACGTCTTCGACCGAAAAAAGACATGCAAAGTCCAAGCCCAACACTAGATGGGAGGAGTATGCAGAACATGTGTATCTACAGCCACACATGCTACAAACATGTATTTACATATCACAAAACTACTAATTAACAGGAGAGAGAGGGATGCAGAAGTACACTCTCAGTCCCCCGGGGATCAATTATAAACAACAGAAGAGTGTAGATCAATACATGTGTAGAAGCACATATGGGAGACAATGGGTGAGAAACAAATCAATTCGATTTGTTTAGAAAGCCCTCACTCACCATTCTGGATGGTGACATGCTTCATCATCGGGCCCACCGGGAAAAGCCGAATGCTTCCCCGGTGTGCTTCAACACCAGATTTACTGCGGAGCTGGGTTTTGTGAGAGAGGTGTCGTTGTGAAAAGTTAAAAATGTACAGATTGCGTCTCACATAGAAAAATGTTATTCTGTGGCCAATCTGACATAATAAAAACAGTATGTGTGGAAACTACCAAATTAATTGTTTGGTTATTTCTACTTAAAGTGGGGTCATTTTAAGTAGAAATAACCAAACAATTAATTTTGTCTCCCATATGTGCTTCTACACATGTATTGATCTACACTCTTCTGTTGTTTATAATATCAGAAAAGTAGGCATAGGCTGCAAATACTTTGGTTCCGGAATGAACTGTCCACAGATTCACTGATTTTTGACTGACACACCGATACCTTGACAACAAAGTAGCTTCAACAAGTATAGGTTAGCTAGATTCAAGGAGAGATGTGGCAAAAAAAGGTATCTCCCAATGATTCATATGTTGTAATTAGACTTAGTGACTAGGTTTTGATAGTTGTACAAACTGGGCATGTCACAGGGCCTAACTGTTTGTATGTTCTGTTGCTGGCAGATTACACAACTAAGTGGCTGGTCACATGATGTGTGAGTGTGAAATGTGTTTTTTTGATATAGCTTACTTGTAAAGTGCAACTGTTACGCCAAGGAGTGTCCTGACGCTACTGCAGAAAGAGCGATCAGCGGGGAAAAGGAGGGAAGAGCTTAGGGACTGGAAAAGAACCAGGTCTAGAGTCCCTCTATACTTCTTCTTTCTAAGGATGGGACATTCCTTATAGGGCGTCCCATGAAGGCCTCTAGTACTATCCCATTATTAACTATGACTCTGTGATATCAGCGGGTCTATGTCGCAATCAAGTCACTGCTAATGGGTCATTTTGCTTCAACTATAAATGAAGAAGGCTACACTTCTGGCCCCAAGAAGTTCAAGGACATGAAGTTGCGAAAGGTTACTGGTGCCTATTAGATCTCTGGGACTCAACAAGACACTTCACTGAAAACCACTCACTGAAAGTCACTGAAATTAGTAATGTTAAAGGGTAGGATGGCTTCAAAAAGACTTTGGACTTGACAGTACTGAACCTGGACAGGTCTAAGAGAAGAGCGAGAAGAATAAAACTGCGAATCATTTCGCTGCTTTCAGAGGTAGCTGCAGGAGCCACTGCATGTTGTGGTTTCGCTCTAACACATAGGTTTAGTGGTTTGAGTAGAAAAATGTGTACGTTTCACGTTAAAACCTGACAACCCTAATTACCATTTCCTCCATTGGGTCAGTAAGGTGATTACCATTGAGGGGGCACCAATAACATCTATTATTAAGCGTCCAAAGAGACAGTAATATTCATGGTTTGCACTGTTAATGCTCACGTCAAACCAATGTCTTACCAGTTAGAAAGAGAAACGTTTGGTCTCGCTAACCGTAGGCTTTCTGATTCAAACCATCCCAAAACCTAATTTATATACTGGATGATGGAAGTACTGAACTAGTGCTTTCTGATTCAAACCATCCCAAACCCTAATTTATATACTGGATGATGGAAGAGGCTGGTATTGAGATCTATATATGTGGAGAAGAGTTGTGACCATAGCATAGTCTCAGTGAAAAACACCTAAATAAAATCAAGGGATGGATAAAGTCCAGCATCAGGAATACATCTACACACTTTTTATTCAGGAACACTGAATGTCATTGTATTGTAAGGTTAAATGAGTTTATAGCATCCTATACTCAGGGCCACTAGAATTATGTGATTGTGCGGCTGCTGAGATTTTCGCATAGTTATAGATTTGACGCATTTGTGACATAATTCATCATCTGCCGCATAATCTGCAGATTCGAAACAAAAAAAATTAGTTTTCTACTTCAAATGGTTCAAAAGTTACTAAAAATGCAAAACATGTTGCTGCAGCGTGGAAGGCCCTTTAGCAAAGCTATACTGGTCACCTTTCTGTTGCTTATTGATACATTTGGGTGTTAAAGGAGTACTAATGAGGTGCAACTAATACCCAGACTGCCTTACCAAGTTCAAAAATGATGAAATAATGAAGCAATACCTTTACAAAATGTGCTGCATTATGCAGCATACGTGGCCTTTTCTTGCTGCATAATTTAGTCAGTCCTGCCGCATAATTTGTCCCTCTCCTGCTGCATAATTCCAGTGGCCCTGCCTTTACCAAAATCAAGTCAGACGTACACCTACTTGAGAGAAAGTTAGTGTTTTATGACCGACAACAGGAAGCTGAACAGTCATGTTTGTGACGGTTTAAAAACAAATTAGGAATTCAAGATGGCAGCTATGTTTAGAAAAGTAATTGAGGATGGTATTGATACAAGGCATTCTGGAAAGTGTAGAACAATAGTACCATACTGTGGGTAAGTTTTATTGGTGGCTATTTTTTTCTGAGAGTAAATAATATATAGAAAACAGGTAACAGTGAATATCGAAAGGTTTTCACCAACGGGTTCAGAGTGACAGCAAAGCTCAAGTTATTAATGATGTCACTCAGAACCCAGAGATGTAGGATCTGGTGTTCAGAGAGAGATATACATAAACAAGCATTTGCAATGCAATAGGTCTCGCATTAGTGAAAGTTTGAGCTATTGGTGTTACAAATGATAAAGTTTGTTAGATTCTTTTTTTGTCAAAAAATATCCTAGCAGTAGCATAAGTAATAAAAAACAAGCATAGCTAGAGAGCAGCGGAGTGATCGAGGATAGACATACAGGAGTGACAGATACAGTGGGGGAGAGATGGGGCAGAACGAGAAGCACACATGAGAAAGAGGCACAGAGGAGAATAGATAAGGGGGTGACCCACAGAAGAGGGCAGCAGAGAGGCAGCCGAAGCGGAGAGTAACATGGAGAACAGACGGACACGAAAAGGAATAAATAACAAGCATAGCTAGAGAGCAGCGGAGTGATCGAGGATAGACAGCCACAGAAGAGGGCAGCAGAGAGGCATCCGAAGCCGAGAGTAACATGGAGAACAGACGGACACGAAAAGGAATAAATAACAAGCATAGCTAGAGAGCAGCGGAGTGATCGAGGATAGACAGCCACAGAAGAGGGCAGCAGAGAGGCATCCGAAGCCGAGAGTAACATGGAGAACAGACGGACACGAAAAGGAATAAATAACAAGCATAGCTAGAGAGCAGCGGAGTGATCGAGGATAGACAGACAGGAGTGACAGATACAGTGGGGGAGAGATGGGGCAGAACGAGAAGCACACAAGAGAAAGAGGCACAGAGGAGAATAGATAAGGGGGTGAGCCACAGAAGAGGGCAGCAGAGAGGCAGCCGAAGCCGAGAGTAACATGGAGAACAGACGGACACGAGGAGAAACGATAGGGGGGGACAGCAGTGGAGAGGAGACACAGGGGCCGAGGATAGACAGACAGGAGTGATAGATACAGTGGGGGAGAGATGGGGCAGAACGAGAAGCACACATGAGAAAGAGGCACAGAGGAGAATAGATAAGGGGGTGAGCCACAGAAGAGGGCAGCAGAGAGGCAGCCGAAGCCGAGAGTAACATGGAGAACAGACGGACACGAAAAGGAATAAATAACAAGCATAGCTAGAGAGCAGCGGAGTGATCGAGGATAGACAGCGAGATAGGCAAAAAGCTTTCAATAAAGAGCGGCCGGGAAACTGAAAGTACGGCCGGCCAGCCATGAATAATTAGGGGAGGAGAAGCCGCAGAGCACACGCTGGGAGAAGCCCTTTGATGTGGTGGCGGCCGTGAACAAAATGCAATTAGGAGGGAGGGAGGGAGGCTGATGCGCGTGCTTGTTTAGTCACGTGATTCACGTGAACTCAAAGAAAACCGCACCAAAAAGCCCTTGGTTTCACGAGGATTTTGAGCACTTGAATTCTCTCCATTTCCCATTCCTTCGGAATGGAAAAGGCGAGACCTAAAAAGATAGATGGCTTTAGTGTATTGTATTGTAGTATTCATATAGTGGTTTGTACTTTGACAAGACCCCGCTTCCGGGCGGTCTGGCAGGAGGTAACCCCCTTTGTTATGTCTGATTGGTAAGATGTCGGTTTGGAGATGGCCTATATGGAAAGCACTGCATTCCACACGTGCGGGCCGGAGTGATTATTCTATCACATTGCAGCAATCATGAAGCTTCACTTACACATGGAGCCTGGCAGGGAGGGGTGAGATACAGTGGGATCTGCAGACAGGCATCATCACCCTCTAGTCTAAGCTGGGCATATTTTGGTCTTTACTTTTGGAACATCATCGACTTTACTTCTGCTAAGAATTCAAAGAGAAAGTGTATGGTCTTTAATCTTGCAGGGAGTAAGTTCCAAAGCTTGGCTGTCTATAAACTAAAGGAATTACCGCCAACATATGAATGAATGAGTTCCTTGCCGGACTCTACTTCCGATTAACAAAAGAGGATGCTGATGCTAGACAATTTAATATAGCAATTTTTTTGCTCTAAACATTGGAATCAAACCAAATGTTTCTGATTTTTATTATCTTTTTATTTTATTTATTTTTACTCAAAATTTATTTTCACACACTTTTACATTTTTACCAATTTTTTGGACCTTATGTACAAAACCTAACCACAAAATTTCACAAAAACAATTTTTCAAAGAAAATACAAATTTTTCATAAGCTCATTCAAACTTTCATCCATACTACACTCATACTCTCACAGATAAAATACTGCTGGAAATACACTGTTCCCAGCACAGCCATATACTTAATTCAAAAATTCAGATGCATTCTGTAGTCTTTTACTCTGTTGAAACTTTTCAATGGCTCTCAATGGTCTATGCGTTTCGAACATAAACTGATTTGAGGGTTCTCATCAGGACAATGGTCTCTATTCAAAAGAGCCTGGGGGTTATTTTCATTTCCCGACGTGTAAATCACTGGTAATGCAACTTATGTTAGGGCGGTTTTGGATTGCGGTCTTCCATGATTCAAGGGAAACCCGGAAGCCTCTACAATATTGAACGCGGCGTCTACACGAAAGGAACAGATTGCACGCTCGGTGCCCCGACCGACCAAGGCGGGAGCACTGGACCTCCGGCGAACGGAAACAGGCTGCGATTCTGCAGTTGACCGCCACTTAAAACATTGAAGACCGCAATCCAAAACCGCCCTAACATAACTTGCATTTCTTTGAAAAATTGTTTTTGTGAAATTTTGTGGTTAGGTTTTGTACATAAGGTCCAAAAAATTGGTAAAAATGTAAAAGTGTGTGAAAATAAATTTTGAGTAAAAATAAATAAAATAAAAAGATAATAAAAATCAGAAACATTTGGTTTGATTCCAATGTTTAGAGCAAAAAAATTGCTATATTAAATTGTCTAGCATCAGCATCCTCTTTTGTTAATCAGTAGCTTGTGGCTAAGCTGTGCTATTGGGAGCCCAGACCCAGTGGTGGACTCTACTTCCAGCAAGGCCTGCGAAAAGCACTGCTTTTCGGCTGAGGAAAAGCTTCGAGGCTAGTAAGCAATGATCTACACCCCTCCTTCCTCTACATCTTTTGTCCCTATGTGAAGTACCACGCTCCATCACTCACATTTACATTTGTAAAAGAAAATGAAACACAGAACAAAGAGCAAGAGAGAATACATGTATTTATTTTTAACACTTCTAAGGTACCTGGACTGGAACAACAAATTTGAAACAGTGCAAGAGAAAAGGTGCGACTCTCTGAATTTGGTGAACCAAACCTTGCATATCTCCTCCTCTGCAGTATCACCACGAAGACCCGGGTCAGGTTCCTCTGACCTCTGAATAAAGCTGCAGAGACTTGCTGCCTGACCCACTCTCCTCTTTGGGAATACTATAGGTGGTCCGGACCAAAAGCAACTTCTTAGATTCATTTTTCAACCAACTTGGAATACTTCCTATGCTCTCATCTTAAACTGCAATCTTTGTTGCAGGTTTGCGCAACCAAAAGGCGAGATGTACTCAGCACAGAGCTGTCCTGCAATACAAAGGCCTAACGGATACCCTAATAACCGGATTGCATGAATAAACCTTGCACCAGGCAATCCTTTGGTCCAAAATCGCTTCTAGGTCACTGAGGGTATGGGGCAGTATGTGTACAACATACCAAGGTAAAGGAATGTATGCTAGCGCCACAGGTAATGCTAGCACGTAAGCCACCATAACAAAGTATAAACATACACAATATGTACATTGGAAATGTGGTTGGCTAACTACACGCTTTGCAATTTTGCTATTTGCTCCCATTGTCATGAAAATGATCGCTCTGTCCACAAACTATGTGATTGGTGGGCAGATGGAAGAGGCAGGTGAAGGTACACAGTTTCTACACATGTGAGACTTCTCTGGTGAAGCCGAGGAGAATAGGCAACTTAACAAGAGACAGAAAAGAAAACAAGCGAGAGTGGTGGCTGCAAACGTGGACATGGCATAATACTGATTTCCAAAAACAGCTGTGAAAATAAGGCTATTGATAAAATACTCAGAAAAAAATGTAAAAGGAATTAAATAAAAAAGTAAAAAAGGACAGAGTACATAAAAAGAGATAAAGTTAACGGAATGTAATGTGCATAACTAAAGGATAAAATGGAATCAAAGGAGTAGTGTCTTTTGTGTCTTTCACACACAAAATAAATGCTTGTCATGTTTGCGTCCTTGTTTGACCAGTACTTATGAAGTCATTACTTCAGCACAAAAAAATGTTTTTGAGAGCTGAGGACTATAGGGATAGAGTAAATCGGGGTGGCACAAGTGTGGCTTGTAGGTTTATGAAAGAGCCCAAAGGTGCCATTTTGGCATCACCAGTTCTGTGCAGCTTGAGAATTCACATCCTCTTCCGGAACAGAACAGCTGTGCAGAGCGCACTTAAACTGCACAACAAAATAAAACATTAAAAAACAAGAAAAAATATAAAGAAACTTCAAGCAGGCCTTCAAAGTGCATAAGGGATATTGGAAATACATCATAATAATGTGGTAATGGAGATTGGGTGATGAGAGAGAAAAGGGAGGTCAAGCAAAGAAGACAACCAAACCGCAGAATTGGGGAAAGCACTTTCAAAGGATAAGATAGGGCAGGAAAAGAGTCATGTGTCAAGGGGGCAGGGACAGCTGAAGGGTCTCTATGAAGGAAATGAATCTGCTGGAAGGGATGTCCGCCATCTTGCATTAAAGCTTAATGCTCAAAAATTCAGGCTGTTGTCAAAAAGGAAAGACGCAAACAATCAGTGAGCTCTACATTTCTGCTGTCAACCATCTGTGATGTTTACATTTCTGTCTGTGCAGTTCTCATTGGAAAATACTGTTTCTAGCCCACCATTTTCCTAATTTTACTCAGCAAAATGAAACTTGTAAATGCTGCAGGGGTTTGCCTATGCAAGTAAAATCTTCCTCGTGGAACAGGCTTTGTTTAGGGCTCTTATGTTGCTGCTGGGGAAGGTTGTTAGAGAGAAAACCAACCCAGAGGATCCTTGTTTGGAAATAATGTCACATGAGCAGAAATAACATCACCTGAATTTGTGGCACATCCTTTTGCAGAATGTCTGGCATAGAGAGATCTGCATAGCCATCCTTCTTCTGCAACACTGATAAAGAGTTGGGATGGGGCCCTTTAAACCATCTTCACTGCTGCAGGGATATAGCTAAAGGAAGGATCAACATATGGCTTTTGAGATGCCCTGACTGCATAGCTCTCATTGGAACCATCTCCTCTGGCCATCTTATTAACTCACCACTGACTGTAATGGCAACGCCCAGAAGAAACCTGTCTTTGTATGCCAACGGACCCCCAGAAACATACGCACACATAAAGAACTGTTTATGGGCGATCACAGCTCTTTTCAGCCTACGGTCCTTCTATAGACATTATTTTTGCATTTACTTGCAAGTGGATTTGACACATATTGTGGTGGGCGAGATGATTAGAATGCTAAGACGGTGTACTTTTTACACTGTTATATCTTACCAGATATTTTTCCAAACTTCTGGGGACCAGGGTTTTAAACTTTTAAATGAGGCTGACTGAGTAACTTGCGGCATCCCTGTTTGTTCACAATTTCCCAACAAGTGTCTCGGTGAATACCTATCTCCATGTCACGATACAGGTGAGACATGGCTTGGGTGTCACACAAAAAAGGGGGGAAAGGCAAAGTGGATTAAATGCCTTCAGAAGCCACTGCCCAGCATGGAAAGGCAGGAGCTCACTATAGCCACCTAATGTGACGTCCCCCAAACAGAGGTGCTGGTGGCTGATTTTCTCTGTCACAAACTTTTGGTAGGGGTGATATGCACTGTGGAAAAGGAAATAGAGTAATTTCTTCATTTTATGCAGCTGCTTTAGCAAGAAAAACGAAAGGAAAAGGGCTAATGGAAGGGGATCTAATGATAAGATGGCTGGCCTACAGGTAGCATGGATAAGAGAGGGCCTGCACACTTATGTTCTGGCTCGGTGAGTCCTGCTCTCGATAGTGGGAAACATGAGGGGTGTGAAGTACACAGATCAGCAGACCACCCACCCATCAAGCCAGAATAGGGAGTGGCATTGCCCCAAGAGTCACTTTTCATCAATTCCGCCTTTCAATCTTGACTTGTGTGTGCAGGCGCCTGTCCTCCTGGCACACTGCGCCTCCCCGGAAGTGGCCCATGCTTGCAGCTTTAGGATCCTGCCTCCTGCTCCTGCCCCAGCGCCTCCAGCAGCATGCCCATGGGTGTGCGCTTCAGCCCAATGCTCTCCATCTTGTTCTCGATTTTGGATTTCAGGTTCCGAAGGCGCAGGGAAGCGTGGGTGAGAATCACTAGGAAAGAAGAGGTGGATGGGGGTAAGAAATTAATGCAAAGTTCAGAATAGGTCAGGACAGAAAGCTACTGTGGACAAGGACCGCCCGATACATTTCTTCCACTCACTTCACTCACACCACAGTCCCCACATATTGTCCCATTCCACACTGCTTGGGAGTTGTACCATCAGGGTCTGTCCAATGTCTTTGCGTCAGCCACTGCCCGGCCACGGGCACAGGTGGGAATCCCCAGATATTGGTCAAATTCTCTGCGAATAATCCCCTCTCAGTTAGTAAAAACTATGGCAACCTTCAGGTAACCTTTTCCCTAACGGCTCGCTGTCAGACCTTCAACATCCTTTTAACATCAGAGAAGGGTCTATAGACAAATTCACAGGCCACAATGTGATCCTGGTGAGTGTGCACTCAGGGACGGACATGAAAATCAAAGAAGGGAACGATACCACAGTATCTTACATTCTTGTGCTCTCTCCCTTACACCTGTGCGACTGTCGTGACCTAGCCGACAGCACTGGCCACCATATTAAAACACTAACTAATGTGGAGCAGCAAGCTTGTGTCTGTGGCCTGAGATGTGGGAATGGAAGGGTTGCTTCTTGTCAACAAAGGGGCCTTATGAGCAGGAGTGCATCACCTCTCCTCCCAACAAGATAGCAAATTTTAAAGTTGGAGACGGATGGGCGGATCATAGCCGTGAAGACCAGACTGCATGTGACAAGCGTGTTGAGAGTGCCATTGGACCCCGCCGTTCTTCTCTGCTGCAGCTGGTAATCAGGCACTAGTGCATGCAGAAAGCATGTGGGGTGGTTCAGGTGGCTGCCTGGGGGAAAACAACAATGTCCTTCCACAAGGCGACCACGGATACAATGGCTTTTGATAGATGCAAACTGGAGCACTTTAAGAGAAGAAGTAAAATAATATCCAAAGGCAGACACAGGAAGTGATCTCTGCAGTTGCAGCCAACAGCCTTCATCAATTTCTGTTTCTTCTATAACAGTAAAACTTCCGGGTCATTCGGAGATCAGTGTGGTGAAGCTTCTCTAGTTCCCTGAGGTGCTAATAGCATGTACCTCATTGACAACACATCTGTTTAACCAACAGATCTACAAATGTAAAGAGTTACCATAACACATTTAGATTGCTAGCAGCATTTATCCTGGTTACAAATCTTGACCTCTCAAACAACTGTGCTCAACTTTTCTTAGAAAAACTCTCCTGCTGCGCCTTGTCAATATTCAAGCTGTGCATGGACACCGGTGACGTACCTCTCCTCTCCAGTAGAAGGCACCCATGAGTGAACGGGTACAGCTAACATGCACACACTACAGCTTAACCTGTTCCTTGGTGCCAGGTGATACTCACGCAACAGAGGCAGGATGATGGCGACGAAGAAGGTTGGCAGGGCACCGCACAGCATCAGGAGGCAGTAGCTTGTGGCGAGGAGGGCCATCGAGCAGGACGTGGGGTAGTTACGGCGGAAGCGGCGCACCTCGGCCTTGTTTTCGGCTGCCCACACAAAGCCCAGGAAGGCAAGAGCCACCACCAACAGCACCAGAAGGGTTATCAGAGGCTGGACATACCTATGGCGGCAGGAGAAGAAGAAGGTAGAGTAGGAACATGAGAAGTAGATAACAAGCGAGCACATCATAAGAACGCGACCTGGGTATTTCACCAGCTTCTATATTAAAGTGGGCTTTGTAGACATCAATGCAATTTGTATTTCTTTCAGACCCTGCACCCCCATCCCCACCCCCCACCAAACCCCTTACACAGGCAGAAGAGCAGAATCAGGAAGTGTTTGCAGTTATTTAGCTGTGCGATGATATACAACTTTTCAATTTCAGGGACAGCAGCAGCTCTTGTAGGGACCATACTGCGACTGTATATTGTGCCTTGTGCTGTCCTAGTGAACGGTGGTGCTCAACTGTGATCAGTAACGGGTGGTATTTGCATCAGTGTGCCTGAAGTGGTTTGTAATGTATGTACTATGCGGGACATGGCCAGTGCTTAGGTGTGATAGGTAGCAGGCAGTATTTGCACGGGTGTGCCTGCAGGGGTTGTAATGAATGTACTATGCGTGATGGGCCCGGTGCTCAGCCGTGATCAATAGCAGGCAGTATTTTCATCAGTGTGCCAGCAGGGGTTTGTAATGTATGTACTATGCATGATAGGCCTGGTGCTCAGCAACAATACAGACTCTTTTTCTTGCAGTGTGAAGAGCAGCCGGCAGTAAAGGCTGCTGAATGTTTTGATTTGTTCTGCATTCCTTCCATCAATTGGGTGTCCCGGGCTCACTGTGCCACTGGATTCAAGCTGATGGGGGGTTAAACCCCCAAACCGGTCCTAGGATGCTTGTTTCCAGTCCAGGGAGGACCTGGCTTCGTAGTTCAGGCTAGACTGTTCCCATGAGGCACAGTGACGAGACTGATTTGCATATGACCAGGTCTAAACTGGGGTGGCATGGTGAGAAAATGAAAGATGGGTTTAACCCAGATCTCTTGACTGGGAGTGAATGTTTTGATTTGTTCTGCATTCTGTCCATCACTTGTGTGTCTATTTTTTTTTAGCAGCCATAACATTCCAAACATTGACTTTGAACAAGAGACAGTAGTAGGTCACAGTACAAGGGGTTAGAGGTTGCGATGGCCAACACTGCCTCAAATGTGGTATTGTGTGAAGATCAAAGCTAAGAAAGACATCCTACTACACAGCTAAATCAACACACAGACATATTTACAGCCAAAGAAGAGGGGAGGCAGTAATCCCTTGTGTATTGCATAAAGTGCCCTACGGGCGCAGTGTGCGTTTACACTTGCTGTTTCAACCAGCGGGCACTTTGGTATTAAAGAAGGGGTTGCAGATGCTTGTGCAGGTGCTTTTGAAGTAAAGATGGTGCTGGCGCTGTCCCAAGGGGGCCTTTTCTCATTTGCATGGGATTGTGACCCCCATTTAAATAAAAGAGCTTTTGATGCTCTATGTGCAGTTATACAGATGCAGAGGTGCAGAAGCTGTTGCGACTCACACGGATTGTTGCGACATATGGAGCAACGCACCATCAGTATGCCCAGGAGGGAGACCTTAGGACAGCGGCAGGTGATCTTAGGGAGCCCCAGGCATTCCCCGCAGACGAGTGCAGTCACTCACAGCACTTGTATGCAGTGGTGTCACAGCCCCCTTCCTCTGCTGGCCCCTCTGCACTTAAAGACCAACAGGTGGTTTCCAAACAACACTCTGCCTTTCACTGCTATGCTGTTCCACTGCAGCCAGCTGTAGAGGGAGAATTGTGTCTCTCCATAATCAATGCGCTGTCCCCACCTCGAGTGGTGTGCACTAAACGGAGGGTGCAGAGCCGCACAGACCAGGACAGAGTACCCGGTCTGTTACTGGGTGCTTGGAGACAGCAGCATACCTGGAATACTGGTGGTAAAGTGTCCTGTGCACAGGCCCAACAGGTAAAAAGCACAAAAACCTGGATTAAGCAAAGAGGCTTGGACGAGGCCAGGAGATTATGGCTATCAGATCTTACGTTCCAGGTGGGAGGGTAGAATGAGAAACTAGAGAGGTAGTCATGGAAAAACAGCCCCTGTGTTATAACATCTGTTATTCAGCACCAAGATACCCTTCTGGGCAAATGTGCGCTTTACAAATACACACATAGATTGACCCAGCCAGATCTGTAGCAATAGGTGCTTCCTCTGAAGACTATAAACATGAGGCTCATTGTCTGGGGGGGGGTCTCACTAACAAGCTGTTGCAGTTCCTTAGTCTTCTAACTGGTATCAAGTTAGCAGATATAGCCAGATGTTTTTACTGTGTTGAACAGCATAAATGGGTGAAACAGAATGTCGTACAAGTCCTGTAATGTTATGTTATGTTATGTTATGTTATGTTATGTTATGTTAATAGTTTGTTTGAGCGCACAGCTGCCCCAGCCAAGGGGCGTCCCGGCGCTAACTGTAACATGATACCAGAAAAGGAAACTACAAGAAAGGCAACCTAAGTTAAAGGAAAAAGAAAAGTCGTAATGGCTTTTCGAAAAGGGAGAAGCTCATTGATTCCACGAATAGAAACAGGCAGGGAATTCCACAATTTGGCCGCCAGTAGTCGAAAGGAGCGACCTCCGACGCGGCAGAGTCTGAACTTAGGTATGTTTACCAGATGTTGCCCTAAGGAACGCAAATTACGTTGAGGAGTGTACGGGGTTAAGAGTGGGCGAAGTAACTCCGGACTGGTACCTTTCAGGATTTTAAACGCTAAACAAAGCGTCTTAAACTGGATTCTAGCTTGAATGGGTAACCAGTGTAAGGCTCTGATGGTGGCTCTAACAGAGCATCTGCGAGGCAGCCCGACAAGAGCTCGGGCTGCTGAGTTCTGTACTCGCTGAAGACGCAGAATCTCAGCTTTGTTAGCACCCAAGAGTAACGCGCTGGCATAGTCCAAGCGCGCTAGAATTGTCGCTTGGATAATAAGCTGCCGAACAGGCGCTGGGAAAAACTTCAAAATAGGGCGAAGGCTCCTCAACAAGCCCACACAAGTCGCTGCCACCTTCTTCGTGTGGCACTGGAAATTAAGATCTGCATCCAGCCATGTGACTGCATGTTGTACAGAATACCCCAAGATGTGCATGCAGTTGCTGCTGTGTAAAGAGAAACTCATCGCATTCCCAGGCGTACGCAGCGTCTTAAGTCAGTATTGTCCTAGTGCAGCCCAATGGTTATGATAAAGGCATTTCTTAAGCATCACTTTAGGCCATGGAATGGGAGCTTGCCTTTGCCCAAGAATAGTGGAATGTTTCCCGATGTTTCTTCATTCTGTCTGTCTTCTAAGGTGGTGAAACACTGCCGTGATGCCTCTTGGCACTAATCCGGACCATGCAACATTGTCAACCGGACAGCCTGCATGGAGACCAGACAGTTCTTCTGCCATATATGAAAACACATGTGGGTGAGAAGTTGCTTTGGCACACTGTGCAGCTTATTCCAGATATGGGGGGCTTTGTTAGAGAATGCTCTGCCCCCAGTTATTTACCTCTAAACTCCCAGTGTTTGCAGGCCCATGTTTTCAGCTGCTTCAGGGATACATCCAGGGTGATAATTTTAAAGCTGATCTTTTAGAAAGTATTAGCCCTGCTTGCGGTAGGGCATGGGTGCCCATAAAGGCCTATGAGGCCAGATGACAATTTAAAGAGTAGCCACTGAAGAGGGAAGGGGGTGCATAGTCAGCTGCACAGAGGAGTGCAAGGGAGAGAATCTGTAGCGCTTGAACATACAATGAAACTAGAAGCATGAGAATGATCTGAACAGCTCGTCAAGGGAGAAAACACATTAAAAAACAGGTGAAAGGACTTGCCTTTGGTTACACCACCACCCACGACCTTAGGGCTGGAGGAAAAAGTACTTATGTGTGGTCTAAGACAAAGGAGTTCACCAATATCACTACAAGATCTCCAACAACCATCTCCAGTAGTACCGGAGGACTGATCTTGTGAAAGGATGCTTTCAGATCCCATGGAATGCGGACCGCTATAAATGTTTAGGCAGCAAGGAACCTCAAGTCACCTAGCAATGATTTGATTAGATGTTTTATTTTCTATAGCGCTCGTATGCCCTGAGGCGTCTTGGCGCTGCTTATATGACAAACTATTGCTGGTTAGTGGTGTCCTACGGTTAGTTTTTAAAGAACCAGGTTTTCAATAATTTCCTAAAGGAAATTATTTTTTTTTTAGATTTAAAAGGTAGCATGTTTCATAGCTTGGCTGTTACGGCTATGAAACTCCTCCCTCCGCAATGTGCTCTCTTAGTTCTAGGGATCACCAAAACCTTGTCAGCAGATGATCAAAGATTTCTTCCTGGAATGTAACAAACAAATTGTTTTTTTAAGCAGTCTGGGCCTGCCTTGTGCAGTGCTTTATAAGCAAGACAAAGAGATGTAAATGTGATCCTTTTGGCAACTGGAAGCGAATGCAGTTTCATTGGACCATGCAATGCTGATTGATGCCTAGCAATGTCCAAAAGCAGCCGGGCCGCTGCATTTTGTAAAACCTGTAATTTCTGTAGGAGTCCTTTTTGTATGTTTAAATATAGTGCGTTGCCATAATACAATTTGGATTAAGCCACGGTGGACTCAACCGTTTTCTGCAAATCCCTAGGGATGAAGGGAAGTATTTTCCTAATCATCTTGAATGTTATGATCAACAGTGTTGAACCCGTTACATGAAAGGGTAAACCCAAAAATCACTGGGACCTGGGTATAAGATAGTACAATAGTGGGTGGTCCCAGTAACGGTACATCGGTTCAATTGAGAAAACTTTTAAAAGATTTTTGGAAGTGCCCATCATTGTAACTGGGAAATCTTTTGGCTAAATGATATGCCAGTTAAATAGGATATTGTGATACACACTATACTCTAACTTCACATACCCCACTACTTCCACCCTAAAGACAGACTTTTCTGTATTCTTTTCCCTCTTCCTGCTGGGCACTTCCAAGAATCTTTTTAATGTTTTCTCAATTGAAATGCATGTTCAGTGTGATTAAATAACACTGTTGCAAAAATATATATGTTTTCTTTGATTTTGTAAACACGTGATTATATATATCTTTCTAACACTGTTGGATGTACTGTTACTGGGACCACCCACTATTGTAAAACAGTGTTGAAGGCCGCTAAGAGATCTAATAATATCAGGACAGCCTTCCCTCCCGAATCTAGAATGAATCTTAATTATTCGGAAGCCATTATAAGAGCTTTTTAAGTACTATGTGCTACTCGTAACCCGAATTGCATTGGATCCAGTATTTCATTCGCTTTTATAAAAGTGACTTGCTGGACGTTCAATGCTTTTTCTAGGACCTTTGCCGGAAACGGTAACCTAGAAATGGGCCTATAGCTACTGGGTTCCTGCACATCCAGATTTATGTTTTTTGAGCAGAGGGAGTATAGAGGCCATCTTCCCGTTCCCTGGAAAATGGCCTGTTCTGATGATTTCATTGAAGAAATTAGTCAGCTTCTCACTTATAATTTTTGGTGTCCGGTTACTATTCTGGACAGGCATGGGTCTCGCGGCAAGCCAGAGGTGGTTGTAAGTATTAGCTTGTGTACGGGTTTTATTTTCAGAGGAGAGAAGTTCTCCCATCTTTTAATATCTGGACAATTTTTAAGAGTTGTTTGATCTACTGTATAATTAAGACTCTTGTTAGTAAATGAACTAAATAAATATTCCACTTTTCCTCGGAAGAACTTAACTAGAACATTACAGAAGCTCTGACCACCATTGCTGCTTATAAGTTCAGGTACTTTTGCTAAGCTTTTCACTGTGCGGAATAGCTCTTTATTGGAGTTTTTAGACTCGACTATCTTTTCAGTAAAATACTTTTTTTTCTTCCAAGATTAGTCTTTTATAATCTGTAATAGCTAGCAAATAAATCTTCCTGACGACTGAGTGGTATTTGGCTCTCCATTGTCGTTCTTTTCTTCTGCAAAGCTGTTTTTGCAGTCTAAGCTTATCTGAGAACCACGGTTCTAAAGGGATTTCTCGTCGCTGAGAGATCAGTTTTGTGGGAGCTAGGGAGTCGGCTGTAGACTTGATCCAAGAAGAATATGAAGAGATTGCTAACTACATCCGATGTAAAACTTGTAGAATTTGCTAAACAAGATTTAAACTCAATGGGGTCAATGTTCTTCCAAACACGACCTTCAAAAACAGGCTAACAAGACTTTACTGTGGCCTGTCCATGGGCAAATCCACACCTTAATGAGTCTAAAATAGCATTAATCACCTGGAAATCTTTCAGAATTAGATGCAGGCAAAAGCTGCCATAAAGCAGGTGGGTTCAGATTCACCTTCTTAATTCATCAAGCTACAGTGAGTGTAAAATAAAGACAACAGAAACCAGCATGGTAAATTAGTAGAATTTCTTTACTTTAAAAAATATGACAAAACATTAACCTTAGGTCAAACCTTTGCTCCCAACCACAAGAAAAGAAAGGCTCAAATGAATATTCAATGTTCGTTAACTTACGTACTTCTTCCTTAGTATGGAGATATACTATAGATGAAGTGTAAAGCAGATCTTAAATAGAATCTGAACAAATATTGAGCCTTTCTCAAATAAAAATTTAAAAACAAAAAGAACCTACCCTCCTCGAAAATTAAATATTACAGACAAAAGAGACGGATGTCTACTGAAAACTAAGAGTAGTCTCTGTATGGTGCTTTAGGGCATAAGGAACAAAGTTGTGCCCTAAATATAAACCATAGAAATGTTGGTAAGTTACTGTGCTAATAACTGGTATCTAATGTGCACTGATGTTTTCGATGAACCACCTTGAACTGCTCTACGTTTATATAAGTTAAACTGTTAAGTATTTGTGCATGTATTTATATTCCAGTGTCTTGGAGAGCACTGCAAACTAAGAGTACTTGCCTGAGAGAACTGTGGAAGAATGAAGAGAACAGAGGGTCGTGAAGAGACAAAGGAGGGACCAACAATCAATACTTACCAAAGTCAGATGCAATGAACTAAAGAAAAAAATGCAAGAGCAGAAATCCCTTGAGATAAAGGTCTATAATTTCAACCAGTCTTAGGCGTACATCTGGTGAGGGGGACCAAGAACAATATCTGGAATCAAACAGTCTGCGGAGACCAAGCCGTACCAGGAACGGAGAAAGTAAATTTTAGGCCTCGTCTAAGCTCTAGGATATCTTGTTTGATCCTTGGTGTTTGGGGACAGATTTCCACGAGAGAAGCCCTGAGCATGAAGTGATCTACTCCCAAATTTCCACGAGAGAAGCCCTGAGCATAAAGCGATCTACCTCCAATTTTTTGAGTGTAATAGCGAAGTAGCCAGCAGATTAACAGAAGATTACACCAGGCATATGGATGGACAATAGAGCCGGATGAGTTTTGTAAAGTATATAGGCGCATGAACAGGAGTGGACTTGGGTACCATGCAGCTATCTGTAGTGTGATCTTTCTTTGATTGAAAGCCCGTCTAGTGGTCTGAAAGTTAGTGTGATGAGATCTTTTGACCCAGGCCATAAATAAGCCCACAGCTTGACTCTAACTTTGTGAAGATTTTGATGCATGTTCCTGGAGAAACCAGTCAGTAGGTTTTTACAATATTCAAGGGAAGATATCCCCACTGCAGTACTAACACGATCTTTAGCAAATCTGGACAAAACCGAGGATGCCCGCAAGCAGGTGAGGAAGATGAGAGACACCTTCGGCCACTAAATTCACACAAGAGTGAAAGAGAGACTGCACTTAAAAGTAATACCCTGACTTGCAAACCTTCTGGACTGGTTTCAGAGTTCGACCATGGTGCCTACGCAAATGAAGTGGAGCAGGAAACGTTCAAATGGGTCCAGGAGTAAGATTGTTGGCATCTGACTGTTCAAACAAAGCAAATTATGATGCATCAAGATTAAACATCCTTCAGACAGGTAGCTATCCGACGGTGAATCCAAATTTGTTCTTTCAATTTCAAGTAGGTCGGGTTTTCATCAGTATACATCTGAAACTCACAATTATCTGCCTCCAAAATTGGTTAATGTAATGCCAGAAAAACATGGAGAAGACAAAGTGGTGAAGGGCAAAATATCAGAGGGGAATGTACTTAGTTTAACTTGGTAGGTTCGGTTAGTCAGAAATTAACTGCACCTAAGTAGGTCTGGCGCTCCCAGTCCTACATAAGACAGTAGCCGACCTATGAGAGAGTTTATGCTCAATGGTGTTGAACACCACTGCGGTGAGGAACACAATAGTGTGTGGCAAGCAACGACAAAGGATTATTCATTTTGAAAATACAAGGAAAGAGACTTAGTATGACCCTTGAAATTCTTCAGATTGGGCACCGAATGCTATGGATGCTGAAAAGAGACCTTAGGCACACTAATGGTTGAACTCAGTTCATTCAGGACCAGTGAGAGACTATCACAGCGCAATAAGTATGTATACATGGTTCTTCTCCCATGGCCACATTGGGCCTGACCTCTTACCAGTAAAGGTAGTCTGATTTAAAGGCATAAGTAGGTCCAACGCTGCACAATCACTGAAACAACATTTTCTTTGGGGCTGCAAATCCCATGAATTCAATATAAAACTGACTTTTTTGTGTTTTAATCATGTTGTATGGTAGTGTGCAAAGTTGGCTAAAATGTGTTTGGAGGTCATGATCTCTGAACCATTTCTATTTAATCTGTATTTTATAGAATTGAGAGATTGGGCAACACTTGTTGGAAGAAGCGCAAGTTAAGCAGAGGCAGTCCAAGATTCCCAAACATAAAACAGGTGCAGGATAGTTAGCAAGTAGTGCAGTGCTCCTTCACACACACAAACAAGAGGTACAACATAGGTGCCAGTAGCACATGCATCCTACCAGAGAAAAGGTATGGCACAGGCAACAGCAATGCATGTGTCTGCGTCCCCTAGTAGTATCACTGCGTATATGTTTGTCTTAAGGGGAAGGTCGCTGACGAATACTCAACAACAGGTGCAGCGACAGACATATGGGCTGTGAAGCACACACAACCTAACGAACTAGTCCAGTAACAAGATGCAAACTTGATTCATTATAAGAATATATGATGTAAGATTCTAAAACAAGGCGTACAAGCAAGTCTTAAAACTCGCCAACTTGTCCTGGAAAAAAGCAAGTCATGTATTTGAAAACAGATCGGAGGAATATGAAGGAGAGAAACGCAAGATAAACAAACACTTGTCAACTTAAAATTTAAAAATATACAAAATTGTGACAAATAGAATACTGTTATATTATTGTGTGCTGTATGGTGAGTACAGAGAGTATCCTTCAGAGATGCTGAACATGATGAATGTTAACAGTTGTCTGGAACAGTCTGCCTTTGTCTCCATAAGGGCCTCAAATAGTATTTATTCTGCTCATGGTGACTCCTTCCCGGCAGGTTAGCCCGCCCTTCTTTATTCAGTCCGAGCACCAAGATGTTTTCAGGCAGATGATCGCTTGTAGTATTAACTCACATCGTCTTTATGCGAACTTGAATAGAATGTTGGCTTTTATGTGGCCACGGGAGGATAGGACAACATAAAACTACATAAGGCTTATTGCCATCACCTAATCCGAATTCAAATCCAAAGTGCATGAGTAGCAACTCCAAAGAAGTTGTCTAACTTACACCAAGAAGGCTTAGATAGGACTGCTTTCCTGATTATCATAAACACGTCCATTAAATGAATCTATGAATTAATTTTACATTTCATGTTAAACAATTCACAAACTTGATGATTGTGCAGGATACAGCATGAATATCTTCCTTCATCCAAATTCAGTACCACCCTCAAGAGCTCATATTGTGTCGACGTTTTGGTCCACTTATTAGCAATTCACAGAGACCATCCTCAGGACTTAACTCATTTCCTCTGAAATCCCAGAAAACTTTCAACATCTTGCAAATCCTTTGCGGGCAATGCTCCCAAGATATGGAACTCCATCCCCCACACATCAGAATGACTGCATCCTTCCCGAAATTCAAGAAGTTACTCAAAGTCCTCTTCCTCGATCGTTCCGGAACTAACTTGAACTCAACCTAGACTTTAAAGTTCCATATTCTCGTTCACCCCAGAGCTGATTGACTTGCCTATGACTCTCCGCCCTGTTTCACGCCTGGCTGCTATTGTACAGACTGTACTCACTCTTGTGCTCATTGCCTTGTTTTTTTGTCCGCATTGTCTGTCTAATGCCTTTATACTTGCTGTGAAGAGCTCTGATACCCTCGGGTCCAGCTAGCGCTATACAAAACTTTAATAAATAAAATAAAATAAATAAATGGAGGTCCAACAATTCATGGGTAATCAGAAGATTAGCACAAAGCTGAAATCACTCAGCATTGCGATACCATCCGATGTACATTATCGTCATGAGAGGGTTTATGTAAACCACTCTTCTCCAATTGGATTCTTATTCACTGAACTGACAGCCATAGCTTCTTTTCCTGTCCTCAATCAGATTCTATTCAGTAAAATCATCAGGGCCCAGACTTCAAGAATACTCTATCCTTTAGCCTTTGGGATTGCTTCCTTGATGTATATATTGTTTTAACTTTGTCCATATGTGTTGTATCTTTAAATGTATTTTTTTTTTTTAGAAGGAATTGGTGATGAGGTTGAAATGTCCCATCCAAAAGGGGGCATAAATTGGGTACTTGTATATTAAAATTATGTTCTATATTAAAGTATTGAATAATCGAAATATTTATGTCCTCTGTTTGTGAATTGTGTAAAATGAAATACAAAATTAATTAACAGATGAATTTAATGGACATGGGGAACTTTGTTGGTTTTTATAGTGTGCTGGTCACCCCAGCCCCTTGTGAGGATATTGTTCAGGGTACACCCCACTGGTGATGCAGGATTATCAGAAACCATCAAGGAGATCTAGAAAATGACACTGAAAGAATCATTGCCTCATCAGTTTAAAGCAAGGCTGTAAGAGCCTGACCACTATTTTTACAAATGGCTCTAGTTAGGCTATTCGATAGGGCGTGAAGCAAAACAGACTTTACACCTAGGAATAGTGACACTGATCAACATTCAAAGGAACCCATAGGCACCGGCCGTCGTCAACTTACAAACCGGATATCTCAAAATGCTTCAAAGAGAAAGTCATAATTGTGTCTTAGAGTAACGTTAACAAAAATGTAACACCCAGTATAGGCCTTTCGGACACCGTAGAATATGGATTTGCATGTTGCTGAAGCTTACCCCAATTAGAAACTACCAAGGCAGAGCCTGCACTCATTAATAGCAACATAGGCCAATAACGGATTGACAACAAGAACTTGGAAAGTTTGTCTCCATCTTCCAATTGTTACCAAGTCTCTGGCCTTCTACAATGACACCAGTCTTTCCTCCAAAAAGATAATCCTGATGGCTTGATAAAGGCTGTGTTCAAAATCAAGCTTCTTCCCATCCAAACAAACTTGTTGCTAAGATCCAATTGCCTTGGGCAAATGCCTTAGTGGTCAACCTCCCAGACAACACTCTAACCCCACTGAACACTGCCCTTCATGCAGCATCTGGATGATCGTAGGTCAAGGCCAACTTGAACACATCATCTGTGTTGATCTCATTTCCCTTCGTCCATCCTCTAGAACCTGCAGGGTGGTCTAGGGCGCCACCCACACCAGTAAAAGCCACTACTTATAAAAGTGAAAGTCAAACTTCCATGAGGCAGCCAAACCATCTGCTGTTCCTCCTTGGCAAGACCTGAAATCTACCAAGCCATGATTGTCTATAGAGCCGGTATTATCAATATCATATTGAACTGCCGAGATGTTATTTTCTATAGAAGTGACTTCCTCTATATATTGCCTTCTTCTGTAAGCCACTTTACTTTTGATAAAGCCTCTTAATGTACATTTAAATGCATCCCATATTATACCTGTTGGAGCTGTACCTTTATTGATGTTGAAAAAGTGGCGAGTTTCTAGCTGTAAGAATTCAATATCCTCTGATAATGAGAGTAAAGATCTATCGAAGGACCAAGTTCTTGCAAGAGGTGGCATAGCATGTTTTAATACTAATTTGATTGCTGAATGGTCAGAGAGGTGTATTGGGATATAGTGTGTTAAGATAATGTCATCAGCCAAAGCTCTACTAGTGAGAATAAAATCAATTCTGGATTTGTGTCTATACTTAAAATTTCTAAATGAGAAGTCTTGCCTTTGACCCTCTCTAACCCGCCAGATGTCGACATATCCATACTGGTTCATTAAACCTAAAAGACAGTCTCTAGATTTGGAGATAGATTTTTGTCTACTGTTAGGGGATTTGTCCAGAAGTGGATTCAAAGTAATATTGAAGTCCCCCGCTATAATCACTGGGTCTGGAAAATTTAACAAATGATTAAATAGGGTTTTTAGTACTGGGGGATCATCAATATTTGGACCATAATAGCCTACAAGTGTTAACTTCATTTCACCGATCTCTACTGCTACAATGGCCCATCTACCTCCCGAATCAACTTTCTGTTGGTTTATCTTAACCCTTACTGATTTCTTAAAGAAAATCGAGACCCCCCTTGTATTAGATCCTTGTGTAGTTGAAACAGATGATTCTATCCACCTACTCTTTCGAACCAGCTCGAGTATCTCGCTCTCGGTTAAGTGTGTCTCCTGGAGGATAATGATCCCCGCATCGGAATCTCCTAGATATTGCATGATTTTATTAGCACGAGGCCTGGTGCGGAGACCATTAACGTTCCAGGATAATAATCTAAGTCTACTCATTGTGTTGCGAGTTTGGATTGTTTGATGAGACTGGCAAAGAAACTAGAGATCTATGTGAGAATTTATATACAAGCTTGTTGTTATGCTTGAGATGAGTATCAAACATTGTATTTAAAAACTTATTTGGAAAAAAAGATTGGAGCTCATTCTTTAAAGTGTGATTGTGACCCAACACCCCCCGTGCCCTCCCACCCCCCCCTCCTACCCTGGGAAAACCCTGTACTCACCAACCGGAAGTTTCCCGGAAGTAAGTGCCCCTAGTTCTTCCCCATCTCGACCCTATGTGCCTCTTATATTTAACGTGTGACTCGCCTTTAGATATAATATTTTGTTTTATGGGCAAATATTTTGTATTATTATTTTTTTTTTTCTTTCCTTCCCTTTTCCCTTCTCTTTTTTTTTTTTCCCTTTCCCATTTCCCCATGTTGAATTGGATAGACTAAAGCACGCTTTATCGGCAACTCTGGAGAAACGTGTCCTTCAAAGATGGGAGGCAAGTAAGCTTTCACATTTCCAATATGGTGAAGGGGCAGGGAAACTACTTGCCTGGAAAATAAAATCTGACCGGGTTCGCAACAACATTTCCTCTGTTTCATCTGCGAGGGGTACTTTCACTAGGGATGAAGATATAAGAGCGGCTTTTAGAACTTTCTTTCAATCCATATATCAGGACGATCTAAATGTTACTCAGAATGACATCATGAATTGGTTGGGAGAAATCTCTTTACCATCTTTAACACCGGAACAGAGCCGCTCACTGGATGATGAAATAACCACCACAGAGGTAGAGGAGGCAATAAAGAAAGCAAAATCTGGTAAAGCTGCTGGATCTGATGGCCTGCCATGTGAGCTATATAAAAAACTTATCACAGAGGTCTCTCCAGTTCTAGCTACCCTATTCAATCAAATTCTAAGAGAAGGCGAATTGCCACCAGAATCATGGAATAATGCCACTATAACCCTCATCTTGAAGCCTGGCAAACCATCCTCAGATTGCGGCTCATATCGGCCTATCTCTATTTTAAACGCCGACTACAAAATCTTTGCCACTATATTGGCCAGTCGCTTGAGCCGGGTAGCACCTGTTACTATAGATCCGAACCAAAAAGGGTTTATAAAGGGTAGACAGCTATGTGAGCTCACTTACGAACTATTAGGCTCTATTGACATAGCTATAAAAGAGGCCATCCCCTTGACTGTCCTCACGTTGGATGCTACCAAGGCCTTCGACAGGGTGAACTGGTTGTACCTGTCGGAGGCCTTGAGGAAGTTCAACGTAGGGGAAAGATTCCGCAGAACGATAGATCTGTTATATCGCTGCCCATCTGCTTCACTCCTGATAAATGGTGGTTTGACTGAGCCATTCAAAGTTACGAGAGGAACCAGACAGGGTTGTCCCCTGTCCCCCCTCCTTTTTTATATATATATCGAGCCATTTGCCCAAACATTAAGAGATAATATACTCATAAATCCTTTTACTTTTGGTGGCTGGGTTAAAAAGGTGGCACTTTATGCGGATGACATTATGATTTTTACAACAAATGATGACGAAGCATACCCAGAGATAATTGACCTAGCCCTCAAATTTGGCAAAGTTTCAGGCTACGAGATTAATGCCTTAAAAACAGAGTCAATGTCCTGGAATACTAATAGAACTAACAATAACGAGACATCTAAAACCCAAATTCGCTACCTGGGGATAAACATAATTAAAGATATTAACTTGATTGCTTCTCTAAACTTCAACAAAATAGCTGCAGAATGCCGGAAACTGATGAGAGACTGGTCACACCTCCCGCTTACAGTTCTGGGTAGGGTTAACCTGGTGAAGATGAGTATCTTACCGAAGGTTTCTTTTCTGTTTAATTCAATCCCACTTTTTTTTTATCCAAAGTTAATTTCAAAGCTACAGAGCGCGATTACCAGCTTTATTTGGAATAGTAAGAGTCCTAGAATTTCGTGGAAGAAAATTAGACGTCGAATGGAGAAGGGAGGGTTGGCCGGTCCAGACCTTCAAATCTATGCATGGGCGTTTCAGCTCTCGCACACACGTATGTTGCTTAAAACTCCTACATCAACAGGGATGGGCCTTCTCTTTTCTACACTTTTGGAATGTGAAAGTGTAGACCACAATGGTTTCTTGTTTAAATTTGGAGACCCCAAATTCTTTAAAAAAATAAAATTGAAAGTTTTACAAGGTATTGCACATACTTGGTATAAAGTGAGGCAATCGACCAATATTGGCTACTACTCTGGTAAGGCTCCTATATGGAACTTACCAGCTCCTCCTTTATGGACAACGGAAGCACTTACCAATCCGTTAATAGAAGCTGGTATCTACAGATGGGATGATCTGTTTATGGATGGATCACTGCTTTCTTGGAACTATTTAATTAATAGAGTAGGCCCTAGTCTCTCGAGATTTAAATATATTCAGATCTCCAGCTGGTCACTGTCATATAAAGAGCTGCCAGCACGGATTAGTAAGTGGTTACAGCGACCTGGTAACATGTCTTCTAGACAGCCCAGTGGCAAGGAAAGAAATCTCTTGTTGGTATAACAAAATAATTGATGAAGTAGATGCTAACTTTCATTTACCAACATCACTATGGGCTGAACTAATGCCAGGTTTGGATGTGGAGGAGCTTTGGATGGCTTCTTGCTTAACACTCTGGGACCTTGTCAAACCTGCGTGGCTTCGTAGGAACCACCTTTTCACTATACATAGGGCATACTACTCCCCGCAAAGGTTGACTAAGTTTTCATTAACGGGCCCAGTCTCATGTCCTAGATGTGGGTTAATCGCAGCATCAGACATCCATATGCTCTACGACTGTCCAAACGTATCCGGTTACTGGCAAGCCATTAGTAATAATTTATCGCAATCTTTGGGTGAACATATCTCAATAGACCTTGCCCTTGTCATTTTTGGTCTTAAAAGTAAAGCTCGTAATGCAGCAACCAACTTATTATTCTATGCCATTCTAGCGGCACGCAGGGAGATATGTAGACACTGGAAGGATGCTCAACCACCAACAGTGTATGAATGGCAAACATCACTTCTTCGAATTTCCAAACTCGACCTAGCCAGAGTAGGAAATCCCAATAGTAGAGCTTTCTGGGGTATGCTCGGATAGTTATGACAAACCTGTTTTTTTTTTTTTTTTTCCCCCAGGTCCAATGATTAATGCGCGCATTACTTATCCTTGCTACCACGGCTAAGAACCTTGGTGGTATGGGGGTCTCGATAACTCGGGCTCTATCTACTAAGGCACTGCCCTAAGTGAGTTAGGATCTGGCCTGTGTTCACTGTGCTGATGGGAACTGGTCTTCCTCCCTAAAGAATTCTCCCACCAGTAATAAGCTGAGACAGCACAAAACGCGACCATTCATCCTCTTCAGCGGCCTTTTGGTTTTGATAGATTGGAGCTATGCACGCAAATGATTAAAAAAAAATTAAAAAAAAGACCTGAAATCTAGGAAACACACAAAGAACACATAGTGCAGCAGGCCTTCTCCTTTCACAGTATGGAAGGATACCCCTTTCACCCAGGACTCTCCCAATTACTACAATACTTCACCAAAGAGGAGGTGATTCAGCCTTCCGACTTAACTTCCACCATAGAGACTGAGTTCTAATCCCTGCTTTAGCGCACAACCAAACATTGCAGGATTTTGGTGTAATCACTCAATACCGTTATGCCACAAACTATCAACATTTGCAAAGTAATATAAATAAAAATGATAAAAAATAACTGTAGAGACCCAATTATATTATATTCCTCTCCAACACACCATGATTTGTTGAATCTGGCTTCATCCTGCCCTCACACCGAACATATTGGCCTATATTTGAGGCACTTGTGTCAATAAAATATTTCTCTGTAACACGCTTGGTGGCTTCATGGGACTAGATGTCCAGCATACGATCCAATTCACAAACCTGGGATGTGCAATTTGCAAACTCCCTAGATTGTGATCAGTAATGCAATTTGTGATGCAGTCTACATATTAAGTTGCATCACAAACTGTCCCATCGCAGGAGTTTGAAACATGACCTGCCTACCTAATACCGATTAGGAAGGTTGCAATTTGCGACAACCCATCATTAACTGCGAATGCAAGGATGCAGAAATAATCCTATGCATACATTTTTTCAATGGTCTTGGAATTCACAAATTCTTCTCCCCTGGTAGGGGTTAATGTGCAGTCTAGGTAGAGTGGCACAGACCAGAGCAAGGAATCTAGACACAGTGACATGTCAGCCTTCACAGTGACATTTCAGCCTTCACAGTGACATTTCAGCCTTTACCCGACTCACCTAACTATGAGAATTAACCATAGCTGCCACTGGTCCCATTCCATATCCGACACCCCCAGACAGTCCTGGATTTCAACCAACAACAGTTTGCATGCTGGGATAATTCAGCTCATACGCATAAAGTTCAAAGAACAAGACAAATCAAGGTGCTTAAAAAAGAGAGGATTTTTAGCTTATAATTGCAAAGCCCAGAATGCAAAGTGCTGTTGGCTAACACTTCAAAGTAAGGTTGAGGATGTTCCACGTAGCAGGGGGCCAATTGGCAGCTATCAGTGGTGCCCCAGCAATATCTCATCCCTCAATATTTAAACCTCCTAGGATAGCAGCCAGCAGGTCAGGTGCAGTAAGTAGTGGTTGCTCTACTGGTGCTATATAAGTGCAAACCTTTTTCCTTTCTCTATCCCTCCACTATCCTTCTCAATCCAAATACCTGACCTATCTACCACTCAAATTATAGCAGGTACTGGGCACACTTACAAGAAAAAACAGTATTGATACTGAGAGAATTACATCAAAGTACGTCGACACCGGTGGTATGACAAACACGTTGTTTTATGTGGATATTTTCTTCAGAACATACAACGCCAGCCCACATGTGTTTCGTCAACAGGGGGATACCTGTGACTCATCAGGGCTGAACAGGCGGGAAGAGTAATGCTAGTTACCGGTGATAGTTCCAATCCGGTCGACGGGTAATGCAAGGGCCGTTGGTACGGTATGTAAGGATGCAGGCGAATAAACACAGGCGGGTACGTCTGTGTGGCAGAGACATTCTGGTGTCCGGTCTCGGCGGTGCTCGTCTCGTATGTGTGAATCAGAGCTCTGAACGCCTGTTCAGCCCTGATGAGTCACAGGTATCCCCCTGTTGACGAAACACGTTTCGGCTGGCGTTGTATGTTCTGAAGAAAATATCCACATAAAACAACGTGTTTATCATACAACCGGTGTGGACTTACTTTGATGTAATTCTCTCAGTATCAATACTGTTTTTTTCTTGTACGTGTGCCCAGTACCTGCTATACGTTTCTCCAGTGCCAAGGTTTCTCTTCTTCGGCTCTTAAGAGGTTTAGGGAATTCCTCTATACTGGTTGCACCATCTTAATCTGTACAAACCGACTACTTCCCAATATTTGTTTGACTGCTAGAGCGCCAGAGTCCTGCTTTCTTCCTCTACCACTCAAATTACTTTCATAGTTTCACTATCCTAATTCACCACTAATCCTTCTTGGGTTCAGAAGTAGCGTGCTACTCGCCGAAAAAGCACTTTGACGCCTTGTCTGGGGTAGTAAGCGCTATATAAATGCAATTAAAATACAATATTGTAGCTGCAGAGGAGCACAGATCTTGTGTGCTGTGGCACGTCAGCCTCACTCTCCAGAGGACAGCTCCCAGCAGATCAGCTTCAGCAGGGTGTGATCAGCTGCAGAGGAGCACACGTCTGGGGTGTAGCGCCTACACTCGGCGCTGTGCATCGCCAGCTAAGCGCTATCCTCACCCTCCCACGGAGATCAGCAGCAGCTGCAGCAGGCAGTAGTTGCTCTGGTAGTACAGCAGGTTGTTGATGACTCGGTGGTTCCAGCGCTGGAGGTCCCGGATGTCTGGGGGGCTGAAGCGAGCCGAACCCAGCAAGAAGTCCTCCAGGGTCCGCACCGGAGGCAGCTGCACCTCCGACATCTTTACAACAAGGCAAACCAGCAGGGCGGAGCGGAAACTACATTTCCCATCAGGCACGTTGACAGGTCAGCTGTGTCCATCATAGGAGGCTTAAGCAATGGCATGCCGGGAAACGTAGTCTTTTGTCAAAACATCAAGCGGTAACGCCCCTCCCGGAAACAGCCCTCAACGCCGAGCATGCCGGGAGATGTAGTTGTTACGTTCACGTCGGTAGGCATGACAGCGAGCAACAATGATGAAGTTTACCACGTGGCGAATAGGCTAGTGTTTTTTCGCTCCTCCAGCATGCAGGGATGCGTATTTTTTGAATCTTCTATAATCTACAGTACGTGCATGTAATGAATTTATAGATTTCTTCAAAAAATTGAAGGGCGTCGGCCTAAAATTCCAAAGGAATTCCAACTGGGAAATTGACCGCATTTCCAACTGAGCCAGCTGAAATAAATGAACAAGTACTCAGAATTTTGGACGAATAGGCTAATGTTGGTTTCAAAATGCTGTTTCACTGTTAAAATGCAAAGAGTGCCTATATTTGACTATATTCACTTAAAAGGTTAGACCAGTCATTATATAAGACATGCAAGCGTGTCAACATTCTTAATTTAGGAGGCAGACTTTGGATTCTTTAGAACTGAGAATTATTTCTATTTTGGCTTCCCACGTGTAGAGTGTGCATTCTAGTTTATGCACGTCACGTCAGACGTGACGTGCGGCGGCCATGTTGGCGCGCTGCGCGCGCATCCCCCATTGCGCGCCGGGGATAACGAGAGAACGGCAGCGCCGGCCGGCGCTCCTCCATTTAGCGTGAAATTAAATATATAAATAAATCACTTACTGGAACACAAAGAAGTGGTCTGCCTGTTATTAAACCAGCAACTTTACAGTGGCGACGAGGATGGGATGCTCCAGCTGACCACCCACGTGGAAAGGGAAGAAAAATACAAGGACACCCATGTGGACAGCAGCAGGGTAGGAAACCCCACACACTATACAGCAGGAAGCTGAGCTGCCCCACACAGCCCACACTGCAGAAGGGTCATGGGAAGGCACAGCTGAGCCACCACACGAGCGGAGGAGCGTGGCAGTGCCACAGACAACTGAGAGGCGGCGAAGAGGCTGGAGAGGCTGCAGCACGCCCCACAGGAGACAGCCCACGGTGCAACCCTTACCACCACGCCGGGCCCTGGAGGTACTGCGCTGGCTACCAAACAAGAGGAGGCGGGGACTAGCACTGAAAGTCCCCTGGAAGACACCACCACAGAGGTGAAGGACAGCACCCCAGGGAGTCCCACCAGCAAGGACGTCAAATCGACAGCGATCAGGGAGGTGAGGATGAGCACGCCAGCAGGCTATGCAATTGCACCGGTACAATTCCTGCCGAAACCAGGGGACCCCCTGATGAAGTGGGAGGACTGGAAAGAATATATCGACAATTTCATAGAGGTCTTGGAGGATGAAAATGAAGAATCGTTCACCCCCCAAAGGAAGAAACGGATCCTATTACTGAACCTGGGCCCGGAGGGTCTCAGGATTTACAAGAGCCTGGTGCCCAAAAAGAGGGACGATGCAGACAAGGATGTATATGCACACGCATTGGAAGATCTGGACGAACGTTACCGCCCCACCATATGTGTATCAGTGGACAGGTTTAACTTCCAGCAGAGAAGACAACGCCCGGGAGAGAACATCGAGGAATATGTAGCGGCCTTGAGGAAGCTAGCGGCCCCGTGCAAATACGCATTGTGGGAAGACGAATTCATAAAGGACCAAATCGTGATGCACACCACTAGCACAAATGTCCAGGACAAGTTATGGGCAAGCGGCGACACCACACTCAAAGACGTAATGGTCATTGTAAAAAGGGCGGAACGCGCACGGAGATGTGCCGATGCGACAAAGAAAGACATAGCCCCCCCAACGATGGTGAACAGGATTCAAGAGGGAGACCACCGGAAAGACCAGAGAGACAAAGAGCCGATGGCAAGAGGAACCAACAGATGGCAAGGGAAACAAGCAAGCAAGGAAGGCAAGAAATCGTGCTACAGGTGCAGCAGTTGGTCCCACGACGCACGGGATCGGAGATGTCCTGCGTTCAGAGCTAAGTGCCTACACTGCGGCATCTTGGGCCACTACGAGAAGGTGTGTAGGAAGAAAAATCCCAAGGGAATGGTGAAAAGTATAGACCAAGGCGAAGAAGACCTAGAGGAGATCGCAGAGGAAGAGGTGATCACAGTCTTATGTATATACGACCAAGTACTAAGCGTAGAAGGGAAGAAATCCACAAAACCCATTCTGGACATGTCTATGGGAGGAATCACCATCACGGTAGTGGCAGACACCGGATCTCCTTTCACCATTGTCCAGCGAGCAGTGTGGGAAGAAATGTTCAGACCCAAGTTGGGCCCAGAGCTGGAGAAACTAGACATTCGGCCGGTCACTTACAATGGCGACCGCATTCCAATGATGGGGTTCCGGCGCTTGTTGTTTGAATTCAGAGGCCGATCAGCGTGGTGCAAGCTATATATAGCGGAGAAAGGACCTTCCGTCCTTGGATGGCTGGACCAGGGTGACTTGGGGATAAAGCTGGACCCAGGTGGAAAAGAACAAATACTACTCGCAGACCAAGAGGAATGGCCGGACTTGAACAAGTGGAAGGAGAGCTACCCAAAAGTGTTTGGAGGCACGGTGGGACGGATGGAAAAGTTCCAACACAAGATCGTGCTCAAGGAAGGGGCCATACCGGTAGCTCACCAGGTGAGAAATGTGCCGATTGCGGTACGAGAGGCGGTCCAGAAGGAACTTCAGGAGTTGGAAAAGAAGGGGATAATAGAACCGATAACCTGTGCGGAATGGTTGGCGCCCCTGGTGGTCGTGATGAAGCCCAATGGGAAGGTCCGGCTCTGCGTGGACCTGAGAGAACTGAATAAAAATATCGTGGTGGAGAAGTTCCCTCTCCCCAGAATTGAAGAAATGTTGGCCAAGACCAGAGGAGTGAGGTGGTACTCCACTATCGACTTGACATCGGCCTATCACCAAATAGCACTCCACCCGGACAGCAAAAGTCTCACCTCTTTCATCACCCCGTTTGGTTGCTACCAGTTCTGTCGCATGCCGTTCGGGCTGGCCTCGGCGGCTGCGGTTTTCCAGAAGATGATGCACCAACTATTCAGAGACTGCAAAGACGTCCAGTATTTCCAGGACGACATCCTGGTGATGGGCCGAGACAAGCAGGATCATGACCGGAAGCTGGAACACGTGCTACAGACGCTGGAAACAAAAGGCCTCACAGCGGAGTGGGCGAAGTGTCGGTTGGGACTACAGTCGGTAACGTACCTAGGACATGAGATCGGTCAACAGGGCGTTACACCCAAGTTGGAAAATGTAAAGGCCATCGCCGATGCTCCACCACCCAAAAGCAAGGAAGAGGTCAGGTCATTCCTGGGGATGGCGGAGTATTACAGCAAGTTTGTGGTCCACTTCGCCTCAAAGACCCACAACTTGAGGTTACTGACCAGGGAAAGCACCGTGTTCCAATGGACACCGGAAGCACAAGCTGAGTTTGAAACGATCAAAAGGGATGTAATAGGAGCTGTTCCCCTCCAGGGCTACGATCCACAAGGCACCACTGTACTGACGACGGATGCCAGCGACAAGAGCCTGGGCGCCGTGCTCATGCAAGACAGAGGAAGAGGAGAAATGGAGACAATCAGTTTTGCGTCCAGGGCACTGACGGATACAGAGAGCAAATACAGCGTGATTGAGAAGGAGATGCTGGCGGTCGTGTGGGCCATGGCGAGGTTCAGGCAATTTCTGTGGGGGACACAATTTTTACTCAAAACAGATCACAAGCCATTGGTGAAGGTGCTGACATCGAGTGGACACGCCAGCGCCACTCCCCGAATAGCCAAGATGTCACTAAAGTTACTCGAGTTTAGGTACGACGTGGAGTACCTTCCCGGAAACCGGAACCGAGTGGCGGATTTCCTGAGCAGGGCGGCCGCCATGGAACCAGGAAAGGAAGACCCGACAAGCAAAGGAGAGTTGGTAGCCCTTATAGAGGACCAAGAAAGGTTGATAAGCTTACAAGAATGGTCAGAGTCCTATGAGGAAGACACGGACATGCAAGAAGTAAAAGAGAACATTGTTCAAGGATGGCCTGAGAAAAGGAATGTGAAGGCGAGCCTCAAACCGTACTTTGAAGTCAGAGAGGAACTGTCAGTAGGGGACAAGGGGGTGTTCATCTACAGAGGAGACAAGGTGATTCCCCCCAGGAACCTCACCCCGAAACTGTTGGATCTGCTACATGAAGGACACCTAGGCATAGGAAAACTCAAAGCAAGGGCAAAGCAAAACTACTGGTGGCCAGGCATGGACATAAAGGCTGAGAGGCATGTCAGGGAATGTCCACAATGTCAAAGAGCAGATAAGACCTTAAAGCCCTTGAGACCAGCAATAGGGAAGTTTGACCCTCCCGCTAATCCTTGGGAAGAACTATCGATAGACATTTTGGGTCCCGTCCTAGACGACCAAGGCACGCAGAAGTATGTGTGCGTACTCATGGATCGATATTCAAAGTGGCCGGAGGTGAAAATAGATGAGTCCATGGACACAGAAAACATCATAAAGTTCCTGTCAGAGACTTTCACCCGGGAAGGAATACCCAAATCGATCTTAAGTGACAATGGGCCCCAGTTCACGTCGGAAAGGTGGAGCAAGTTCATGCAAAGGAATGGCATCACTGTCAAGCACACGGCGATCTACCATCCGGCCGGTAACGGCCTAGTGGAGAGGTTTAACCGGGTAGTGATGGGAGCCATCCAAGCCGCCATATCCAGTGGACAGAGTTGGGAAAAGGCGTTAGAGAACATGGTGTGGGCGTACAGAATAACCCCCACTGGCACGGGGTACAGCCCATTCCAAATATTGAGGGGACGTGAACCCTTCACCCATGACAACAGGATCTGGAAGGAAAAGGTCGTCACCAGTGAATGGTCCCCTGCAGTGGTGCGGGCCAACCTGGAAAGAGCACAGACAATTTACAGTGACCACTACAATAAACGGAGGAATGTCAAAAGTACAGGATTGGAGAAAGGAGAGTGGGTGAGAGTAAAGTTGGCCACTCTACAGAAGAAGGGAGACAGCAAGTACAGCAAGCCTATGCAAGTTGTGGAGGTGTACGATCGAGCTGCCTTGTTGAGCGATGGAAATGTGTGGTCCCAGGACCGGATGGCTAGGTGCAATAAGGTTTTGGGCTGGGAGCAACATGGAAATGAATGGGAAGACATGGAAGGTGCGAACGTGGAGAAGAGACAAGAAGCCAGCGAGCAGCAAGACGGAGTAAGAGGAGAAATGGATAGAGAAGAGGAAGAAGAGAATGGAAGTAGAGGTATGGAAATGGACAGGTTTGAGAGAAGCATGAGTGAAGAGGGAGCTGTGAGAGAAGGAGCAGAGAGCCAAGAGGAGAGGAGCCAAGAGACTGTGGAGAACCCGGTGAGGGTTACAAGAAGTGGGAGGCCGGTGGTACGGCCCTCCAGATTTCGAGATTTCGAGTTGGACACTGGACTGTAAGTGACTCAGTTAAAGTTTGATAAAAAGGGGAGATATGTAGAGTGTGCATTCTAGTTTATGCACGTCACGTCAGACGTGACGTGCGGCGGCCATGTTGGCGCGCTGCGCGCGCATCCCCCATTGCGCGCCGGGGATAACGAGAGAACGGCAGCGCCGGCCGGCGCTCCTCCATTTAGCGTGAAATTAAATATATAAATAAATCACTTACTGGAACACAAAGAAGTGGTCTGCCTGTTATTAAACCAGCAACTTTACACCACGTTTTAAAGCTTCGTCCACTTCAGCGTAAACTAATGTTCAAATTACATTCCCAGTTGTTTCCCCAAATCGTCCTCATTGGTGCTCCCAAAAGTAGGGATTCATGGTTCGACAAGCCGCTTTTGAAAACTAAAACTGGATTTTAATGGTCGTCAAAGAGAATTCCTCTGGATTGTAAAACTAAAGAATTGATACATGTAATACAGTTATAGCATTAACGTGATTGTTGAACAAGCATTATATTACTTTTTCAGTTATTTCAATTCTCTTCATGTGTTGGAGAGTAAGTCACCTACAGGAGGGGCAGTCACACGCGGTCAGATGTACCAGCCAATCACAGGGTCCGCGTGTGGGGACTCATGCCTACCCTTGTTGTACCAGTTAGTCATAGGGGCTTTGTGTGGAGACTCAGGCCTTCTCTTGTTCTATCAGTCAGCCATAGGGCTTGCGTGTGGGGACTCAGGCCTACTCTTGTTATACCAGTCAGTCATATGGCACACGAGTGGGGACTCAGGCCTACCCATGTATCAGTCAGTCATAGGGCTGGCGTGTGGCAACTCAGCCTACTCTTGTTGTACCATTTAGTCAAAGGGCCCTGCCTGTGGGGCCTCGGCCTACTCTTGTTATACCAGTCAGTCATATGGCCAGTGTGTGCATACTCTGGCCTACTCTTGTTGCACCAGTCTGTCATAGGGCCTGCGTGTTAGGACTCAAGCCTACTCTTGTTATACCAGTCAGTCATATGGCACACAAGTGGGGACTCAGGCCTACCCTTGTATGTCAGTCAGTCATAGGGCTGGCGTGTGGCAACTCCGGCCTACTCTTGTTGTACCATTTAGTCAAAGGGCCCGCGTGTGGGGACTCGGCCTACTCTTGTTATACCAGTCAGTCATATGGCCAGTGTGTGCATACTCCGGCCTACTCTTGTTGTACCTGTCAGTCATAGGGCCTGCGTGTTGGGACTCAGGCCTACTCTTGTTATACCAGTCAGTCATATGGCATGCGTGTGGGGACTCAGGCCTACTTTTGTTGTACAAGTCAGTCATAGGGGCCACGTATGGGGACTCAGTCTACCCTTGCTGTATCAGTCAGTCATAGGGCCTGCGTGTGGCAACTCCGGCCTACTCTTGTTGTTCCATTAAGTCAAAGGGCCCTCGTGTGGGGACTCGGCCTACTCTTGTTATACCAGCCAGTCATATGGCCCGAGTGTGCATACTCTGGCCTACTCTTGTTGTAACAGCCAGTCATAAGACCTGCGTGGTGGGACTCAGGCCTACCCTTGTTGTACAAGTCAGTCTTAGGGCTTACGTATGGGGACTCAGGGCTACCCTTGTTGTATAAGTCAGTCAGAGGGCCTGCCTGTGGAGACACAGGCTTACTCTTGCTGTACAAGTCAGTGATAAGGCCCATGTGTGTAAGCTCTGGCGTGCCCTTGTTATAGCAATCAGTCATAGGGCCGTCTGTGGGGACTCACTCCTCCCCTTGTTGTACCAGTCAGTCATAGGACCTGTGTGTGGAGGACTTAGGCCTGCTCTTGTACCAGTTGGTCCCAAGTGTGCGGACTCCAGCCTACCCTTGTAATACCAGTTGGTCATAGGGCATGCGTGTGGCGACTCAGGCCTACTCTTGTTATACCAGTCAGTCATATGGGCCAGGGGCATAACACAGGCCCCCGCAGGCCCCGCGGTGCGGGGGGGCCACGTGGGTCAGGGGGGGTTAGGGGGCCCCCCTGGCCTCACTAGTCTCAGCAGGGAAGAAGACGGCTGCAGTGCAAGCAATGCAGCATTGGGCTTAGGCGCTAGCAGACAGTAGCGGGTTAAATGAAACACTCTGACTGTATTAACACAGTCTCACCCCTTAACAAAGTCGCCACCCCTCCCCCCCTGTAGGCCCAGGGCCCCCACGCACACTCCAAGGGGCCCCGCCCTTACGTCTCTCCTCTCTGCAGCCCCCCAGCCAGCCAGCACACCACGAGAGACGGTGCCGGCCCGGACTGCCTGTATTTAAACATTAGAGGCATATCACAGGCACCCCCCGCGCAGGGGGTCCCCACGCTCCAGCCAGGGGCCCTCCAACTCTCAGCACTGACAGTAAGGAACTCCGTTAGCTAAGCCAGGCCAAACAGTGCATGCCTCTATTTTTTTTTAACTCAATGGTGGCGGTGCGTGCCGTACGTGCTCACTCCGTGCCGGCCTGCCCGAGCCTTTAAATTAATTAAATAGTTGGCACACGCGCACTGTGCTGGGCAGGACGGCTCTTTGTCTTCACAACAACATAATTTAAAAATAAAAAAAATAAATGGTCCGTGCTCGTGGGCATGGCCGTGGCGGGGCGCAATTGAGTATCAGCCTATCAGGGTGCGTCTGGACGCTGCGGTGCCGCGGTCTTTTGAGTGGGGGGTGCTCGCCTCGTGACCAGGGTGCCAATTTTGTCATGCGCAGCCGCATTGTAGTGCGTGCAGCGCGTGACTTTAGAAGAACAAAGAAGCAAGAAGAACCGGACCAGAACGGGTGCGGCCGCCGTGGTACTAAAGAGTAGTACGCACTAGTACTAGGCAGCCCCCTGGTCTCTGGTGGCAGCTTCAAGCCCCTCGCCCAGTCAGGCACCCCCTGTCTTCTGCTGCCCAGTGCAGTGTGACCGCCCCGCTCGCCTTAGCTGCAGGCCGTCATCCAGGCCTAAGGTGAGCGAGTATGTATGTTGTGTGTGTGTGTGTGCTGATGCTTAAATATAGAACTGCAGTCATTAGTTCATTGACTGTTCTCTTTCGAGTTGGAACACGGGTCCGCAGCTTAGCTCCTGATCTGATAAGCAGTTGTACTATATTTCCGAATATACCAGTGCCTCTGCTGTACTGTAGGGCTGGGGCAGTGTCCGTCGGCCGTGAGTCAGCAGGGGCGTCACTGTAGGCAGGCAGTGTCTGCATTGTGATCACTGTGACCTGAAATGTCCAGAGATTACACAGCGCACCAGTACACCTCTGCACATGCCCTCTTCCCCTATACCGGAAATACAGGTTGAATCTTCTGACATGTAGTGTAAGTGCTGATAGTAACCTGCCAATAACAGCCTGCCAGTCATGGCACGAGTTGCATATTACTGATGGGCTGTGTGTGGGGACTTAGGCCTACTTTTGTTATACCAATTAGTCATAGGGCCTGTGTGTGGGGACTCAGGTCTACTCTAGTACTAGCCAGTCACTGGGCCCACATGTGCAGACTCAAGCCTTTTGTGATTCTTTGCTTGGTATATAGCCTTGACCACAGCACTCTAATCCTAGGGTAAGTGTGGCTCTCTTGTGCTCTTTCTCTCAGAGAAATATACAAGGAATACACAGTGGGACGTTTGCAATATTTATTGAACCAACTTGATTTTGTATAAAATATATGTGCTGCAATGATCAATAGACAGAAGCAAATGAAAGTTATCAGAAGTATTAGGAAAGTGAACAGAAGAAAAAGTTCCACCACCGTGCTAAACAATGTATATATGCAAGCATATCAAACGATATAGAAATCTGGCGTACTCCTATTATGCGTCCCCTAACCTAAGTGCCTAGGGCGTGTGTATGTGTATGTGTTGTGCCAAGACTCCCAATACTGGATGATCCAACACCCGTTACCTGAAGGGAAAGAATGTAGGTCCCCATGTGGCAATGAGCTGGACACCCCTTGTAGAGATTTCAGTATGTAGAGATCTCGCCAATTACAGCAAAGCGCTCCTGTGCCAATACCCGAAAACAGATGTTTATTTATAACAAAAGGCCTCCTTGGGCCGAGATCTTGATCAGGCCGCCATTGTTTATGTGTTATAGATAGCTCTGTCACCATATGTACAAAATAAATACTCAAATTTGCACAATTAACCGTGTACATGTGTCAAGGTATCATGATAGTATTCTTGTAAAGTTTGTTTGTAAGAAAGTATGGTTTCACAGAAACTAATCTGCACTGTTATGGTTGCAAATGTGTGGCAAAAGTCATTGTGTGAGAGTGAAGGGAACTTTAGAAAGAAACCAGTGTACATGTAAAAATTGCATTGTTTCCCTCTGGGCCTAACTGGGACACATGACAGGGTTGGGAGGAGGTGATTCTGAGAGTGCTCATCAGTCACCATGGTGTAATAAACTATAAGGAATGTTGTGAGTCAGGATCGGAGTGGGATTCTGAGAATCAATATGAGAGTAGAAGACTGCATTGGTATTAAGGGTGGAGGATGGTACTCCCAAACACTAAAGAATATTCTTAATGCCCTTCATATATACTCAACCAATAGCACCTCTGTGTGTGCTATAGAGATTAGTGTCATGCTTCAATCAAGAGAGACAGACTTTCCAAGGTATACTGGAAATCTTTACAGAGAACATTTTTATGTCAGCAGTAGCATGTCAACTTTGAGGTGCTGTATATGTTGTGCTTCTGATCCCAAGTGAAACCCAACACAGACACTTCTTCACCAGACTCTGAGATCCTGGACCCATGAATCCAGCCTGAGCAAGCATTTCTCTGGGGGTGTGACACAACGCCATCACCCCCTAAAAAAGCCAGTTTATTCAGGGGAATAGGATCACCCTATTCTTGCTTGTTTGGGCAGCAAAACTGGTCTTCAGCATTTTACCAAGGACAAGATTTACTTCCTGCTTGTTGCGCTGGCTAAAAGTGAGAGGCAGACTGGACATCATTAGGTCTGGTGTTATCCAAGACCTTTTAATTTTACTAAAAGTATATGAATAATAAACTTGAAGGGGCGTTCTGTCAGTTTTCTTCATCCATTGGTCTGTTGTTGTGTCATTCACATTTTGCCTCCGCCCAATCCGGCATTCAGCATGGGGAAATGGGTCAGCCTACTTCATCCACTGGTCCACTTCACTTGGAGTGATTGCATTTAGCTCTCTCACAATGAGCACATCCCCCCACACGGTGGTTCCCTTCTGCGCCAGTGTTTTTTTAAAACTTTATAATTACTTTCGTGTTGCCTTTGTGTTTAGGGCCTTTTGTGATAGCAGGACGCTTTCTACCAGATGTGAGCACAGGGCATTTCCACCAGTCGCGGTTGCTGCCTGGAAGCAGCGGTGGGGGCGGGAATATCACTCCTAGTTTGGCCACTTTTCACAGTTAGTTGTTTGTACAAAAATATCTACTTTCAAACTAATTTTGCCTTCAAATGTTATTTTAAGAAGAATTTACCATATTTAACATAAATTTATATTTTCAGCACAACATATTCAGTAGATCCAACCTTTGTGGTCATGACCAAGAGTGTCGGTAGGGCCTTTCTGTTTTTGAGTGTGCATGAAACCTGCTTGAGAGCCAGGTGACTGAGTGCTTGAGCTGAATGTGTAAGGTGGTATAAAGACTTTAGAGATTACCCGAGACAAATATGAATGAAGAAGAAAGAGACATGTAAATGGTAAGTTGTTTTTTTAGACCACAGAAAACAACAATTCAAACTAGATAGACATCAACTCTTAAGAAAGATGTTGCTGGTTTCTGTTATGGTCTTGTTTTCTATCTCTGTCTAAGCACCATGAGCCCTACTTAGTTTACAAGCACTCTAGTAATAAATATATAATACATTCATTCTGGAAAAATACAAATCTACAAAAAATTATTTTTGCGGCTGTAGCACGCTAGAGCTAATTTGATATTATCTTTATATCATTTGCTAGATAATCACTTCAATACTGATGTTACAGTGTTAGAACTTGTTTTAAAATATACAGCTTATAATCTTGAGTAGTTCTGTGCTCCAGGGGTTATTTTCCTGGTTTATATTCCACTGCAGTTATCTATAGACAGCCCCCAAGCACCCCCCCCCCCCCAAATGAAAGGAATACTCTTCTCTGGTGAACAGCAACAACCATGAAACATGTCAGCAGATTTCTAGGAATGACTGAGCAATTATTTCCCCTCTAGAATAATTGAAATGTGAGAAAAGTCAACCACAATATATTTGATTTGTGGATACGCTGAAAACCATCTGCCATACTTTTTTGCAGGATGTCTGTTGCAACATGAGAGGGAACAACACAGGTAAAACGCTCTGGCCTATTCTTGGTTCTTAAAGTTTATTAGAATTTCATATTACTTTATTCAAGTTATGTTAGGGTTTTCAATAGAGTAAATGCTGGGTAATAGAAGCCTTCACGGCTGCCATAAATCTTGTTTCCAGGTACTGCAGTAGCTGTACTCTGACTTCAGGCCCATCATCTGATCAATAAAGGGCAGATTGGACAATGCAGAAGTAGGGTCCAGAGTCGGTTTCTTAATCTGCAGTAAAACCAATGCTTGTTTTACCATTTAGAGCAACAGCCTTGTGGAATAGCCGCACAGATGACGATATTGAGCAACTGCCCCAGCATCTCACTATTTTCTTTTAATAGGTGTATGCTGAAGAGTGATACATTCTGGACCCTGAGGAATTCATACTTCTATTCTGATTTAAAACATCTTCCTGCAAAAGGAAAGCAAATGTGTGCAGGAGCCCAACCACAGTCTAGCTGGTAGACTCTTTTTTAGAACGCTATGTGCCATTTGTGATGAAAGACATGGATTCTGGTGCAGACACTGGTTCATTTATTCCCTAAATCTTGGAGTCGCGAGGAAGGGTTTGGTTTGCCACACTGCTGCTGAGAATTATTCCCTTTGCAAAAATAAGTAAAAGTTGGTGTTGGAATTTCACTGCTTAGTCCTCAGATCCTGAAGGAACTTTGAGGATATACACTCTCAGATATTATTCATGCCCTGAAGAAGTTAATTGGTACACAGAGGAACTAAAGCTGATGAAACGCCACTCCAAGCAACCTGAACGCCAATGGAGAAAAAGGCAAGACACAGCAGATAAAGACATCTTCAAATTAGCTCTAAGACACTACCAGCAGCAGCAACTTGCAGATCACACTGACGTCGGCACTAACAGCATCAAAGAAATCTACTCCATCACTGTGCTTCCTGCCACCTCCAGCAACATCACCCCTTCACAAGGCATTTCCAACAAGCTCTCGGAACTCTCCTGTAACAAAATTACCTCCAAATATAGCAACTTCAACCCTAAACCGGACCCCATTATCACTGCAACTCAACTTCCCATCACATCTGTCAAACGAAGCCTGATCTCGTGGCCTACTGTCACCACTATCAAAATCACTGGTAACATAGACACCATCTACTCGGAGGCTCCATCTGACTTTTGTTCCCACCATGCCTTTACCAAAGGTCTACTACCAATCAGTGAAGCACTAACACCCATCCTCTATGCCTCGATTGACTCAGCCACATTGCTGGATACCTGGAAACATGCCACCATCATGCCCTTGTTCGGGAAACCACCTGCGAACCCATTCACACTTTCCAACTACAGCCCCATTACCCTCCTACTATAGCGGGCAAAGATCTTAGAGAAATGAATAAACCAACGCCTCACTGACTACTTCAGCGAGCACCAGCTTCTCTGTGCCACACAGTCTGTATTCAGGCCCAATCACAGTACAGAAATAGAACTTCTTGCCGCCACAGATAACATTCACATGATCCTTGACAGAGTAAACATGGCAGCCCTGATTCTCCTTGACCTCTCTGCAGCATTTGACACAGTCTCACACCCCAATCTCATCAGGCGCTTGCATGAGATTGGCATCAAAGGAACTGCTCTCCCCTGAATCTGCTTCTCGAACACAAGCTGTCAGCCTGGCATCTTACTCTTAGGAAGCCTGCAAACTCACCAGCAGAGTGCCTCAAGGTTCATCGTTCAGCCCCACCTCTTTAAAGGATACATGACGCTCTGGCCAACGTCATCCATGCACATGACATCAACACTCTCCTAAGTAGGTGACACGTAACTCATACTTTCCCTCACAGAAATAGGCCCCAACACAAGAAACAAGTTCAACACCTGCATGACCGACAACGCTAACTGGATGAAGGTCAACTGTCTGAAGTTCAACACCGACAAGACGGAAGTAGTGATCTTCAGCAAGAAAAATCTCACTATGGGACTCCAACTGGTGGCCGGCCTAACTTGGACTCACACCCAGAACCCATGCCAGGAACCTCACACTAATCATTGACAGCAAACTGGACATCACTGCATGCCAGTCAATGTGGTCACTGAGTCCTGCTTTCACACCCTGAAGATGTTGCGGAAGATCTTCAAATGACTCCCAAGCAACAGTGGAAAAACTGTCACTCACTCAATGCTGGGATTACCAAGCAACTCCTTAGATGGCTACACATCATCCAGAACTCGGCAGCCACACTCATCCGTTCGACCTCCCACACAGAACTCACATCACACCACACCTGAGGGAACTACAATAGCGCCCAATACACAAACATGCTCAATTCAAACTCCTCACACACACATTCAAGGCACCACACAACTCAGGCCCCACCTAATGAACAGGTGCATCTCTTTCCACCAACCACCCAAATACCTTCACTCCGCAGGACTCCTGCTCGCACACACCCTACACGGAACCACATCAGGATGATGGGAGTTATCTTACATCACTCCTAAAGCGTGGAACAGCCTCCCACTCTACATCAGAGGCTTCTGCTTACTTTTTGAATTCCGCAAGAAGTGAAAGACCTGGCTTTTCAATTAACCAACCTACCAGAGGCAGGGCTAGGCACACTGACCTGCTCAGCATCAGGATACCCTCAGGGGTGACAGTACGCTTCACAAATAAACATAACAAAACAGGGGAACTATCAGCTGTAACAATTACTGATAGGAGCAGAGAGGGAATCTGCATTATCAAATATTTTGTACAGGGTGGCTTTCATTTTCTTAATAACGAAATATCACAAGTCATAATTTCGGTGAGCAGAAAATGAAGAAAAAAGATTACAACAATTTATATCCATAGAAGGGCCCACCTTCTGGTTGAGGGCATGAATACAGATTTCTATTGCAAGCACTTTTGACACAGGCTAGGAGGAAGAGTGAGTGAATTCTGGGAACGCATGAACATTGGAAGAGAGATTAGACCGACACTGTGATAGAGGAGGCCATGTACTAGAGGCAGACAGACTCCCACTGACACACACTCAGAAGAGCAGGGTGCAAGGTGCTACTAAGGTTAAAACACAATCACAGATACCCTATTTGTGTTACACTTTCTAAGTCCACCCTCATCTGACAAGAAATCAAAGAAAGTGAACACTAGACAGCGATCGATCCAAGAGCGAATCTCCGGCCTTCCTCAAAAGTGTATGGATCATGATTGCTATTCGTAGTGTGAATATTCACATGTTTCAAGAGGTCTGGGCCCTTACCCAAGGCTTCAAAGAGGGTTTCACAAAACTCCAGTATAATTTCCTGCTGGGGCCAGAAGGGCCGCCTCTACAGTGACCTCACACTATGAATTCAAGGAGAGGTAGAGTACATAGTGACAGTAACTGGTTCAAAGATAGATAATATTTACAACTTTTTTGATTTTTTGGGTGTAGCTTCAGAATAGAGCACTTTAATGTGTACAAATTGTGGGGTCTAGGTCCAATACCATATCTTTTCTGAATAGAAATATTTCTAAGTATAGATTTAAAAGCGAGGGCACTTTTCAAAGCCATTCGTTGACAGCTGGCCACTTAAACATCCTGTTCAAGCCACCAACCAAATTTGAAGAACACTGTTCTAATGAAGACACTGTGGACGCTATACCGTAGACCTGTGTCTCCACGGTCAAGAAAAACTGTATCCTATTGCACCACAGCCATTGGTGGACAACAGAATGGAGATTAAGGGTGTGTACTACTGGAAGTGCACCGGATAGTCCATCTAAAACTACCCACTGTGCACCTGGACGCATAGGTTTCATTGACTACTTTTTTGGTAGGTATGTTTTAATTGGTATGGAAATCAACAACCCCAAAAGGGGAGACCATGGTCCCCTAAAACTGTCCTTATCTTTTCCAGTATATCGTAAAGTTCATTTAATGCCAGCAGTGACTGTCTATTCCACTTACCCAGTGTTTCCGATAACTGAGAGAGGATTTTTTGGGAAGCCAATGATTCGCAATATTTATTTGAACGTTTGTTTCAGGAGTCCAAAGGTCCAGCCAATGTAGAAACACTACCAGAATAGCACCCTTTTCTCTGCTGGATAAAGAAAATAAGAATATCAAGAGGAGCTTGGTATCAAAAAGGCAAGAAGTAGGCCAGAGCTGCTAGAACTGAAAGGTTTTTATGCTCTAAGTGACTTCTAAAGGGGTTTGAAATCATAGAAGGGCCTAGTCACACCAAAAAACACAGGCATGTGAACAGTCCAATAATATTACCTTCAAATCTAAATCATTAGTCAGGATGAGCAGTCATTTTAAGCAGATGCCACAAAAAGAGGTAGTGGTACAACCGCCCTCCACAGATTCATATCGCTGAAGATCGCCAATAAAATCAATTTCCCTCTCTCTTTGCAGACTCCGTTGGATTCTTAACTTCCTAATATTTCCTTGAAAAACAATATTTCCTACTTTTAATGCTATATTCGTACATTCTAATGTTACGTTCTCTTTAGAAGAAGCTGTTCCAACTATGAATTCTCAAAAGAGAAGCAAGCCCTGGATGTCCCTTTGATCTGCAGCAGTAGGTACCTGCATTTTTGAAGGACACAAACGCATTGGAAGCCGGTGCTGTGCATTCTGAATGTAGCTCGGTGTATGTTCCAGCTCTTACAAAAGGCACACAGAGAGTTCCTTCTCACGTCCCCTCTGCTAGCCATTGATATGAGCTACAAATATTATATGACAAGTTTCTCCAGATCTTCTAGAATAGTGGATAATTTCCCAATTTCAGCTCAGCTTCCGGACCAACCTTGGTTATATGGATCAGGTTTTTTGGCTGAGTTTACAGGTATCCATACATTTTGCTCCATTCCATCACACATCACAGTTGTGGACCTCAAAGGTGCTTTTGGCTGCAAACCCAGAAGAAAGCTTTGGGCTCTGCAGGAAGCAATGGGTGTTCTGCAATATGTCCTTGGCATCATCAAATGTGTGTACAATGATAACTTTGCGGAAGGGACCCCGATAGGGTCCTGATTTTAAAAAGTAGAGTGCTTACCAGGGTAATGCAAGGCTGGCTTCTTGTGCCAGCCTTGTTTTGCCTCTACCTCAATGTTGTCTCTATTTCTTTATCACCTGGCCCCTGAAATTGACCTAGGTTATGTTGCCAATATGTTACCACGCTACTTTTCTTAGGGCAATGCAGCCATGCGGGTGTAAGCCCCTTGCCCAATAGATTTGCTCATTTTTGCTCAGGAAGAGGCATTAATATTAATAAAAACAAAATATATGCCCTAAATGCAAATAAAGTATTTTAGACCTGATATATGTTTGAATAAGTGCCTGTAGGAGAGGTTTCAGAGTTTGACTGCCTTAGAGTGCCAATAACAAGCCACACAACCAACTCACCAAAAGATCCTCTCTGCTGTCTGGTGGGCGGCCATTCCCTTTACTATCAAGATCTATTGTACCAAGGCCGTGTGGAGCTGAACTCTGGGGACACACAAATACCCCAAAGCTAGAGGCCATTACTAATGGTTTCCTTAAATGACTGCTGAATATTCACAAAAGGTCCCCGCTGTCACCGAGATCCTAGCTATGATATGGTGCTTCCAAAATTGGTACTTACCCGTTTTTTTGTACCAATTATGACCCCCTCCAGACTTTAGTTCATACTACTGAGTGGGAAAGTTAAATTTGGCTCTCCGGTAGATCCTTTAAAACCAGCCCAGTTTAGGGACTCTATATCTGTGTTCCTGGCTCCTTTGTGCCAGGTTGTTAATACATCTCTCTCCACAGCTGTGGTCCCTGAGCTATGGAAGCAGGCTATGGTGGCTCCTATACTTAAAAAACCTTTGTTGGACCCGGCTAAACTAGAACATTTCCATCCGATATCCCTCCTTCCATGGGTAGCTAAGATCACTGAAGCTCACGTGAATATCATCTTAACGGGATTTTTGAATACTAATGGCACCATGGATCCCTCCCAGAATGGCTTCCGCCCTGATCACAGTACGGAGACTGCTCTCTTGGTTGTGACCGAGCATTTGCGGACCATTCTTGATGCAGGACACACTGTGGTACTGATTTTGCTTGATCTCAGTGCCGCATTTGACACGGTCTCCCACGGGATTCTTTTACATTGTCTGGAGGAGGCGGGTGTTGTAGGCCTAGCTCTGGAATGGTTTAGATCTTTCCTGTCAGGGAGATAATTCCGAGTGACTGCCCCCCCGTTTCTCTCCGGTGTCCATTCCATCAGTCAGGGTGTGCCCCAGGGCTCTGCTCTGAGTCCCGTACTTTTTAATCTGTACGTCCAACCTCTTGCTACGGTGGCTAGGAACAAAGGCCTCACCATGGTCTCTTACGCTGATGATACGCAGTTGGCGGTGGCCCTCTCCGACGGCTCCGCGCAGGATGCTTTCAAGTTTAGGAGCGGCCTGGCTACTGTCGCGGAGTGGATGACCACCAACTGTCTCCAGCTGAACGCTACTAAAACAGAGGTGTTGCTGGTAGGGAAAGACAGGAGACTATGGAGTGAGCAATGGTGGCCCACCTCTCTAGGTAGTGCGCCCACCCCTAAGGTGGTGGTTAAGAACATGGGGGTATGGATGGATTCTACTCTCAGTTTCCAGGATCACACTAAGAAAGTGGCCGGCACTTGCTTCGGCCTTCTTTGAGGACTTAGGCCTGTGGTTCCCAAACTGTGCGCCGCGGCACCCTGGTGCGCCGCCATGAGAAGCCAGGGGCGCCGCGGACACAATGTGGGAAACTGAAGCTGACAAGATCATGTAAAGTAAACAGTCTGAGTACATATGCCGGCCCTGCTTTTGACCTGCTAACCTGCCTTCAGTCAGGGTCGGATTTAGAAGGTGAGTTATTCGCTGGTGCCAGACGATAGATTCCTGAGGCCAGATGTAGGATGTTATTTTTCAGGGAGGGCCAGGCTCCCCATTTAGCACAAACTCTTTGCCGGCCATTGTCATTCTGTATAGAACGACAATGATCGGCTGAGCAGGCACAGCATGCAGGGAGTCTCCTCCAATCCTAGGCTAAGGGCCCAGCGGGGAGGCCTCTGCCTCTGAACAGGAGCGTTCACAACACCCATGACAAAGGCAAGTGCTGGGGGCAATATTAGGAGCTCTTCTTTAACCAGGTGATGCATCTGTCTTATGCCCCCCTCCACCACAAATACAGAAATACACGGGAAAGCAAACCCCTTGCTTTCCTGTATATTGCCGAATTGCCACTTATTTAATGGAAGTAAATTGCCAACAGATGCTCTGAGCAACGTGTGAACTGTACCTTAAGGCTACTGCAGTCTATCCTTTTAATTACCTTAGTGCAGCAAGAGGCCCCCAAGAATGTGTTTCAAAATGTTTGATCATATACTCCTTTTTGAGAAAAAAAAACGCTTTCAGACCAAACACATAAACTGAATGTGTTTTTACCCTGCAGCTTAATAGTTAAGAAATCACTCAGATTTAAGGTCTTTCTGCTATGTTATGTTGGCAGGGTTGGACTGGCCGATAGGGTAATCTGCTGTTTGTGGGCCAGTTTATTGTTCTGATGACCTGTTCTTCTTTGTTGATTTCCCTGATATTACAAAAACATTGTTTGTAGCAAGGTCTGCCGAACCCAGGGGACACTAGAATTGTGTGATTTTTGAATAATTATGCATTTGCCACATAATCCATCATCTGCTGCATAATCTGCAGATATATAGTGGAAAAAGGCTTTTAGCTCAAATTGTTCAAAAATAAAAACGCAGCGGCACATTTGCAGCGTTTTCTGTTGCATATTGCTGCATTTGGATATTAAACTGGTACTAATGAGGTGCAACCAATACTCATGCAGTGTTAAAGTGTAAGATTGACTAAATAATGGAATAATACTATTACAAAATGTGCATAATTTGCTTTTTCTTGACACATAATTTACTGAAATCTGCTACTTCATTTGGTTCTTCCCTGTCACATAATTCCAGTGGCCCTGGCCATACCTTGGAAAACACTCATGAAAGTTTTTCTTTACATATGTAGTCCAGGTTTGCCAGTGGTTCTTTTTAGGGCTTTGTTAATTAAGAAAATTATAGGCACGTCATGATCCCGGCTCTCTCTGGGTAACCCCACTCCCCACTATTACCTCGTGTAGCCTCTTTTTATCCTCCCATTGTACTCCTTTCCAGAAGAGCTGTCCCTTTCTAAGTCCGTGGACATACCTTTGAAGACCATGCCTTTATTTAAGAGATGCATGCTATTCTAAATCACTTTTTTATTTCTGAAATGTAATTCTTTCATTTCTGTTACTACAGTGAAAACAATAACAACCTTGCTGACATCTTTAAGATTCTAAAACACCCCAACTCACTTTACTCTTACTTGACTTTCGGAAGACGACAGGAAGTACCCCCGAGGTCGGGCTCACACCTAACCCCCTCTCCCCACCCACCCACCCACTGGTAAAAAAAATGGTGGGGAGCCACGGCCAGCTGCCAATTAGTCCAAGGGAGCCACAGGTCAAAAAAGTTTGGGAACCACTGACTTAGGCCCTTGCTGGGGTTCTTTGATCCACCTACCTGTCAGCTGATTGTTCAATCGGCCATCTTATCTAAATTGGATTATGCAAGCTCTCTCCTCCTAGGGGCTAATCAAGCTGAGGTTATGCGCTTGCAGCGTGTCCAAAATGCTGCCATCAGAGTCCTGTTGGGGCTCACACGTAGCTGCTCCTCTACTGGTGCTATCCGGCGGATACACTGGTTGCCCATGGCCAAGCGGATCGAATTTAAGGCCCTCTGTCTGTCCTTTAAAATCTTGAAGCTTGCGTCTCCCGGGCTTCTGGCCAACATGTTGGTACCTTATGTTCCTAGACGCCAGCTGCTTTCTCTGGGGCAACATTTGGTTGTGGTCCCCCGAGTGAACATCTCCGTGCTGGGGGACGGTCCTTCCGCTGTTTGGCAGCCAAACTTTGAAACTCCCTGCCCTTTCAGATTCGTAGTTTGGATAGCTTGCTGGACTTCAGAAAAGCCATTAAAACATACCCCTTCCCCTCAGCTTAGCCCTCTTCTCTTCCCTGTGTGCACTATTTTTTTGCGCCGGCTTGCCCAGTTTCTTAGCCTCTATGTTCGTCTGCTGTCAGCGCCGGGACGCCTCTTCGCTAAGGCAGTTGTGCGCTATATAAGTCTAGTTAACATTAACTTTAAGGTACTGAGCCGTGTGGTCAGAGCACAATTCTAAACCAGTAACACTATTGACGTCATTAAGGAAGACCACTGATAATTCCAACAACTTCACAAACTCTAGAATAAACTAAACTATTGATTAACTACTCCCTGACCACAGAATGAAACCAGGATATTGAGACATATTGGAAATGGCCGGGCCCCGGAAGGAAAGATCCCTGTTTCTAAGACTCCCCCATGGCACCCCACCAGTTGCCTTGGTTACAATGAATTGAAGATGTCATTATCGTCAGCCGGAATTTTGCTATTTTTGCTTGACTGCAGTGGAGTCGGAAATGCATTTTCTTTTATTATATTCAGTGTATTCTGGGCTGGTTAAACAAAGGCTAAATCTGCTATTTAAATCTGGTGGGATAAAAGAAGGCACATTTGTTCTAGCGCTGTGTAAAAAGGCATCTTCCAGGGCTCTGGTCGTTGGAGTCACAGCTGCTGGTGCACAATCATTATCTTGGAGGGGGACAGAGCTAATGACATTGGAGGGGGCACTGACAGGGGGCTGGCTATATGTTTTTTCAGCTTATGACATTTATAACTGACCTATAATTAAATGACAAAATAGTTTTTGCTTCCTTATTATAAGTGGAACTCTTCCTGTATTCCTGTATACACATTTTATGGGATACTTTGGACATAAAGTGTGTATTAAACTGGATGAACCCACACTGACATCACAGCTCCAGTACAAACACGTGGACAACAACAACAATAGTAGGAATTAAGCTACAGAAGAGCACTTGATGTTGTTGGTTTTCACATGTCCATCATGAACCAATGAGACAGATGCACATGACAACCACGCGAAGACACACGGGCAGCGACACGCAGACACTTTCAGATGATGTCACAAGACATGGGGTCATATGCAAACATACATGAAGATGACCCACAGCCTGAAAGTAAGAGTGAGGGGGCTGAAAGGATATAGAATTTGAGCACAGGTATATACTTTTTCCTTAATAAAGCCCGGACAAAAAGCAAACATAAGGTTAACAGAGGCTAACCCCACCCAAGGTCCTACAGGAGGACGAGACTTGAGGTTCCGTGATTTCCGAACCAGACTCCATTTTGTTTACGTTGTCCAAAGACGCCATTTTGTGTTGCCCTCACGTAGGCCGTGGAGGTAACCGAACGAACAAAGCTGCATGGGCTTCGCTGTTCATGTACATATTAACTAGGCCTTTTCTGACTTGCAAGTGAACTGCAAAGAAGCTGACCTCGTTACCTGAAACTGACCCTTCGTGAGGCCAATTTCCCTGCCTGATCGTTGTCTGAAATTGGCAATCACTGTTCAGGATATCGTTAACTTTTAGTTCGCTTGCACATATCTTATCCTACTCAACATCTGAATTGCTTCTTTCCTTATGCCTTTTCATTACATGGGTAGTGCTTTCAATTATGGGTTTGTCTGGCTTGTGGAAATTGAATTTGGGACAGTCCTAATAATTAACTTGTGGGTTGGTACGATGTAAAGTGAGCTTCTTGGAATGTAATAATGTGTGTAAAATGTACTTGATTCGTCAGAATTTGTCGCAGTGGGTGTGCATTAATAATGAGCAAAATTGGGATAAATACTGATCCCTTGCTCTACGAAAATTGAGCAGTTTCCTGAGTTGTACACCGTGTTGTATTGCTGGGTTTACTGTTACTAGCTGCAGCTAATAAATTTGATCTCTGACGCCACCTAGAAGTATTCCGTGTCTCTGTTTGCCAAGACAGGAGAACCCGAAGACTTTGGGCGTGTCCCTGGCGCCGCTGGGTTCTAAAAACCCGGTTCTTCAGTTGGCGCCCAACGGTGGAGCGACTTCAGCGGTACCGGTCCAAGCCCGAGGATCGTGAGGAGCCACGTGAGAACATTCTGGAGGAAGGCCGCCACTTCATCGACCTCTGTAAGTCGACGTGGACCGAAAGTCTTTGCTGCGAGGCTTCCCGCTTTCCGACGGCTACGAAGGACTGCTGCCCTGACTGTCGCCCTGTCTTGGACCCTTGATTGATCCTTTGTAGAGCGAGACGATAGACGGTCTTCTGGTGGCGTAACAGATACTTTGGTTAAGTATAAGTTGGTCGCTCCCACGATCTTTGTTTTGGTCCTTGGTTTTGATTCAGATATTGCAATAGCTGAAGCCGAGGGGCTCGCATATTTACGAGTGTATCAATAGTTGATAACCCCTTGAAGTTTGAAGCTAGATTAGTGAGCTATAAGATGCCTGGTCTTAGCAAATTTGGGAAATGGTTTGGTTGTGGTTGCAACAAGGATTCCCGATAGGAGGATTCGTGTCCGATACCTCCGGTTGGAACTCCAACTTATTAGCTCTATTCAAAACACGGAGTGGGTCCCATTACTTATAATGAAATGTGGGTTCGCTATACTAAAAAAGATGTTTTTTTTACGATGGCCCCAACATGGTAGTTTCGAATCAGAGATTTTAGATAATCTGGAAGTTGCGCTATTTAAGAAGAAAGCCCGGCCTGCGATGTTTGACTCTTTCCGCCTTTGGCGTAAGGAAGCCAAACAGCGAGAAATTAAGCAAGCAAAAAGAGATAGGAAAGAGAAGAATATGTCAGTACTACAAGCTGCTAGGCAGTTTAGGGAAGATGGAGAAGAGCGTGCGAGTGAAGTCTTAGATAGACAGCGTTGCATGGCTATCGATAAATGTTATCCGGCCTTGCCGCTTTCCCTTTCGAAAGTGAATGAAGACCTTGAAAAAGATCCTTTGATCGCTCATCTGTTGAGATTACCACTTCCTTATGTGCAGGGTCCTGTATCTCCGACTCCTGCTACTCTTGTCCCTACACCTCTTTTGCCTCAAAATACTTTTTCTCCTGTTCTTATGGCTACTTCTTCTCCTTCTGCTCGAAAACGAATGACTGAGACTGTTGCTAATTTCTTGTCTCCACTCTTTGGGTCATTGAATATGACCCCTGTTTCGGAACGTAGACAGAGTCGTAGTCAGCTTCCTAGTCCTGAAGAGCGGGCAGTGTTGGATCTTTTGGCTCGAAGATGGGTTTTGAATGCTTCGAGATATAATTTGCAATCGATTATGGATGTTTTCTTTCAGTGGGAACCGCCGAAGCAAAGGTATGTGTTTGATATGATGTGTACTTTTCTCCGTCACGAATGGGAGAATAATGAAATTCATCAAGTCTTCGTCAATAACTGACATCGGCAGTCGGGTTTTGTTTGAACTTTCTGGTGTCGCCTAGACTTGCCTGCCTTGCCCCGCCTCGTCAGACAGAACAGCCGAAAGCCGATTAACGCGAAAGAACACCAGGATCGCCGGGCCGCTGGGTTGCTGAGGCCGCCGAGGACTCGGAGGACCCCGATAGCGATCAAAATTAACAAACGGACAACCACGAGACCCGGTGAGTCTCCCCCTGAGAGCCCGTGACCCCGATCCCCCCTCCCCCCTCCCCCGCGATAGCGTGGTGAGGGAGGCACTAGAAAGCCAGCAGGAGAAACAGGGGAGGCGCGTAGGGCTGCCGGCCGGCGGATTGCCGTGGACACAGGGTAATAATAAACCGGCACTCGGGTTTCCTCACTTTCTACAAGGCTTTTCGTCTTGAGCCTCCACCCAGCCTAGCAGAACGTGCAGACTCAGAGAGCATGTCTGCTGGCTGAACAAAGTCATTACCGTGCTGCCTCATAAACCCCCCTTCCCCCAATGAAGCACACTAAGAGGGGGTGTTAGCAGTGAAAGCGGCGTGATCAGCAAACCGTGGAGGTATACTGACAGAAAGACCACAGCAGGGGAGGAGCATAGTGGACCCCATAACCCTCCATAGAAGGGAAACCTAGCCTAAAACAAGACAACACCTGAGGCACCAGAACAAGAAAGGAGCCAAGAATAGAAGGTGCGCCTGGAGCATTACTTATAGGAAAAGCCCAGAAGACATCGTAAAAGAGGTCAATAAGAGTGGCAAAGGCAGGCTGGTGAGTACAGGCACATCAGAGGTAAGTGCAAGAACCCATGTAATTGCTCTAAAAAATAAGACTTTGAGAACTGATCTACAGCAGTACCACATACAAAGGCGATATAAAGCAAGAAATGGCACCGAAAAGAGGGCTAAAACAGCACAAAGAGGACAGTCCAGCAAAAGGGAAATCATTAGAAGGCTCAATATCATTGGAAGAGAGCCAGGAAAGCCAAGCCTCAATCATGGACAACAACAAGGGGCGACGTAAGAAAAGAAAAACCAAAAGGGCAACTAAAAACGCCCAGCAGGCTAAAAGGGACGGCACTCAAATCGTGGCCAAACAGAAAGATAACATGGCAGCATCCAATTCTATAAAGGACTTTGTAGGGAAACACTACAAATCCACAGAGCCAGTAACAAGCCAGGTCCATGAGGAAGTTGCGGAGGAATATGGCGCAGAGGAAGGAGTAAAGCCAGGGGAGATTGCTGGAAATCAGGAGAGGAATGAATCAGGAGATCATCCCGAAGAAGAGTCCCCTGAGACTGAGGCAGGAAGGGAGGACCTTATATCATTAAACCTGACGCTCTTGAGCCAAAATCTCCATATTCCAGCACCCCGCCTTTCATCATCCCCAAAGATGTTCTCGTTACAATCATTGGGAATCGAAGGTGAAAGGGGAAATGAAAGAGTGAGCCAGAGCCTCATTTGGGGAGGCGCACCAGACCAACCATCACATCAACATGCTGCCCAAAAATCTCTATTGCAACAAGACCCCATAAGAACCGGCCATCATATAAACCCAGACAGAAACCATACACAGGATTCGGAGCTTTCAGTATCGCCAACCTCATCTTTGGTGGAACTAATACTGATGCTACAGAAGACTCTACAAGGAATCCTAGAAGTAACACTCTCAAATAATGAAGTGATGAAAGCGCAGAGACTGTATCTAAAAAAGATCAAAGAGGAATTGGCGGGGATAAAGATCCAAATGCCAAAAATGGTAAACCCAATAGTTACTACACAATCCGTTGAAGAAAGTGTAGAGATCGATTCAGTAGAGGCACCAGTTGGAAACCCAGCAGGGTACCCTAAACCCATAGATCAAAGTATAATAAATAGTTTAGTTGAGGTACCAGATAATGTATACATCTCCAGACGCCCAATGCTGGTAAAAAGGCGCGGGGTGTATACAGTGGCACCCTCCAAAAACAGGACAAAAAAGAAGCGAGCCCAAAAACTAATAGCCAAGAGGAAAGGTAAGGAACTAGAGAGGGAGGCGCAGATAGGCCTAAACGTATCAGCCCCGATCTATGTACCAAACAGTCTAAGGCACCCGGAGCTTAACTTAACGAAAGCCCCATCAGATTTAAGGAAAAAACAGATAACCAAGGTCATAAAAGAGAAACCAATAACATCTCGGATGGCGAAGCAGCAAGTAAGGATAGCTTCAGGTCAACAAGATAGAGTCCATAGTACGGAAGGCCCAGAAGCTCAAGTAATACCAGTTTCAGGCAGTAAATGGATGCAATTAGAGAGACCAAATATTAGACAGCAAAGATATGAGACTCCTAAGAAAGTACAAAAGATGGATAATAACAAATGGGTATATCTGGATCACATGTTGGTGGGAAAAAGGGAAAATTCCATTAGAAAAATGAACCCCCTTAATAGGGCACAGATTTTGACTGCCTTCGCCAAATGTAGAAGCTTGAGTGGGATTAGTACATATGATCTTCGGCAAATAGGCTTCGTAGAGAACAGAAAGGGTAAAGAAATAACAAAAATGTCACTCCATTCAGACCTGGTAAAAATGGCAATCCTGAAGGCCACTAGTGAGATAAATCACCAGGGAATAAGGATAATCCCGGAGAAGGAAGTAAAAGCCCCGGTAGATAATACCTTCCTACAATACCATGCAGGTCTGGGGAAGAGACAGGTACATCTTTATAGAAATGAGGAAGGAACCCATAGCTGCCTGAATATAGTCATAGATAATTCAGGAAACGAAGCACTATGGGATAACTGCTCCCAATGTAACAGCCCAAGGGGTGACCCAACCGAGAATGAAGCAGAGGTAGAGATAGAGGAGGGGGGCATGAGTGAGGTAGAATAGGATGAGGGGGTGCCGCAAAGTCTAGGTCTCATAACATGGAATGTAAATGGGCTAGGCAATGAACAAAAACGAGAATGCATAAAGGACATAGTAAAGAATGCGGACATTGCCTGCCTACAAGGAGACCTGGACATGCGACGAAACCCCATTGATCGAGGGATTCCTACAATTAAGCCGCCCGGCCACGAAGAACAACTATGGCCGCCCGTCGGGTGGTCTAAGGACATTGGTTTCAACAAAAGTGCTTAGAGAAGCAACATCGCTAAAAATGAATTGTAAATGGGTGCAAACTAGTAGATTAGAACTATTGACAGTAGAAAAGAGATATAAAATGCTGACTGTAATGAATGTATACATGCAGTGGGAAAATGGTGCAGAGTATGTGAATGAGATGAGGTCCTTTAAAGAGGATGTGGACATAATACTAGAAAAATATGCATCGGATACTGTGATAATAATGGGGGATTTTAACCATAAACTAAACCCCAAAAAAACTGACATCTGGAACAGAGAATTGCTAGAGGTGTATGGAATTAACCCTGCTAGTTTTCCGGCAGGGGAGATTTCGAAACAGGAATCAGAACTGGTACACTTCTTAGGAGGTAGGGGCTTCCAATGCCTGAATGGCAGAATGAAAACAGATTGTCCAGCAGGGAAGACTTTTAAAATAGGCTCACAGTACTGCCCGATTGATTACATTTTTATACAAGCCTGGAATTTCCCCCTAGTAAGGGATTTTAAGTTAAAACAAAAAGAGGTCAGCGACCATAACCTACTGTACTTATCAATATTTGGGGGAAGAACTATACCCAGAAAAAAAGTGATCCCTCAGGAGGTCGAGTATCCCAAACGAGTGACAACTCGACTCACGGAGGAATATCAAGCAAAACTGACAGCTATGCAAATTAAAATAGAGCCGGAAAATCTAGAGAACAAAAACCTGAAATGGTTCATAGGAAAACTAGAGGAAGTAGTCAGGTGCTTAAGAATAGAACTAAAAAGAGATAAAAACACTAGAGGAAAACCACCAAGTCGAGTAAAATGGTTTTCGGTTGAGTGCCAATCCAAAAAAAGGGAGATACGGGCGGCACAAAGAAGACAAAAAAAGAACTTCACACATGAGAGACAAAATCACATAATTAAGCTAAAAAGAGACTACAAAAAAATGGCAAACAATGCAAAAAGGTCATTCAAGGAGAAATGTTGGTCAAATCTGTTGGAAGCAATTGAAGAGAAAAATCTTAGAAAATTTTGGAATTTGGTAAAGGCAGCAATTGGTCCTACAGATGGCGAACTAAAGTGTGTAGTTAGTGAGGCAGCATGGGAGAAGTATATAAGAGAACTGTACGGAGCAAGAACCCCGATAGAGCATGTAGAGACCCAAAAATGGCAAGAAATACCAGAAGAGTTCAAAACTAAATTTAATGCAAAACAAGTGGAAGTTACAATAAGCGGACTGAATTTAACCCGCGCGGCAGGACCTGATAACCTTCCTGCAATAATACTGAAATCAGAAGTAAAGTGGTGGGCTAGATTTTTTGCACAGATGTTCCACATCATACTAACAGAAGGAAATATGCCACCTAACTGGAAGGGGGCAATAATCAGGCCAATCCATAAGAAAGGAAGCATGGATGCACCACAAAACTATCGTCTGATCAACCTCCTAGACATAGGAGAAAAAGTCTTCTCAAAAATAGTATTGAATCAACTTAACGCATGGGTAAAGGAGTTCCAAACTGTCCCCATAGAACAGGGAGGATTTAGAGAGGGTCATTCTACAACTGACCATGGACTTGCTTTGTGGGCAATGGCAAAGAAGTCAACCGAACAAAATGGCAAGCTATGCTGTTGCTTCGTTGACTTCCGTGCAGCGTTCGATTCAGTCGACCGTGTATGTCTATGGGAAAGACTACTGAAGTTAAATATCCCCAGTGAACTTCTAACTATAATAATGGAACTACATAGGGGAAACTGGGCGCAAGTCATCAAGGATACGGTGGGATCATTGACGCAAAAAATCCCCATACAAAATGGTCTCAGACAGGGATGCGTTTTAGCCCCACAACTATTCTCCATATTCCTGTCTGATCTCCCGGCTTCCCTAGAAGTTGAGGGGAGTGCAAGCCCTAGAATGGATGGTAACAAGGTGCCCTGTTTACTATATGCTGACGACCTGGTAATAGTAGACCAGACTGAGAGAGGCCTCCAAAGAAAGCTTAATGTATTCAACACATACTGTGCTAGCAAATTTCTAACTGTCAACCTAGATAAAACAAAGATTCTATACTTTGGGAACAAAATAAGTAAATTTAATTGGTACCTAGGCGAGCTTAAACTGGAGACGGTTAACGAATATCGCTACCTAGGTATATGGTTTGACAGGAGACTAAATTGGCAGACGCACATGGAAACTCAAAAAGCAAAAGAACACTCTTCTATATGTGGCCTAAAAATGTTCAATAGGGACTATGGAGAAATGTCTCATCGCCCAATGTTAAGAGCCTTTAAGGCAATGATCCCCCCCCAGGTCCTGTATGGAGCCGAGGTCCTTTATTTGAGCGGTAATGGAGCTTGGGAACTGGTGGAGGGGAAATGCCTCAAAGGTCTCCTTTCACTCCCACAATCATCTATGGTACAAGCCATAAGGAGAGAATTAGGCACAAAGTCCTGGGAGATACTCATACAAATGGCAATAATAAGACTCTGGAAACGCCTTGAAGACCCAGACGGGCAAAAAGTAGCACAATGGTGCAGGAATGAAATTCAAAAGAGTGAGCTAAAATGGGCAAAAGCATGCAGGGAAAGATTAGCCCAAATCTGTAAAAGACTAAAGGTAGAGGTGAGCCAGGAATCGCATCAAGTACTTTGTACTAGGAGTGAGCTGAAACTTAAGGGGAAGGAAACATCGGGATTGACTGATATGGGATATCTAGCTAAAAAGAAATCTGTAACACACATGATAAGCGCTTGGGAAAATGAAAATTGGTTCCCTTACCTAGACACCCTGCCTAACCGCGGCTTCAGGCAGGAGATACTAAGGCTGCGGATTGGAATTAACCCATGGTTAACAAATAAAGATCTGAAAGTGAAAATGCTAGACCAGAATGGGTGTTGCAGGTGTAACCTGGGAGTAAAAGGAGACCAGTTACATATCCTACTGGACTGCTTGACTCTATTGGAACAGCGGAAACGGTGGTTGCGCCCGGTATTTCTAAAATATGATATAGAGACCAGGGCGCAGGCAGTGGTCTTGTTAACTGAACTTCCCTCCATCGATATTGCGATTGCACTTGGGAAATACATAAAAGTGGTATTGAATGACTTAAGAAACCAGGAATAAGGTGCAGAACTGTATGAATTTTAAATGATCTCTAAATGTTGAAACTATTCTCAAATAAGGGAAATTAATAGATCTTAATGGTAAATGCCAAGTTTTAGTTTAAATGCAATTTTATTGGCGCTGGTACAAGCACAAGCATAAGGGTATGCAAGAGTTTTATCCAAAATTTGGAACAATTTTAGAATGTTTTAGCGTTCTTATGTGAATATTTTAAGTTTGCGATATTACCTTTTGCACATGTTTAAAGACTATGGTCATAATAAACTTACTTTTGACTTGACTTGAGTTGGGTCCAATTCCGCAAGAAGTGCTTGATGTTCAGTCAGATTTTGCTCAAGGGACGATAGTGGAGTCCGATGTTACAGATGCCGTAGAGACGATACTTGTCTTCAGATCTAGGCTACCGCCTCAGACATTGTATGAACCTGATTCCTTCGTTAGGAGGAAAGTGAAGCAGTATCCCATGAGAGAAGTTCCTCCTGTATGGAGAGGCAGTTCAGGCTAATGTTAATCAGGGTATACAGGCCGAACCGGCTCATTTTCAGCGAGTATGGGTACATGTTCCTTGGAAGAGAACAGAGGTCTTGGCTCTTAAGCAGACTTTACCTGACCCTCGTAAAAATCCTGCTGGTTATTACAAAGAGTTGTCTCAGACAGTTGAAGCGTGTATTATGATTTTAGCGGATATAGATATGTTGATGGGCAATGTAGTCCCTCAACCTTTGTGGGCGAAGATTCATCATGAGAATCATGCGCAAGAATTAGGAGATACGTGGGCTAATATTGTTGCTGCAGATGGTCGGCAGGTAGGAGGTGCCAAACCTGAACCTTTAGTTGCGGAATTACCTGGTAGAATTATTAATTTGATGAAAACTATGATGCCTGCTTTACGAGTGAATTGGGACAAGTTAGCAGCATACAAACAAAAGAAAGATGAGAGTGTGTCTGATTTCTTCACTAGGTTTGAAGAAACGTTTATCGATCATAGTGGTCAGGATATGAGCACCGAAGGTGGTCAAAGGTTATTTGTGGACAAATTTGTCTTTAATTTGCTTCCCGAAGATTCTGAGAGTTCATGGGCTGTTTCTTCGTCGGCTCAGATATTGGCTACTGCACAGTATTACGAGAATAGGGATAAAGATGAGAAGGATAAAGTAGAGAAGAAGACTAAAGAGTTAAAGACGAAAGTTCTTTTGCAGCAATCTTATCCGCCTCGTACGAATCAGCCTCAGTACCAGCAACCCCCACAGTTTCAGAGATTGTTACAGAGGCCCGAGTATTTTGCTCCGCGATTTTTGCCAGGCCCTCATCAGTGTGCTTATTGCAGCGAAGAAGGTCACTTTATGCATAGTTGTCCGGTTCTGTTACAGCGTGCGAATGGTGTATCTGATCAGAGAGGTTGTGGTGTTTTCCAACAAGCTCCTAGGGGTAGGGGACGTGGTGTGTTTCCCCGGAATGAACGTTCCTTTCCCCCTCAGAATTCTGCGAATTGTTTTGATAGACAGAATGCTTCGAATGTTCAGTCTGCCCAGTACTATGTTGAGGATTATTGTGTAGAGAGTGAGAGTGTTGGTTACAATGATTGCTAGGACAGCCATGGGCAAAGAGAGGGAGTAGTGTCAGTTCCAGTAGACCAGACTGGACCTTATGTTGAAGTGGTTACATTAGACCTTTTCTTTTGGATACTGGTGCGACGAAGAGTTCTATTATGCACTCTAAACTTCCTGGCGCACCTTTGTCTGGCTTGACCAATGTTTCAGTAGGATTTTCTGGCGCCCCAGTTCGTAATCCGGTTTCTAGTCCTTTGCCTCTTTCTATTGGTCCTTGTGAATTGGAAGCTCCTCTTATTCTAACGACTGGTTGTGGTGAGAATCTGTTGGGTTTGGACTTGCTGAAAAGATTGTATGCGACATTACATTGCTCTCCCGCGGGAGTACATCTTACGATGGGTAAGAAAGTGATTTCCCCAATGTATTTGTCTAAAGATTGTCTTCCACTGGAATTGCGTTCTCTTCCTGATACACTTTGGGCTACAGGTCCCAATGATGTTGGTCTTTTGCAGATTCCACCCTACGTTGTTACTCTTAAAACGAATGCTAGGCTACCTCGTATTCCTCAATATAAAATCTCAAGTGATGGCGAGAGAGCTCTTTTGGCGATCATCTATGATTTGGTTGAGAAGGGTGTAGTTGAAGAAACGAGACGTAACGTGTGTAACAGTCCTGTTTTGCCTGTTCTTAGGCGTACTGATGCTTCTAAGCCACCTGTGTATCGGTTTGTGATCGACCTTCGAGATTTCAACAAGATTGTCGTACCACAGTTTCCTGTTGTCCCAGATATTACTGCTTTGTTGACTCTGATTCCTGCGTCAGCTGCCTGGTTTTCGGTTATCGACTTGAAGAATGCTTTCTTCAGTATTCCGATTGCTGAGGAGAGTAGAGATATTTTTGGCTTCTCTTTAGGAGGCCGAAGCTTCCGGTTTAAGAGAGCTCCTCAAGGTTATTGTGAAAGTCCCTCAATCTATAGTCAGGCGTTGAAAACTCAGCTTGATAATTTTATGTTGCCTTCTGGTGCTACTCTTATCCAATACGTTGACGATCTGCTGATTGCTGCTGATGATGAAAAGATTTGTAAAGAAGCTACTCTTTCTGTGTTACGGCATTTGTCTGACCTCCATCATAAAGTGTCGCCTTCTAAGCTACAGTATTGCCGCCAAGAAGTGACCTACTTAGGTCATCTCTTGTCGAAGGAGGGACGGCGATTGACCCCAGAACGAATTCAAGCGATTGCACAAATGAGTGTGCCGTCCACGCAGAGAGAAGTGCGTGATTTTAGGTATCACTTCATATTGTAGGCAATGGATCCCTAATTTTTCCTTGCTAGCGAAACCACTGTTGGCATTGACTCTTAAAGATACTCCGCATCCTCTCCCTTGGTCTGATGAATGTAAGAAGAGTTTTTCTGAATTACGTGATACATTATGTTCTGCCCCGGTGTTGGGTACTCCGGATTACAGTAAACCTTTTACATTGTATGTCCACGAGAGAGAAGGTTGTGCGTTGTCAGTATTGACACAGCAATTCGGAGACAAGCAGCGTCCATGTGCGTATTTTTCAGCGACGTTAGATCCGGTAGCTAAAGCATTGCCGAGTTGTCTGAGAGCCACAGCGGCAGCGGCTGTTTCTATTCGACAGTCAGCTGGTTTGGTATTGGATAATACATTGATTGTGATGGTCCCACATGCAGTGGGTACCTTATTGAATAGGACCAAGACACAGCACCTTACTAGTGCACGTTTGTCAGGTTACGAGTTGACGCTTTTGGCTAGACATGTACACATCAAAAGATGCAATGTGTTGAATCCAGCTACGTTGTTGCCGATTTCTATAGAGACAGATGTTCAGGAACAGCATGATTGTTTTCTTCGGATAGAGGAAGAAACAAAGGCTAGGGTCGATTTAAAAGATACTCCTCTTTCGGATGTTGATGGTACCCTATGGGTAGATGGTTCATGCTTTAAGCTTCCGAATGGAGAAACGACTGCAGCATATGCTGTCACAACTTTACATACAGTTGTTGAAACAGCACATATTGCACAGAATTCAGCTCAAGCAGCAGAGCTAATAGCATTGACGAGAGCGTGTGTGTTGTCAGAAGGAAAGCGAGTGAATGTTTACACTGATAGCCAGTATGCGTTTGGTGTTGCCCATAGTTTCGGACGCCTGTGGAGAGAGAGGATTTTTGACTTCGCATGGTACGAAAATACAGCATGGGCAATTGGTGAATGAACTTCTTGAGTCACTTACGTTGCCGAAGCAGATTGCAATTGTGAAATGCAGTGCGCATAAAAAGGTTGTGGATGATGTGGGTCAAGGAAATGCGTTTGCAGATGAGGTTGCGAAAGAAACGGCGAGAGATATTGTCATGTATTCCTATCGGTTCTGAATCGATCCCCCTATTCCTGACCCTATTCTAGTTAAACAAACCAACAAGTTAACTAGCAGTCAGCCCATGAGGCAGAAAACCCCCATGATGCAGATACCGTTATCTGACGCAGTCACACTACGGCACAGGAACGTGTTATCTGATTAGGTCATAACGCTTGCGATCTAATTAGACAAGCGATATTCCTCCAGCCCCTGATAAGGCATACGGAGTTCTCATAACAAATCAAACCTATGACAACCTGGGCAAAACCCTGCGGCCATTGTTTTGATTTCACCGAGAACTTTAGTAAAAGAATGTGCTAACGAGCAAATCGTATGACATCTTTATTGACGTATCTATGTCCATCCTTACGTCAATCTCGGCACCTTAAAGGTATAAATATTACAGATCTTGCCATATGCAAACACACGCGTGGTGACGAGACGGAGCAGCCATACTTGCTGAAGCCAAGAGCAGAGCAGACCCCGCTGGCAGCAGCCCCGCCTTCCTGACGCGCTGAGACGCGCTGCTTTCTCCTGCCGAGAATCCAGCACCGGCGTTTCTGGGTAGCCCTCACAGGCAGCCTGGAATATCGAGACCAGAGAGAGAGATACCATTCCTCATTCATCCTAACTTCCAGGTACAGAACTGAATAACCCCTCACAGAGAATTCTTTAGTTATTCACTTGGCAAAAACAAACTTAACTTAAACTGTAACTTTCTATTCCCGCCCACGTATTAGGCTTAGGTCAGGTACACGGGGTAGGCGTACCTAGAAACACCAGTTGAGTACGTTTAGTCAAATGTATATGTGTATGTAAATATATTTTATTCATTTTAAACATCATATGGCTTAGAAACCATATCAATGTTTTTACAGTATTACTTTATACTATTGCTTTTAATGTATGCACTTTACTTAGCTATAAGTATTGCAATAATATCGATCCATTTCTCTTGTATGAGAAAAGAGACTGATCAATAAATAACACCTTTTTATTGAACACGCCCGTCTCTTCCTTTTCTCTACATTCTGATGAGACTAAGAATGCACGTACTGACTGAGTACAATAAATTGCCTTTTGTTCACACGACTCTCGAGATTGACTCTTGATTAGGGGAGAGCAAAGTTGTCATGTTCTATGGTTGTCAGAAACTAAATCCCTTCTTGTCTAATCAGGGAAGTTAATTCCTCCTTGAACATTCGAGAAAGTTTCTAGCGAACTCTGAGCTACGCTGGCAAACCCAAAACTTTAAGTCTAGTATCGACAGTAGTAGACCTAGTTAACATCTGGCCTAGGCCTTTACTGCTGTAGGTATTATTCCAATGCGCAGAGCCTATTGGGAAGATAGGAACTACACTACATGGCGCCCAACGCGTTTGGAAAGGGCGATAAAACTAACGTAAGACATTTAGAGTAACTCAGTCGTGCTTTCTCACTCAGACCCCTTTTCCCACATACTCCAAAGACGTCTGGAGTGGGTGAAAGGTTATATCCGCCAGACCTCGCAGGAGGGAACTCCTATGTATGGTTCTTGGTATAGTCAACGTTGAAGGATAAACAGTTCCAAAATATTGTGCATCTAACCTTTGTTCCATAAGAAACCTGATCTGCAAACAAAATAACCTTCAGGACAGTAAAATGTCAGAAAATGAAGAAGAAAGAGAGGCAGTTAGATTAGCAGCTGACATAGCAGAAGCTGATACTGCACTACAAAATGCAGACCCGGATATAATACTCATCCCGGTCATTAAAAGAAAATCTATAACCTTAAAACTTATAGAAAATGGACTGACACCTAGAGGTGGTACAGTCATATTCGTAATTGAGGCACACGAATATCGGCAGACAGAGGTATATTATTCATGGATACATTTTCCAGCAGCTAATGCTGTAACAAAGTACTTCCACTATTACAAAATAGAGGAACCTCCTAATGAGTACACTCCTTTCGAGGAGGTGGAAGTACCACTCAAATTCCAAGAGCATTTGCTCTTATTTGATGGCGCCCTAAAACATAATAATCACATCACCAGGCTCGGTCCTTTAGGTAGACCAGGAGCAACGTGGCCGGTCCTAGCCGGATACACACCACATCCAGACATCAATGGGATGTCTGCAGCAGAGCTGTTAACACAGCTAAAACAATTAATAAAAATTCATAGACAATTAGTTCAGTATGTGATGCGGACATCAACAATTCAGCCAGCGATTAAACTTCCACAGCTGACCCCTCAACAAGGGAACACAAATAAAATTACACCACAGAACATCCAGTCCTGCCTAGGTAAAGTACCGGCTAAACGGGAACAAATATCATTCTGGTTGGCACAGAAAATTACCCAAATAGAGGCGGTGTTTCCTGACACCACCCCATTAGAAAAACACAGGATTCTGACTATCTGTCTTCCAATGGGAATCGCACCACACATTGAGGACTGTGACACTTGGGGTACAGTCTTTGCTTCCATCTACACAAAAACGCACGGTGTTCCATCCATTTCGGTAATACCAGATGTGCTAAAACAAATTCAAGACGAATACGGTCCAGAGCCCGCTTTAACTCTTGGTATGAAATTACTGAAAGACTTCAAACAGGTCTCGGCTATATTATTAGCCAACATAAAAGGTGAAGCAGCAAACGTGGCAATCCGCCAGAGGTTAAAAGAGACAGATATAGCAGACCAACCAGCTGAAATTGCCAGAATCATAGAAAAATCCTATGAGGAACTAGGTAGAGATAGTTTAGGTGGAATACCAGTAAAACCGCAACTGACTGAAAGTCCAGAAAAAATATTTTTTAATAATAATTCACCAAAAAAGAACTGGGATGGAAACAAACAATCCAATCCTAAAGAAAAGAAATTCCAGTCCAGAGGAAGGTCTCCTAGGCGAAGAGAGAAATCTCCGAACCAAAGACACAGGTCACCCCAGAGTGACCCCTCTGGGAAAAGATATAACCTTAGAAATAGGGATAATATAAAAAAAGCCTGATAGATATCAAGACATTGATACACGTCCCTCTCAATCTTTTCAGACTTCCTCGCAGAAATCGGAAAGAAGAGGACGATCAGAACAAAGAGAAGAGCACGCCAAGTCCAAAGACAAGGAACCTGCTCAACTAAAAAAGAAATTACAATTTCCAAAAAAGAAGGTAGCCAGTATCAAGGTAGTTAACAATGCCGAGAATACTGAGGACACAACTGAAAAACGGAGAGTGGGCTCAGACAATGCTAGACAGTGCAGCAGAAGTGAGCATAGCTCGCAAAGTCCTTATGAATCATCTGGAGACAGTGGACACGAATGAATATCTTCAAGTGGAAACTGCAGACACCAGGGTTAGCAAACCCCACAAGATATACGAGATAACATTACGTATAGAGGGAGATAAGACTAGGAAAATAAGGGGACTATTTTGGGATAACCTCTCCAAGGGTTATGACATCCTTCTAGCTGAAAAAGACTGGCCACCAGAGTTTGTCAGGGAGTGCCCTCATGGCGAAGAAGTAATTATGCCTGCCTTCTCAAATCAAATTCCAATTCATAAAAAATACACACTTGCCAGAAAATGGGCAGTGGCTCTAGCTCCTGCTTTATATAAAAATCACGTAGGATGGGATGAGGACTCCCCTCCTCACAAAATCCAGTTAACATCACAACCTACTGCACAAAGGCAGTACCCAATTAAGCAAGAAGCTAAAAAACAGGTAAATGAAATACTAGATCAGCTAGAATACCAGGGGGTGATTGAAACTTGCACCTCACAAATGAACAACCCTTTGTTTCCGGTCTCCAAACCAGACAATTCATATCGTCTAGTTTTGGATTACCGACACCTTAACACATGTTGCAAAACTTTTGCAGTGCAAAACTCACACAGTGCTGCACTAATGAATAACATAGTGCGCAAAAAATACAAAACAACCTTGGACATCTCCAATGGATTCTTTTGTCAAAACATAGCACCAGAGAGCAGATATTTAACTGCATTCTCAGTAAATGGCACTCAAAAGCAATTCTGTCGGTTAGCCCAGGGGTACAAGAACAGCCCGGGGGTATTCTCAGCGAGAGTAACAGAATTACTTCAACTATATGATGATGAAGCATTATCTTATGTCGATGACATTTACTTAACAGATGATGACTTGGATACTCACTTGAAAAGAGTGAACACCATAATACTTGGGTTCGCTGCAGAGGGTTACAAATTCAACTTTAAAAAGTCCAGAATTGCCCATCTGACAGTCCTGTTCTTAGGATATGAATTATCAAGTGAAGGCAAAAGCCTGGCTGACAATTTCCTAGAGAAATGTGCCGTACTCCAAGCACCTAGAACACTAAAAAACCTACAGTCGATTCTAGGCTTCCTAAATTTCGGAAGAACATACATTGCAAATTACGCAGAAAGGGTCAAACCCCTTTATGATCTAATTAAACCAGATTTTAAAAGATCCAGTTGGACTCAAATACACACAGAAATTTTGAGATCCTTACAAACAGACATGCTAATTAAAACAAAATTAGAAACACGTGATAACACACGCAATCTTGTGATTCGAGTCATCCCAGGGAGATGCGGATTCACATACCTGACCTCTAATGAGGGAGAAAAGGTACCAATTGCATTTAAATCACACTTGTACACTAAGGCTGAAATGAAATTTAGCCCAACGGAAAAAATTCTTACAGCAACACAGACAGCCATAGCAAAAGAACGAGCCCTGGCACAAGGTAAACGAATAATAATCGTGACACCAATACCAGCCCTAGAGGCGGTAACAAAGGCAAGCATTCCAAATGCTAAAGCACTCCATCCGAGATGGATACAATGGGCTAATTCTCTTGCTGCAACAGACGTGGTGTACGAATTTGATCCTTACTTAAAAACACAAGAATTTCTCCAATATGAATTTGAATGTCCTCCGCCAACCGAAATTCTGCCTCTAGACCACTACGGCTGTATAATATATACAGACGGATCAGCACAACCCGCAGTGGGGGGTAAGCAAGCTTACAGTGCTGCGTGCGCGATCGTTAAAGGTCGCTGGCACGAAGGAAAATTTAAACCAGCAATCACTAAAACACAATCTTTAGGAGATTGTACAGCTCAGCGAGCTGAACTACTGGCGTTCAAGATGGCGCTTGAAAATACAGATCGAGAATTCCCCACACTCATAGTGTGCGATTCGTATTATTGCGTTCAATCTTACAATGAATACTTGCAGATCTGGCTTCAGAATGGTTTCAAGGATGCGAAAGGTGGCACAATCAAGCATAAAATGCTCTGGGAACAAGTAGTTCTTTTACAAAAAGAACTACCAAGGACTCACGTGATACATACACTGAGTCATCAACGTGATGGCGTTCACGTTGCAGGGAATTCATTGGCTGATGAGGCCGCGAAGGCAGCTGTGCAAACGGCTTCCGTAGCTGCCGTCACCCGGTCAAAAACAAAAATAGACAGCGAAATATTACAAGCTGTCAGCGCTTCAGAAAAGGATTCGATAGAACCACTCCCTAAAGGCTTTCCAGTAAAATACTCATACATAACTGATGCAAACAATGTTCCTTTTGCTCGAATCCCTGGAGTGGGGGATAGGGCAATTCCAAACATGGAACATAGGTTAGGACTAATAATTGCGGCACATGAAGGGCTTGCTTCTATTCATGCTGGCGTCTCAGCCACAGTATCATTATTAAAGCAGAGATACTGGTGGCCACAAATGAGAAGACAAACAAGGAACTATGTTCTAGAATGTGAAATATGTCAAAAAATGAAAGTATCAACAGTGAGACGTCCAGCGCAGATGCCCCTTCTAATCTCGGATAAACCATTAGCCTGTGTTTATCTAGACCACTGCGGTCCCTTACAAAGGGATGGTAACTATAAATATATCTTGGTCGCAGTGGATTCATGCACGAGATTAATATGGATGTGGCCCCAGCGAACGGCTGACGCCAGAACTGTTATAAAAGATTTGCGAGTCTTTATCGGCACATACGCAATTGGCATGCTGCATTCGGACAATGGTCCTGCTTTTAGCTCTCGGGCTTATAAGGAGGCCATGGTCAGCATGGGCGTGCAATTGCGGTACTCTTGTCCATTTCACCCTGAGGGGAACGGAATTGTTGAAAAAAAAAACGTGACATAAAGCAATCTATAACGGCAAAGGTATTAGGTTCGGGAGCTGGGTGGGTCAAACATCTAATAAGTGTCCAACGTAGTCTAAATAACTTGCCAAGAAATTCTCTGAAGGGATTCAGTGCGTACGAATTATTATTTGGAACTAGGATGATGATCTCTGACATTGATAGTCAGACTTCAGTGGTGAAAGAAAAAACCTTTGATATCAAAGACCGTTTGGCTATTTTGCAGGACTTAAACAAAACAAGAAAAGACCTGAGCAACATTAAGTTGAAACAACAGCCAACAACCACTGAAGAACCACCACCTGTCCCAGCAAGACCTGTCTGGATTCCAAAAGTCGGGGATCTAGTCAGGGAAAAGATCGCGGTAAAGAAGGAATTTGGGCCTTCTTACAGAAAAGCAGTTCCTGTCTTGTCTGTCAACGGGACAAGATCAGTTGTACTACCGCCACTTGCTGGAAAAAAGGAGAACCGAGTTGTATCCATCGACCTGGTAAAACCACAACATGTGGCCGATAACAAACAGTAGGCCAAGTGGACTCCCAATAAGTAGCAGAACACCAAGGTTTGCTACCAGTACAGAGGTCCTAACGAAGAGGCTCATCACATTCGAAACGCCTACAGAAGAACATCAAGGACTATGCAACAATGCAATAGAACTCAGACCTCTGAAAACCCAAATAAAAACATTTAGCAGAGACACACCAATCTATAATGAAGTACCAAGTGACAATGCAAGAAACAAAAATCCTGAACCATTTGGAACAATTGACAGAACTGCATCCGGCTACTTCATTAACTTCGATGATTCCTCTGAGGGCTTCAGCGAATCAAAGACACAGCCATCATCAAAAACCTTTAAAGACAAAGCTAAGGAACTTTTGAAACAACTGAAAGAAACATATCTGATTTCTCCATGGATTGAATTTTGGGTGGGTTTTGGTGCATTTATCCTCATACTTTGGCTCATCATGGTACTTACTTTGGGACGCTTCATTGAGGGAAAATATGCTAAAATGGACACAGCAAGTCAGAAAATCAACTTGATCCTCAAACCACACACATCTTCACACGTCGAGAAAAGAGAACTTTCTTCAGCCAACTTCACAGCCAATCCAATACCTGGTGGGGTAGCCTGGGACAACACTGACTATGAAATGTATGGTCCGGTCGAAATCCTGAAATATCCACACCAAATTAAGATCTCATTGAGTGACTTTGCAAAACCAAACTCATTTGCTGATGATTGGGACTTCGAAAGCATTAATAACATGATGTCTGACTTAATAATGTCTGCTAAATTTACCAAACATGATTATTTGCAGGGTTCTACAAATTATGACAGTATGTATTGCTATAACCACTATGGTAACCACTTTCTACATAGATCTGCACAACCTAGAAATGTTTTTAATTATAATCAATGGGAACATTGTGCAACACCTCCAAAAGGGAGCTCAAGAACCGTTTATGACAAATATTCATACTTTTCAGGTTTTAACACAAGTAATACTGAAGCATTTTATTTTAAATTGTCAAACAAGACAGGAACAAAAACCATGATAACCAACACAAAATTGTTATATTCAGACTCATTTTTCGAACAAATGAATACTTTTGGTTTTGATTATTGGGACAAAAATGTTGAATTGAAAAGTGTTTGGGGTACAAAAGAATGGCAAGTACAGGGTATAGAAGCTTTGTTTAGAGCCTGCATGATCCCAGAACAAATGATATTTTTAAATGACACTGTTCAACAAACCACCTGTCTTGGCTTAGCCAAAATCAAAGATTTAAATAAACCGTCTATTCCAAAGCCAATAATGTTTAGCAATAACTCTGATACAGATGAAGAGATAGACGTAAACCATATATTAAACCAAAACAGAACACATCCTGATTGGAAACAGTGGTTGATCTGGCCCACAGATACTAATAACTGTCAAGACAGATTCCTGAACAAAACACAAGGTTTCAAAATGACCAGGCCAGACCCTAGATATCCCCAAAGACATCACCCAGGGATAATTACCACCTACAGTGTGGGCAAATTATGCCTTCAATGGCTACAAACTTCCACACTGCCTGAAATTAAGCAACACCTAACTTTACTTACTGATGGTGCTGACTTGCGTGATTTCACTTTGGGACCACGCAAACAGCGTCAAAAGCGTTTCATAGCAGCCTCTGTATATGCAGCATACAATGAGGCCTGGAAGGTTACTCAAATTGAAACAGCAGAGAGAATACGGGAAATTGACCGTATCAATTTGGAAAAATCACTTTCTGTAGTGGACAATGGGTTAATGACTCTGTCCTCCAGAATTTTTTCATTGGACAGCATTGTGTCTTCAGCAATCGATATATTATCGCAAGACTTACTGTTATTACAACATGGTCAGTCACAATTGCGTTCTATTGTACAGCTTGGCTGGACGTTACAAAATCTGCGTTCAGGCTATGTGCCTTGGCGTCTAATCAACACAACGTCACTATTCCAAATCTTTAACCTTACTGATAGACAAATCGGTATGGCGCAAAAGGGTGCTGATTATACAATCTTGAGCATTGAAAAACTAGAAAGATTACCAATGACAATGTCAGAACGACCTGTCAGTGAATGGATAATACACGGAATCATAAATATTCCAATCTCAACCTTCAGGTTTCAATACTGCCAAAAATATATACAGGCTGGCATGTACGAGAAATTGGGAAAGGGGTACCTTAAAACAACATGGAACCTGCCCTATTCACATGCATGTGTCAGTAATAAAGGCCAGAAAGTGTTTCTTAGTGGCAACAATTGTGCGATGTCACTAAGCGGCACGCTTCTGTGTAACGGAATTAGTTTGCATGGAGCCTGTGAAGGGAATTCATACATACTAGTAACTACTACTGCGAAGGTCAAGTGCTGTGGACGCACATTGTTCCCCAGCTCCTTCCCAGACAGGGAGGCAAGGGCATGGCCCGATTTGAAAATTACTTCTATTCGAATAGATACTTTAAGCAGAATGAAAACAGTCCTTCTTCAGACGCCTACCAGGCTCTCGTCATCAAAAGAAACGTATGATCTACAAGTCGCAAGGACGACTGCAGAGATACATACATTATTATCAACTAATTCCCCCGTACATTTCGCGGAAATCCTAAGTGAAATCTTAAATATTTCTGATACCAATGGGATCTCAGGGGTATTTAAGACAGTATTTTCGATGGCATTAACACCATTCAAAGCCATACTGGGTATTTTTCCAGATTTCGTCCATTCGATTTTTGGCGGACTTCCCCTGATCCTGGGACTCATTGCAGGAATCCTATTCTTAGTCCTAATTTTTCGTTATGGCAACCCATGTCACAGACAAAACTCTTGCGACAAGGGAAGAAACAATCCTAGCCATTGGATACCGGGACCGGATATCAAAAATCCTGGGACTCTCCCGGCTTAGAGACCTGAACATGACTTGGTTTCTATCATTTCGACCAATGTGGCAAAGATGTGTTTTACCTGTATTGAGGTGTCTGCTATGCGGAGAAGAATGCGTGTTAGACACCTGTCTGACGCTACAATCGGATGCGCCGATGGATGCAGAAACATTGTTGAGCCCGATTAAGGTTCATGCTTTGTGCTGCCCTCAAAGGCTACCAATCCTGATGACGGCATTCATGGAAGCTTCACCACTACGATTGATGGGTAGTGAAGTTCAAGATGAAAGCAGCATCGAACAGGTACGACCTTCTGTCAGTAATGCAAATCAGAATGTCAATGGAGACAATCATGCGCAAGAATGCATGATCACACCTATTTCCGAGTTAGTGGAACTTTCCCAGGAAGCTGTTGACAGTTTTTTCGAAAGCCTAAATGATATGATGTTCTCACCCGAACAGAAATAGAGATTTTTGAGCAAGCTCGCACACGGCGTTCCCTGAATTCGGCCTTCAACTTTAAAAATAAAGTCACATGAACATTTTTCGCTCCAGTTCACGGACAGCAGTTTTTCCAGCAGCCCCAAATATTTTTGCATATTTTTCGGGACACTATCTTCTGCTTAAAGTAAGAACTATTCTTAGAGAACTAAGGTTTCTAAATTTTAGATAACTTATAGACATTAGCTGCCCGCTGGCATGTTCATAAAGATATTTTATTCTGTGATGGAATGGTCTCGAAACTTTTTTCTGTCAGAAACCATTTCATGTGTAATTCTCATATACCAAATAAGCAATAATGTATACAAATGCAGTTACTTTGGCATTTTTCTACAACTTGAGTGCATACCATATATATATGTCTGCAAATTTTTTTCAGTATATTTGAAAATTTCGAAATGCATTTATGTATTTTGGGGTGGTAAGGTATACACACTACTCTATAGTATGTTGTACTATGTTATACTATGCCTAGATTAGTAAATATGTCCATAGTTAGCGTGGAGTGGGTGTCATGTATTCCTATCGGTTCTGAATCGATCCCCCTATTCCTGACCCTATTCTAGTTAAACAAACCAACAAGTTAACTAGCAGTCAGCCCATGAGGCAGAAAACCCCCATGATGCAGATACCGTTATCTGACGCAGTCACACTACGGCACAGGAACGTGTTATCTGATTAGGTCATAACGCTTGCGATCTAATTAGACAAGCGATATTCCTCCAGCCCCTGATAAGGCATACGGAGTTCTCATAACAAATCAAACCTATGACAACCTGGGCAAAACCCTGCGGCCATTGTTTTGATTTCACCGAGAACTTTAGTAAAAGAATGTGCTAACGAGCAAATCGTATGACATCTTTATTGACGTATCTATGTCCAGCCTTACGTCAATCTCGGCACCTTAAAGGTATAAATATTACCGATCTTGCCATATGCAAACACACGCGTGGTGACGAGACGGAGCAGCCATACTTGCCGAAGCCAAGAGCAGAGCAGACCCCGCTGGCAGCAGCCCCGCCTTCCTGACGCGCTGAGACGCGCTGCTTTCTCCTGCCGAGAATCCAGCACCGGCGTTTCTGGGTAGCCCTCGCAGGCAGCCTGGAATATCGAGACCAGAGAGAGAGATACCATTCCTCATTCATCCTAACTTCCAGGTACAGAACTGAATAACCCCTCACAGAGAATTCTTTAGTTATTCACTTGGCAAAAACAAACTTAACTTAAACTGTAACTTTCTATTCCCGCCCACGTATTAGGCTTAGGTCAGGTACACGGGGTAGGCGTATCTAGAAACACCAGTTGAGTACGTTTAGTCAAATGTATATGTGTATGTAAATATATTTTATTCATTTTAAACATCATATGGCTTAGAAACCATATCAATGTTTTTACAGTATTACTTTATACTATTGCTTTTAATGTATGCACTTTACTTAGCTATAAGTATTGCAATAATATCGATCCATTTCTCTTGTATGAGAAAAGAGACTGATCAATAAATAACACCTTTTTATTGAACACGCCCGTCTCTTCCTTTTCTCTACATTCTGATGAGACTAAGAATGCACGTACTGACTGAGTAAAATAAATTGCCTTTTGTTCACACGACTCTCGAGATTGACTCTTGATTAGGGGAGAGCAAAGTTGTCATGTTCTATGGTTGTCAGAAACTAAATCCCTTCTTGTCTAATCAGGGAAGTTAATTCCTCCTTGAACATTCGAGAAAGTTTCTAGCGAACTCTGAGCTACGTTGGCAAACCCAAAACTTTAAGTCTAGTATCGACAGTAGTAGACCTAGTTAACGTCTGGCCTAGGCCTTTACTGCTGTAGGTATTATTCCAATGCGCAGAGCCTATTGGGAAGATATAAACTACACTACAATATGATGAGTCGAATGTATGTTGCAGGTCCAGCAAGATGGGTTGTGGAAAGTGGAATGTGTGAAGACACAATAGAAAGTGTGAAGTTGATTCAGGCTGAAGCTACTGAGAAGGAAGCGAGTACGTGGAGAGAAAGTACGGGTATGTTCGATTCGACAGGTTGTTGGGTTGAGTTGTCGGAGCACCAGCGATGGTTGTTACCTGATGCGTATGTGCTCCGAGTGGTTACAATGGCTCATGGAATGGCTCACATAAGTTCGAAAGGGATATGCAAGTTGTTGGCTCCAGTATGGCAGAATGCTGGAATTCCTAAATGTGCTGAGAATGTGGTGAAGCATTGTATGATTTGTCTGATGTACAATCCTGGAAAGGGAACTCCAACTCCAGCTGGTCATTTTGCTCCTCCGACGTATCCGTTTGAGGTAATACAGTTAGATTACATTCACATGGAGAGATGCAATAATCTAAAGTATGTCCTTGTGGTTGTTTGCGCCTTTTCCAGATGGATAGAGGCTTACCCCCTAAAGGATAATACTGCCTTGTCTACAGCCAAGGTTTTGCTCAGAGTATTTTCCCAGATTTGGTTTGCCGAGAATTGTATGGTCGGACAATGGAAGTGAACTTGTGGTCCAGGTCATGAAGAAAGGGTGTGCGGGATTGGGAATAAATCAGAAGTTTCACGCTGCGAATCACCCCCAGTCAGCTGGTCTTGTCGAGTGTTACAATGGCACGTTAAAGCTGAAACTGGCTAAGATACAAGCAAGCACTGGTCTTACATGGCCAGATGCCTTGCCATTGGCTCTTTTGTCAACAAGGACGACAGTACATTCTCGTGTGGGACTTAGCCCATATGAGATTGTGTTTGGTCGTCCGGCCAATGTTTGGGGTGTCCCCCGGCCCAAGAAGTACAGTGACCTTGAGTACCCTATGTTGGTGGATTACTTACATGACTTGACTGCTAAATTACGTGTTCTCCACCAACAGGTCTATGACAGTTTGCCGGCAGCGTCTGCGGATCCAGGTCACAAGATCCAACCCGGCCACTATGTTCTGCTAAAGAATTTCCAGTGATCGAAGAATTTGGAGCCGAGGTGGACTGGTCCGCACCTAGTATTACTTGTAACTCGGACTGCTGTTAGAGTAGCTGGTAAAAAGAATTGGGTGCATGCCACCCACTGTAAAGTAGACCCGTTACCCTTACCGTATGATAAGTGGGTGAGGGGAGGTATTGGCGTTTCTGAATGCGAAAGAACTCCTAGATTCGTGCCTTTTAGTGATGCACATTTGGAATGGACTCAATCAGAACATGCAGATGACGACATTTTGCAAGCTGCTGTGCCTCCTGAACTGAGACTTAATACGACGGATCCAGAAACCCTTTTTCAAGACCAGACTGTGCCTGGCAAAGAACGTTACAATTTGAGACCAAGAAAAGATAAAAAGGACTATTAAAGCAAAATTTCTTTTTTAATGCGAGTTACACCTTTTCAGACCAAGAGACTTTTCTCTTTTTCGAGTCACCATCCGGACTCAGCTGCAGTGTCACGGTAGGAAGTTCTTAAGGGGTGAGCCGCGTATTGACGAAAGGTCTGCGGTTCATGGTCGTAAGTACGATCGTGGCGCACACTTAAGTGAAGAAGGTAATAGCCGTGAGCAGCACGTTAGAGGATGGAGTCTTTTGGGTCTGATAAGAGTGTTGAGGAAAATGGTTTTAAAATGAAAATGTGTACATTGGTCCGTAGCAAATGTTTTTTAATATTGTGTTTCTTGATGCTTTTGAATATTATGTTGGGTTGTGTGGGTTGGATTGTTTATGCCATACAACATACGCTTACATCTACGTCCCAACCTATTCTTTCTTTTTCTACTGATTCTCCACTTGTTTCATACGTTGCCTGAACATGAACAGACACGAAGATCAGAATTTGTTAATAACTCGTTTATACAGTTGTTGCATCAGCATCAGCTAGTTCTAAATACCACAAACTGCTGGGTATGTGGTCTTATGCCGCATACGACAGATAAGGGAATGCCATATTTGGTTTTGCCTTTTTCGCCTAATGGGTCAGTGTGGGCACTCCAGTCGATGTTTATCTATGCGAATGAAGCATCTCCTGTACGTTCCGTCAAAGATAATGTGAGTAATAATGCCTTGATACGGGGAATAGTAGATATGATCAGAGATATCGATGCGTATAATGCTATCCCTAAGGTACGAGCATATGTTGGTTGGAACAAGACTGAGTATAGCATTAGTCTGACAGAGAAGGAGAGACGAAAAAGGTCTCCCCCTATTTGGATTGTACCCCACCGAGGTCATTTATGTCTGCAAGGTAATGGTCAGAATCCGAGAGCTCAGCTTGGTAAGAGTGTGTGTGTGTTCACACCTATGTCTATACGTCTCAGAATTCTCCACCGTTCGTGCCAGCTAAGGGCACGTATTTTGTTTGTCACGATAGAGCATATACATGGTTGCCATCTGACTTTTCCGGCACGTGTTACGTGGCATTTTTGCTTCCCCCTACATACACTGCTGTTTTCGATTACCACAAGATATGGTAGAGGTGTTATCGATGCGGAAGATACTGTCGCACAAGAAGCTGGAGACTTCTTTAAGGGTTTCCTACCCTTTTGGGGTCCTATGGCCAATAGTAGGAATATTCGACAGCTTACGAGAGTGGTCGAGGCCACTATTAATGAAACTGCTGGTGCCCTAAGTAATATTACAGCCGAGCTTCAGGCGGATCGTCTTATGACGTTACAAAATCGTATGGTTTTAGACATAATACTCGCAGATAGAGGTGGGGTATGTAAATTGATCGGATCTAGTTGCTGCGTTTTCATACCAGATAATGCCCCGACAGTGTACCAAGCCATCTTTAGGTTACATAAGTCCGCTGAGTCTATACATGTAGACGAAGGGGACTGGTCATTGACAGGATGGATTTGGGGATTGTTGTCCAAATGGGGATGGAAGGTTCTGATGTTCCTTGGAATGGTGTTAGCTATCCTTTTCTCGTGTTGCTTATGCATCCAGTGTGGTCCTGCCATTTGTAGTCTTTGTGCTACGATCTGTGTGAGACCCGTCCCGAGAGAAGTGAAGGAAAATAAGATGATGTTACAGCAACACCTTGATGACCTGATGAGAATAGATCTAGACCTGGATTCAGATTGACGTGAGTTTAGGTTATTGCCTACGTAATGGCAAAAGGAGGGTCTGAGGTTCCGTGATTTCCGAACCAGACTCCATTTTGTTTATGTTGTCCAAAGACGCCATTTTGTGTTGCCCTCACGTAGGCCGTGGAGGTAACCGAACAACCAAAGCTGCATGGGCTTCGCTGTTCATGTACATATTAACTAGGCCTTTTCTGACTTGCGAGTGAACTGCAAAGAAGCTGACCTCGTTACCTGAAACTGACCCTTCGTGAGGCCAATTTCCCTGGCTGATCGTTGTCTGAAATTGGCAATCACTGTTCAGGATATCGTTAACTTTTAGTTCGCTTGCACATATCTTATCCTACTCAACATCCGAATTGCTTCTTTCCTTATGCCTTTTCATTACATGGGTAGTGCTTTCAATTATGGGTTTGTCCGGCTTGTGGAAATTGAATTTGGGACAGTCCTAATAATTAACTCATGGGTTGGTACGATGTAAAGTGAGCTTCTTGGAATGTAATAATGTGTGTAAAATGTACTTGATTCGTCAGAATTTGTCGCATTGGGTGTGCATTAATAATGAGCAAAATTGGGATAAATACTGATGCCTTGCTCTACGAAAATTGAGCAGTTTCCTGAGTTGTACACCGTGTTGTATTGCTGGGTTTACTGTTACTAGCTGCAGCTAATAAATTTGACCTCTGACGCCACCTAGAAGTATTCTGTGTCTCTGTTTGCCAAGACAGGAGAACCCGAAGACTTTGGGCGTGTCCCTGGCGCCGCTGGGTTCTAAAAACCCGGTTCTTCAGACTAAGGGTCAAAACACACAGACACAGGGTGCAATTGAGGGCCACAAGACGGGAACCCACCCGGAAGCACAGTCTGGACGGAAAACCTATCACCAGGCTCACAGAGACACCTTAAATCACTAAGAGGAGGCACAAACTGCAAGCGGTGGACTTCATAAAAACAAATAGCATAAAAAGTGAACCTGAAGAATGAAATAGATTGATTTGTGCATCAAAGAATGCCAGTACCAAAGGTTAAACACAAAGGTACCACTCTATGGTCTGTGATGATTCATTCAATCAACAGGTTGGCAACACATGGTGACAGGCTTACAATAATATGGCAGATACTTTATTTGGTAACTTCATATATGTTTTTTAAACATGTCATATGCTTTTCACATCAGTATATGGCCAACTACCATGGCATTGCAGCAGTGTCTATCTGGGTGCCCTTACCAGCAGATCTGGAAAGGCCATCACACCATTGTTTAATACTGTGTGCTATTTTGGTTGTGTTTGGTTGTGTGTGTTTGAACAAGAGGTGGGCTCCTGAGGGCGCAAGGCATCAACAGACGTTTTGATGGTCTCCAGAGTATCGAGAGATCAATTATAAATCCATGAAGATAGTTCAGATTTTACCTATGGAATTTGTTGCAATTGCCAAGACGCGGTGCGCAGGCAGGCTAAGATGTACACTAGGGTGCCGCAAATGTAGGAAGTAAGAGAATGGTATGTAGCACATTGAAAGCCATTCATGGATCGTTGTCATCGTATCACTAACAGCAGGATTACACAGCCATGACAAGCATTGGTACAGCCAATAGGTCGCGCCAATGCAAGAGCTATTGGCTTTGGCAATGTGTTTTAGCCATGTTGTACACCAGTGTGGCTGCTGTTCAGCATGGCGAAACGTTAGTGGCATACACTAGAGTGGCATAGACTGTCGTAGAGTGGAGTGTTGTACAATGGAGTAGAGTGGAGTGGCGTAGACTGTTGTACAGTAGCACAGATTGGAGTAGAGTACAGTGACAGAGTGTAGTGGCATGGAGGGCTATCCAGCGAAACAGCCTAGTGGCGTAGAGTGGAGGGGCGTAGAATGGAGTGTCATACAGTGAAGTAGAGTGTCGTAGAGTGGAGTGGCATAGAGAGGTGTAGAGTGGAGTGGCATAGAATGGAGTAGTCATAGAGCATCGTAGAGTGGCCTAGGGTGGAGTAGTGCTGTAGAGTGAAGGAGAGTGGCATAGAGTGGGTAGTGTGGAGTAGAATGGAGTGGCATAGTGTCATAGAGTTGAGTAGAGTACCACAGATTGGAGTAGAGTGGAGTGCCGCAGAGTGGATTAGTGTGTTGTGACATAGTGTCATAGAATAGGGTGGCACAGCATAGAATATAGTGGAGTAAAGTGTTGTAGAGTAGACTATCATAGAGTGTTGTGGCATAGAGTGGAGTAAAGTGGCGTGGAGTGTCATGGCGTCAGTGGAGTGGGGGGGAAGATTGAGTGTGTCGTTTCCCCCCAATCTAAAAAGATGAAACCAATGAGAGAGAGTGTGTTTATATAAGTTATATACGTATAATCTAAATAAGTGAAATCCAAATCCTCACAATGCCACCTACAGTGAGACCAACCAGCAAAATGAAACCAGCCCAGCTGCAGCAGACCAATGAAGACAACAGCAGTAAGAGTAAATGTAAATGTAAATGTACAGGAATTTATATAGCGCAAATCACCAAGCGGTTTCTAAGCGCTTGCTTAGGGAACCCGTCCTGGTATTCCCCTGTGAGATAACCCCAGCAGGGTATCCGCAAGGTGAAAGCCAGGCATCCCGCCGCGAGGGGCCGTTGTGGAGATTAAGCAAGCTATTGCCCAGAGTCGCAGAGTGTGAACCCGTGAATAGAGTAGGCACCGGAGTGAGAATTGTCGAGTCCATGGACATTTTAGGACTCAAGACCCCGCCGAGCCGGGAATTGAACCCTGGTCCCAGGCTGACCTCTGCTTCCAGGTCTGCCTCCTCTAACCAGTGAGCCACACTTCTCCACGACGAAGATGCCAACCAATAGTAAGTAATGGGTGGGCTCTAAGCCCTTTTTAGGTTTAAGAAACAATACATTTTGAAGAGACAGCACATGCATGCTGCCTCAGGTAACACCTAATAAGATACAATAGATTTCGAACAGCGCACTGTCTCAGGCATGACCTAAAAATGGAGAGGTTGTCCACTTATCAGGGCGCAACCTGGGTTACAAGAGGTTTCAGAATTAGCTTCCACTGGAGACCGGAGTCCATTCGTTTTTTCGTTGTAAGTCTCAGAGGGCTGGAAAATGTTCTCTAGCACAAGTGATACACACGTCTTCTTCACTGGTATTGTTTGTTGATTTGCATGCTGAGCGAGGTCCATTGTATTGCAGAGTGCAAAGAAACACGTAACTGCCTTCTTCTATCTTCGCATTGTTTGTGTCTCCCTGTGTTACCTACTGAGATGCTTAGGGTTTAAGGTCCAACCCTAACAGCCATCTGCACTTTCTGTAGCACAAGTTTGCATCACTACAGAGGAGAGAGGGAGGGCACTTCATAGATTCACATACTGGATTCTAAATAACAAGCAGTATATAATCCTGAGCCTCACAGGCTTTTTAATGAAATTTCCAAATTGCCAGTGTACCCGAACTGAGTTTTCCAAGACATGGCTTTTTGAATTATTTTCTAACCACTTCACTCTAAAGCCACAGGAAGGAGTTAGGGGCATGGGGAGAAGAGGAGGGAATGGATTGGGGGAAAATAAAACTCACTTTGGCAAAACTAATCGATCTCGCTTATGAGTTTTATTTGCTTTTGCAATGATTTTTAGGTCTCGCCTAAGACAGTGCATACACGCTCGCTTGCGGGACATTTTGTTTACTAAAAGGGGCTTGGAGCCCACCCACTGCTTACCATTCGTTGATTTCATTGTCACTCCTATTTGCTGTCTCCTGATTAGCCAGCGCATGCCCATTTTATTTCCTCTTCTTTCGTTTGGAGCATGGACCAAGAACGGATTGATTCATTTTGATCAGTGTCCCTCCGCTGCTTGCGCTGTTATTCTAGGTACTATTTTCTTTCTTCTTCCCGGTCAGCATTGCTTTTTGATTGCATTGTACTCTATGTTTTGTATGTTTTTATAAATTGCCTCAAAAATACTTACAAAATTAAGAAAAACTCTTTATTGGCTCATCTGTTGGTACTGGCCACAGATATGTAGTAAGCGATGTAATGTTTAGTTTAGTGTGTTTTACATAACAAACACATGGTGTTATTAGCACTATATTGTATCCTGCACTGTCTGTAAACTACTTATGTGGTAAAGTGCAACCGGGGGATGTTTGTCGGCTGCCTTTCCAGTGCATGAACTTGGTGCAAAGGTGCGGCTTGCTCCACGCCGATTGGGCCGGTTTCGTGTTTCAGCCTCTTAGATAAGATCACAGGTTCAAGGTTGGATTTTGACCTCCTCTGGTAGAACTGTGTGAGGGCAGATTGCCAATGTACTTCTGCAGCCCTCTGCTGTACCTTGCCTGCTTTGGCCCAGGAGAAAAATGATCTGAAGCATCAGGGGGATTTAATTTGTTCTTTTTTATAAAGTGACATGCCACCATTGCTGTTTCTAGTGCCTCCCACAGCCTAGTTTAGATGCTAGGTCTCACTTCTTAACACAACTCTGCCATATTCACGAAGAGTAAAGTCCTAAGGGAGGCTTGGGTCCTTGTGCAAACTAGATAGGACAGCTAATACATTGTATACAAACAAGTATCTAGTTGCATTAGTACACTGTAAAACGATTTTTAAACGGGCCGATGCCTCTAATACACAATCTCGTGTATTAATTTCACTTTTCTTTATCACTTTTTAGAAAAATGTTAGATGCAATTTCATCATAAAGGACAGCACAAAATTATAACATTTAAACATTCAACACAAACTTTGAAGGTGTCACAAATACATAGAAAGTGTATACATTTCTTAGCAAATTCTCTCTCTCTCTCTCTCTCTCCCCAAGACTCAAAAATATAATAAATAAAGGCAAATGGTGTATGCTTGAATTAAAAAACTAGTGTTTTATTTACAGACACTCAGGATATTTACACTATGGAAAAACACACACAGCATGAAATACGTCTAACAGTATTAAAGGTTAACTCACTCTAGTTTAAGGACTTGCAAGGAAGTGTTTTCTTTATCTAAAGAGCATAGCAATGAATTGAGTTTGCATCGTCAAAGGCAGGGATTAACCTTTCTATCTGCACTATGGCATTCTCTACTTCTAGCAAGGTGAAACTAGTAAACCCTGGTGAGTGACCCTGGAACTCAGAACTTCATATGACGTACGGTCCCACAAGACCCTTCTGCTGGTATGTACTTTCTGGAGGTGATCCAAATTTGATAAGAAATCAGGGAAAACTAAGCCAATTTTTCTAGCTTTTGCAGGCGAGAAAAATCATAACACAAAGTGAATGCCTAAGAAATCTGCAGAAAAGACAATGAAATGTGCATTTAAACCCCATACGCAGTACAGTAAGGGTAATTAAACTCACTCCAATTTTTCTGCACTTCTATATATTTAGAAAGGAAGCTTGCTGCGAGATGTATGACCTTGGTCTTATTTTCTCTGCCTCCCTTGTTCCATCCTTATTGAAAGGTACCTCTCCCACCTAGTAGTGATGCCTGGTTCTGTGCTATCAGGATACTTTGCAAAATGGCTACCTTTGAAAAAGGAGGTGGCACTACACTGAATGGATGCTGCTGGAATCCGCTAATTACAGCATGCCTGCATCATCAGCTCAACAGCGGTTTCTCCAGGCTGAGGGCGCCCACAGGAGCAACAGAACTCATCAGATGGTTCTACGAAGGAGAAAATGTGGAATCATTGTAACATGCATTATAAAAGCACATTTATCGCTAAACAAGGAGAACGAGAATTGAAAATATCTTTAGGTCTTGAGATCCTTTTTTTACACTGAGCATTAGATCATTATGTTCTAATTGTCCTGGGGTCAAAGGAGAAACTTAATGGACATGAAAACTGTAGGGCACCTTAGGATGGGTCAAACCTTTACGACTCTCCCTCAACACAAGACCAAAACAACAAAAGTGTGGCTCGTGAATCCATACAAGACTCCACAGGCAATGTACAACATTTAGATGGTAAATAAAATCCAAGATCATAACATAACACATGGAACCCCATGCTTGTGGTGAGGAACACGTAATGGGAGAGCAACACAAACAGGCCATAATCCGCGTGCCTAAAAAGTAATAAACTCTTTACTTGTGCTTCCTTGTAAGTTTTCATCATAATAATAATTATTTATAAGAAGTCTTTAATGAAAAAAGGACAATATACACCGATGGGTATTCCGGAACGAGGCCGTCACTCTTGCAACTGTTTGGCCCTTGAGGCCTCAGCATTGGCGCGCAGAACTGCCCCAGGGCTCGGGTAAGGGCGCTGCTGGAAGAGGGGCCCAGCAGCTGTGGTATCTGCCCCAGTTTTCGCTTCGTTCCTCTTCGGCAGACCAGTGGACCAACTGCCGCTGAATAAAAACAAAGCAGAAAGAAGCGTAAAATACAAGCAAACCATCTGATGCAGCCATTTCGTCAGTATCATACAGACTACCATGAAGCACGGTATGTGCATTTCCACTTTACGCTTCACCCCGTAGCCACCTTATCTCAGTGATGCCTAAGTCCCCTTGGTGTCACAGGGCATGCACATCACAGGTATCTGACATGGCAGAAACGCGTTGCTAGACCGCTGTTGCATGCACTCTTGTTGACATATCTTCAGCACTGGGTGGACAATGGATATCCCATTGAAAAAGAAACATAGGCGGGCGAGCCAAACAGAAGGTTCAATCCCTTTACATGGCATCGGCCAGCAGCTCCTTGTTAGGAGTAAAAATGCCAGATAGAGAGATGAATGTGCATTCTTCCACCTAGCTACCCACTGATCCTGTCTTCTGACCTTGGACGAAGAGGGCTCTGTATTCCTCTCCCACACAGAGCCTTACCGAATCAAGCTTGCTGCAGGATAACGCTTGGTATCCCTCTGCCAGGCCAGTCGGCCACCCAAACACCTGAAACACATTTTCTGGTGACAGGAAAGGACTTATTATCCCTATGTCCATTAACTGGGGTTCACAGGCCCCCTAACGGCAGGGTCATCCAACCCAGTGAAACAAAGTAATTCGAGCAAAGGTTCTGTACAACCTCCGCCACTAACCGAGATTTCTTGGGGAGAAAAGTTGTCAATTTAACCAGTGTCCCAGAGATGAAAGGCGTTGTAGATCAGCTAAATCTTCTTGGTGATGTTCCCACTGGGCTCTGAAGCACGAAGGCCCTGTAAATGACCCAAGCTGCTGGGACATCCAGCTCACTGTACTCAGCCCCCATAAGGGGAGTAGCTCTATCCAACTCGGTCACCGTTTCCCTAAGACCAGGGAGTGACTGAGAGCAAACAGCCATTTTTTCTGTTCCAGTCCCATGACCTAATCCGTTCATACTGGGGAAAATCGTGTAGCATCTCTGCGCCTATCTACTTACCGAGGAGCATCGGAGTAGGCGCTCGGGTCCATGGGATCCACCTCATCGTCCTTCTTGCTTCCTAAGAAACCCACACAATAAAAACACAGCAATTTCAACTGATGAGATGGATGGTTTTGTACAAACATCTGTCACTTTGTGCCATGTACTGATGTGGGCAGAAGCCAAAGCCACTGTGGATTCACACAGTTAATGCTCTTGGATTCACAATTCAGAGTGGTGTGGAAGTGAGAGCTGCCTGCTTAGCCATGTAAGGGAGGTGTATGACAGGTTAATAGGGGCCCATGGAGCAATGCTTGATTGTCCTTATTCTCCCATGATGGAGGCGACTAACTTTATCTGCTGTGAATGAATATTTCGGCTTAGCTAAAAGCTCAGCAAATGAGTCATGGTAGCAAAGACAAAGCTGTGACTCTAACAGAAAAGGGCACATTAAGAGTAGGAGAAGGCAAAAAATAAGAGACCCTTAGTTTTCTGCAAGAGGCTGTATTTCTCTAGTACAAATAAGCAATTCTTGAGAGAATGGCTAAAATGGAGGCACGCAGGCCACTCTGTAAAAGGCAGAGTGGTGGTGGCCAGGCTACATAATAAGGCCTTAATGCATAGTTTCTACGCAAAGGAAATGAGAGGGTGGATGGGCAACTGTAAATACTATAGGTTGTCCCAGCAACAAGGTTATTCTGTATATGGTTAAAATGTGTGTGGGTATGACGGTAAAATTATTGTTGTAATTATCCCATCTATCAGGTAAATGTTTTAGCTTATTGTGTGAGATTGGCTAGTGGGACAAGTGATGTTGGTAGTCACTGAAGTCACTTCAATGCACTTTTAGGCTTTCTGCGATTAAGTTTTCAAAGACACCTGACAAATATAATACATACGCCAAACACAAATGCTGTCATTATGTTAACACATGGCTTTGTAAATACCTTTATGCTATAAAACTGAACACGCTGAAATGTTTCATTTATTAGGCGAATCTTACATTCCTCACACGAAAATTTGTGAATCATTGTTGCTTGCAATAAATGTATATGCGGGAATGTGTAGGACTGAGCATATGCTTACATTACAATAGGTTCGCTACACAAGAAGTTTCTTTTTTGTGAATAAACCATTTCAAATTCTCCCCATCCCAAGAAATTAAAAGATATGTACACTGAACGAAAGATGAACACTGTGAAGGAAGCTGAAGGTTACATAGCCGTGTGCAATTAGCTTCGGATTATAGCCAAGATAATAATGTGAAATGGGAGAAGTTACTTGGCTCAGAGGACTGAAATTCATCTGGTACAGGAGAAACAAGCCAGGAACAAAAAACGTAGGGGCGTATTTACAAGGCCCTTGCGCCACTTTTGCGTCATTTTTAACATAGGAAAAGTGACGCAAAATTGGTGCAAGGGTCTTGTAAATCTGCCCCATAGGATATTAAAACATGCATTAAAATACATGGTGCATTGAAAGAGGTAACGGAGGAGGAAGGGGACATTACTGCTAGTACAGCAGAGGTTACTTACTGTACACAAGATCTAAAGCAGCAAAGGAGAAGGGATATGCCTGCTAAATAGTGGCTATGATACCAAAGGAGGCCTAACTACTAAGGTATCAGAAGCAGATTCAGAGGAGAGGATTGTGTTTGCGCACATAATTGGTTGATTTGTGTTTAGGTGAATGCTGCATTTCCCTGTGTGTTATCCGTAGGCTTTTGTTGTGAAAATCAATAAAGGATGTATTTTAAAAAGGTAAGAGATGTGTGTAGCCTTACGGCTAGAGCTGTCGACCTCGAAGCTGGGGAACCCGGTTCGAGTCACGGCAATGACGCTCAACATCCTGTGATTCTGTGCAAATCACTCAATTTCCCTGTGCCTAACAAAAATGAATGTGTCCTTGTGTAACAAAACTGGTGCTCATGTAAAGCACTCTGTTACCGGATATCTTCGCGCTATCTAAATCTCTAAAAACAAACAACAACAAAAAAAAGTGAGGAGAGTACCGACTGCTAATGCGGCTGTAGAGGAGATATCCGATGAGATATCAACGGGTGCCAGCTGCTACATATGTGGTAAGGCAGTGAAGGGGGACACATTTGCAAAATACCAGGTAAGGCAGCATAGAGCAGTATGGTACATAACTAGTAAGCTAGGAAAAGAAAGTGCATAACTAGGGAGGATAGATAGATAGCTTCTAAGAAAAGGTACATAACTAAGAAGGTAACCAAGGAATGGGGTGGCCAAACTTGAGGCAGAGATGGAGACATATCTGGTGAGTTAGTGGAGGCTGAGAGAATACATACATTGTATTAGAAGGTATATAACAAGGAAGGTGTTACAGGAGGGAGGGTACATAACCGATATGTAGTAATAGAGGGGATGAGACAACTGCTAAGCTAGCAGACAGGCAGGACACGACTGCTTAAGTAGCATAGGGGAGAGAACAGAACTGCTGAAGGTATCAGAGGGAAGACAACACCTGGTAAGGGACAATGGGGGATATGTCTAGTAAATATCTAGGCAAACCGCAGAGAGAAGTCTGGTGCACAACTAGTACGGTAAATCATTGTTTAAGATTATTGTTGCATGTCTTTTTAAAGTTTCGTTAATATTTGCATACTTTATGTTGCGTTAAGCACTATGCTACTTCATAAAAATGGTTGCATTTATGGGATTAGAGTATACAACAATTGTATGCCTTATTGGCATTATGTATGCTTGCAATATTCTATGCTTTATTACGTATGATGTCACTTTTTATGATTGCATTTATAAGACTAGTATGCAAATTTTGTACATTTTCTGTGGCACTATGCACATTGTCACTTTATAAAGGTCAGAAAATTATGCATTGTTGGAAGTCGGTTGGTTGAGCTTTTAAAAGTGTTTTGTGTAATGGGCTGGAGAATGAATATTGTTTACTGTCTTATCTATTATTGTTCTGATCATTGTCATATGACATGTGGACCTCCAATCCGTATCATAATAAATCAAAATTTGTGATTTGAAGTACGGTAGAGAAGCATAGGAAGGTACATAAAAAGGAAAATAAAAAGGGGGGGGGTGGAGTATTTGAGAAATTCACAGTTATGGAAGACATCTGGTAAGGTAAACGAGAAATTCCCAGAAATCTTCTAAACAGGCAAAGTAGAATAGCTGGGTTTTAAATATTAAGCCATCCAAAGGGTCCATTATAAGTTAGCCCACTAACATCAATATAAGCGAGCAGGGGAACACAAAAATGCACAGACCCACTATCCTAGTTGAAGAGAATGGTCGTGTAAGACAGTTAACCCAGCAGCTGGTGTAAGGGGGAAGACTGACTAAGATATGGCCACTGTGGAAGGGGAGAAAAATGAGGTAAGAAGTTATCAAGCCCCAAGCAGAAGGCATGGCAGAGAAAGACTAGCCAAGGGTTGTGATGTTTACCTTTTCTCCCTTTGGAATATTGTCCTGAGTCCTCTCGCCGATGAAATCGCCGATCTCGGTTGTCACTCCGATCCCTTACGTCACCTCGCTCTCGAAGATCGCCCCGTTCTCGTACATCGCTGCGCTCTCGCACATCACCCCGTTCTCGTATGTCGCCCCGTTCTCGTACGTCGCTTCGTTCTCGTAGGTCACTCCTATCTCGTACGTCGTTCCGTTCTCGTACGTCACTCCGTTCTCGTACGTCGCTCCGTTCTCGTATGTCGCTCCGTTCTCGTACGTCACCCCACTCTCGTACGTCACCCCGCTCTCGGACATCCCTTCGCTCCCGCTCTTCAGGCCGTTCTCTCATTTCACTCCACTCTCTTACTTCGCTTCGCTCCACTTTCTCAGGGGGGATTTCCTCCTCCTCGTCTGACTCTGCCGCTGATGGGAAGACAAAAGTCACAATATAAACATGGAGTTCACTTTTTTCATGCTATTTGCTACTTTCTACATGGGTGGACGCCAACTGGCAACCAATCAGAAAAGATTATATGATTTGCATGACCTGAACTCTTACGGGATGGCTTGTGGGGCCATCTAGCCCAACACGTGTTCTAGCAGGTTCTCTTTCTCAATCCCTCAATTATCCCATGATCATCATGGTTAGGTACTGAAGGATACTTGTGACTGAAAGTAACAGATCAGTTCCAAAACGGACCATCAACACCATGTACCACCTCATGAGATGCAGTGGCAGACCAGTGACACTGCCATGCACTGATAGAGTTAAAAACAGGCAGCACCCCCAGCCCTGCCAGCTCGAAACATGGTGAAACTGCTACAATTACCATGAAGGTACCAGGACAGCCTCTGCACGGATAACTAAGTCAATAGCAATGCAGTAATTTAATTCCAGTTCACAAAACACGCACACAGGAAAATATGTTGTAAATAAGAGAAACAAAAACCATTCACACCACTGGTCGCCCCTCTCTCTACAGATCTAAACATTATGTGCTTGCAGATTTTTCTGAATCTGTAAAGGCTGTAAAACGATATGATTTAAACCATATTGCGTTTACCCTGCTGCAGTCAATCTTTTCCTCTAACACTAGACAATGATAAGCGGTTGTCCATGTTTAATGCCAGAGTCTGTGGGAAGGGGCAACAGAATATCTGCAATGACAGTCGCTGATTTCATGGCCCTCACCGGTCTTTATTCAGTGATTCAAATCATACTTCCTCCATTGCTAAGTGCTGTAACAGGTCATACTATTACCCAATTTAATGGGACTCAGTTTACGACACTTGAAAGTACGGAGGCTGAGCTAGTCTTGCTGAGATACGCACGTGGGATCAGAAGCTCCGATGTCAGTGCCAAGCGCCAACTCACTGAGCCATCTTGATGGCACATTAATGCCAGCCCATTCTGCACTAGGTTAACAAATTGTGTATTTAATCTGATTAGTTATGATCTACTAAGCATTGTTTAAAATATTTGCTTTGGAGTCTTTGAAGTTGCCCTTGGAGAAACCCTGCCTTAGCACCTGTCCTTAGGTCGATTCCACAAAGTTTAAGAAAACAAAAACAGTGGTTGGAGAAATTGGGTATAAATCTGCTGCAGCCTGTATTTATTCACAAATGACAAAGGGGAAGACGCCTGGTGACTCATTCAGGAAGTTCTATGTATTTAAAATGGGTATTCTTATAAATGAAGGATGAGCCCCCCCCCCCCCCCAAAATGAATTACAGAGTTGATGTTTCCTACAAACAAGCTTGACTTCATTGTGGCCGCACTGAGAAATAGGCACCCTCAAATTGTACATTACCTTCCTTGCTTCTCACCTTTGAATTTCTTAGCTGGTTTGGCTATAACCGGCTTTGTGATAACAGCAGTTGGGTCGTTGGGTGACAGCCATGAGACCAGGTCAGTCTCCACATTCCAGTAATACGGAAGTCCGCTGACAGAAGGAATAAAGGAAGAGTGAGAATCCGTTCCGCCTTCTCTCACCACAGCCAATACGTATACATTCTATGACGCTGCGCTTTATAGAACAAGATGTGCAGTCACATCAGGAATAAATAGCAAAGGCACATTATGTCCTGTTTTTTTAACACAACTTTATATAGCAATCATAGTGGTTTCAGGCAGCCATGATGGAATTTATCTAAATATTCATAACAAGCTCGGAGCTGCAAGGTATATGGGCACCCTACAATACTACAAAAATAAACTCAGAACACTAAGATAAACAGACATGAAATAAATATTAAAGCAAAAAGACTATCCAAAAAATGTCTTCAAAGACAATGAGCAACATAAAAAGATGATAGGTGGAATTCTGAACATTGTCAAACATTCACCCCGTCACAGATCTAAGTTAAATCCATTGTTTGTTTGCTCACCAAGCCATCCCAATTTTAACCCAGTCATATGCAAATCAGTCTTGACCCTGCTCCTCGTGGGAACAGTCCAGCCTGAACTGCCAGACCAGGTCCTCCCTTGACCGGAAACAAGCAAGTTTCGGGGTATCACCCACCTTCGGCAAGGCTATCTTGAATCCAATGGCACAGTGAGCACGGGATCCACATCTGCCCTTCCCACTTAGGGCGGCTTTAGCAAAACAAAAAGATGGACGGAATGCTAAACATTGTCAAACATTCACCCTCAGTCACAGATCGGGGCTAAATCCATTGTTGTTTTGCTCACAATGCCACCACAGTTTGGACCCAGCCATGTGCAAATCAATCTTGACACTAGGCCACTGGATTCAAGCTAGCCTGGCTGATGAGGGATGATACCCCAGAACAGGTCCCAGGATGCTTGTTTCAGGTCCAGGGAGGACCTAACCTTTCAGTTCAGGCTGGACTGTTACCATGTGGAGCACAGTCGAGAATGATTTGCATACGGCTGGGTCTAAACTGGAATGGCATTGTGTGCAAAACATCAATGCATTTAGGCCCAGATCTTTGTACTGGGGTGAATGTCTGACAATGTTCAGAATTCCGTCCATCATCTTTTTGTGTTGCTTTAAAGACAAGGAGGTTTGCACAACTGTATTTCCTCGCTTGCTGTGCAATGGTGCCCAGTGTCTTTCACTAGGAGGACATTTCAAAACGTTAAAGGGTTCATGATTTTTGAGGACACATTTTATTCCAAGTTTACAACCTATGATGCTGTGGGCTAACATGACACTGTCTTAAGTTTTAGATAGTCCAAGTTATACCAGAAAATGCAACCTTGGAAAGTCCAAAGACACTCATTTGACACCAGGAGTAAGTGGCTGCATAGTCATTGGTAGGTAAGTGCTCACCAGGCAGGATCTAACACCTTGTACCAGTTTGTTGGCAGGTTCTCCACTCGGGTGGCTTCATAATCAACATGGTCTTCATCATAATCCTCGGCTATGATCTCCTCTTCGGGCTCTAAAAGACAAATTGGAAAAAAATATGAGACTCGACTCATTCCTTCATGCAGACGTGGAAAAAAGACGCACCACAGCTAATGGTTCATAAATAAAAACACACTGAACGTTCTATAGTGCATCATCATCCAGGGTATAAATGTTTGCAATACTGACTCCTGAGGCTGTATCCCTAAGACTAAGATTTTGGAAAAGTCACATTCTCTACCAGCTAAGGATTCTGGAAAGAGCGTTTTATTCTGAAGTTTGGATTAAATTGATTTTACCGGGTTAAAAAAGCAGCTCCCCTTTCTATTATTGATTTAAATTACAAAGAAAAAGATTGTCCTATGTGAATATTTATCCATTTTGCACAACACTTTAACGAAAAACTGATTATCCCTCTCTCTATCAATTAAAAGTTAAAAAGGTATGGAATGGGAACAAGGACTGTTAAAGCAAACACAAGGAGTTGATGGATGGAGTGCTGAAACGTTTCAGTCACTCACCCCCAGTCACAGATCTGGGTTGAATCCATCATCATTCTTTAGCTCACTTCGCCACTTCAGTTCTGACCAGCTATATGCAAATCAATCTTGACCCTGCGCCTCATGGGAACAGTCCAGCCCGAACTGCCAAGCCAGGTCTTCCCTGAACTGGAAACAAGAATCCTGGGACCGGTTTCGGGCTAACAGTCCTCATCGGACAGGCTATCTTGAATCCAGTGGCAAAGTGAGCATGGTACCCACGTCTGGGCATACCTTGCCGACTTAGAGCCAATTAAGCAAACTATAGGATATGATGGACGGAGCGCTGAAACTTTTTAGACACTCACCCCCAGTTTTAGATCTGAGTTGAATCCATCATCGTTCTCACTTTGCCACCCCTGTTCATTAACAAAGTAAAAATGATCCCACTATCAATCAACCCAAAAAATAAAAAATAATAAAAGTAGTATGAGGGATTACAAGAGGTGCTCCACATCGTAAGAATAAATAATTACGGATTCATTCGTTACTTGTCTGGAAACTTATCAGATATTTGACATTTATAGTCACTGTTTTGCCACTGATGTGGCCAATTTTGAAAGTAATTCATTATTCTACTTTCAATTTTTTCTTCCGCTAATATGGGATCACTCTCATGTTATTTCTGTTTTTGAACCCTACTTTGTTAGTTTTACTTTGAAAGACATATTTTGACAAATCAGTGAATTTCCATTCTCAAGTCAACTTTTGTTCCCACTCGCATATCAAATAAGCTTTCCGTTATTCTATTTACAACATCTGTATGTCTGATGCTTTCAGTATATTCTCTGTAGTGACTTGGGCACAGGAAACCCTATTTATTTTTAAACTTGTAGGTTCTGTTGACTTCAGACAGCTGCAAAGGCAGACAGCCTTGTGGCTAGGTACTCGAATGTCATATTAGCGGCTATCAGTAGAGTGGTGCGGGTAGAGCGGGGTAGGGGAAGGGGAAGTTGGACTCTGTATATTGCTCCTTATTACTACTTTGAGAGCAACCCTCCATTAACTCCGAGCTTGTTGTGACTCTGTTCCAGATTTTAGGGAGAGAAAAAAGGCTAGTATCATTTGAAGTCTTGCTCCTGGTAAAATCCTAATTCCAAAGTTTAAACCACTGCTCTCCTCAATCTCCTTCAAAATCCTGCTACATCTCCCAGGTATTGCCTCTTTTCACCAGAGACCATCAGCATATCCTAATATCCTTTTATGGCTGCAATCATCTTCCCATCCAGGCGAGCCAGAGGCCCCTGGATGGATGCTATGGGGGTTGCCAGCAGAAGGGGCCCTTACTTTCACCAGGCTTTGACCTAACATATGCAAAATGAAGAGACATGGAGGTCACCTGACACAGCCTACAGGTTTCTATGGTGCAATCCAATAATATCACTAAGAGAAACACAGCATGTCATACGCTGATTTTTGTTTAAGAACAGCATTAAAAAACGTCCCTCAGACTCTTCTTCTGAAGAGTACTCACCAGCATCGACAACATGTTTCAGAATCCCACGCTTTGCCAGACGGGCCTGAAGGGCCAGTGGAAGAGGCATCCTGAGTCAGGGCTGGGGAGAGAGAAAGATGGGTATGCTGTTCAGGCAATCAATTAACAGTGAAATAACACCACCAATGCACTCTCCATACCAACACCCACGCAAGTGATCCTCATTGCTTGTCTGTAGACATTTCCCTATTCTAGTAGAGGCCCACGGACCTTAGTGCCAATGCACCACAACCCTAATCTGTAATGGATTCTGCTGTCCAAGTGCCAAGATCCACATATGGCCCTGCCAATGCACCTCAGGCCATACATGAAACATACTGCTACTCCAAAACATACACATGAAAGCAGACCCCATGCGCAACCCACACCTTTTTCTGTATATCCCAAATTTACTTAAATAAAAAATATTCAAGGAATGTGCACACAGTATCAACAACTGCTGTCAAGGTGTGGTCCAAAAAGAGAGCCTACACAAGCATTTACAATGCAATAGGTCTCGCAGCATTAAAGTTTGAGTTTTTGGCATTGTGTATAACAATGCGTTGCATAAACTTTTTAGCAAACTTTGAATTGGTGAGCAGTGAGAGTGTGTGCAAGAGTATGCTGTTCTTGAAAGCAGTGTGGTAGAGAGTGCAGGAATTTGGGTGACCTGAGCAATGTGGATGATGCACCTCACGCACTGGGCTGACGCAGTTATTATTCACACAGTTCTGATGATGCACCTTAGGCACGGGCTCACAGCTGTTATTATTTACACAGCTCTGATGATGCACCTCAGCACGGGGCTGCGGGCAGTTATTATTCACACAGCTATGATGATGCACCTCATGCACGGGGCTCACAGCTGTTATTATTCACACAGCTCTTATGATGCACCTCACGCACTGGGCTGACGCAGTTATTATTTACACAGCTCTGATGATGCACGTCAGGCACGGGCTCACTGCTGTTATTATTCACACAGCTCTGATGATGCACGTCAGGCACGGGCTCACAGCTGGTATTATTCACACAGCTCTGATGATGCACCTTAGGCACGGGGCACATTGTAATGCCTGCTTTGTAATAAATGTTTCCCACCTAGATGTATCTGTCTCTGTTTATTTGTGTTATGAAGCCAGTGCCCATTTCTCTCTGCCTCAATGTCCATGTGTCTATCTCTGAAGGTTTGTTTCCCTGTCCCAGTGTCTCCCTGTCCCGGTGCTTGCATCTCCCTGTCCCAGTGCCTGTATCTCCCTGTCCTGGTGCTTGTATTTCCCTGTCCCAATGCTTGTATCTCCCTGTCCCTGTGCCTCTCTGTTCCAGTGCCCATGTATCCCTCTCTGTGTCTGTGTTTCCCTTTCCTAGTGCCCGTGTATCTCTGTTATGTTGCCCATGAAGCCCTATTCCTATGCCTGTAGCTCCCTGTCCCTGTATCTCCCTGTGCCTGTATCTCCCTGTCCCTGTATCTCCCTGTCCCAGTGTTTGTATCTCCCTGTCCCAGTGTCTCCCTTTCTCAGTATCTGTGTCTCCTGTATGTCCCTGTCCCGGTGCCTGTATCTCACTGTCCCAGTGTTTGTATCTCCCTGTATCTCCATGTATCTCCTAGTCTCAGAGTCGACATCTAGGCGCCCCAGTGTCCAAGTCTCCAATACTTCGAGACTCGCTATGCCAGGGTCTCCCTGTCACGACATACCCGCAATCCATGCGCCCACCCCAGCGACTCTTCCTTCCAATGTCTCCCTCACACCGCACATTTGTGGGTGAGTACCGTGCATTATGCGGCACCTGTGTACCTCTCAACTTTCTGAAGCCTCGGAGGAGAGTGGGAAAGAGCGCTTCTGGATATTGGTCCTATTAAAATCAAGGAACGGGAATACTTTTTGTAGGGCGGCGGTTTCAAGAAGGATGGTAGTTCTCTGTGTCTGGGGGTGAGGATGAGCCCACGTTGGGTGACGCCCCCCCCCCCCCCCCCCCCAAGAGATGGCGAGTCGAGAAGTCTGTGCTCACCCAGGCCGCCCTCTGCTAACTCTCAACAGCATCATCCTGAAGTTATCACATTCTTGTTGGAAAAAATTAAACAGACACGTTTCTGCTGAACTTTAACAGCCTCTCCAAGCCCAAACAGACTCTCGCGCTTTCTGCCAATGCCCCTGAGGCACTTTACACGCAGTCACACTTGTCAGGTGTCTGCTTCGGATGGGAGAGTGGAGGCGTGCGCCAACCAGCACTCCCCCCTTCTGCGAAAGGCTAAGAGGGGCAAACACCACTTTCAAATCCTGCAGATTGTTGCCTATTATCCCTTCTTAGGCGGCCCGCCCTGTGCGAACGAACCGAGCCGCCCCACGCGCCCCTCTCCTGCAGAGCTGTCCCGTGCAGCTCCACGCTGCTAGGTGCTTTTCACGGGGGCTTGCTCCAGCTGGTTCCTTCGCCTGGACAGGAATTTGCGGAGGGGGCTGAACAGGGAAAGAGAAAGGGAAAAAATGAATGGCTGCTGCGACAGTATAGCGAAAAAAAGATTCACATTTCAAATATTAAGAAAAATCAATGTACCCGTCCAAAAACTATGGACACAGTGACTGAATAATTGGGGTAATGAAGGGCAGTGAAGGAGTATCATTACTTTAAACTTGTTTTCTCATTCTCTACAGGCTTCATCATTTGATCGTACCTTTTCCTTTATATAGAAGTTCCATGTTAACAACTACAGACATCTTTGACACAGCAATTCAGTAGTGTGCATCGTGCTAAGTAAATAATTCATTTGTCTTGCTTATGAATTTGAAAGAGTTAATAAATAAAAAAGCAGGCGCTGCCCGGGTGAGGAGCGAAGAAGCCCCTCCCGCCCGCCGTCGACGGGTCTTCCGTTGCTAGGCAATGGCCCCACCGGCACCAACCCCAGCGCGGCTCCTCGTCTGACGTCAGAGGAGCTGCGCTCGGGATTTCTCAGGCTCCCGAGGTTCCCGGGCTGCGGCGGTGTTTACGGGGAGCCAAATTTTAATTTCCCTACAATGCCGCTGTGGGAGGCGGCGGTGATTTCAGACAGCGCTCCTTCTTCCACAGAGCTCCACAGTGCCTTCCCATGCGTAAGGGGAGAGGAGCCCGGTGAGTGGGGTTGAGGGTGGGGGTGTACGCGCGTGTGTCTGTTTGGAGTGTGTCTGTGCGTGCGTGCGTGCGTCTGTTTAAGGGGGGGTGCGTGTGTGTATGCAGTGTGTGTATGTGCGCATGCGTGAGAGTGGCTTCATTTGTGAATGGGAATACGAGGCACGGCGACGTGCGCGCTCCCGAGGTTAAATCTCGGCCAGGAAAAGCGCGTGGAACTCTGCTGTCCACATTCCCCCAAAAGTAACTGCATAAGTTGTCTCGCCCTAGACAGCAAAGCTTCGCTTTGCTTTCGTCTAGGCGAGACCTAATAAGCAAAAACACACAGTAAGGTGCACCAAATAACACTTATAAGTCAAGGTCAACAGTCCCAAAAAAACAGATTTCCTATTCTTGTGTCAATCTTCATTTTAAACGTGGATTCAAATGGTCCTTATATATATGACACTCAATCAGCCAGCGCGTTTCATCCAAAGCTGGACTTCTTCAGGGCTGCAAACACAACATATACAACATATACAAACATTTATAAACTCACAAAGACATAACATGTATAACATTACAACACAGGACCCTAAGTACATGTCTGGACTTCTTCAGGGCTGCAAACACAACATATACAAACATTTATAAACCTACAAAGACATAACATGTATAACATTACAACACAGGACCCTAAGTAGATGTCTGGTATCAAAACGAACCAAACCCACCTCCTATTATGTGCAATCTTACTAAGTTCACAAAGAAAGCTAAATTACAAAGTTACACAATTACACATTACACAATTAGACTAACGACAAACAAAAATACAACATTTCATGGCGGTTTGCTCAACTCCACACATTTATGTATTTATATCAGAGCATGCATTTACCCTCACATATTAAAACTGAGGCAAGACACCATAACACTGACACATATCTCCTAAGAGCACATCTATTCATGCATATGGTTAAAAACAATACCACAATGTTATACAAGTAATTAAGAAATAGTTAGGGAATAAGAAGGGACAAAAATGGGGGAACAGAGAAGTCAAGGGAAATAAAACTTGTGTATACACATACACCAGATTCGTTTTGAGCATCAGCAGTTAATGTGTGGCAAAGTTCATCAATCATAACTTATATTAAGAGTACAGTATCAAAATTATGACCTTCATGAAATCTAAGAACCCGTACTAATAAAAGTAGAAAATGAAAATATGTCTATATGTAAATGAGTGTACCTACCAAAGAGCAACCAAAGCAATGTCATAGCCGTCAGGAAATGTTGTTTCTTGTTGTATTTTTGTTTGTCGGTGGTCTAATTGTGTAACTTTGCTTTTTTTGTGAACTTAGTAAGATTGCACATAAAAGGAGGTGGGTTTGGTTTGTTTTGATACCAGACATGTACTTATGGTCCTGTGTTGTGATGTTATACATATTTTGTCTTTGTGGGTTTATACATGTTAGTATATGTTGTGTTTGCATCCTGCTACTCCAGTACCAGACTGCACACAACTCTCTGCCAGGTCACCTTAATCCTGACACCTGTAACTTTTCTATGCCAGCACCTTGACTCGTGCATATCTCTACCAGTGTACATTAAAAGATGTGCAAAACTGCATGACTTTTCCCACAATTTTCGTAACATCTAAAGAATAGTTTCCAAATGTTAAGAGGTTAGCAGAACTTTTGAAATACATTTCAAGCTTGATAGCACTCGGATACAGTACGTTAGAATGACTAATTGGAGTCTCTTCTGAACTTTTCTTCACTTCAACGTTTACATGGTATATCAAATAGCAAAGTACTCAAAAATCAACAAGGATGTGCTGCCAATCCAGTTCTCTTCGATTGTATCTAAGGTTGTAGAGTACTTTCCGGTGATACCAGCAACTATTTTTGCTACAGCAAAATTACTTATCACTGATCAGCATAACCGGATAACACTGATGAACTGGCCCAAAGTAGGGGATTGGTAGACAAGCGGGTGCGACGAATGCGCGCCGAAGGCGCGCCTAAGGCAAGCCCGTCTGCGCCCGTCCGCGCCGGGACCGGGCTCAGGGCCATATCCCCTGCCCGACCGGCGTCAAATAGTACCCGGAACTATTCCCAAAATTTTTTACGGTCACTCCGGCCACCTCTAAATATGTGTTGCACAAGGATAGATCCCTTTTTGCCTTCAGCCGAATTCGCCACAAAATGCTCACATTGCTTTAGTACAATACCTATACTAACGACTTCTGCCAACACTAATCAAGTAATGATCTCAAAACAGGACGTCATTTCTGTTGCCCTGATTAATGCCCGCTCACTCTGTAAGCACAGGCAGGAGATAGCAGATCTGATAACCGAGGACGGATGATTCATCCGAGCCAGATCTGGCAATTGCTGTACCTGATGGATACAAAGCTTACCGCCAGGACAGAGTCAGGAAAAAAGGAGGTGGACTGGCTATTATAGCCAGAGAACGGTTCTCTGTTAGAGCGACCCCAATTCCATCCACCTTTTGTGAATCCATGCAGTTTGCCATTAAGTTATCAGCTCTTTTCAATTTAAAAGGAATATTGATATACCGTCCCCCTGGAACGAAGACAGGTTTTCTCACCAATATTAATACCATAATTGAATCAGTTGCCACCGAAAGTTCGTTCACGGTCCTAGGCGACTTGAATTTTCATTTGGAACAAAGCAATCAATCTGACACGTCTACATTAATCTCCAATATGGAAATACTGGGGTTAAAACAACTAGTCACCTCTCCCACCCACTCGGCGGGTCATACCTTGGATGCTATATTTTCCAACGTCGAAGGTCTTCAAATAACAGATATCCTACCCATGCCGTGGACAGACCACTACGCCATATTCGCCAAGATCACCATTAATACCCCCCCAATAAAAAATTAGCTCCAACATCTCAAAAATCCTTCAAAGATTGGAAAAACATAAATCAGGATGAGCTTAGAACAAACCTGGATCATACTCGCCCAATTGTGTCCACCGACCCTAATACGGCACTACAACAATTTCAAACTTGGTTGGGCCAGGCAACGAATCAACTAGTTCCCACCAAACTATTATCCAGAAATAGAACTAAACCTACCGCCCCATGGTATACCGAGGAGTTAAGGCTACAAAAACAATCGAATAGAAACAAGGAAAGGCTTTGGAGGAAATCCTACGACACAGCTAGCAAAATTTGCTATAAAGATTCATTGGCGCTTTATAAAGCTATGATTATAAAGGCGAAAAAAGCTTTTTATTCAGACCAAATTTATAAAGCTAAAAATTCAAGCAGACAACTGTACCAAATTACCAAAACATTATCAGGCAATACTCCCGACCTCATTCCTCCTCCTTCACAAGCTTTGTGTGATTCTTTAGCCGCCTTTTTCTTCACTAAGGTTGATGATATTTATCAAGCCTTCACTGCCAAATCATCTTCGATGAGAGTCACCTCCTCCACTGCACCTCCGGCTAACATTTTTTCCAGCTTTCAAGCTATCACAAGTGACCACACAAGAACAATCGTGTCAACAATTAAATCAGGATCTACATTGGACCCCTGCCCTTTCTCAGTCCTCCCGCCTGTAATGGAGTCCATTATCCCAGTAATTACACAAGTCTGCAATTAAATTCTGCTTTCAGGGATATACCCGGACTCGTTAAAAAACACCTTACTAAAACCCCTATTAAAAAAACCTCCCTTGATAAAAACGAACTGAAAAATTACAGGCCCATTGCGAGTCTCCCGTTCGTAGCTAAAGTGATTGAAAAGGCTATGAGCTCCCAGTTATCAGAATACATTGAAAAACATCACCTCCTGGACGATACTCAATTCGGTTTTCGGAAGTACCACGGGACCGAAACAGCCTTGATCAAGGCTGCTGATGACGTCAGGGCAATTAGGGATCAAGGTGGGACAGCGATCCTGGTTATGCTGGATCTATCCGCAGCCTTCGACACGGTCGACCATACCATCTTAGTCGACCGTGTCGGAAAGCTCGGCATCTGTCACTCCGCTAGAGACCTGCTTGCATCTTTTCTGGCTAGAAGAACGCAAGCGGTCACTTTAGGACCTTTCCAATCGGCGCAACTATCGTCACCATGTGGAGTTCCCCAAGGCTCATCCCTTAGTCCGACACTATTCAACATCTACGTGTCGGACCTTGCTAGTGTCATCAAAGCACACGGGATGAGCCTGACCTCCTATGCTGACGATACACAGTTGGTATTAGCCATCAAAGGAGATGGAGACCTAGTGGCAAAGAAATTTAAATATGGAATGCTAGACATAGGAGAATGGATGGCTACCAACTGTTTAAAATTGAACTCAGAAAAAACTGATGTGGTGATCTTTGGACCCCTTCTCCCAGCCTGGCCATCCTGTTGGTGGCCAGAAGCCTTCGGCACTCCCCAGAGCCCGACAACTAAAGTCAGGAATTTAGGAGTCATTTTCGACGAAGGACCTAATTTTATGGATCATGCAAATAAAACAGTAACCACAGCCCATTACAAACTGAAAATGATTAGAAAAATGTGCCCTTTTCTCCCGGAGACAGCCATCAAAACATTGGTCAGTTCCTTAGTCCTGTCAACTCTGGACTACTGTAATGGTTTATTTCTCAATGCACAGTCCAGAGTCATAAGGAAACTACAATCTATACAAAATGCGGCAGCACGCCTGCTCTCTGGGAAGACCAAACACGAGCCCATATCAAAAATCATAAAGGAATACCATTGGCTGACGATCCGGAACAGAGTACATTTTAAGTCCTTATGTATAGTTTACAAGGCACTCAATAATCAAGGACCACATTTTCTGAAAGACCAACTTCAATTCTACAAACCCAGTAGATTGCTTCGTTCTGCCACCCTTAACCAGCTAGTCATTCTACGCTCCAAAACAGTGTCTTGGGGCGATCGCCGCTTTTTAGTAGCAGCCCCTAAACTGTGGAATACCCTCCCCCAAATTATCAGGTCGAGTCCTTCCCTTCTTCATTTCCGTAAACTTTTAAAGACCTGGCTGTTTGACCAATAATTCCTCACTATCTTCTCTAGGTCTCCGCTACAAGTAAGTGCATTCTCAGCGCCGAGACGCCTGCGGGTATTCGTCGCGCTTTAGAAATGTCAAAAATAAAATAAATAAATAAATAAATAAACAAGTGATCCAGTGCAGAAATGCACAACCCCTCATTAGTTGTGATGTTTTGCTGCCCTGTGCAAAACTTGCTTTGCCAGGCAAATGCTAACCTATGAGGCCGGATATTTTTAAATTCTATCTCAGAGTTTTGAGAGCTCCAGTCAACTCGCTAAGCGCTAGTTCTATGAGAGGAGTCAAATATGGGTTGGCCCAATCACACGACAGCCCCTACCTCAAAAACAGAAAGCATCAGTCCACGTGAACCTACATTTAGTGAACTGGTGTCCATGAATCTGCTTGAGAAGCCCTATGGTCAACCTGCTTACAAGATTATCATGTCCATTTATACAACATAAAACCACAAAAGGGGGGAGCAACTCGTATCAGCCCACGTATTCCTTTATTTATCAACTCCAATCACACACCACCCTAACCAGAAACCACTCCAAGTTAGCCGAAGTGCCCCTATGCCCCGTCCCTAAAATCAGGGGTGTGGAATTTGTAAAATAATCTACTTGGCCAAGGGTCAAAATGCCACTGAGATCTACATGTCCTGTAAAATCCACTTGTCCTACCTACTCCCGTACCTACAACAATTAGAAGGGCTGACAGAGAAATATTTTTGTTTTATTAAAATCAGTAAACAATTAAATGCTTTGTAATAATGCTAAAGAAAAACTTGACAAGGCAGCTATTATCCCTTTTATCCAAACATATAGAAATTGTATAGAAATACAACAATAAATGATCTTGCATGGCAGGATGCTTTAAGAGTCATATTGACAATCCTTGAATAGCTATGATAGATGTGGCCTTTTATGCCCACACACGTGCTTTGTGCCTCCTGTTGTAAGCCAGAGATCAATCGCTCTGCTGGGGTCATAATCCTCAAAGTTGGGTCCTTCTATCTTAAGAAGCATTAGGTCTTGGAGAACATCTTGATTCAACCGTTAAAACATCCAGATCATAGCAGTTCCGACAAAAAGAAAAAAAACAATGCACACCCGACAGAGGACTTCAGGAGCTAGTTAATCACAGATTCAATACACCAACCTTTACCCTCCACTTTGCTAAAAGACTTTTAGAAATGCAGAACCAAACACAAACAAAAGTAAACCCAGAGCAAAGCCAAGCCAAAGTGGAGCATACTGTTAACACTGTTAACATACCCGTTATACTTAATATTTGGACAAATCTAATCCCATGCTTAAATCCTTAAATAATCTATAAAAGGGAAATGCAGTGCATACAGAAATCTTTTCGCATGAAGCTTGTGGGGGTAAATTGTAGTCTGCCAAGCAAGGGATTGATTCGACAAAGGCGAGGGATAGCTGTAAAGGGCATGGCTATAGCTCCTCCCTGGAAAATGCATCTCTCACGGTCTCCTCTTAGTGCACCTGGATATCTTCCAATATGAACCTTTCTCTCAGTCTGTAGATTGAAAGGGATGGGTTGCAGCGTAAGGATACCAAGGCACTAACCTACAGATATTATAGGTTTTGGGCAACCTTCTACTCTCAAGGCTTACAATAAGCACTGGATTAACTTTTTGGTCTTGGTGTTCAGTCAGGTTCCTATCTCCAACAGAAGGGGATGTTGTTTCTATACTATAATTACTTCAGGGTGAACATCAGAAGTATACAATAAAAAGAACACTACCTCTTGAGAGCTCATTCTGCAGGAATTAAGGCGCTTCAAAGCTTTAGGGACAGAATAGATGAGGATCTAGTATGTCGTTAACCGAGCACCTTTTCTGTCTTGACACCAGGGGTCCAACCTATGGTTCCTCCTTGGAATCTCCGGATAGCATTACATTCTTTCCAGGGAGCATCTTTTAAGAATCTTTCCCCTATAGATTTGATATACTTGTTTAGGAACGTGGGATTTCCAGTGACCATTACATCTGCCAGAAAAAATTGGGGTTTTATTATGCAATCTCCAATGTTTAACTATGTTAGATGTTGGTTTTATTTTCAAATCTGACTCTCTTCCAAAGGTGAACTGCAGGGTGCATAGGAAACAACAGATAAGGTTTTCTGCATTTTAACCATCTTCTTCTAGAGATTTTGTTTTATTTTTATTTATTGGATGTGGTACTTGCTGTATTGGTTTATCTGGAACGTTCACAGACTTTCAGGAGGTATTACAATTTGTTTGTTAATTTTGACAGGTCTAATCAGGGACATAAAAGCATCCAACATAACCATAAGGAACTGGATTTTTCCCCATATTATGAATGCTATACTTTAGCAGTAATCCTGATTTCAGAGGCGACAGGGCAGGTCCACTACAAGAGTTGCAGCATCCTGGACAGAAGTTCAGGGTCTTCTATTGACAGAGGTCTATTGAACTGATATTTTAAGTTTTGTTGATATCTTTGTAATGCACTACAGAATTGAGAACTTTAGGGCTGAACATCTTTTAGTTGGTTAGAAGAAAGTGGTGTTTGCAAGTTAAAATTAACAGATCTAAAAACTAATTAAAGGTATTCCCTGTGGATAATATACATGTCTAATGTTTTACTGCATCTATATGGCCAGGTTGGCCTTAGTATGCCTTTTTGTAATGATTAGGATTGCGACATGGGACGTAGGGTTAATGACCAGTTACTTACAGGTAACCTTTATTTCTGACCTAATTCACTCATGCTCCAAATAGCGCCTCTTCGACTACCACTTTGTTTTGAAAATAAGCATCGACTAATTATGCTCTGCTCCAAGTAAACATCAATCTGGCTCCAGTCACAACTTCCTCTTGTCTGTAGCAGTTTCAACACCTGCACTACATTAATCAGAGCAGCTAAACCCCTCTTTTTCCCCCAAACTGTTAACTCTCATCTGGTTGCAATTACAAATCCCTGCAGCCGACAGCCTAGTCCAGCTCCATAATGTTTTAATATTTAGGACATTTTGTGCATCCAAGGACTAGACTGTAGCTATTGCAAAGCATCTAGATAGAGGGATGCACAAGCTGCTCTGAATTCAGTTTTAGCCACCTATGCTCAACTTCCAGCTACATTTCTGCCCTGGCTTACCCTCAAGTGCATTACCCCTTAGGGGTGAAGTGGGGGTGTTTCAGTGCGATTCCACAGAAGTCAAAGGAAATGCACATTTAGAAAGTGTTGATACTATGCAGGGAGGTCAAACTGAACTAAACCTGGTGAATCTGCAAAGAGGGTGACATGGGGTCGTTTGGGGTGTTATGCCGTTGGGATCACTGGAGAATAAGCATTTTTCAGGGAGATGCTCCTGTTTAGGAGTCATTGATTTTTTGAGGTGGGCAACCCAGACCAATCAGTAGGTGACACCCTCCAAATGGGGATGGATTGACTGAGAGATACAACTAAAACCTCGAAAGCAACTCAGTTTCAGGAGAGAAGAGGCTGCGCTCCAGCTTCAACTCGGATTTGACTTCGCGCCGGTTTTAAGCCAGCATCTTTCTGACGGTCCATAAACAACATCTTTACCCCATCCACACGCACCTCTCCTCAGGCACTCTTCCAGGCGACTACGAGGAATCCTCTTAGCCCCGCCCCTTCCGGACTAAACTGCCTCTCTCACTTTCGATGACGGTGCGTTCCAAGCCTCGCTCTGAGGTCTCTTCGTTGCACTAACAGGCCTGGAGCGGGACCGGGCTTGTAAACCGAGAGGTTAGGTCCCCATGTACCAGGTGCTAGACCCCGTAAAATATGGATACCTATGGGAGCTCTCGTTACTGTGACGGCGCCGGTTATTTGGTAAACACAGAAATAGGACTTCTGAACTACTCATCGTAACCGACTCTAGGCGTGGTGGCCATCTTGGATTGGGACACGGTGCTCGAAGACACGAGCGATAGCAACCCACTCGTCTTGTAAAATTTCCAATGTGTATGCTGCATTTGAGTCCATCGCTTCTGTTCGCGAGCGTAATGCCCGAATGTAGTTTGCCATCGATTTCTTAAAACGTGTAACGTCTTACTGTCAACTACCGCTACCTGTTTAAAGATGTCCACCGCTGATTTTTATACGCTTTGGTTTTTACATGTGCACGTGACAAGAGCTGTTGCAACGTCACACCGCAGAGGAGGTGGCACGCGGGGTCAAGGTTTTCTGTCCTGTTTCAGAGGCTGATGGGAGCGCAAGATGGAGGAATATGCCAGAGAGCCCTGGTAACTATCAGTGTTGAAGGCTGGGAGGGAGACAGGGGCTGTAAGTCCACATTTCGAGGGCACATACCTTTCTATGGGAGGAGTGGGGCTTGGATAAGTCCTTTCTCACAGTTGAGGTGAACTATAACTGCTGTCCTTACCCAGAGGATGGTAGAATATACCATTCACCAAGGGGGCAAGTGTGGAATCTACCATTGTGAGAGTGTGGGGGCGGGCTATGTCTCACTCCCAAAACTAATGAAGTCATGTCCTCCGTTCCACAGTAGTGGTTATGACTACAATGAAATATTCTCTTAAAGTACTAGTACTTTTCTTCTAAACTTTCCTACCGAATAATAATTCTTGCTGGTCTACAAGAATGGACCATAAATGTAGTTGGGACACCTGAATATTTCATCACTATGTAAACATTCTGATCTGCTCTCTTCATGGAGTCTTCCCGCAAACCTACATTTATCACTCATAATAGTCTCTGCCTAAGGGTGTAAGCTATTCCATGCTTGACTGGTACTTTTAGGACAAAGCCAGGTGTCAGTATTTTTTCCATGCCAATGGGATGTGGCAATTTCAACCAGACTAGTATCATGTGGTATGGAAGCCGAGCTGTTTTTAGGTCGAAGCACGACCTCTGCTTCAATGCGAAGCATTGATAGCAGAGTCTGCTTCGACATCTATTGTGATCCGTTATTGGGAATGTGGACAGGAAAGGGTGCACGAGCGCAGAGTAGCTCAGTTTTCACTTCGTGAGCGCGCACGGCGCCGTGCCCCTCTCCTGTCCACATTCCCTTGCGCAAACACTCTACACTCACGCATGCGCACATACACAGGCATACACAGGCACACACACTCTGCATACACACACGCAAACACACACGCAAGCCCACGCGCACACACACAGACACACAACAGACACGCACACACACACACACACACACACACACACACACACACTCGAACACACGCGCGACCCCCACGCGACCCCCACCACTTACCGGGCTCTTTCGGCGTGTTCAGTGTGTCATCTACGGCAGCGCTGTTACCAGGGGGCAGGACTTCACTTCCGGGGCTCCCTCCAGCACCTGGGAGCCCCGGGATGCGGAGAGGCCATCAGTCGGCCGGCTCCACTTCTTCCTCGGCGGCTGTGGCGGCGGGCGGGACTTCCTGCCATATTGCAGGCCCCGCCCCCGTCTCAGGCAAAAGTGCCTGACTTCCGTTTCACTTATTAAACATTTTAACACACACGGATTATTGGCAAAAAAGCTGAAAATAGAACAACTCTCTTTAATTTGTACATACCTTACAGTGATTATAATAATAATTTAAGCAATATGACATTCGTATTATGGATGACATCCCAAGAGTGTGACTTTCAGTATCAAATACTGGCAGTTTAAAATGGCCGCCACGTTCTCACCATCTCGCAGGTTAAGGCTTTCGACACATTTCGTTTTTCAGTCTTTCTTTTCTTTCACCTGGAGTTAGGGAATTGGCAGTGCGCGTGCCCAGAGTAAGTTGCACGCACAGAGGCGGAAGTGCGCATGCGTAGTTACCTTTGTGCTGTGTACGCTCAACCCCAGAAGGGGGGGCCGGGTTCCTTCGCACCGTTCACGGCCTCGAGTAGCGTGAGAGGAAGCTGTAGCTATGGTGAAGAAACGGAAAGGCCGAAATGTCATCGACTCGGATACGGAGGACAGCGGCAGCGATGAGAACCTGGACCAGGTGAGGCTTTGGAGCTAAGCTTCTAGGTTTGTTTGGAAAGGGAGCGCGGGCCCTGCCTCGGTTGTGTGTTTTCCTGGGTGCGGGATAATGGGGCTTCTCTGCCGGGAAGTTATTTGCCCTTAGTGTTGACCTCCCGGTTATACTGGACAGACGCGTCGCAAACTCCTGGTATCGGCACTGAGAATTCTTTGAAGCGATGAGGACTTCTCACCATAAGACAGATGTGCATCTTTACTCAACTGGCAGACTGGTGGCGGGAGATTGTCAACAGCATTCTTGGTCTTAGGCTCAGATGTGCAACGTGCACTATCACCTTACCATATGTACCCAACCCCTGCCTTTACAACAGCCCTATGCTTAAATACACTGAGTGTATGGAGTCTTGTTTTTAATTGCTCCCTCCAGCTCTCATCCTCAATCTCAGAATGCACGTGGATATTGATGTACAATGGACATGGAGTTTTGCATGTCTCGCTTCACATAAGCCTAGATATTAAAGACGACGTTTGTCGGCTTCGGATTTTGTTGTTGTCGCGCGTTCTTGTGTTTTTTGTTTAAAAAAACAAACTATTTTTATGCGATTAGTTGCTAATAAACGATTGTCACCCCTTCTCGTTATAATAATGGGTACCATCGCTTCTGTCTGTGTTTCTTGGGACTGGTCTGCAGCTGTTTCTCCTCTGTGTTATGGTGAAGTGATGCTTGTTAATAATTGTGGTCTAATCCTACAATGTATAGCCACATCCAAACAATCTATAGCTAACTGGATAGTTTCTTGTATCACATTATGCTACCAGTTAGCAAACAAACCATTACCTGGCAAACCTAGAACGCACTCTACCAGAAAAAATGCAGGTAGGTTGACTAAAAAATGTATCGATAGCTGACATATGTAGCACAGCTAAGTGAAATTCACTAAAATTCGATTCTGATGCTCAATCCGATGCAAAAATGCGTCAAGAAACCCTAATTAATCTCTTTTAAATAGACTATTCTTTACTCTGTTTTATCGTTTGTTCACCCTCACTTGTTATTTTCAGAAAAAAAACAATTAATATTGCCTGACAGAAGCTTTTCTAAAGACTTGAATAAGCTTGCTATTCTATTCTAGTGTTTATGATTATCAGTGAAGATCCTAAGATGCAGAAGAAAAAGTTAATTACTTGGTCGTCCTGGTTATGCATCATAGGAATTTTAACTGAAGTCATATAAAACCCAACCTAGTCCTCTGCTGGTAAGGTTGGTCATTAGAAAGCAAATTAACTGCATAGATGTTCAATACCTGTGTTACAGTAAAAAAGAACTGACTTCATGGGGCAACTTGCCAGTAAGGTGCACTCTGGGTTGAGGAGCCTTCTGAGTTCTTAAAGGAACAGCTTCCTTTTTCTTATCTCAATGAAATCTTCTTCTCTTCATACATTGTTCTCCTTTCTACACATGACATGCTGCAATGCAGGCTTGAGACATATATTCAGGATCATTGTCTTCTTCCATAAAAAGAAATGTAACTTCGGCTAGTCTATGATAGGGTGTACCTCACCATAAAGACAGAGGCGCATTCACACCCTATTGGAATTTTAAATGGATTATACATACACGAAGAAGTGCTCCGGGGTCAACGCAGGAACGTCAGAATTATTGCTTGTTACTTCGGTGAACATTCCTACGTTGCAGAACCGGGACTACAAGCTAGAACCCTATTAATATTTTGCTGCCGCCCGCCTCCTTATGCTTGAAGTTAAGATCCCTTGTTCCAGAATAACACCTCTGTTGGGGATGTACTTATTTCCTCTGCTCTGCATTTCTTTCAGCTATTTAGATATCATTCCTATTAATATCCATGTCTACAGAAGACATGCTGAAACTTAATAGACCCTTTCACCCCAAACGACCCCTTTGTCCTAATAAATTTAATTATCCTAGATGATCTGTCTGGGATGATATGATCGCCATATTTTGAGAATAAGTGCACGTCTTCTTATGCAGGAAGCTACATTTGGAGGCTGCACGCCCTGTACCAAGCTCTGCATGGAGTATGCACACTTCCTTCAGTAAAATGCCCCATGGTTCCGATGTATTCCGCGTGCACCCCTAAATGAGCCTGCCTGGCGCAGAAGGGGTGAACACGCCATACTCTGTAGAGTACGTGCTGTCCCGAGACTAGTTCAGGCATCTGACTGGGTAAAGTGCAGCACTGAAAGGCGGATCATTAGTTCAAAACCACTTGTCCGTCTTTCAGTACAATCACTAGACCATCTTTCAGTGCAGGGGGGTGAGCAGCACGTGAGGCGATGACAGAGATCACACGATGAGGAGGCTGCCCTCCATCAAGACCCTTTGGGGCAGAGCAGCGGTGCCCTGGCTGTGTGTCCCCTACATACACAGTGCCCATGCCTAGCGCCGGCCCTGGGAACGCACTTAGGATCACAAAAAATGCCCTGCCATGAGCCATATTACAGAAGGGCCCACGGCTACTGGGTGCTCTCTGTAACACCCCCGAACTGATGCTATGTAGCCTTTAGGACACCTCATCTGATGCTATACATGCAGCTTTGCTGCATAATCTCTGTCTATGCATGCGGCCTAGAAATGGAGTAAATTCAAAGTGATGCTCCCTTCATCACGCCTAGACCTTGACACGACTACTATTTAGTGTTAGCTGAAGATACAGAGTGTGGTGCAATGCTTTCTAACTGAACCCCAGTGAAGAAGGATGCATGCTGCCCCACTCTGTATTTAGACATGACTAAACCCCCTTACAGCCACCTAACTTTGGAAAGAAAGAGAGGTGGAGAGTGTATGTGTGCACAGCATGTGTGAGGTGTATGTGAGGTGAGGGTATGGGGTGCCCTAACTGGTCGCACTGCCCTAAAGATAGCCCTGTGTGGCTGTGATGAGCTGTGTTCAATCACATTGCAGTGCTAAGAAATAATGGTAGTGGTGACCCAGAATGTCATTTAAAATCACATATCACAGTGCTGTTGGTGCTTCCGCCTTTCAGTGTGTACATCCAAGCGTGTGCACCATTCGAGGACCTGCCTCCGTGTGTGTGCAGAGATCTCAGGGGCATTATTTCCAGTATCAGTACATAATATTATTATTGGTTTTGAATTTGCCTCCCATTGTTAACACAGGTCCACAAGTACCAGAATGCATGTGTAAAACAACAGTACGAAATGGGCTATTCACGAGTACCATGGAAATAGCAGAAGAATCCTTCCTTTTTGTTCAGAGAAAAGAGAGGGATAAAGTGGTGTCTCTCATTACTCATATTCCTGGAAATCCTTTGCGGTTACAACATTGTGTGCTGCCTTGGATTGTGACTTTGTTTATTTTTGTTTAAACTTCTTTATTCATTTTAAGATAGACATATCACACATAAAAATGGCATACATTCCATAAACCCTACATAGGCTACAAGTTCAGTTTTACACATCTCGCAAATTCATTAAATCCATCTTCCATTTTAAGACAAACAAAGCATTTGCAATGCAATAGGTCTGGCATTACTGAATGTTTGAGTTATTGGTGTTGCATTATTATTAGCAATGCCAATAGCTCAAACTTTTATAATGCGAGACCTATTGCATTGCAAATGCTTGTTTTTACTTTTGTTGTAATACCAGTGGCTTGTAAAAGGAAAGCTCGCTGCTTAAAATGCTGTGTTTCAGTGAGATGGAGCAGTACATGCTCCCTTTCCAATGGTCATCGTGCCAGAATTTCTACTACCACAACATAAATGATCAGACATTCCTTTAACTAGTTCACCGTGACCAAGTAAATGTCATAGATCCGGTAATCTTATTGTCGCATTGCACTCAGTAGGATGACCCTCTGTCCGCACTTCTTTGCCACAGCAAGTATTACAACGGCACTGCGGTTTGCAATACTCAAAGGATTCATGGCTCCTAAGCATTCTCTTTCTTTTCTATACCTGCTCTTGAATCCTTTGCTTTCTCTTCGCACCCAATCTGTTTCATCTTTCTCAATGCCCACTCATTTCTCTCTGGTGTACTTCATCTGCTTTCCATATCCTTTAGGTACTCTGGCCTCCAGATACACTACAGCATGGGTACTTGCAAACATTTTCCCAAGGGTCGCAAAGTTTGGTCTGTGATGTGACTGAGGGCTGTGTCGATGCCAGCAGGTTGGCGATCCGGGGGCGGGCATGCTGTAAGGTGGGTATAGGGGAAGCGAAGCATGTACATCTAGTGGCCGAATTGCACAATATGAAACAAGAACACCTGGGATTAATCCCGGCTTCCCCACTTTACCAAACTGTGTGATCCTAGGCAATTGTTTCTTTTCACTTTCCTTGCATTTTCATTTATCACATATTATAGGACCTTGAAATATGATTTCAGGATGCACGCTTACAAAACCTCCTGTGTTTAATTTAATAAGCTATAATGTTCATGTAGCAACCCTGGCCACCAAAGGGTGCACATAACTGACTTGTCTCTTAGTTCACTATTGGCATAGTTGTCAGTGTGTGTTTGGGGGGTACATATTCCTAAATTCATATTTGAAAACTATCACTTAAAATACTTCTCAATGCACTGATATAGTCTGATATACTAATGTGAAATGGTTCTGCATGTTAAAGAAATATAATTTCTTAATTTTGAAGAGATCTTAACGTGTTTTTACACTTTTGCTGCAAGATGCCTTTGAAAAGAGTTGTGGTGGAGGACAACCTAGTTATTTTCTTTCACTTCAGTTAGCCTTTAAATACAGGCATGTCTGTATAATTTCTTTTTAACCCCTTAGCCGCGATTTCGTGGCGGTTCCGCGAAATGGGTGGGGCTGCGTCGGCCGTTGGGCGTTCACAGCACCAGCGAGGTAGTGCGCGCGACGGCCGACGGCAGCAGGGAAGGGGTTAATATTGGTGCTGAATCGAGTTAACAGCAGCCCAGTGCTCCTGTTAATCAGGGGGCTGCATGTAAAGGTCGCGAAAGCCACATGCATCCCCCCCACCCCGCCCCGGTCTGTATTTTGAGTATCACTACACTACAGGAAGGCATAGTCTTCCCCTTTGTCATTCAGTACTCTCTACTGTATACGCAGGACACCGGGTAAAGTTGCATGACCAGGAAATTAAATAGGTTAGACTTTCAGCTTCATGTTGAAGGCCATCATAATTTGCCTCTCATATGAAGGACACGGTTCAGCAACTTTGAGCACTGCTAATTTTAAAAGCGATAAGATAGTGTATGACTAAGTTAAGATAGACTATAAACTATATTGACCACTTTGGACCCATGAAACTGGAGATCTAATCCCAGTCTGCCAGTTTGACACATTATATAAATGCAATTACAATACAATTACAATACAATATGATCTGAGCTAATTGCATAAGCTTACTATTTGATTTGATGTGGAACTAACATGGTAATGTGCATGCTACTGGCTGCTGCAGGCAATGTTACTTCTTGCCAAAGACTGTTGGACATATTTTGTTTTATTGCCATGCTTTTAACTTGGACCATGTGCATTTTATCTTGTAGCTTTTACGAAATATTTGATGTGCACGAAAAGTGAATTTAAAAGTTTTATTCACAAGTAATTAAAGAGGTCCCATCTGTTTTATTGATGTGCTTCTATAAATCATTCTATCTATAATGATGCAACTTGATAAAAAAAACTATTTCTTCTGCATTTTACATTTAATGTTTGAATGTGCAACAATTGGGAGTGCTTACAGAAAAGTGAGGTGTGTGCAGTAAATACTATAGCTATAACTAAACGAAACAGAATGTGAAAATTGTGCACTTTTTTGCGATTTGAACTGCCATTTTCCCCTACTGCCTAAACGTTGGGGTTTTGTCTTAATTCTTAGAATTACTGTGCCCTAGTTACCCCGGGCACTACTGTTCGGGACAGAGTTCACCGGTCCAGCTTGAGCTTATAACCGGGAGTGCTAGGGCTCGTCTTTCAGAAACCTGTATCCCTGTGTCCATATCCTCTGCCAGGCCCACACTCTATAGGGCCCTGGATCTCCAAGCTTTTGTGTAGTTAGAGCCCACACTCTACAGGGCAGGGGTCTCCAACCTTTTGTGTAATAAGAGCTACTTACGTTCAATGGGAATCATTGTGAGCTACTAATATTATTAGTGTTGTCATAGTGACCACACTAGACAAGATGACAGTGGAGGCCATATACAAGATTACCGACAGTAATCACCTCAATGCATCGGCATGGTTGCCAGCTGTAATGTGAAAAAGGCTTTGTCAAATTGTAATGCTTTTACATGGGTAATACATAACAGCCATAGCTGCAATGCTCCTAGCATGAAAGTAATAAGTCTTGTTACATGATTTATCTCTCAAAATCAGCTTTCAGTATATTTTGGAAATTCAGCCATTTTCTCCAAACATCACCTTATAAGTTCTGAAATATGCACATTTTTGTCATGACTATACAATTTTGGCATACATACATTCAACCAAGCAAAAGGTTCTAATTTAGTAGGATGGTATGCACATAGGAGAGCTACTTATAGGTAGATTGCGTGCTACTAGTAGCTCATGAGCTACTTGTTGGAGAAGCCTACGATGGGGAAATGAGCAACTGCACTCCAGTAGCTGTTCCTCATATCAACTCTCTGGAGCTTTGCGTTCTACAGTTAAATGTATCCATAAGTGAAAGGGGGACAGGTAGCCTTTCTTTAGCTGCAAGTGAATTTATTTACAACTGAACTGAAAGTTCAGGGCCCGTCTGTTCATAAGAACCCCCTGGGCAGAGGTGGGAGAATGAACCTGGACACGAAATAAGCTATTAATCATACAGAGACTGGGGCAAGGAGCCCCAATTTCCCTTACTGCGGACACTAGTCATTCATTACTGAGCCTCTCACATGGTCTAGAAAGCATAGCTATCTCCCATCTGTCGTAGCAGAACTACCCCTCAATTGCTATCATCGGCACAGCTATTATTCACCTTTGCAAAACAATTCCTTGCTGAGCTGACTGTCCCCTTCCTCTGTATAGACAGAACTCTCATTCACTGTTTTGCAAACGGCAGAACTACCACTCATCTGTCAGACAGCTTATCTGCCTCACGTTGGTTACAGACAATTAGAGCTATGATTTGCTCCACTGATTTGTCCATGAACAGAATGTTCTTCTCTATATGATCTACCTGTGTGTTCTCTCCATATGCATCGATCACACCACGCTCATTGGTGAGCCCCAACAGGATAGGAAGCCCACACGCTCTTGTGTCTGTAGTGTAGCTCCTATTTTCCCAATAGGCTCTGCGCATTGGAATAGTACCTACAGTAGTAAAGGCCTAGGCCAGACGTTAACTAGGTCTACTACTGTCGAAACTAGACTTAATTTTTGGGTTTGCCAGCTAAGCTCAGAGTTCGCTAGAAACTTTCTCGAATGTTCAAGGAAGGATGAACTCCCCTGATTAGACAAGAAGGGATTTAGTTTCTGACAACCATAGAACATGACAACTTTGCTCTCCCCTAATCAAGAGTCAATCTCAAGAGTCGTGTGAGCACAAGGCAATTATTTTACTCAGTCAGTACGTGCATTCTTAGTCTCATCAGAATGTAGAGAAAAGGAAGAGACGGGCGTGTTCAATAAAAGATGTTATTTATTGATCAGTCTCTTTTCTCGTACAAGAGAAATGGATCGATATTATTGCAATACTTATAGTTAAGTAAAGTGCATACATTAGAAGCAATAGTATAAAATAATACTGTAAAAACATTGATATGGTTTCTGAGCCATATGATGTTTAAAATGATTAAAATATATTTACATACACATATACATTTGACTAAACGTACTCAACTGGTGTTTCTAAATACGCCTACCCCGTGTACCTGACCTAAGTCTAATGCGTGGGCGGGAATAGAAAGTTACAGTTTAAGTTAAGTTTGTTTTTGCCAAGTGAATAACTAAAGAATTCTCTAGGAGGGGTTATTCAGTTCTGTACCTGGAATTTAGGATGAATGAGGAATGGTATCTCTTTCTCTGCTCTCGATATTCCAGGCTGCCTGCGAGGGCTGCCCAGAAGCGCCGGTGCTGGGTCTCTCGGCTTGAGATAGCAGCGCGTCTCTCAGCGCGTCAGGAAGGCGGGGCTGCTGCCTGCGGGGTCTGCTTCTGCTCTCGGCTTCGGCAAGTATGGCTGCTCCGTCTTGTCACCACGCGTGTGTTTGCATAGGGCAAGGTCGGCAATATTTATACCTTAAAGGTGCCGGGATTGACGTAAGGATGGACATAGGTACGTCAATAAAGATGTCATACGACTTGCTCGTTAGCACATTCTTTACTAAAGTTCTCTGTGAAATCAAAACAATGGCCGCACGGATTATCCAGGTTGTCATAGGTTTGATTTGTTATGAGAACGTCGTATGCCTTATCAGGGGCTGGAGGAATGTCGCTTGTCTAATTAGATCTCAAGCGTTATGACCTAATCAGATAACACGTTCCTGTGCCGTAGTGTGACTGCGTCAGATAACGGTATCTGCATCATGGGGGTTTTCTTGCCTCATGGGCTGACTGTTAGTTAACTAGCTAGTAAGTTTAACCAGAATAGGGTCAGGAATAGGGGGATCGAATCAGAACCTATAGAAATACACGACACCCACTCCACGCTAACTATGGTCATATCTACTAATCTATGCATAGTATAACATAGTACAACATACTATAGAGTATAGTGTATACCTTACCACCCCAAAATACATAAATGCATTTCGAAATTTTCAAATATACTGAAAAAATTGCAGTCATATATATTGTATGCACTTAAGCTATGAATTAAATGCAAAAGTAAACACGCATTGTTATGCATTATTGCTTGTTGGTATATGAGAAATACACATGAAATGGCTCTTAATATGGCTATACAGAAAAAAGGTCGAAACCATTTCATCACATAAAATCTATTGCGAACATACCAGCGGGCAGCTAAAGTCTATAAAGTCTATAAAGTATCTAAAATAGAAATCTTAGTTCTCTAGGAATAGTCTCTTACTTTAAGCAGAAAATCAGTGTCCCGGGAAAAAATATATAGAAAAATATTTTAGGGGCTTGCTGAAAAAAGTTGCTGTCCGTGAACTGGATTGTAATTGTTCATGTGACTTTATTTTTAAAGTTGAAGGCCGAATTCAGGGAACGCCGTGTGCGAGTTTACTCAAAAGTCTCTATTTCTGTTCCGGAGAGAACATCATATCATTCAGGCTTTCGAAAAAACTGTCAACAGCTTCATGGGAAAGTTCCTCTAAGTCGGAAATAGGGGTAACCATGCATTCATGCGCATGATTGTCTCCATTGACATTCTGATTTGCATTGCTGACAGAAGGTCGTACCTGTTCGATGCTGCTTTCATCTTGAACTTCACTACTCTTCAATCGCAGTGGTGAAGATTCCAGGAATGCCGTCATCAGAATTGGCAGCCTTTGAGGGCAGCACAGTGCGTGAACCTTGGTAGGAACCAACAGTGTATCTGCATCCACCGGCGCATCCGATTGTAGCGTCAGACAGGTGTCTAACACGCATTCTTCTCCGCATAGCAGACACCTTAGTACAGGTAAAACACACCTTTGCCACATTGGTCGAAATGATAGAAACCAAGTCATGTTTAGGTCTCTAAGCCGGGATAGTCCCAGGATTTTTGATATCCGGTCCCGGTATCCAATGGCTAGGATCGTATCTTCCATTGTCGCGAGAGTTTGATCTGTGACATGGGTTGCCATAACGAAAAATAAGGACTAGGAATAGGATTCCTGCAATTAGTCCTAGGATCAGGGGAAGTCCGCCAAAAATCGAATGGACGAAGTCTGGAAAAATACCCAGTATGGCTTTGAATGGTGTTAATGCCATCGAAAATACTGTCTTAAATACCTTTGAGACCCCAGTGGTATCAGAAATATTTAAGATTTCGCTCAGGATTTCCGCGAAATGTACGGGGGAATTAGTTGATAATAATGTATGTATCTCTGCAGTCGTCCTTGCGACTTGTAGATCATACGTTTCTTTAGATGACGTGAGCCTTGTAGGCGTCTGAAGAAGCACTGTTTTCATTCTGCTTAAAGTGTCTATTCGAATAGAAGTAATTTTCAAACCGGGCCATGCCCTTGCCTCCCTGTCTGGAAAGGAGCTGGGAAACAAAGAACGTCCACAGCACTTGACCTTCGCCGTCGTAGTGACGAGATAAGGAGTCCCGGGCATAAGACTACAGCATCTGCGGTCTACAATAAGAATGTAACTCCCATTATAGAGTCTTTGAAAGAATGGTTCTATTTCAGTTGCAGGTGCGCCTTGCTGGTGACATGAAAGGTTGTATGAATTCCCTTCACAGGCTCCGTGCAAACTAATACCGTTACACAGAAGCGTGCCGCTTAGTGACATAGCACAATTGTTGCCACTAAGAAACACTTTCTGTCCTTTGTTACTGACACATGCATGTGAATAGGGCAGGTTCCAAGTTGTTTTAAGGTACCCCTTTCCCAATTTCTCGTACATGCCAGCCTGTATATATTTTTGGCAGTATTGAAACCTGAAGGTTGAGATTGGAATATTTATGATTCCGTGGATTATCCATTCACTGACAGGTCGTTCTGACATTGTCAACGGTAATCTTTCTAGTTTTTCAATGCTCAAGATTGTATAATCAGCACCCTTCTGAGCCATACCGATTTGTCTATCAGTAAGGTTAAAGATTTGAAATAGTGACGTTGTGTTGATTAAACGCCAAGGCACATAGCCTGAACGCAGATTTTGTAACGTCCAGCCAAGCTGTACAATAGAACGCAATTGTGACTGACCATGTTGTAATAACAGTAAGTCTTGCGATAATATATCGATTGCTGAAGACACAATGCTGTCCAATGAAAAAATTCTGGAGGACAGAGTCATTAACCCATTGTCCACTACAGAAAGTGATTTTTCCAAATTAATACGGTCAATTTCCCGTATTCTTTCTGCTGTTTCAATTTGAGTAACCTTCCAGGCCTCATTGTATGCTGCATATACAGAGGCTGCTATGAAACGCTTTTGACGCTGTTTGCGTGGTCCCATTATGAAATCACGCAAGTCAGCACCATCAGTAAGTAAAGTTAGGTGTTGCTTAATTTCAGGCAGTGTGGAAGTTTGTAGCCATTGAAGGCATAATTTGCCCACACTGTAGGTTGTTATTATCCCTGGGTGATGTCTTTGGGGATATCTAGGGTCTGGCCTGTTCATTTTGAAACCCTGTGTTTTATTCAGGAATCTATCTTGACAGTTATTTGTATCTGTGGGCCAGATCAACCATTGTTTCCAATCAGGATGTGTTCTGTTTTGGTTAAGTATATGGTTTATGTCTATTTCTTCATCTGTTTCAGAGTTATTGCTAAACATTGTTGGCTTTGGAATAGACAGGGTATTTAAATCTTTGATTTTGGCTAAGCCAAGACAGGTGGTTTGTTGAACGGTGTCATTTAAAAATATCATTTGTTCTGGGATCATGCAGGCTCTAAACAAAGCTTCTATACCCTGTACTTGCCATTCTTTTGTACCCCAAACACTTTTCAAATCAACATGTTTGTCCCAATAATCAAATCCAAAAGTATTCATTTTTTCAAAGAAAGAATCTGAATATATCAATTTTGTGTTGGTTATCATGGTTTTCATCCCTGTCTTGTTTGACAATTTGTAATAAAATGTTTCAGCATTAGTTATGTTAAAACCTGAAAAATATGAATATTTGCCATACACGGTTCTAGAGCTCCCTTTTGGAGGTGTAGCACAATGTTCCCATTGATTAAAATTTAAAACATTTCTAGGTTGTGCAGATTTATGCAAGAAATGGTTACCATAATGGTTATAGCAGTACATGCTGTCATAATTTGTAGAACCCTGCAAATAATCATGTTTTGTAAATTTAGCAGACATTACTAAGTCAGACATCATATTGTTTATACTTTCAAAGTCCCAATCATCAGCAAATGAGTTTGGTTTTGCAAAGTCACTCAAGGAGATCTTGATTTGGTGTGGATATTTCAGGATCTCGACCGGACCATAAATTTCATAGTCAGTGTTGTCCCAGGCTACCCCACCAGGTATTGGAATTGCTGTGAAGTTGGCTGAAGAAAGTTCTGAAGAAAGTTCTCTTTTCTCGACGTGTGAAGATGTGTGTGGTTTGAGGACCAAGTTGATGTTCTGACTTGCTGTGTCCATTTTAGCATATTTTCCCTCAATGAAGCGTCCCAAGGTAAATACCATGATGAGCCAAAGTATGAGGATAAATGCACCAAAACCCACCCAAAATTCAATCCATGGAGAAACTAGATATGTTTCTTTCAGTTGTTTCAAAAGTTCCTTAGCTTTGTCTTTAAAGGATTTTGATGATGGCTGTGTCTTTTGTTCGCTGAAGCCGTCAGAGGAATCATCGAAGTTGATGAAGTAACCGGATGCAGTTCTGTCAATTGTTCCAATTGGTTCAGGATTTTTGTTTCTCGCATTTTCACTTGGTACTTCTGTATAGATTGGTGTGTCTCTGCTAAATGTCTTTATTTGGGTTTTCAGAGGTCTAAGTTCTATTGCATTGTTGCATAGTCCTTGTTGTTCTTCCGTAGGCGTTTCGAATGTGATGAGCCTCTTTGATAGGACCTCTGTACTGGTAGCAAACCTTGGTGTTCTGCTACTTATTGGGAGTCCACTTGGCCTACTGTTGGTTATCGGCCACATGTTGTGGTTTTACCAGGTCGATGGATACAACTCGGTTCTCCTTTTTTCCAGCAAGTGGCGGTAGTACAACTGATCTTGTCCCGTTGACAGACAATACAGGAACTGCTTTTCTGTAAGAAGGCCCAAATTCCTTCTTTACCGCGATCTTCTCCCTGACTAGATCCCCGACTTTTGGAATCCAGACAGGTCTTGCTGGGACAGGTGGTGATTCTTCAGTGGTCGTTGGCTGTTCTTTCAACTGTATGTTGCTCAGGTCTTTTCTTGTTTTGTTTAAGTCCTGCAAAATAGCCAAACGGTCTTTGACATCAAAGCCTTTTTCTGTTACCACTGAAGTCTGACTATCAAGGTCAGAGATCAACATCCTAGTTCCGAATAATAATTCGTACGGACTGAATCCCTTCAGAGAATTTCTTGGCAAGTTATTAAGACTACGTTGGACACTTATTAGATGTTTGACCCACCCAGCTCCCGAACCTAATATCCTTTCTATTATAGATTGCTTTCTGTCTTGGTTTTTTCTTTACACCATCCCATACCCTCAGGAAGGAAGTGAGAAGATTCCCGCTGGGCTGTGCTCATTTGGCCATTCTTTCCCCCCCCAGGCTGGATTGCCTGAGAAAAGGAAAAAAAAAAATGGTCGAACGTAGCATGCTCTTAGCGTATATGCCATTTAGACTCGCAAATCTTGTATAACAGTCCGGACGTCAGCCGAGTGTTGTGGATCTACATTATAAGTGGGAACTAGCCTGTATATGTTAATCGCAAGCCATTCTTTTTAGTGGTGATGTTATCTGCCTTGATACGACGAGGTATTAAACTGCTTCTCTCCCCACTGCGATCTCTGTTGCAGTTTGGGCAGTTTTTTACAAACATGGTGTAGTGCAGGCTCATGCCTGGCCACCAGTACCGTGATTGTAATTCTTCCAGAGAATCCTTTAATTTAAGGTGTCTGAGACCCTCGCCCATGTGTGCGTCTGCGATTAACAAGTTTCTCCTGTCCATGTTTGGAATCACTCTATCCCCCACTCCAGGGATTCGAGCAAAAGGAATGGAGTTTGCATCTATGATGTATGTGTAATTGAGTGGATAGTTGATCGGTAACGCCGAGCAGTCGCCTTTTGATGACGTTTTTACTGCCAGCAATGTTTCGCCGTCAATGTATTTTAATGTACGCTTTTTTCGATCTACGGGAGCCGGTTTACTGGCTGCCGCTGCGGCTGTTTCAGCCAATGAATTCCCTACAACGTGAACGCCATCACGCTGGTGACTCAGTGAGTGTGTCACGTGAGTCTTTGGTAGTTCTTTTTTCAAAAGAGCTACCTGTTCCCAGAGCAGTCTCTGCTTTATTGGTGCATCCGTGTCATCTTTGTAATCGTTCTGAATCCAGGTCTGCAAATCCTTGTTATATGCTTTGACGCAGAAATATGAATCTGACACTATAAGTGTCGGGAATTCGCGATCCGCATTATCTAGCGCCATTTTCAAAGCTAATATTTCAGTTTGTAGTTCTGAATTAGTTTCTACTGAGTGTGATTTTGTTAATAGAGGTCTTAGTTTACCTCCGTGCCACACTTCTTTTGTAATCTCACATGTGGGATTGTATGCATGTTCTCCCCAAACGGAGGGTTGAGCATGTCCGTCTGTATAGATTACACAGGCGTAATGTCGTAGAGGCAGAATGTCGATTGGCAGAGGATACGTTTTTTCATATTTTAGATTTTTTAATTCTTCTAGTTCTGGATCAAAGAAGTAATATACTTTGTCCGTTGTGATTGAATTTACCCATTGTAACCATTCTGGATCCAATGTTGTTGTTGGTAAATTACACGGTGTTGTTAATGCCTCAAAAGCTGATTCTGCTGTTCTGACTGTGATATGTCTACCGTCAGCTATGTCTTTTTCTCTAGCTATTGCGGTTTGAACTGCTTGAACAATTTTTCCTTTGTTGTTGAATCTCTGTTCAGCTTTTGTGTACAAATGTGATTTGAATGCAATTGGTACCTTATCTCCCTCATTAGAGGTTAGGTATGTGAATCCGTATCTCCCTGGGATGACTCGGATCACAAGGTTGCGTGTATTATCACGGGTTTCTAATTTTGTTTTAATTAGCATGTCTGTTTGTAAGGATCTCAAAATTTCTGTGTGTGCTTGAGTCCAACTGGATCTTTTAAAGTCTGGTTTAATTAGATCGTAAAGGGGTTTGACCCTTTCTGCGTAATTTGCAATGTAAGTTCTTCCGAAATTTAGGAAGCCTAGAATTGACTGTAGGTTTTTTAGTGTTTTAGGAGCTTGGATTACGGCACATTTCTCTAGGAAATTGTCTGCCAGGCTTTTGCCTTCACTTGATAACTCATATCCTAAGAATAGGACCGTCAGATGGGCAATTCTAGACTTTTTGAAGTTGAATTTGTAACCCTCTGCAGCGAAACCAAGTATTATGGTGTTCACTCTTTTCAAGTGAGTCTCCAAGTCATCATCTGTTAAGTAAATGTCATCGACATAAGATAATGCTTCATCATCATATAGTTGTAGTAATTCTGTTACTCTTGCTGAGAATACCCCCGGGCTGTTCTTGTATCCCTGGGCTAACCGACAGAATTGTTTTTGAGTGCCATTTACTGAAAATGCAGTTAAATATCTGCTCTCTGGTGCTATGTTTTGACAAAAGAATCCGTTGGAGATGTCCAAGGTTGTTTTGTATTTTTTGCGCACTATGTTATTCATTAGTGCAGCACTGTGTGAGTTTTGCACTGCAAAAGTTTTGCAACATGTGTTAAGGTGTCGGTAATCCAAAACTAGACGGTACGAATTGTCTGGTTTGGAGACCGGAAACAAAGGATTGTTCATTTGTGAGGTGCAAGTTTCAATCACCCCTTGGTATTCTAGCTGATCTAGTATTTCATTTACTTGTTTTTTAGCTTCTTGCTTAATTGGGTACTGCCTTTGTGCAGTAGGTTGTGATTTTAACTGGACTTTGTGAGGAGGAGAATCCTCATCCCATCCTACATGATTTTTATATAAAGCAGGTGCTAAGGCCACTGCCCACTTTCTAGCAAGTGTATATTTTTTATGAATCGGTATTTGATTCGAGAAGGCAGGCATAATTACTTCTTCGCCATGAGGGCACTCCCTGACAAACTCTGGTGGCCAGTCTTTTTCAGCTAGAAGGATGTCATAGCCCTTGGATAGGTTATCCCAAAATAGTCCCCTTATTTTCCTAGTCTTATCTCCCTCTATACGTAATGTTATCTCGTATATTTTGTGGGGCTTGCTAACTCTGGTATCTGCAGTTTCCACTTGAAGGTATTCATTCGTGTCCACTGTCTCCAGATGATTCATAAGGACTTTGCGAGCTATGCTCACCTCTGCTGCGCTGTCTAGCATTGTCTGAGCCCATTCTCCGTTTTTCAGTTGTGTCCTCAGTATTCTCGGCATTGTTAACTACCTTGATACTGGCTACCTTCTTTTTTGGAAATTGTGATTTCTTTTTCAGTTGAGCAGGTTCCTTGTCTTTGGACTTGGCGTGCTCTTCTGATCGTCCTCTTCTTTCCGATTTCTGCGAGGAATTCTGAAAAGATTGAGACGGACGTGTATCAATGTCTTGATATCTATCAGGTTTTTTAATATTATCCCTATTTCTAAGGTTATATCTATTCCCAGAGGGTTCACTCTGAGGTGACCTTTGTCTCGGGTTCGGAGATTTCTCTCTTCGCCTAGGAGACCTTCCTCTGGACTGGAATTTCTTTTCTTTACGATTGGATTGTTTATTTCCATCCCAGTTCTTTTTTGGTGAATTATTATTAAAAAATATTTTTTCTGGACTTGTAGTCAGTTGCGGTTTTACTGGTATTCCACCTAGACTATCTCTGCCTAGTTCTTCATAGGATTTTTCTATGATTCTGGCAATTTCAGCTGGTTGGTCTGCTATATCTGTCTCTTTTAACCTCTGGCGGATCGCCACGTTTGCTGCTTCACCCTTTATGTTGGCTAGTAATATAGCCGAGACCTGCTTGAAGTCTTTCAGTAATTTCATACCAAGAGTTAAAGCAGGTTCTGGACCGTATTCATCTTGAATTTGTTTTAGCACATCTGGTATCACCGAAATGGATGGAACACCGTGCGTTTTTGTATAGATGGAAGCAAAGACTGTACCCCAAGTGTCACAGTCCTCAATGTGTGGTGCGATTCCCATTGGGAGACATATAGTCAGAATCCTGTGTTTTTCTAATGGGGTGGTGTCAGGAAACACCGCCTCTATTTGGGTAATTTTCTGTGCCAACCAGAATGGTATTTGTTCCCGTTTAGCTGGAACTTTACCTAGGCAGGATTGGATGTTCTGTGGTGTGATTTTATTTGTGTTCCCCTGGTGAGGGGTCAGCTGTGGAATTTTAATCGCTGGCTGAATTGTTGAAGTCCGCATTACATACTGAACTAATTGTCTATGAATTTTTAGTAGTTGTTTTAGCTGTATTAATAGCTCTGCTGCAGGCATTCTTTCGATGTCTGGATGTGGTGTGTATCCGGCTAGGACTGGCCACGTTGCTCCTGGTCTTCCTAAAGGACCGAGCCTTGTAATGTGATTGTTATGTATTAGGGCGCCATCAAATAAGAGCAAATGCTCTTGGAATTTGAGTGGTACTTCCACCTCCTCGAAAGGAGTGTACGTTTCAGGAGGTTCCTCTACTTTGTAATAGTGGAAGTACTTTGTTACAGCATTTGCTGCTGGAAAATATATCCATGTATAGTATACCTCTGTCTGCCGATATTCGTGTGCCTCAATTACGAATATGACTGTGCCACCTCTAGGTGTCAGTCCATTTTCTATAAGTTTTAAGGTTATAGATCTCCTTTTAATGACCGGAATAAGTATTATATCCGCGTCTGCTGCTTGCATGGTAGCATCAGCATCTGCTATTTCAGTAGCTAATCTAATTGCCTCTCTTTCTCCATCGCTGTCTCCCATTTTACTGACAGGATGGTATTATTTTTGTTTGCAGATCAGGTTTCTTTATGGAAACAGAGATTAGGTGCACAATATTTTGGAACTGTTTTATCCTTCAACGTTGACTAGACCAAGAACCATACATAGGAGTTCCCTCCTGCGAGGTTTTGGAGGATATTATAACCTTTCACCCACTCCAGACGTCTTTGGAGTATTTGGGAAAAGGGGTCTGAGTGAGAAAGCACGACTGAGTTACTCTAAATGTCTTACGTTAGTTTTATCGCCCTTTCCAAACGCGTTGGGCGCCATGTAGTGTAGCTCCTATTTTCCCAATAGGCTCTGCGCATTGGAATAGTACCTACAGTAGTAAAGGCCTAGGCCAGACGTTAACTAGGTCTACTACTGTCGAAACTAGACTTAATTTTTGGGTTTGCCAGCTAAGCTCAGAGTTCGCTAGAAACTTTCTCGAATGTTCAAGGAAGGATGAACTCCCCTGATTAGACAAGAAGGGATTTAGTTTCTGACAACCATAGAACATGACAACTTTGCTCTCCCCTAATCAAGAGTCAATCTCAAGAGTCGTGTGAGCACAAGGCAATTATTTTACTCAGTCAGTACGTGCATTCTTAGTCTCATCAGAATGTAGAGAAAAGGAAGAGACGGGCGTGTTCAATAAAAGATGTTATTTATTGATCAGTCTCTTTTCTCGTACAAGAGAAATGGATCGATATTATTGCAATACTTATAGTTAAGTAAAGTGCATACATTAGAAGCAATAGTATAAAATAATACTGTAAAAACATTGATATGGTTTCTGAGCCATATGATGTTTAAAATGATTAAAATATATTTACATACACATATACATTTGACTAAACGTACTCAACTGGTGTTTCTAAATACGCCTACCCCGTGTACCTGACCTAAGTCTAATGCGTGGGCGGGAATAGAAAGTTACAGTTTAAGTTAAGTTTGTTTTTGCCAAGTGAATAACTAAAGAATTCTCTAGGAGGGGTTATTCAGTTCTGTACCTGGAATTTAGGATGAATGAGGAATGGTATCTCTTTCTCTGCTCTCGATATTCCAGGCTGCCTGCGAGGGCTGCCCAGAAGCGCCGGTGCTGGGTCTCTCGGCTTGAGATAGCAGCGCGTCTCTCAGCGCGTCAGGAAGGCGGGGCTGCTGCCTGCGGGGTCTGCTTCTGCTCTCGGCTTCGGCAAGTATGGCTGCTCCGTCTTGTCACCACGCGTGTGTTTGCATAGGGCAAGGTCGGCAATATTTATACCTTAAAGGTGCCGGGATTGACGTAAGGATGGACATAGGTACGTCAATAAAGATGTCATACGACTTGCTCGTTAGCACATTCTTTACTAAAGTTCTCTGTGAAATCAAAACAATGGCCGCACGGATTATCCAGGTTGTCATAGGTTTGATTTGTTATGAGAACGTCGTATGCCTTATCAGGGGCTGGAGGAATGTCGCTTGTCTAATTAGATCTCAAGCGTTATGACCTAATCAGATAACACGTTCCTGTGCCGTAGTGTGACTGCGTCAGATAACGGTATCTGCATCATGGGGGTTTTCTTGCCTCATGGGCTGACTGTTAGTTAACTAGCTAGTAAGTTTAACCAGAATAGGGTCAGGAATAGGGGGATCGAATCAGAACCTATAGAAATACACGACATGTCAAGATAATAAATGGGTACATAAAGACAAGGGAGACCATGCCACAAGGAGGTGGAATACCTGGATACCACTTCCCTCTGCAGATAATAACCACTGATAAAATGGCCTACCTCGGCTGACCCAAACAACAAATTACTCTGCTACACCTGTTTCCAGCCGAACAGACTGATGATAGACTCAACATAAATATGCTCCGCAATGCACGCATCCCAATATGCCCCTGAACACTTCACTAACCACTCAAAGTGCAGTTGTACTTCATATAGCATAAGGTCTACAAAGACCCTGCACAGACAGAATTACACTGGTTAAACAGATGGTCAAATGACCTGCACCTTTACTGGGATACAGCACACACAGACCATCCTAAAAACACCTCACTGAAACACAGAATTGGTCAACAGGTCTCACTTACAACCTCTTGGCTTTGGAATGCAACTACAGGGAGAACCCAGCTTCAAACACATCATCTCTCTATTTTGGCATGGTCTGTCCACAGACTGCTGCACAGATGACCATTATTGGGCAAATCCCCATCTATAGGATAGGGTTGGAGTTTTGGTCAGCTACTAGGGTCTGCTATCTGCTACATGAAATAGACGAGAAATATGCCACCAGCCGCAATGTAATGAAACAAAAAAGGTTACAGGGTGGATCCAATTGTATCAGTGCACTCGATGCAATCAACATAGCTTGGAAGTACAATATAGCATTAAAAAAAGTTTATTATTCCATGAATCATCTTTTCATTAAGTTCATTTAGAAAAATAGAAGTATGACATCAAAAAGAAATAATAGCATCTATATCTAAAATCATATGACATAGCGCTTAGATTTCCTAATGTAGAACAAGCGAGTTCGATATTGGCATCCAATGCTGAAATTTGCAGGCCTATTCACAGTCTATGTCAAGGTAAGCAGCCAACACGTATTTCGGGGGAAACCCCACTTCAGGGCGATTAACAACAAGACGTTGCTCCTCTCTTTAATTTGTTCTGGAAAGGCATAGCAAGAGTTATGCTTCTACATCAATAGAGCGTCCTGTTTCATGTTATAGATAGCTAAATCGCTGAGCTCTACCATCCAAGATTGAAACTCTGAGATCAAGGGGGCCATCCAGCTGGTAAATGAAAGTTTGACAGACCCTGAGCTTGGTTGGAAGCATTATTTGTTGCGCTCATTAGTCCTTTTGATGGAGCTCCTGGTCGGGGACGTGATCTACAGTTTTTACTGGTGAGTCCGTTAGTCATGGCTGTGTCCCACCAGTACTTGCTGTGGTGTTCAAATAGTGAGCACCATTTGTGGCCCTGGAGGGCCCAAGTCCTACTCTTCACATCCAGGATAGGTGCATGGGGCACTGCACAGTCTATCATTGGTCAAGTGTAGCAGGAAATGGCCAGAGCTCAGTCACCTGCACTGTGGCGATGGGCTCTGTCAATAAGAATCTTAAAGAGAGCATGGTGCTGACTCAGCTCAATTGATCTGCATGGCAAAGCTCAAGCTCTTCAGTGATTTTTAGGTTTTGCTGGCAATGCGTACGAAGTACGCATGCGCTAGCAAAATCCTTATGTTTCTCTGTTGGGTCGGGTATCCGCCCCCTCCTCGCCCCCTCCTCCCATTGGCTAGCTCCATAAATGGAGGCTAGCCATTGGGAGCCGGATCTGTCCGTCAAAGGCCGGACCAGATTCGGGGGCGTTCCCGAGAATTTTTCCCTTTTGGCCACGTCATGCAGCAGTGGGCGGGGCTTTTTTTCGGGCTCGTCGAGGTTTGTTTAGGCCATTTTGCGGCCGACCGCCGGCCGAGGAAGTCCAGGTGAGTCTTCCCTTTCCTGTCCCCCCTCCCGCTGTTGGTTCGTTTCCCGCCCCCCCCAGTCAGTGTGTGGCCGTTCCCGCCCCCCTCCCGCTCTCCCGCTCTCCGTGCCTTTCCGCCCCCCCTCCGTTGCATTGTAAATGCTTATTATATTATTTTTTTTGCGAAGCGGCAACGAGAAAAAAGGAGGAGAAAAAAGGAGAAAACATTCGCGGACGCAATCAAAGTGTGGGCGTTCTTGCTTCTCTGAGACTGTTTTTAAAACTTTTTTTCTGTCTTGGGACCGAGAGAGGGTGAGAAAGATGTCCGATCCGGCCGTCAACGCGCACTTGGAGGGCCTCATCTCCGACTTTGACGGTTTGTGAGCATTTCCTTTATCGATCCGCGATCACCACTTTGGGAAGGGGGGGGGGTTGTGAGTGGGAGAGACTTGGGGCGGCTCTCCGCGCTGCTGCCCTGTGGAGGAGAGTTCAACATCTGGCGCTGCCATGTGCTTTATCCAGGAGACAGGGCAGGGCGACGAAGGGGCACACCAGGAGCGCTTACTGGGGAGACGGGCACGTGAGGGCGAGGTGTGGGGACAGGGGACGTGGTATGGGGCAGAGAGATGGGGGCAGTGCATTCGGGAGAGGACATTGGAAAGAAAATGGCAGAGTACAGGGAAAATGTGAGGGGGAACCGTAAAGAGATGCCAGGGATAATGTGGGATATTCGTGAAGGGGAGAAGGGGCAAGGAAGGCATGGGGGAGAACACGAAAGAGAAGGGGTGGCAGAAGCGCGAGACAGGAGAAGATGGGGTGTCGTGACGTAGTCTCACCGGTCGCCAGTCACAGGTCGCCTCTCCTGTAACGCTGTTAAAGTGCTGGGCAGGAGAGAGAGAGCAAGAGAGAGAGAGACCCCGAGAGGAGGGAGGCGAGAGAAAGAAAGCCAGCGTGCGGCACAGGCGTGGAGAGTGGCATAAAGGCCCCAGTCACGCCTGGTCTACCCCTCCTGGCTGCGGTAACTCCAGAGACCCTGCCTGGTCTCCAGCTCGTTGTTTTCTCTGACACGGATCTCACTTCGCCGTTTGAGCGTCACCCAAGACCTGCCCTGGAGAAGGGGCAAGGACGGAGCAGTATACACATAGCTGCAGGCTGTCTTAGAAACATGGTTTCATGTCTTCCTCTTCATTTAGGAGGGGGGGGGGAGTGCCTCTTCCCATTCGCCACCTTGTACCCGCTGGCCCAGCCGGTTCCTCTTTTGCCAGCCTCGTCTTTCTGCCCCTCGCCGTCCTGTAAGAAGTTGGTGTTAACTTTAGAAGTGAGAGAGCAGAGTGAAAGGCAACAGGGGCCAGGCGTGTGTGTTGTGCATGAGTTTCTGTGTAAGGCAGTGTCTCTGACCTTGCGTTTAAGGTTACCAGACCATGGCTATAAGCGGACTAGACCCGGTGCATAGAGCTACCATGCCGGCATATATGCTATGGCGACCAGGCCCTTCTTATAATGAGACCAGGCCATGTAATGTAGAGAAACCATTTCTTTCACTTAGGAGGTCTGGCCTCTGAATGCGTAGCTCTCACATCCCCTGTCACGAGGGCGATTTTCAGAGAGCGCAGACTTTTTACTAACACCACTGAGCATGCTGGTACTTTAAATCTTACCGTTGTAAGTATGAGCCTGCAAGCCCTGGCATGCTTAGTTTTGTTGTTTGGAATAGGACTTGCTCAGTGTCACTCACGACATAGGGTCAGTTGACAGCTGTGTGGATGGTGAGAAGTAAATAGTGTCCGACGGCGGATGAGGCGCTGATGTTAAAAGGCAAGACACTGGACGTCTGGTATTATAAATTCAAGGCAGGGAGGTGCACATTCCTACGTGTGGGACACATGAGGTGCCCGATGTAGATGAGGGGGTGAGGTATCTGAACCGTTGCCCAAGATGACAGATTATGAGCATGTAATGGGGAAGCACTATTGTGTCTGACAGAACAGGGAGTCCCGCACTGCAGGGAAATTCCTGCCACCACAGAGAGACATATGGCACCTGTCCAGACAGGAAAGGGTTGTGGATGGTTGCAAACGGCGCGGTGGAGAAGGAAACATTTTCCTGGTGGAAATTGTACTGTAACGCAATTGGTCTACCACACGTTTCTAGCCACAGACTTCATGTGATTGGTGTAAGTAATTCAATTATTATTTGCTATGGGTGAAATAATCAAAGCCCTTGGCACAGTGAACCTGCAGATCAGAAAATGATCTGAGAATATTCTCCCCTCACACAGCACATGACTAAAAAAGAAATGATTATGCTTACTGTCAGAGCCATGGGGAGGGGTAGGGGGTAGGTGGAGAGGGTAAAGGAATAAGCCCTTTCAGTGCAATGCAGTTCTCTCCAGTCATCCATCATATCTACGCTATCCATCAAGTCAGCCAACTACATTCGAAAATATGTGCTCTGTCCCTGTTCATTGAGGATATCCATTTTACCCGTCATTACACAGTTACCATTGCTTGTCCGTTTCATAGGGCTCTTGCTTATGAAACATCTATCAGAAGTAATCTTCCTGGTCCATGTTTATCACTTCTAGAACAAATAGACAGCCACCCCTCTGTTGACGGTAGAAGACACAGAATAATATCACTGTCCACCCCATTTCTCTGCTAGCTTGGAATACTCCATGTGCATTTTAATGTGTTTCCTGCAGGAACTCGATTCCTACCCTGTTCTGTTTAAGGAAAGCAAAACAAGTGATGGGTCGACTTCATGAAATAATGTCAGCCACCAGTAATCGTGTGCCCCTGTTGCCTGCGTGTGCCTCCGTGTGCCCCTGTTGCCTGCGTGTGCCTCCGTGTGCCCCTGTTGCCTGCTTGTGCCTCTGTGTGCCCCTGTTGCCTGCTTGTGCCTCTGTGTGCCCCTGTTGCCTGCTTGTGCCTCTGTGTGCCCCTGTTGCCTGCTTGTGCCTCCGTGTGCCCCTGTTGCCTGCTTGTGCCTCCGTTTTCGTGCCCCTGTTGCCTGCTTGTGCCTCCGTTTTCGTGCCCCTGTTGCCTGCTTGTGCCTCCGTGTGCCCCTGTTGCCTGCTTGTGCCTCCGTGTGCCCCCGTTGCCTGCTTGTGCCTCCGTGTGCCCCTGTTGCCTGCTTGTGCCTCCGTGTGCCCCTGTTGCCTGCTTGTGCCTCCGTGTGCCCCTGTTGCCTGCTTGTGCCTCCGTGTGCCCCTGTTGCCTGCTTGTGCCTCCGTGTGCCCCTGTTGCCTGCTTGTGCCTCCGTGTGCCCCTGTTGCCTGCTTGTGCCTCCGTGTGCCCCTGTTGCCTGCTTGTGCCTCCGTGTGCCCCTGTTGCCTGCTTGTGCCTCCGTGTGCCCCTGTTGCCTGCTTGTGCTGTGTGGGTGTGTGTGGAGGGCTCTGTGTGGCTGTGTGTGTGGGAAGCTTTGTGTGGCTGTGTGTGTAGGAAGCTTTGTGTGGCTGTGTGTGTGGGGGGCTCTGTGTGGCTGTGTGTGTGGGGGGCTCTGTGTGGCTGTGTGTGTGGGGGGCTCTGTGTGGGTGTGTGTGTGGGGGGGCTCTGTGTGTGTTTGTGTGTGTCATTTGCGAGAGATAAAGCTAGTGGCATTGTAAATGACAATGCCATTTATTTATGTTAAAAAAAACATAAATAAAAAAAATGTCAAGAGCAATGCCAATAGCTCTAACTTTAACAAAGGCAAAACCATTGCATTGTAAATGCTTGTTCTTTTTTCCAAAATGGGTTGGTCTAATAAAAGATAAGATGCGTGACGTTTAACAGGACGGCCTCACCCATTCGATGCTACATGAGTGTGCCGCAATTGGAAATTACATTTTCAGATCCCAGAATACAAGAATCCCCTTCAACCTCTTGAAATAGCATCTAATATCTATCACTATTTATGTTTAAAACGTATTGAATGCACATGAAAACAGTGTGGTTTAATGACGTTTTCTCCAAGAAATGTAGACGGAAAAATATAATCAGTAGCGTTGTTTAATTTCTTACAATGCATAAATGCATGCATTGGGAAACGTTGTCTAGCCATATTTTTCCCCGAGGCTGGGCGTCATAAGGAAAGCCTCAAGATTATGGTCTGTGACTTTTCCCTAACAATATATCTAATGTGTCAAATTGAAAACATTGTGAGAATCCCAATGTGGTTCTGGGCTTTATTTGAGCTGGCGAGAAGGAAGTGAGGCAATACTCCCCAAAAATCTTTTTTAAATTGTGTTCATTGTTACCTTTTAGTTTTCACACAATACTATATTTAATATTTTAAAAATGTCACTGAAGCGGTCAGTGATGCTTGTTGAATGTCTGAGGTAGCCTCATTTGTTTCCTTCCTTGAGTTTTGTAGTCCTCGGCATCCCTTCACACTGCTCAACTGTTTCCCTAACAAATTAAAGACCTCTGTCCTAAAGTGAGGATCTTCTTGTGACCTCTAACCCATCCTGTACCTCATGTTCAATCAAATCGGTCAGCCTACTTGGACCTTTTCGTTTGAAGTGTCTTCCCACTGCTCTAATGGTATTTTTCCTCCCCAGAATTAAATACAACACTGAAATCAGATTGCAATAAAGTTGTTTAAAAAAATGTATAATGCCGGAACGTCGAGGCCAAAAATGTTGAGGGGAAAGTAGTCTTGGAATGGATTTGTTTAAATGAGATTAACATGAATGTTGCTTTAAAAATGTTGAGTTTTTGTTGTTGTTGTAAAGTGCCAATCTCTATAGATTTTTCTTTGTCATATAATGCTATTTTGGTATTAGCGTTCGTAGGAGACACTCCCACATCTCCTGGCTCTGCCTTTCTTTGGCTCACAAATCTCATTGATGCTGTTAAAATGCTCTCTTGACAGACATTCCCTTTCCCCGACACATAATCATAATATATACAGTCTGTAAAGATGCATATTTGTACCGTCTCTTGTTTATGTCCTTGTTGGTATGTACCGCTTTGTACCATGCAAATAAAAGGATGTAACCTTCCTCCCATAAAAAGAAATGCAGCAAGTTAATTAATGCCCACTTTCCAAAGTGAGGGAGAAGCGCGAGTAAATATTCAACGCAGTTAGTTAAACATTTTCAGCTTTGTTTAAATAAGATCTTCTGTCCAACATTCTGTTGACTGCTGTTCCACTAAATGGAGGTCTGTCAGTTCCCTCATATGAAAGGAAGGAGAGCAGTATGCTACCAGTGTCTAGTGGAGGAGATGTGGTTATTCTGTATTTTGTGTCAAAGCTTGGTTCGATTTTGTAGGATTGGAGCTAAATTCACAGTCCAGTGTGTCCTTGTGCCTAGTCTGATTGGCGCTGCTATCAATCACTGCTTGCATTTTATTTTGCATTCCGTTACACAATGTAGGGGATTTGAGTACCCCCTCCCAGTTATGCTTCTCCATTGTTAATCTCTTTCTCCCTTAGCTGTCGCTCATTTTCATATTGTGTTCCCAGATTTGTGTACAGTTTCTTAAAGAGGCTTATATGGAAACTTGGAGGCACTATTGAATTCTATGAAATGGTTACTACTTGGAGCTTTGCTCATAATCCTGATCTGGGGTACAACGTTGAAACCCACTCCGGGTATTTGGGCGTTAGATAAATCTAGTCAATAATAATGTTTTGGTGTTCATGTTCCACCCACTGGGAGTGTTTGGGGAGTGGGTGCAGTGCCTCATTTTATGCTTGTTTCTGTCAGAATATTTCAGAATATGTGAGCATGACCACTGTTTACGTCTTTTGTAAGGTCCTTAAGGTGCCCAGCTGACAAGTCTTGCTTTGTGTTTTTAAAACCCACTATTGCAAACAAAAAGGGCATTTTCTATACAACCATGAAAACAATAACTATCTTTTTCGGCCAGTCAATTTTATGTAATACTTTGGTTTGGATACAGACAGTGAACATATATATTAGTTCAACATTCATCATTTCAACTGCACCGCATGAGTATACCATTTTTAGGTCTCGGCTAGAAGTGCGCGAAGCGCGTTCATGCCAGAGAACTATAGTCGTCGTTGTCTCGGCCGACAAAGAGCGAAAGTGGAGACAAGAGATGGGCACGCGCAGCAGGATTTGGTCGCGCACTTGAACACGCGCTTGCTGTGCCCATCTCCCGTCTTCACTTTAGCTCATTGAAGCCTCCAGTTGCTCGCGCCACTAAGACCGCCTCCCCAGCCTCCCCCTGCTTTCTCACATGCACGCGCACACAGACACACACAGCGAGACGCATACACACGAGCGCACCTACACGCACGCACACACACGAGCGCACACATACAGACACACACCACACCTCCCCTCTCCCCCCACCCCCCGCCGCCCCCGTCGCTCGTTTTATTACAGCTAGTGCTGGACGCCCTGACGCTGGGAAGGCAGCTGCCGCCTTTCAATGGGAGAAGAGGTATTTTCTTTTTCATTTACAGCGACATTCTTGCGTGCTGACTGAGGTCTAATCCGCACCTATGCACCCCTGTCCCTCTCGTTATGCAAGTAGGCGACTAAGTTTCATGAAGTACAGGAGGCCTTGTGACCGCCAGGTGGGATAATGTTCTGAATCCTGCAGCCGCTCAAATTACCTGAGGTGGAGCACCGTCAGACACTGATGCTGTGTAACTATGGCACTTCAGACCCCCGTTCCTCAAAAAAATATTTAAAAAAAATAGGACCCCTAACATGCCAAAGTCACCTTTCACTTGTAGGTTAATTCTCATGCGACGAATTCCATCCACTTAACAGGCAGTCAATTCAGCAAATACTGACGCGCGAATACAAACAATTGAGAATATCAAAGAACATGTTCCCGCAGGCTGCACAACATTTAGAAATTGCAAGCCACAGAGGAGATAACGCCGATGTGCTAACAAGTGGTTGCCAAATTAACCCTAAACGCAAATTGCACACCGACTGGTTTCAGAAGGCTATTGGTGACGCATTACAATTGCAAAGATGATGGTCTCCATGGGAAATCGACCGCCAAACGGCCAGGAGGAGGAAAGGTGGTACAGTAACACACTGCTAGGGTTGAATGATCTCTGGATAGCTTCAGGCTGGCGGGCTGCCCCGACCACCCCCCCTGCAGGTATGGCCAGGGGAAGCAGCGTCGGCCGGGGCTGGGGGCTTCTGTGACTGACGGGAGAAAAGGAGCTGGGGTTAAGGGCAGGAGAAGGCAGAGGTCTTGAGTGAGAAGTATGAAGATATGGATGGGATGGGACAGGTAAGAGAAGGGGCAGAGGGAACGAATCAGATACGAGAGAGTGTCAGTCTGTAATGCAACAGGTTCTCATGTAAAGTGCTCTGATACCTTTGGGTCGGGTTCGCGCTACATAAACTGCAAACAAACACACAAAAACAAGAAATGAAAGTGCAAGGACAAATAAATAGGGGCAACAGACTTTGCATGGATTCATGTTCAATAGATGAATGCCTCTCATTAGTGCAGCAGGTTCTGTGGCACCAGGGCCCACTGCACCCCATTTACGGATGTCTTTTATTATCCAATCAAGAGGTAGTGGGCGCCGATGTTTTGTTTACATTAGATCACTCTGTCAGCACAGGGTATTACTGCACCACTGGTGTTTTGAAGAGCAGACCGTCACCGAGGCACTGTCCCAGTGTTTAAACGAAAATAAGGGCCATTGCTGACGAGCCTCATCTAGGCCGCCCCGCTATAAATTAATTATTTTCACCGAACTGGCTTGCTACAACCTGTATTGAGCCAGGAAGACAAAGTGCAGGCGTGGCATGATTTCCTGATTGTTGAGGTAATCTAGGCAGTGCAGTATATAAACAATGTACTGTGCTGTGCAGGTGGTAGCCACAAAAATACAGTGCAGTTTTATCGTACGAGCGAGTAGATCTACCAATCAATACAGTGCTATGAGACCCTGTTTAGACTGAAGTAATTGCTTTTTATCCTCATTAGTTGTTGCCGGCACCAATGAATTAGAAGCAAAACCATTTTATATAAACAGCAATTTTGCTAAAAATTATTTTTCAAGCTGGTTATATGCATCCCTGTGGTTCCCTTTCAGCGGAATTGTAATTTTGAATGAGGTGGCGGCTGAAGTTCTTCTAGGGGAAGTGAAAATGCAGCATTTGCCTTCATTCCCATGTCTTAACTGAGGGTAGGAAGCAATGGAGACAGGGCTCTCCCCTGAAATTCAACGAGGGCCTAGTTGGGGAGGGGCTGCTGATTACTTGTTCTTCATGAGCACTGCAGGTTTGGGAGATAGGAAGTGTGAAGGGCAGGGTTGCAGTTTCTACTGCTCAGCTGTCAACGTTTCTAGGTAGGGTTTTTTAGGTCTCGTCTGCGAAAAGCGCACTCTCGCCGGGAGACTAGCTGTCGGCTCAGCCGGCAACGAGTGGAGACAAGAGATGGCCACGCGCAGATTGAGAAGCATTGCAGAGTCGGATTCCGACGCGCGCCTTGGGATTGGGTCGCGCGCGTCGACACGCGCCTTGGGATTTGGTCGCATGCGTGAGCTTCTACCGTAGACAGCTCACATCGCGCGGCTTGTTTTTTGTATGTAATTATGCTCTTCCGAGCCACATGACCCGCTCATGTGACTTACAGCAGCTGTTGCTGGTAACTTGAGCCGCGCATCAGGTCATCCTGGTGTGCGCAAGTAACACTGCGGCAGTAGCGGCAGCCAAGGGCTCTGTGGGCGACTGTCAAGAGAGCCATGGAGCCTATCCCGGCCAGTAGCCGAGGGCTCTGTGGGCGACTGTCAAGAGAGCCATGGAGCCTATCCCGGCCAGCTTCCTCCTGCAGCCGCCTGCCTTCCATCCGGTAGGGTTCGCGAGCTCTTGGGCACAGACAAGGATAATCGCTGTCCGTGCGGCGTGGCATATTTCAGCACCTTTCAGAATGTTGCGACGTCCTGGCAAATCCAGTGTTTTTCGAAATTAATTGAACAATAGGGTTTAAGAGGACTTTGCAATGAAGATCCATACATATTCAGTAATTGCGTACTACAGAAATTGAGTGCCAGGCGGGCTCTTTTGCTGTTGATATTAATTACGTCGTTGCCCGCCCCATAACCTGCTCCACCCCCAAGAAACTGGTTTGGGAAGTCTCGCCTGTTACACACAGCGCTGGATTCGCCCCCTTACGTTTGTAAAAGTTTGAATGTCCCCAAATTCTCTTCTTACTGTAACTTTTCCTACTGGCCATACAGTGTCGAGATAAGGACAAACTTTCGCCCCCCACATGCCAAAAGACCCGATTTTACGAGCCAAATCGCCACCTCCCAACATATCACTTTCTTCGTTTAATCTCTACTCGCGAACGGCCGCATAGCTGGCAAGTTTATTTATTTATAATCACCACATGTCTAAGTTCGTTCTTAATTTTGAATGTTAACAGTAGTCACTTCAGTTTTCTATTCCGTATTTGTCTTTTATTTAGTTAGCAAGTTGTTGTTTCCTGGGGCGTGAGGATGGGAGAGGGCTGATGGGAGGACGATGATTTAACACTAAGTGGGGGCATACCACGGGGGGGACAAATTAGCATAGGCTTTGTGCTATGTCATTGCAGAAAGCTGTCTCGCAGGAAGTGATCACATGAAGCCCTTGACTTTAATGGAATGGGTGTTCCCTGATTGTTTAGTATTCGGTTTCCTCATTCAGGAATCCTATCCCTAGTTATCTAAATAAGGACTAAAGTTTGCTTGTCTTCATTTATTTGTCCTTGTAAAACGCTTGATTATAGAAAGAGCTGTATATAGATACCTGAATCAGTTTACTGGGTGAAAAAAATAACAGATTCCATGGGCCTTACGTAATTTGACCAGATTGTATTTCTTCGTGGTAACTGCAAGGAGTTCAGCAAGTTCAACAAGCAGGGATCTTAAGCATAAAAGCCCTTACTGCTCCAGTACATTGAATCTAGGGAGTGTGAGTTGGCAGACCTTAGTTCTCGGACTGGCTGGTGGTCCTTCGAATTTTTTTTTTTAATCAGATAGGTGGGCTTTGAGCTCTAGTAGGCCTTTTGCATTACCAAACTCCTTTGTCATAAGAACGGACGTGGTACAGGTAGACTGTGTTTTATTTATTTATTAGTTTTCACTTCTATATAGCGCAAACTTTACCTGCAGGTATCAGAGCTCTTTAAATCCGCATGCTTATAACAAGCAAGACTAGCACTCTATATTACTGCCAACTTAGCTTAGCATAAGCAACAGCTAACCATTCACAAACAATGTTTATATACCAATTGCAAATTTTAAAAAAATGTATGCAAAGCATTGTCATTTACAATGCCAGTAACTCGAACGTTATTGCTGCGAGACCTATTGCATTGCAAATGCTTGTTGTTCATGTCAATACACTTGCAACAATTTTATGAAGTTTGACTATCTCCAACAATAGTGAGACTATACACAGCAACCAGCTGTAAGATTCAGTTCCATTCATCAGTTCACCGTGCTCAATATATAATGTTATACACGTCGGCTTCCGGCTGCTAGATCGTAAATTTCCCCACTTTAGACCTCCCCATTTTCCACTTTTTTTGTGGTTCTCTGTTTACTGTGTTTTTTAATGATTTGAATAATTTAAAATACAGTTCTGAAACCACCCATTTGATGACAACCACTCTCTAAGTGAGCATAGATGGTGCACATGCTGTGTTTCAACTCGGCGCAATTCTGCACTTGACTAGTAACAGATGTACATTGCGGTTTCCTTCACACCAACTGGTCCAATTAACCTATTAACTGTGCGTCTGGGGCAACCTCAAGGAGCACACAGTTGCCCCTTTGGTCGTTCTAACCACACCCTTTATGTAAAGTGTTAATACAAGAGTTTTCATACCATGAGTAACAAGCATTGGAAATGCAATAGGTCTCGCATTAGGAAAGTTTGAGCGATTGGTATTGTAAATGACACTTTTTTTATTTATGTGTTGGTTTTGAAAATAGCAAAATTAATAGCTTTGTCAGTTACAATGTCAATAGTTTTAACTTTCGCAAATGTGACACCTATAGCATTTGTAATGTAATGTGTGTTGTATTTACGTGACTTACATGTATTGATATTACAAATAACAATGGCTTTTAATTTTGTAAATAATTAATACTTAAATAAAATTTATTGTAATTTATAATGGCAATAGCTTAAACGTTTGTAAATAAATTTTGTGAAGATTATGTTCAGTGTGTTTTATTGTGACGAAAATCCAGGAACATTGCATTTGCACCTACACACACACACACACACACATATATAGATGTGGTGGTGGATCTGGGGGATATGGTGGTGGTGGATGTGGTGGTGGATGTGGTGGATGTGGTGGTGGATGTGGTGGTGGATGTGGTGGAGGTGGTGGTGGATGTGGTGGATGTGGTGGATGTGGTGGATGTGGTGGTGGAGGTGGTGGTGGAGGTGGTGGTGGAGGTGGTGGTGGATGTGATGGTGGTGGATGTGGTGGTGGTGGATGTGGTGGTGGATGCAGTGGTGGATGAGGTGGTGGATGTGGTGGTGGGGGTGGTGGTGGATGTGGTGGTGGTGGATGTGGTGGTGGTGGATGTGGTGGTGGTGGATGTGGTGGTGGGGGTGGTGGTGGATGTGGATGTGGTGGTGGTGGATGTGGTGGTGGTGGATGTGGTGGTGGTGGATGTGGTGGTGGTGGATGTGGTGGTGGTGGATGTGGTGGTGGTGGATGTGGTGGTGGATGTGGTGGTGGATGCGGTGGTGGTGGATGCGGTGGTGGTGGATGCGGTGGTGGTGGATGCGGTGGTGGATGTGGTGGATGTGGTGGTGGTGATAGATGCGGTGGTGGTGATGGATGCGGTGGCAGTGCCAGTGACGGGGGGATGGAGGGAGTGGGGTTGACTAAGTTGCTTAGGAAGCCTTTTTTTCCCAAAGTGTTTTAATGGAACTGTGCCCTTTTCAATAATGAAGTTTTTGTACCCCCCAGCACACATCCTTTTTCAGAAAATGTATGTCGTTGGAAAATCATGTCAACTTAATTTTGGGATTCCCTGCCTCAATATAATTGTGTAATATCATAGTTTTTAACTTTTGTTTCAACGGCTCATTTTTTTAATGTTATTCACCACAAAGTGTTTCTTAACTGTAATGATTTTAAATAATTAAAGTTTTGCCACAGAGTTGGCCGTTATACACAGCTGGGTATTCTACATGAAACAATATCATGTGTGAATACTACTCAGATATTCAAAATATTTTTCGCAGAGTAATGGCAGGACTTCTATATCAAATGAAGATAAGAAATGAGAGAAAAGTTCCAGCAAACTATGCATTAAATTCAGATTTTAGTTGAGGAGTGCTTTCAAACTGTATTAGGTGCAGTGATACCCAAGGATCAAGGACACACTAGGCTAAAAGTGATGCAGTGCAACTCAAAAAGGTGAAACTATTAAAATGGATCAATTTATGACAAACATACATCACTGTATGTTTAGATAAGCTTGGTTATAAAAATAATGTTCTCATTAAACTAATCAATGATAAGATTAGGCAAAAGGAGCATGGATATGATAGAAAAGACTTTTCAGTCCTGAACTTCAATTCAGTGGAGTCTTCTTCAGTTCAGAATACATTTTAGGAGGAACAGTAATTGTTACAACCCTGTTGTGTACAGGGAATGGGTAGGGAAGTGGAAGGCATTCTCGGTCAAAGCTGAAGAATAAATGAATAAGCCACCGATTGCAGTGCTCTCCACTTATCTGTCGGCCGAGGTACAAGAAACATGCATGCCTGTTTGTGCTCCAAACCAATGCTACTCTAACAGCAAGGCCCCAAGTAAGTAGATCAAAAGAGTTAAAAATGTGGGTCGATGAAGCACTGACTAACCAAATTACTTTCCTTGGATTTCTGAACAGCAAGAGTACTGAGGAAGTTCGGCGGATATAGTCCGTTATAAACCAGCAGCGTTGTCAACAAGGTAGCCAAAAGAAAAATGTTAAAACGTATGGTAAAGTTTAAAAAATAAACAATAACCAGAGTCTCAGAGAAAGCACACACTTTTTATAAGTGACAAGGTAAGTTTAATCCTCTGAAACCAAAATTATAGGGCATAATTTGAAAGTTAAAGCGCTAAACAAAATAATTATCTTACACGGCCGTGAAAGCCTTTGATGCCGCAGGGGGTGGAGCGGCACCAAGCTGGGCAACAGATGGCTGACGATTTGATGCTGTGCACGCGCATTTTAGGTCAATGCGCTTGCCCGTTGACCTAAAAGCGCACGGGCACAGCACCAAATCGCCAGCTAGTTTAAACCTCTGTTTAAGCCCCTTTATATCTCGCTCCCGCTCAATGCGCATGCGCATTGAGATAGGTCGCTCGACCTAAAAATTGAGTATCTGCAGTAAAACATCTAGGTTATGGCCCTCAACTTGAGCCAAATATCCTACACTCTCAGAACTCTCTGCAGAGTCTCGATGTGTTGTAACTTTTTTAGGTCTCACTTGATCTGCCGCTTGAAAGACATTTTGTTCACTAAAAGTGGCTTGGAGCCCGCCCTTTCTTTACCATTGGTTGCCTTCATTGTCACGCGCATTGGCTGCCTCCTAACTGATCAGCGCATGCCATGTTCACATCCTCTTCTTTCGTTTCTCCCTTCCGTGAAGCATGGGCCAAATACTGATTTGTTCTTTCTGATTAGTGTTCTTCGACAGCTCGTGCTGTGATTGAGGTAGTATCTTCTTCCCCTGTTGTGCTGTCCTCCCCCCCTCCAGTTATCTGTGTTGCTTCTTCTCTCCCGTTGTCAGTGTTGCTTCTTCCCTCCCACCCTCCCGTTGTCAGTGTTGCTTCTTCCCTCCCACCCTCCCGTTGTCAGTGTTGCTTCTTCCCTCCCGTTGTCAGTGTTGCTTCTTCCCTCCCACCCTCCCGTTGTCAGTGTTGCTTCTTCCCTCCCGTTGTCCCTGTTGCTTCTTCTTTCCCACCCTCCTGTTGCCTGTGTTGCTTCTTCCCTCCCACCCTCCTATTGCCTGTGTTGCTTCTTCCCTCCCACCCTCCCGTTGTCCGTGTTGCTTCTTCCTCCCACCCTCCCGTTGTCCGTGTTGCTTCTTCCCTCCCACCCTCCCGTTGTCCGTGTTGCTTCTTCCCTCCCACCCTCCCGTTGTCCGTGTTGCTTCTTCCCTCCCACCCTCCCGTTGTCCGTTGCTTCTTCCCTCCCGTTGTCCCTGTTGCTTCGTCCCTCCCACCCTCCTGTTGCCTGTGTTGTTTCGTCCCTCCCACCCTCCTGTTGCCTGTGTTGCTTCGTCCCTCCCACCCTCCTGTTGCCTGTGTTGCTTCGTCCCTCCCACCCTCCTGTTGCCTGTGTTGCTTCGTCCCTCCCACCCTCCTGTTGCCTGTGTTGCTTCGTCCCTCCCACCCTCCTGTTGCCTGTGATGCTTCGTCCCTCCCACCCTCCTGTTGCCTGTGTTGCTTCGTCCCTCCCACTCTCCTGTTGCCTGTGTTGCTTCGTCCCTCCCACCCTCTTGTTGCCTGTGTTGCTTCGTCCCTCCCACCCTCCTGTTGCCTGTGTTGCTTCGTCCCTCCCACCCTCCTGTTGCCTGTGATGCTTCGTCCCTCCCACCCTCCTGTTGCCTGTGTTGCTTCGTCCCTCCCACCCTCCTGTTGCCTGTGTTGCTTCGTCCCTCCCACCCTCCTGTTGCCTGTGTTGCTTCGTCCCTCCCACCCTCCTCTTGCCTGTGTTGCTTCGTCCCTCCCACCCTCCTGTTGCCTGTGTTGCCCATGTTGTTTCTTCCCTCCTGTTGCCCGTGTTGCTTCTTCCCTCCTGTTGCCCGTGTTGCTTCTTCCCTCCTGTTGCCCGTGTTGCTTCTTCCCTCCTGTTGCCCGTGTTGCTTCTTCCCTCCTGTTGCCCGTGTTGCTTCTTCTCTCCCGTTGCCCGTGTTAATTCTTCCCTCCCGTTGCCTGTGTTGCTTCCCCCCCCCACACCCTCCCGTTGCCCGTGCTGCTTTTTGCCCTCCCAACCTTTTGTTGTTCTTGTTGATTTTGCCCTCCTGTTGTCCCTGTTGCATCTTCCCTCCCACCCTCCTGTTGTCCGTGTTGCTTCTTGTCTCCCACCCCCTGCCGTTGTCTTGAGTTGCTTTTCCCACCTGCCATCCTGAGAATCTATTCTGATTCCTGATTTTATTTACTATGAAAAAACATTTTCCACAGCCATGAATGAGGAGTGAAGCAACATTAGGGTTGTGCAACACCAGGCTAGTGCTGGGGTTACCTAGAGATCTGGAAAACCACAACCCACCTCCCCCACTCCAGTAAAAAATATACAAAGCAGCACATGATTCATGAACCAAAAAGCGATAGCGATCCCACAAATGAACATTTTAGCTGCCGGTTTTGACCACTGTTATGTAACTTCCGCTCTTTGGGAATAAATATACAGATGAGCGGACATACTCTGGCTGTCTGGCCCCAGGAAACAGGTGTGGGATGGAGTCTTGCTCCTTTGTTTGCTCACAAAACATATCGCCACTCCGTTTCACAGACTAATGCTTGTTGAGAGCACTGGAAAAAAGACTACACCATCCAGGCTGTACTCATGAGTTACACTGTTATTCTGTTAACCACTAGTATGCTGACAACGTAATGGGAGAGGTTGAAAAAATGAAGCTCAGAAGTTTAATTCCATGGTTCTCTGACCCTGAAGAGTCTGTTTCTTTGGTAGTTCACATATTTATTCTGTATGCTATGCATTGTCTTTTTGTGATTTTTATGGTCGAATAAATAAAGCTGATAAAGAAGAAAAAATAATCTATGAGCCTTTTCAAACTGAAAAATGTTGGCCTTCCAGAATACACAGGTGTAAACATGCCTGAAGTATTTTAAATCGTTCTCTGGGTTGCATATGATTGAAATATTATTGTCAATCACAAGGGACACAACTTTGAGTTTACTGTGATGGTTCCAACATTCCTTAATACCTAGAGGATTGAGATACCTGCAGGGGAAGGAGACGCACGACACACTTAGGATAAGATTGGAGTGCAAATGAGTATGAGGAAGCAGGGCTGTAAACTCCAGACTTGACTGCTAGTGAGGAGCTGACCAGTCACAATACATTACCTGAATATACAAATTGTTGACATAGTCCAAACTTCCTTCCAGGAGCGCACCAATGATGAGGATCGTTGGCCTCTGAACATCATTGTTTCCTTTAGTAGCTCCCGTTGGGTGTCTCCTAATTGTTTTTTTGAGTACCAATTTGGTACCTTGCATTATAGCTCAGCATCAGAAATCATTCACACAGAGAGTTTGCCTTGGGTTGTAGGCCATGTAGCTGCCAGGGTTCCTCCAACACATGCAATAAATGTCAGGATTAACTGACCATAGCCAGGCATAAGTTAATGTATGCCTAAATTGGGGCCATGTATACATTACAGTCGGTAGGACCTAGATACGTGGATAATACAAGTAGCGGATTGGGTGCAAGGCCTGGCTACAGCCTGTAATATATGCTCAACTTCTGCTGCCCATGGCCAAAGGCTGTGCGCAGCGGGAGTTGGCTGCCCATGTTTAGTTACGTTCAGGGTCTGGGTGCCACACATCTTTAAAACCCAATGAAATTTACTGGAAAAAAACACAGTTAAAAATTGCAATAGTTCTAGCTCAGATGCAAAAACAGCACTGGAATTCGCCTGTTAGGGTTACATACGCCTACAATAATCATGCCATTCCATATCTTAACTTGCACTGCCAGAAGTATTCAAATCACTAATTTGTCAATGCTACAGAAAGAAAGAGTTATCAAGACCATAACATGGTTGGCAGCATGCATTTCAGCATTTTTATGGTTCCAGTATTTTTATTAAAGAAGTATAACGAACAAATACCGTCACCTACATCCAATAGGGGGGGTGAAATTGTAAGAGAGTGGGGGGGCATAAACTCAGGGAAGAGGATGGGACCTGGGGAAGGCAGACGGGGGTGGGGACGGGGAAGAGGGTAGAGGTCAGTGCCCACACTTCTCAGTGGGGAGGAGTCATTAGAAAAGATAATCACCTGTAGGCGGGATAGGGTCCAGCCCGAGTCTGTAGGCAGGGGGCAAGGATTTAGCTGCAGTGAGCCGAAGGACCCATAAGTATCGGCGGCAAGAACGTTCTCTGAATTTCTATGCCAAGAACCGTACACAGGAAGCCCACATTTTGTCAAATTGCATCAGGGTCGACTCTATAGCCGCTGTGACCTTTTCCATTTTCAAGAGATCCCATAGTTGTGTAGCCAATCAGAGTGGGTCGGCGTGCTACTTGGGCCCTAATTAGTGAAAATCATCTGCTTTGCTGCGCAAAGTGAGTGTCGTTGCTTTCCCCATTTAGGATTGTAAGAGATATGGTGAGAACATTGGTTAAGCTCAGTAAAATGTAGCTTGGGAAACTCCATATTGAAGAGGCCATCAATATCACATTGGACTTGTTCCCAGTATTGATGTAACTTGGGGCAGCGCCATAAGAGATGGGCGAGTATACCAGTCTCTCTGCAGGAACTCCAGCATTTATCAGATGTGTCCAGCCTCCGTGCTACCAGCCTGGCCGGGGTGTAGTACCAGTAATGAGTAATCTTGAGCAGGGTTTCCAACCCAGCCATGGGGCGAGTTCTGAGAAGGATGTCCGTCCAGTCCTTAGGAATGAAGGCCCGTTCGAGCTCTGCTCCCCATCTGGCTATTTCAGCAATTTTGTGCATTGGTAATGATAACTGGCGAATTTCAGTGGTTGTCCGCTTTCAAATGAGAACTGTAGCTCATTTGTTAAATGAGTTTTTTTTCCAGTGAATGTATTTATTAATTAGTTTGTACATGTTGACTTACCATGAACATAGAAGCTTGAAGTCCACCCATTGCTTTCTATTGGTTGTCTTTCCTTGTCCCTCTAATTTGCCTGCTTCTTATTAGTGTCCCAGCTTGTCAATCTTGTTTTTGTTCCCCCCATAGAGCGTCGCTTCTTTAGTTTCTTTGATTGGCTGGCATCACTGCCTCCATTGCTTGCTATTGAGCACTAATTTTTCTGTGAAGCACTCCATTAGAGTGTGTCTTTTTGTGTTTTCGAATCATCTTGTCTCCCTTGTGTATGTCTCTCCTTCTGTACTTCGTGTTCCTGTCTGCTTCCTGACTGCTTCTTCCCGCCCTCCTACCTCTTGTGCTCTCCAATGTGCTTCTCCCATTGTTTCTCCTCACCCACACCCTCTGTATTGCTTTCACTAATCCTGTATTTCTTTCGGTCCTGCCCTCTTCACCCTGTTGCTTTTGCGTCCTTGCCTGTGTTTGTTTGGCTTTCCCACCCTATCCCATATCGTTTAGCTGTTCGCACCCCACCATCCCCTATGTTGCTTCACCATTCTCCCCACCCTCTCCCGTATTTTTTGTAAATATCTTTGAGTTTTATAACATAAACAACAGTAATATACAGCATGTTGCATTAGTCCTGAGCAGATAGATCAGTGTAGTTAAGCATGGGTGTGCATCTATGCAGGGTTCACATAGGCACCGGAGTCCACACTGTCGTGGGTGCTTGCTACTTTTATCCTGCCGCAAAATGTCTTTATGGTGTAATGGGGGTGGTTGGAGTGAGGGGGCCGGCGGATTCGGTTGGAGTGACTAGTTGTAGAGGGTGGTGTGGGCTTTGTGGTGAGGGCAGGTGGGTGTGATGGTGTGCCGCAAGTTTGTAGGCGCTGACAAAGGTGTTTTGCAGGTCATCCACATACAAGGACACTGCTTGTGTCCTGCCCGCAAGCTAGATGCACCACTCCTGACCCGTAGCCGCATGGCAAGGGGCTACATTACGAGCACCAATAGTAAGGGGGAGAATGGGCATCTGTTGCCCACCGGGAATGGGCTGAGACAAGGTCATCCATGCAAATTCGGGAGGTCAACTTGAAGTACATCAATGTAGTGTAGGCTAAGAGTCTGGGTCTGATCGGGAAACGGCTTTTACAACGAAGCCGTTTCCACGAAATCTTTAACCACGCATGCAGTACAACGCATGCGTGGTTACAACTAATGCCTTTACCACGCATGCCTTTACTACGATGTTTGTAGTAAAGGCATATGTGGTAAAAGTAAAAAAAAAAGGGGGGGGCTTGGGGAGGTCTCCCCCCCCAAATAAAACAACTCACCATAAGTCACGTCGGCATCAGAGTCGATTAAGAGAAATCGGTAAAAATATGCCGTTTTCTCTTCACGACGTATGACGTCACCACGCAAATAGTCGGTGAAAGGTTTATGCGTGCTAAACGAATTCCGTTGTAACGCATGCGTGGTAAAGGCATGCGTTGCAACGGAATTCGTTGTATCATCATATATTCGGTCTGATCCCCATACAGATGAGTACTGTGAATAGGTAGTGCCACATTAGTATATCAAATGCCTTCTCCAGATTGAGAATGAGGCAGGCCACCCACAGGAACGGTCCCTTCACCTGCTCCTGCACGTGGAAGAGGCAACAGCTATTTTGGGAAGTGCTACGTCCATGGACGAAGCTGCTTTGGTGTGAGTGTACCAGCTACGAGAGGATCTGGGCATACCTGTTGGCTATAATTTTGCCCAACATGTTATACCCTGCCCAGAGGATGGCTATAGATCTATAAGGTGTCAGCAGTGTGGGGTTTCCGTCCGGTTTAGGGAGGGAGACCAAGAGGGACTTTTGGAGTGAGTTTGGTAGTTCGCCAGTGCTTAATGCTGCTTCGTACATTTCTGCCTGACTGGTGCCAAGAATGATGAGACAGTTCTATAGTACTCCAAGGGTAGACCATCTAAAGTGTTTTGTTCTGGGCGAGGTCATAGATTGCCTGAGCCACATCCGTTGATGCGATCACCGCGTCCAAGGATAGTCTGGTGGAGGCCGAGATGCACGAAAGGGTAATGTCAGTCAGGAACGCACTGGAGTGGTAAGCCGCAGCGTCAGGTGGTGCCCTATAGATTGATGAGTAATAATCATAAAAGGCTTGCAGTATATCCGCTTGTGTGTGGGCAGTAGCGCCCGCTAGGTCGACCACTACAGTGATGGGGCGGGCCACCGACTCCTGCAGGTGAGCCAAAAGTCAGCCAGATTTGTCACCTTCTCTGTGGAATTTTACCGCATGGCTGTAAAGTTATAGCGCAACAAATTTTTTAGGGGAGTGCCATAAGCGTTTTTTTTTTTTATGTAGCACGAACTAGACCCGAAGGCATCAGTCCGCGTTACATGAGCACCATTTGCATTACAGACAGACACATTACATTTTTATTAGGTACAAAGATATTAAGTGATTTGCCCAGAATCACAGGATGTTGAGCGTCCCTGCCGAGACTCGATCCCAGTTCCCCAGCTTCAAGGTCGACCGCTCTAGGCATTGGGCCACTTCCTCGAGTTGCAGGGCAAGTGTGGGATTGGTATCTGCTGCTTTACTCAGGCCAGCTAGGTTCTGCTCAGCTCTCTTTATGTCCCTCTCTAGGGTCCTGCAGACTCCTGCTATCTGCTAAATACAAGCTCCTTTTGTTACCACCTTTAATGCGTCCCACTCCAGTGTCCTAGAAGAGGCTGTGTTGTGGTTTTCGTACTGTCGGATGTGGTCTCCCTGCTCTTCCAGAACACTGGGTTCTCCAAACAGTCTTGTGGGAGCTTCCACATGAGTGTAAGGGGACCCCATTTGAGATCCATAATGTGTGCGTTGTGATCGGAGACTACTATTCCCAGGTTGTCCTTGTGGTGAACTAGGGGTACCAGTGGGGAAGAGCTCAGGAAACAGTTGAGCCGTATGTGTAAATTGTGCGGTAAGAAGTGTAGAGAGTAGAGCCGGGATTTAGGGTATCAGGAGCCACGCGCATCCTTAAGTGATCAGTGGGGCTCCCAGCTTTGGAAGCGGTCCACCTGCGCATGTGGGGGGAGGGCGAAGCATGGGGGGATGGGACCTATCCAGCACCAGGTCTGGCATGTAGTTGTAGTCCCCACTCCACATCCATGGTAATGTGGTCTTCTGGGCGAGTGTGGTGAAGAGGGTGATCCCGGAAGGTCCCCTGTTCTGTGTTGGGTGGGTAGATGCTCTCGAGGCGAAGCAGTCGGCCATCTAAATGGCCTTCAAGGAGTGCATAGCAGCCTTCCCTATTGATGGTCGTTTGTTTCCTGAAGGGAACGCCAGCGCACACCCACACCAGAGCGCCCCACGCATACGCTGGCTAGGTGGTGACGCAAATGAGACCTCTCCAACACCTGCGCAGGTGGTCTAGTTCACCTGCCATGACAAGGGTCTCCTGCTGCAAAAAGCTGACTGGTGCCTGCTGATGCTTGTTATAAGAGTAGACTGCGTAGCGCTTTCTGGCGGTGTGCAGGCCTCGGGTGTTCAAGGTGAGGAAACGGATATTAGCGGAGGGGGCTATAGTGATGTGTGGGTGGTGTGAGCACCAGGTGTGGGGTGGCTACCCCGATGCAGTGATGCCGCACCACCCCACCTGCGCCCAAGAAACCACGAGGAGCCACTCGCCAGGTTAGTGCAAGAGTAGGGGCGGAAGTGTTTAAAGAGAACTGTCCCAACTTGGGGATTTAAAGTATCCCAATACTGGGGACCTACCACAACCGGTAGTATGCCCAAACAAGGCTTGTTTGTTGCACCCTAGTGTATTGTGAGGAGGAGACTTGTCAGTGTGTAGCCATATTGCCCTTTGAGGGTCAAGGGACGAGGCATGCCGGTGTCCTGGTTGGCCGCCGACAGTTCCGGCGTCTGATGTCGGTGTGTTGTGTGAGGTGAGTGCCACGACGGAGGCTCTGAGTTGAGAGGGGAACTAATGTGCAGCATGGGGTGCTCGATTGCAGTGTACCAGTGAAGGAGACCTCGGCTTCGGTTGTGGCATGCATAATACTGGATAGGAATAGCAAGTCAACGACATTAGGGAATCTGCCATGGGGTTCCAAGGGTGCAATGTTCATATAAGATTATCCGATGTCTGTGGTGTCACTAGTGGGGGGAGTCTGTGAGCCATTATGTGAGTCTTTGGACTGCGGAGTGTTGTCTTCGGAGGAGAAAATGTGTGGGCAGAGAAACGGAAGTCCTTCTGTTAGGCAATAATCCATCCTTCTGGTCCCCCTCTTGGTGGGCGCATGCTTTAGAAACTCTTCCGCCCGCCTCCAGAAAGTTAAATAATGTAGGAGTGCTTTTTGATGATAATTCACTTTTTCAGATCAAATCAATCAGGTCACTTCTTCGTGTTTCTATATGTTAAGAATATTGAAGAAAATCTTTCCTTGTATTCCATCTGATCTTCAGAAAACAATGATAGTTGCTCTGGTACCATCACAAATTGATGTTTGCAATGCTCTTTCTTAATTTGCAACAGCAATTTCTGAATAAGCTTCAACCTCTTCAAAATGCAGCTGTTCACCTTCTTCCCAGTATTCCTAGGTTTTAGTCTGCATCCCAGGCCTTAAAAAAAGCTGCACTGGCTTCCTGTAAAGGCCCTCTGCATAGCCCACAGGGCCTTGCAAAGCTGTGAACCTGAATATATCAAACTTCGATTCAAGTTCTATGTCCCCAGTAGAAAGCTGTGCTCCCTATCTATCAGGTTGGTGATACCTAAAGTGAAAGGGGCAACTTGGGAAGGTAGAAGGTTTTTTTTTGTTGTTGTTGTTTTTTTACCACTAGAAAACTGTGGAATAGTCTCCCTTGTATATTAGAATTCTGACTAACCATATGTATTTAGGAAAGCGAACTTGAAAACCTGGTTGTTTTCAAATTAAAATCTTTGTAGGGGTTACTGTTCATCCATGGCAGATTCAGAGCCAAGACTCCTGTCGGCATTAGTGCTCTTTATAAAATAATGAATTTGTATACCTTTGCTTACTTTCTGGAAGTAATGCTAATTTTATTGCGAATCGTGGGAAAAGATGTACCATTCTCTATTCACTACTTCTGAAGGGGGCCAAGATAAAGAGAGAATGCCAAAAAAAATCCACAAAAATATTTGTGACATCATGCATTTAAATCAAACGAGCAATGAAGCAAAAGGCAGCAAACTGCTATTGCTGGCTTTTAGGTCCCGCCTTATGGCACAGCTTTGCTAGATGTAATGTTATCAACCTAAAAAAAAGCTTCCAGGAGTGCTAGAGAGAGGGGCTTTGAATCCACCCTCATGTTGGTAGCCAAAAGTACATGTTTTGATTGGGCAGAAGCTGTGCTTCCGCAAAAAAAGTGTCCCCTCAAGGCAGCGGGGATTACGTTGTTTATTTATCTAGGTGCTGAGCCAGTAGCCGTATGGGTGCTTGAGCTTCAACTTTCAGGGCCACACACATCACTATGTAATGCTGTTCAAGTGTCTTGGGTAACTAGATAATTTACAGTGTTTGTTTTTTTCTGGCAGAAGCATAGATAGGTTATGGACTTCAGAGTGCAGTTTTGTGTGTGAGAGCAGTGGGGGATGCCCATGTAGGCTTTCACTAAAAAGACCGCTTATATTGCACTTTTTGGCTTGTGGCAAAGCTTATATGCGATACAGCAGGACTGAGTTGGTTATGGTTAGGGCTAAGTCGAACTAGTGTTTGAGATGGGCGAAATTGAGAGGAGCGTCGAACAGGCCATGTAAGAGGGGTTCGGGGGTGGGGGGGGTTCTGGATAGTTTCTATGGGTGGGGGTGCGTGTTAGGTTTTAAGGGGTGGGAGGGGTTCAGGTAGTTTTTTAGGGGGTGGGATGGGTTTGTGTTAGTTTTTAAGGGGTGGAAGCGGTTAGTGTTAGTTTTTAGAGGGTGGGAGGGGGGTGGTAAGCTTAGCCACAGATAGGTGTTTACCAAGCATGCTTTTACCATGAAAAATCGTGGTAAAGGAATGTGCGGTAAAGCAATTGGTGGTTAAGACGCGGTCGTTGTAGAGACGTGTTGTTAAGTTAGGCGTTGTTGAGGAACTCGTTGTTCCGCCATACTACCCAGTCCAGTAGTTGGCTATGTCTTTGGGTCTGCAGAGTGATCCTTGAGGAGGGAAAGGACTGCAGTGTCTTTTCAGACGTCTGGGTGATTGAGTCATTCAGGGTCTCAGTGTGACGGCTACGCTGATGGAGTTCACCCCTTTGATGAAGTCTTGGTGAGGACAGGGGTTTAAAAGTGCTCCAGAGTGTCTGGACTGCATGGCCGTTGTAGTTACACGAGTGGTGATGGTGAACCAGGTGTTCGGGATGTTGGTTGAAAAGGGTGAAGGTTTGAGATGTTTGAAGAGAGGGTCTGTTTGCGTACCCCTCTTCCCCGAGTACCACTAAAGTCCAGACTCAATGTTTAACTGTAACTAGCCTGGGGTCTACCCTGCAAACACTTGACTTTGTCTGGGTTGCTGTGCAGGAGGTTGCTCGCAAGCAGTGTTAAGGGCTCGACCGTGGAATGGCCCCTCCGGTGGTGGTCATTAAATCAATTCAGGTTTTTAGGAAGGGAAGCTTCCGTTCACATACTCCTCTTCACCCAGTAACACTGAAGTCTAGACTTCATGTGTAACTGTAACTAGCCTGGGGTCTACGCTGCAAACACTTGACTTTGTCTGGGTTGCTGTGCAGGAGGTTGCTCGCAAGCAGTGTTACGGGCCACACTGTAGAATGTCTGCTCTGGTGGCGTTCTTTAAATTGACGCAGGTTCATAGGAAGGGAAGCTTCCGTTCACATTCCCCTCTTCCCCCAGTACCACTGAAGTCCATACTCTATGTTTAACTGTAACTTGCCTGGGGTCTATGCTGCAAACACTTGACCGTGTCTGGGTTGCTGTGCAAGAGACCGGCTCACGAGCAGTGTTTAGGACCTGACCGTGGAATGCTCCCTCCATTGTTCTTCTCTGGGCCAGGATTGGTGGTCATTCTCTAATATGTTAACCCTCCTGTTTAAATCTCACTTGAACCAATTCTTGAAACAGGAGGGTCTCTGTCCTTTGTGCAAAGTGGCATCTGTTCCTTCAAGACCATATGCAATAACTTCTTATTGGGTATGCACACGGGGCAGCACAAGCATTTGTGTGTATGTTCCTGTGTCGGCTGTAAATATTTGAATCTCCGGTAAGTTGACCTCCTTGTTAACATCTGGAAATGTCAAGGTAGCGGTCTTTCATGTAAATATTTTACCTTCTGTACGATATTGCAAGCTGTACACATTTTACCTAGACTAAGTTGTAGTCATTCTGGCTTTAAATATTTGCCTGTATCGAGGTTGTGGGCTTTGATGGTTCATGTTGTTCATTGTCCTCTACAGCCCATGGAGGATTGTGGATGACTGTGGCGGGGCCTTCACCATGGGCATCATCGGAGGTGGCATCTTCCAAGCAGTAAAAGGCTTCAGGAATGCTCCAGTGGTAAGTAATATTCTATTTCAGCCTATTGCTGTGCCACATCTCGGTGTTTCACTGCCAGGATCCTGTTTCCATGGGTGCACTTGAAAGGACTGAGGTGCTTTGGCATCACTCAGTGGGTTGATCGCTGGCTGCAGAGGTCTGGATGTTACTTACAGCACACATGTTCAATTCTAAATAGACCAGATTGAGCTTTTCATTCTTTCATGGATAATAAAATGAGCTCTATTGAGCTGCACGATTATGAATATTATTTGGGGCACCTAGAGACAATTTGGTTTGTGATATGCATCGTTTAAATTTGCGATAGCATTATTAATACTGGTCAATGTTCTGCAACATCAAGAATTGCTGTGCATCTGGGATGAAATGTGTTGTAGAGTTGTGCATTGTGAGTTAAGCACTGTCAGTGCTTTCATTGTATAAAGCAAATGCTCCGCTGCCTGTTCATTCGAAGATGTCTTTTCTTTTTTTTGTCCTCTAATGTTTAGGGTGTGCGGCATCGTTTCAAAGGTAGCATGAACGCAATCCGGATCCGTGCACCACAGATTGGAGGTGAGGGGTGGCTGGGTTATTGGTGGCTGGAGATAAGGAGAAACTTTTTCTTTGGTGATTGGAGTTTACGGACTGCTGGGATAATGCTGCTTTGTATGATAGTTTTTTTCTAGCCTTTTGGACTTTGACTACTGGGGCAGTTTGACTTGCAGTGAGGGCCTATGAGAGATTGATGGGCTGGTGGAGGTGGGGTGAAATATAACTGGGAGAGTGGTTGATGGACGTGAGTGACAGCTGGACTAATGCTGAGCTCAGGTGTGTGACTGGTTGATGAGTAGTGAATGGGGTTTAAAGATACCTTTAGCTAGTAATGCTTGGAGGTGACATGAGGCGTGGCTGGTGTTGGCTGAAGGTGAGTGGCATTGGGGCTCATGGTGGCTGGGGATGAGGGATGGATGACTTTTGATAGGAAGAGCACTGAGCTATTGAATATTGAAGGTGGGCTCAGACTACAGGTCTGATGGTTGGTGAGGAGAGCCAGCAGGACTAGAGCTGGCTGGAGGTGAGGGACATAAGGGGTCACAATGGCTGGAGATGAAGGATGGGTGACTTGTGGTAGGTGGGAGTTGGTTGAGATGCTTATGGCTGCAGATGATGGAAATGGATACCATTGAATTGGGTAATAGTAATGCCTGCTCTATACTCTGCTATATATCTACACAATTCGAAGGACCATAAGTGGCAGACGGAAAGGCTGGCAGTGGATTGAGATGTAGGACTGGTGGCTGCCGGTGCGTAGAGTTGGAAGATGGTTGGGCCCATGCTGGTTGGATGGTAATGTTTGGGCTAGTGCTGGTTGGAGGCGAGGGGTAGCTGAACTAGAGTGGGGTAAGAATGAAGGATAGAGGTCTAATCATAGGTGAGAAGGACTTGACTAGTGGTGGATGGTGGTTGGGTGTGACTGCTGATGATGGTTGGAGGTGACTGCTGATGATGGTTGGAGGTGAATTCATGACTGAGCTAGTGATTGAAAGTGAGGTGAGTGAGGCGGGATTGGTAGTGTTTTAAGCTGAATAATGGGGCTTGTGGTGGCCAGCTGAAGTTGGAAGAAGATTGGTTTAATGCTGGTTCAAGGTGAGTGTTGTCAGTGTTAGTTTTGGTGGGAGGTGAGGAACAAGAGAAGTAATGGTGGATTAAGGTGGAGGTAGCGCTGTGTGGAGCTTTACTTCTTTGTTCTTTTCAGTGTGCGCATGTGCAGCAAAGACAGTCAATTCGTGGTTCACAAGGGTGCATCTTGGGGACACTTTTGGGTGTCGTGCACGTTTTGTGTCCCCCTTATATCCTCAGGTGGGTGCAGTTGCATCAGAGTCTTGAGCTGAATGAACAGGCAGATGGAGGTGTTGTGAGGGCCACAAGCAGGCTATACTCCATGCAGTAATTTATTGGACATCATACCTGTGTTGGGCAGCCTCTCCGTGTTCTGTCAATGATGATTGTGAACAACCCTCCTCCAATCCTCTCCCTAATATACCTTCGTGTCTTCTGAACTAAGCTGCCAGATGTTGCTTCTCTTTGTTCAAAGCCACTGCTGCCTTTCCTTCTCTCCTCTGGTTTTGTCCTGTTTGCTGAGCATGCGTTGTCATCTTTCCCTTTCTCCGAGTCTCCCTCTCTGTGCTTAGTTAGCACCATGTTCTGATAATGGGCTGTTACCATTTAAAAACATTGCTGCCTTGTTCTGTGTCGCCCCATCTTCTTATGCAGATCTTCCTGTGCTGATATAGCTTGTTTACAGTTTAGAAGATATCTTCATCTTAGCTCATTCCTCCTCCTTCTTCTGAATGGCTGTTCATGATGATTCTGCTAGCTCCAGATGCCTTCCCCAGCCTTTGCTTGTGTCTCCCTAACTCTGTGCTGTGACGGTACTGCTCCTTTCACCATTAGGAGACTCTTTTCACCTCTTGGTTTTATTCGAGCCTTCTTCCATCTGCAGAACTGACATTAATTGTACGTCAGTCAGGAGTCTGCAGGCTTTATTCTCTTCCTCTCCCTGGGCCGGAGCTTCGTTTATGTGCTGAAGCTGCTGTGCTAATGCGGTGTCTGTACCTTCAGAAAGCTTTCCTGCTTCACTATGTGTCTACGTAGGGTTCTGCAAACTATGCGATTGTCTGTTCCTTAGTCTCCCTGTCTTATGCTTAACTCGCTATTCCAATCTGTTGCAGCCATAGAGCTCTCCTGGCTTCTGTACTCGCATGTGGTTCTGTCTCTCTCCCTCTCCCCCCCTGTACTAATGCTGCTCTGTTGCTTCTCTTTGCTTGAATATCCCTCTGTGTTCTTAATTTTCTGAGCAAAGGCTGCATCTGGTACTGTCAAACCCCCTTGCTGCCTCCTGTCTGTTGTGGTGTACAGAACTCGCTGTGCTTCTGCAGCTTCTGTGCTGAACTTCCACTGCCAATGTTGTCTTATGCCATCTGTTGGGTTCACCATCTTCATCATGTACTACTACCATAGGCTCCCTTTTTGTTCTGTGCCATTCGTCCTTTGTGTTACATTGTGCTTAAAATGTTCCTTATGCTCCCAAAGGCACCTTCCACGTGTTGGTGTGATCTCTGTCCATCAATGGCATTCCAGGATTAACATATTTGTCATCCTTCCTTTAATTTTTCAAATTATTATAAATAGTTTAGGCGAGTGCAGGGTTCTGGATGAAGTGTGTTTCGGAAGTCAGTGATATAATAGGTTGTTTGTTTGCTTATGGAGGGTCCTTGCAGATGGCATACAATGAGAAGCAATAGTTTTTCGTTTGGCTTCTTTATGTTGTAACTTGTATTATTGTTGGCATGCCAAAGGTATGGTGTGTTGGAATAGTCCTGTCTGCACAGAATCAAATGACGTGAAATGCCCCACAGAAGTCAAAGGTCAGAAACAATAGATTGTCCATTTGTAGATGTGCGGTTGTTGATTACAGCTCAGATTCTTGTTGTTTATTACCACTTACAGAATCTTGTTGTTGCTTACCACTCACAGATTCTTGTTGCTGATTAAAACTCATGTTGATTACCACTCACAGATTATTGTTGATTACCACTCACAGGTTCCACACTTCTAGTTTGTTCAGTCGAGGAGTCCATTTGACTGGGATGGTATCTGTTGGTAACCGTTCAGAACTGTAATGCTCCCTCCAGTATGGCTTGGTTATGCAATGGGTAGCGGAGGATGGCATTTTTTGGTTCACATTTGTGAGTCTGTCTCTCCTTTACCTCTTTCTTGCAAAATTATTTGTATGTCACGTAACATTGGAATTCAAAGCTAAACATCCCAACTTGATCAGCCCGAAGGCTTAACATTGAAATATCAAAAGTAAATAAAGATTAATGACCTTTATGATAAGCCACAGTTCAACAAAAGCTTGCCTAATTTAACTAGCTAGGTCTTCTTTCGAGATTAAAGCCACCCATAAGAGTGTTTCATCTCCCCCCAACCAGGTTTTCTACCATCCTTCAGCCTGTTTTCTTTTACAGTTTCAAGTACAGCCACCAAGCCTCTCCTTGTTGCGGCTGCTACACAGCTTGTACTTCTTACAGGCGCTGCGTAACATCCAACAGAGGGAATTGGTTCCGTGTAGCAGCCCAGCTCCTGACTCAAACGTGACCATCGGCTAGAAACTCTTCTATACTGTGGCATTGGCGATCCACCCTTTATAGCTAGTCAATATCGTTATTGAATGCTAACTAGTCTGTGGGATGAACGCACAGCTTAGTTGAAGGTGCTGGCATCAGTGCTACGGATGCAACACTGATTCATGGCTTTGAACCGGGAAACATCCTTTACAACGCAACTTTTACCACGCAGTGCTTTTACATCGCAACTTTTACAACGCAAACCATTACAACGCATTGCGCTGGGGGGCGCTCTAGGATAGGGAATAGATTTAATTTACTATCCAACACCTTCCCTAGTGTCCACGGGGACTGGAGTTGGAATAGTAAATTAAACTATTAACTATCCAGCACCCCAAAGCGCTATGCATTGTAATGGTATGCGTTGTAAAAACCGCGTTGTAAAAGCATGCGTGGTAAAAGCATGCGTTGTAACGCCATACATCCCTTTGAACCACCTTGAGCAATCCTTGGGGTGTGATGATGGCCCCGACCCAGTGGAGCGAATGAAGGTCTTGTTAGGTGATAGTCTGCCAGGCACGCGACGAGACCTTAATGGACCTACAAACATGGGAGGTGATGTGTCTGCCCACTGGTCTGGGTTTGAGATACTACTTTTTTGGTGGGGATCGGCGTGCTTGGCATAGATGTTAGGACGCAGCGTAATGTGTGCTGCCATGATCTTTAAACGCTTAAACCGTCTTTACAGCGTCTTTCATTGTGCGCTGTCTGCAGACTTCATGTCTCGGATGGCTTGTGATAGTAGCGCCAGTTTTTCAGGCTTCGGTTTTTTTAAACCTACTTTCTTTTCAGTCTCCTGATAGCGATTTCATAAGCCGTTTTGTGCCTACTCAGCACTTTCTTTTTAGATAATAAACATGCTGTGCTGCGTACAACTGCCTCCCACTGGCCATATAAGGACATGGCTGCAGGCGTAGGGTCAAAATATAGTGTTACTTATGTTTCTTTTCAAGTCTAAGCTAGGGTTACTATTAATAGGGTTTCTACTAATTTAATTTAGTTTGAGTAACACCAGGGGGTAACTCTCGTCAGTTAATTTAGGATTGTTAGTGTGAATAGGAATTTGTTTATGGTTACATTTAGGTGTTATTTTCCTTTAATTTAGGGTTGAGTTAACATTAGTACTAGGGCAAGGTTGATTACACAATTGTAGGATACATGGTTATGGTTAACAATAAGGATAATGCCTTGCATTCAGCTTGAGGGTAGGATAGGGGATGGAATGAATGGACATAAGGGCAAATTGAGAAGAATGAGTTGCATATTTTGGGGAGGAACCCTTGCTCTATTTCTGTGTGTCTTCCTCTTCCTTTTTTTCAGCTTGGGAAATAGGGGTCGAGTAGGCAAGTCTGCTGCTCTCCTGGTGGGCTGGCTGCTGCAGGAGGTAGTTGAGTCTTGTTTTAATGGCTCTATTTATATTTTTTGAATGGGAGCTCCTTTTACTCTGTAAGCATCTTTAGTGTCATTCAGTGTGTTTACATGTCCCCTTCTCTTTTGTCCCGGCAGGTAGCTTTGCTGTCTGGGGAGGCCTCTTCTCTACTATCGATTGCGGACTGGTTAAGCTCCGTGGAAAGGAAGACCCCTGGAACTCGATCACCAGTGGTGCGCTCACTGGGGCCGTTCTCGCTTCCCGCAGTAAGTATCAAAGCCTTTGACGCTACTAGGCTTAGACGAAAGGCCCTCGGTCCTAAGTATGGGATGTCCAAAGGACTTCTGCATCCCAGAAAGAGGTTTGTGCCCCCTCTAGTGGTGGTACCAAATTACTGCACACAGCTGAAAAAGTGATGGGGTGGGACCCAGAGGTGTTCAGAAGCATACCTGAAGCACATGCATCTGTCACTTTTTTCCCATCATCCGAATCCCTGTAGACAGTCACATGCCACTGGAACAGGCTCCCTCTGTCCATCCATCCATGCATGCACTGATTTCTCTCAAGGCCTGGTTTCTGTGGCTTCAAGAAACCTCTCCAGACCTGGTTCTGATCAGCTGCTTCTCCATTTGTCTGCCAACACAGCGCCGAGGTGCCCCTCCAGGAGGAGTTGTTTGCGCCATACCAAGGACCCTTTAACATAACATAACGATAATGTGGGATTGGGGCAGGGGCCTCTTAAGACCCAAGTGGGAAGTATTTCCTCGACAAAAGGAACTGGCCTTGGCACTGGCTGGCACAATTTCAACATTTGAGACGTGCCAGGACATAGTGAGATGCTTTAGTGGCAGGTAATGGGAAGGGAAAATCTGGAAACTGTTTATTTGTGGTGCTTATAAAGTGCCCTGTTAACCTAAGGTGTCCTGGCACCGAACTCCAAGCCGAGCCCAGAGCTGAGGATCATAAGCGAGGCTTTGATGCTTACGAACAGTAAGCTAGACCATGCTTGAAGTGCAGTTATCAGATTATGGGCTCAGTGAGGCAGTGAAGGGTGCCGGTGGCAATTGTCTCCTTCAGTGACCGATGCAAGGTACTGGATGGATGACTCATAGCTAGTAACTCACCTGCCCAAGACACTGGAACGCATGGCCCACGTCATTAGTTCTCTTTTTTATACAAATAATACATTTTATTCTGAATTGTGATTCATGGTGTATGGTAAGTTGGTGCCCAGGTGACTGTTTCTAGCTAACTAGATTGTGCCCAGGTCTGCCAGCTCTGTGCCCATTGTGAGTTAAGGGTAGAACAAACCTGCTGCATTCATGGGGCCTAGTTGATGTGATTGAGTAAAGCGGGACATACCAAGCTGCAGGGTCTGCGGGGGGCACTGGCCTGATACGCACGCATGAACGCCCCTGCTTGTTACTATCCCTTGGTTTCCTCCTGGGTCTCACCCCTGTTCCTCTCTATCTTAGGCGGTCCGCTCGCCATGGTAGGCTCGGCCATGATGGGCGGGATCCTGCTGGCCCTGATCGAAGGCGTGGGCATCCTGCTGACCCGCTACACCGCGCAGCAGTTCCAGAACCGTGAGTCCTTTCATTGCTGACCTTGGTTGTTGGGTGGTAGAGGCCGACATGGGCCTGCTCTCTTCATGCCAAGAGTGGGGTGACTGTGGCACAGAGGGCAGTGCTTGAGTGAACCAGCAGCATGCCCTGGGTGACTTGTGATGGATGAAGCGCTCTGGGTGACTTGCGATGGATGAAGCGCTCTGGGTGACTTGCGATGGATGAAGCGCTCTGGGTGACTTGCGATGGATGAAGCGCTCTGGGTGACTTGCGATGGATGAAGTGCGATGGAATAAGTGTGATGGGTGACTTGCGATGGATGAAGCGCGCTGGGTGACTTGCGATGGATGAAGCGCGCTGGGTGACTTGCGATGGATGAAGCGCTCTGGGTGACTTGCGATGGATGAAGCGCGCTGGGCGACTAGTGATGGACGAAGCACGCTGGGCGACTAGTGATGGACGAAGCGCGCTGGGCGACTAGTGATGGACGAAGCGCGCTGGGCGACTAGTGATGGACGAAGCGCGCTGGGTGACTTTTGATGGACGAAGTGCGCTGGGTGACTTTTGATGGACGAAGCGCGCTGGGTGACTTTTGATGGACGAAGCGCGCTGGGTGACTTTTGATGGACGAAGCGCCCCTGGTGACTTGCGATGGACGAAGCGCACTGGGTGACTTGCGATGGACGAAGCGCACTGGGTGACTTGCGATGGATGAAGCGCGCTGGGTGACTTGCGATGGACGAAGCGCGCTGGGTGACTTGCGATGGACGAATCGCGCTGGGCGACTAGTGATGGACGAAGCGCGCTGGGTGACTTTTGATGGGCGAAGCGCGCTGGGTGACTTTTGATGGACGAAGCGCGCTGGGTGACTTTTGATGGACGAAGCGCCCCTGGTGACTTGCGATGGACGAAGCGCACTGGGTGACTTGCGATGGATGAAGCGCGCTGGGTGACTTGCGATGGACGAAGCGCGCTGGGTGACTTGCGATGGACGAAGCGCGCTGGGTGACTTGCGATGGATGACTTGCGATGGATGAAGCGCTCCGGGCAACTTGCGATGGATGAAGCGCTTTGGGCGACTTGTGATGGATGAAGTGCTTTTTACTTTGGAAACTTTTTTTATTCTAAAATGTATTATTTTTTCCTTTCCTTTTGCAGCCAATCCTTTTGGAGAGGACCCCAGCCAGCTCCCACCCCAGAATGGTTCCCCGCCCCCAGGCTTCGGCGGATACGGACAGTACCAGTAACGCTGACCCCGAGGGTCAGCGGGATGACGCCACCGGTGACCTCAGCCCTCAGAACTCTAGATTCGTCATTTGATGCAGACATCCACCTTCTTCGTCTGACTGTTTGGCAGGCCGGAAGTGTTGCCGGAGGACAAAAAAGATGTTAAAAATGAGTTATTTTTTCCACAAAGACTGGTGCGTGGGGGGAGACGGAGGCCCGTTTACCACGAAGTAAAAAACGAAAATGTTTGATACTAAACAAGGTGGGAGGTGGGAGTGATGGAAAAGGACTTTCTCGTGCCAGAAATATCCATTATTAAATCTGATCTGCGAAAGAAGCGCGTTCTGCACCTCGGAGCAGCTGTCGTGCGTGTGGAAGGTGTGAACTCACGTATCCGCGCCCCTCCATCACCCGCTCCCCTCCCACACGCCCCTCCCTCGCACACGCCTGCAGGGGAGAGGGGGGGTGGAGTGCCAGGCCTGCACCCACATCGAGCTTCTCTGAGTAAGCTTAGGCACGTTGAAATTTAGACTCCTTTTAACTGTTCTTTTTAAAGTTTCCAAATATATGTTGAGGGAAAGACTTGCTCTTTTTCCAGGAGGCTGCGCACTTCTGTTTGGTTCTGTTTATGGTGTGAGACGCCTTGTTTAAAAGCTATTACTGGGAAATAACTGGTGTGTTGGGGGATGTGAGACCAAGAACCGAGAGAGTTCATTATAGGTGGGCCAGCCAAGAAATCAACAGAGAGCCGGGCCAAAGGCCTGTCTGACCGGGATACGGTGTCTTCAAAGTTAGAAAAAAAAATATTTCTTTAAAATGCAGATGCGTCTTACCTTAAAATATCGGATTCTTTTTGTACAGCGCAAACCCTGAACTCAGATATTGCAAGGTGCTCTCATGTATGATAACAAACTAAACGGAGACGTAAAATAAAATATTTGCCCAGGATCACACAGTATGGTAAAGTTAAAAAGCCGTTTTTTCTGTTTTCACATTATGCAATTCCCCCACTAGATGGCAGCCTCTGTCTCTCGTTTATAAAACCAAAGGTTTCTACTTTGCTTTGAATTCTTGGCTCATGATAGGAGACCAAGGGAGGCAGACTGAATCCAGACTAAAGCTCGGCTCCTTCTGGGCTCCAGGGTTCAAGAGGACCTCAGGCAGAGCCAGGACCCCGGCTCGCTCCACTCTGTTTATAGGGAGATGCGCGTGCTCATCCCTGGGATGTCGCTTCATGAACCGTATGTACAATGGAAACCATGTTGGGTTATCATGGAGCGTACCCCACTTCCAGCCTCTGAGATCACCACATAGAGCTTGGATTAAAATCAGACCGATCACCCTGAGGTGTGCTGCGTGCCTATTGTGACCCTTGACCCTGTGTGCCCATCCTCACCATGGCCTTGTGTGCAGTGTTCCTCAGAATTATCAGCACACACAAATGGCTCCTTTGCATTTTCCCATACAGGATCTCGCACTCTGACTTCTAAGCGCTCTGTTTTTCTGTTCTCGGTGAGTAAGGGCCGAGCCCATTCACTGCTCTTGTAGATTGATGTCTGGGATACCATACGGAAAGGAATCCATTGGCTGTGTCTGGGCTGGCCTCCCCTTGTAATACCACCCTACATGGAACTCTCTACTGTTGTGACTCCAGGATACTCCACTGATCTCCCCTTCACTTCAACACCACTGTCAGGAAGGTCAGACTCCACGCCCATCAGTATGTGGCTTACAGCACCATCAGGAAGGTCAGACTTCTCGCCCATCAGTATGTGGCTTACAGCACCATCAGGAAGGTCAGACTTCTCGCCCATCAGTATGTGGCTTACAGCACCATCAGGAAGGTCAGACTTCTCGCCCATCAGTATGTGGCTTACAGCACCATCAGGAAGGTCAGACTTCTCGCCCATCAGTATGTGGCGTACAGCTTGATTCACAGCACCATCAGGAAGGTCAGACTCCATTCCCATCAGTATGTGGCTTACAGCTTCATTCCAGGTGCCATCAGGAAGGTCAGACTCCATTCCCATCAGTATGTGGCTTACAGCTTGATTCACAGCACCATCAGGAAGGTCAGACTCCATTCCCATCAGTATGTGGCTTACAGCTTCATTCCAGGTGCCATCAGGAAGGTCAGACTCCATTCCCATCAGTATGTGGCTTACAGCTTGATTCACAGCACCACCAGGAAGGTCAGACTCCATGCCCATCAGTATGTGGCTTACAGCTTGATTCACAGCACCATCAGGAAGGTCAGACTCCATGCCCATCAGTATGTGGCTTACAGCTTGATTCACAGCACCATCAGGAAGGTCAGACTCCATGCCCATCAGTATGTGGCTTACAGCTTCATTTCAGGCACCATCAGGAAGGTCAGACTCCACGCCCATCAGTATGTGGCTTACAGCTTGATTCACAGCACCATCAGGAAGGTCAGACTCCATGCCCATCAGTATGTGGCTTACAGCTTGATTCACAGCACCATCAGGAAGGTCAGACTCCACGCCCATCAGTATGTGGCTTACAGCTTGATTCACAGCACCATCAGGAAGGTCAGACTCCACGCCCATCAGTATGTGGCTTACAGCTTGATTCACAGCACCATCAGGAAGGTCAGACTCCATGCCCATCAGTATGTGGCTTACAGCTTGATTCACAGCACCATCAGGAAGGTCAGACTCCACGCCCATCAGTATGTGGCTTACAGCTTGATTCACAGCACCATCAGGAAGGTCAGACTCCACGCCCATCAGTATGTGGCTTACAGCTTGATTCACAGCACCATCAGGAAGGTCAGACTCCATGCCCATCAGTATGTGGCTTACAGCTTGATTCACAGCACCATCAGGAAGGTCAGACTCCACGCCCATCAGTATGTGGCTTACAGCTTGATTCACAGCACCATCAGGAAGGTCAGACTCCACGCCCATCAGTATGTGGCTTACAGCTTGATTCACAGCACCATCAGGAAGGTCAGACTCCATGCCCATCAGTATGTGGCTTACAGCTTCATTCCAGGTGCCATCAGGAAGGTCAGACTCCATGCCCATCGGTATGTGGCTTACAGCTTGATTCACAGTGCCATCAGGAAGGTCAAACTCCATGCCCATCAGCATGTGGCTTACAGCTTCAATCCAGGTGCCATCAGGAAGGTCAGACTCCATGCCCACCGGTATGTGGCTTACAGCTTGATTCACAGTGCCATCAGGAAGGTCAAACTCCATGCCCATCAGCATGTGGCTTACAGCTTCAATCCAGGTGCCATCAGGAAGGTCAAACTCCATGCCCATCAGTATGTGGCGTACAGCTTCATTCCAGGTGCCATCAGGAAGGTCAAACTCCATGCCCATCAGTATGTGGCTTGCAGCTTGATTCACAGTGCCATCAGGAAGGTCAAACTCCATGCCCATCAGCATGTGGCTTACAGCTTCATTCCAAGTGCCATCAGGAAGGTCAAACTCCATGCCCATCAGTATGTGGCTTACAGCTTCATTCCAGGTGCCATCAGGAAGGTCAAACTCCATGCCCATCAGCATGTGGCTTACAGCTTGATTCACAGTGCCATCAGGAAGGTCAAACTCCATGCCCATCGGTATGTGGCGTACAGCTTGATTCACAGTGCCATCAGGAAGGTCAGACTCCACGCCCATCAGTATGTGGCGTACAGCTTCATTCCAGGTGCCATCAGGAAGGTCAAACTCCATGCCCATCAGTATGTGGCTTACAGCTTCATTCCAGGTGCCATCAGGAAGGTCAAACTCCATGCCCATCAGCATGTGGCTTACAGCTTGATTCACAGTGCCATCAGGAAGGTCAAACTCCATGCCCATCGGTATGTGGCGTACAGCTTGATTCACAGTGCCATCAGGAAGGTCAGACTCCACGCCCATCAGTATGTGGCGTACAGCTTCATTCCAGGTGCCATCAGGAAGGTCAAACTCCATGCCCATCAGTATGTGGCTTGCAGCTTGATTCACAGTGCCATCAGGAAGGTCAAACTCCATGCCCATCAGCATGTGGCTTACAGCTTCATTCCAGGTGCCATCAGGAAGGTCAAACTCCATGCCCATCAGTATGTGGCTTACAGCTTAATTCCAGGTGCCATCAGGAAGGTCAAACTCCATGCCCATCAGTATGTGGCTTGCAGCTTGATTCACAGTGCCATCAGGAAGGTCAAACTCCATGCCCATCAGCATGTGGCTTACAGCTTCATTCCAGGTGCCATCAGGAAGGTCAAACTCCATGCCCATCAGTATGTGGCTTACAGCTTCATTCCAGGTGCCATGAGGAAGGTCAAACTCCATGCCCATCAGCATGTGGCTTACAGCTTGATTCACAGTGCCATCAGGAAGGTCAAACTCCATGCCCATCAGCATGTGGCTTACAGCTTCATTCCAGGTGCCATCAGGAAGGTCAAACTCCATGCCCATCAGTATGTGGCTTACAGCTTCATTCCAGGTGCCATGAGGAAGGTCAAACTCCATGCCCATCAGTATGTGGCGTACAGTTTCATTCCAGGTGCCATCAGGAAGGTCAAACTCCATGCCCATCAGCATGTGGCTTACAGCTTGATTCACAGTGCCATCAGGAAGGTCAGACTCCATGCCCATCAGCATGTGGCTTACAGCTTCATTCCAGGTGCCATCAGGAAGGTCAGACTCCATGCCCATCAGCATGTGGCTTACAGCTTCATTCCAGGTGCCATCAGGAAGGTTAGACTCCATGCCCATCAGTATGTGGCTTACAGCTTGATTCACAGTGCCATCAGGAAGGTCAAACTCCACGCCCATCAGTATGTGGCATACAGCTTGATTCACAGTGCCATCAGGAAGGTCGGACTCAATGCCCATCAGTATGTGGCTTACAGCTTGATTCACAGTGCCATCAGAAAGGTCAGACTCCATGCCCATCAGTATGTGGCTTACAGCGCCATCAGGGAGGTCAGACTCCACGCCCATCAGTATGTTGCTTGCAGCTTGATTCACAGTGCCATCAGGAAGATCAGAATCCATGTCCATCAGCATGTGGCTTACAGCTTCATTCCAGATGCCATCAGGAAGGTCAAACTCCATGCCCATCAGCATGTGGCTTACAGCTTAATTCAAGGTGCAATCAGGAAGGTCAGACTCCATGCCCAGCAGCATGTGGCTCACAGCTTCATTCCAGTTGCCTTTAGAAAAGCCAGACGCCATGCCCATCAGTATGTGGCTTACAGCACCATCAGGAAGGTCAGACTTCTCGCCCATCAGCATGTGGCTTACAGCTTCATTCCAGGTGCCATCAGGAAGAGTAGACTCCACGCCCCTCAGTATGTGGCTTACAGCTTGATTCACAGTGCCATCAAGAAGGTCAGACTCCATGCCCACCAGTATGTGGCTTACAGCTTCATTCCAGATGCCATCAGGAAGGTCAGACTCCATGCCCATCAGCATGTGGCTTACAGCTTAATTCAAGGTGCCATCTGGAAGGTCAGACTCCACGCTCATCAGTATGTGGCTTACCGCGCCATCAGGAAGGTCAGACTCCATGCCCACCAATATGTGGCTTACAGCTTCATTCCTGCTGCCATCAGGAAGGTCAGACTTTCTGCCCACCAGTATGTGGCTTACTGCGTCATTCCAGATGCCATCAGAACGTCAGACTAAATGCCCATCAGTAAGTGGCTTACTGCTTCATTCCAGATGCCATCAGAATGTCAGACTCCATGTCCATCAGAATGTGGCTTACAGCTTCATTCCTGGTGTCATCAGGAAGATCAGACTCCATGCCCACCAGTATGTGGCTTACAGCTTCATTCCAGGTGCCATCAGGAAGGTCAGACTCCACGCGCATCTGTATGTGGCTTACAGCTTGATTCACGGTGCCATCAGGAAGGTCAAACTCCATGCCCATCCATATGTGGCTTACAGCTTCATTCCTGGTGTCATCAGGAAGATCAGACTCCATGCCCACCAGTATGTGGCTTACAGCTTCATTCCAGGTGCCATCAGGAAGGTCAGACTCCACGTGCATCTGTATGTGGCTTACAGCTTGATTCACAGTGCCATCAGGAAGGTCAAACTCCATGCCCATCCATATGTGGCTTATAGCTTCATACCAGGTGCCATCTAGAAGGTCAGATTCCATGCCCATTAGTATGTGGCCTACAGCTTCATTCCAGATGCCATCAGGAAGGGCAGACTCCATGCCCACCAGTATGTGGCTTACAGCTTCATTCTTGGTGTCATCAGGAAGGTCAGACTCCACACCCATCCTTTTGTGGTCTCTCTACAGAAGTAGCTGACCGGATGAACTTAACCCTGCTGTTGCATGCAGCTCACAACTTGATTCACAGTGCATCAGTAAGGTCGGACTCCATGGCCCTCTGTATGTGGCTTACAACTTGATTCATAGTGCCATCAGGAAGGTGAGGCTCCATGCCCATCAGTATGTGGCTTACAGCTTGATTCACAGTGCCATCAGGAAGGTCAGACTCCATGTCCATCTGCATGTGGCTTACATCTTCGTTCCTGGTGTCATCAGGAAGGTCAGACTCCATGCTCATCAGTATGTTGCTTCCAGCTTGATTCACATTGCCATCAGGAAGGTCAAACTCCATGCCCATTCGTATGCGGCTTACAGCTTGATTCACAGTGCCATCAGGAAGGTCAAACTCCATGCCCATTCGTATGCGGCTTACAGCTTGATTCACAGTGCCATCAGGAAGGTCAAACTACCTGCCCATTCGTATGCGGCTTACAGATTCATTCCAGGTGCCATCAGGAAGGTCAAACTACCTGCCCATTCGTATGCGGCTTACAGCTTGATTCACAGTGCCATCAGGAAGGTCAAACTACCTGCCCATTCGTATGCGGCTTACAGCTTGATTCACATTGCCATCAGGAAGGTCAAACTCCATGCCCATTCGTATGCGGCTTACAGCTTGATTCACATTGCCATCAGGAAGGTCAAACTCCATGCCCATTCGTATGCGGCTTACAGCTTGATTCACAGTGCCATCAGGAAGGTCAAACTACCTGCCCATTCGTATGCGGCTTACAGATTCATTCCAGGTGCCATCAGGAAGGTCAAACTACCTGCCCATTCGTATGCGGCTTACAGCTTGATTCACAGTGCCATCAGGAAGGTCAAACTACCTGCCCATTCGTATGCGGCTTACAGATTCATTCCAGATGCCACCAGGAAGGTCAGACTCCATGCCCATCAGCATGTGGCTTACTGCGTCATTCCAGATGCCACCAGGAAGGTCAGACTCCATGTCCATCAGAATGTGGCTTACAGCTTCATTCCTGATGTCATCAGGAATGGCAGACTCCATGCCCATCAGTATGTGGTCACTCTACAGAAGTAGCTGACCAGATGAACTTAATCCTTCTGTCGCATGCAGCTCACACCTTGATTCACAGTGCATCAGTATGGGCAGACTCCCTGCCTCTCGGTATGTGGCTTACAACTTGATTCACAGTGCCACCAGGAAGGTCAAACTCCAAGCCCATCAGTATGAGGTCACCCTACAGAAGTAGCTGACCGTATGCAGTTTTCTCTGCTGTTGCATGCGGCTCACAGCTTGATTCACATCGCTCGCTTCTAGCCAACCAGTCCCAGTTGATATCCGGGTCACTGGGAAATGCTAGTATCATTGTACAGCGCATACTTTACCTCAGTGAGGTTTCTAGGTGATATGACATGTTTTAGTCAGATCAGTGGTACTGATTGATGTCCCCTCGAGAGCATGGGACGCCCAGTGGCCCCACCACAACCACCTCCTGTGACCATGGGGTTCCCATAGATGGAGTAGTAACTGAGCTATTGGATCCGGCCGAGAAAGGTTTGTTGACTTGATTTCATCGACCAGCTGAGTCAGCTACCTGGGCATGGACTTTACAGGGTCTGAAAATCTGCCCTTGCAGGAAGTGCTTGTATATTAATGGCAGAGCTTCCTGGCTCATGTGAGCTTCAGCTGGGATTCCTTCTATGCTTGGACTGACGGGTAAGGGCACCCTACCTTCCTCAACTCCGGTTTTGGACAGGTGAGGGTCTGGTTGCACTGGACAGGTGAGGGTCTGGTTGCACTGCCTCTCCTCTGGATGTGGACAGGTGAGGGTCTGGTTGCACTTCGTCCCCTCCGGATGTGGACAGGTGAGGGTCTGGTTGCACTTCGTCCCCACCGGATGTGGACAGGTGATGGTCCGGTTGCACTTTGTCCCTGCCGATGTGGACAGGTGAGGGTCTGGTTGCTCTTCATCTCCTCCGGATGTGGACAGGTGAGGGTCTGCTTGCACTGCCTCCCCCTCTGGATGTGGACAGGTGAGGGTCTGGTTGCACTGCCTCCCCCTCTGGATGTGGACAGGCGAGATTCTGGTTGCACTGCCTTCCCTCCGGATGTGGACAGGTGAGGGCATGGTTGCATTTCGTTCCCTCCGGATGTGGACAGGTGAGGCTTTGGCTGCACTGCCTCCCCTCCGGATGTTTACAGGTGAGGGTCTGGTTGTACTTCGTCCCCTCCGGATGTGGACAGGTGAGGGTCTCGTTGCACTTCGTCCCCTCTGCATGTGGACAGGTGAGGCTTTGGCTGCACTGCCTCCCCTCTGGATGTGGACAGGTGAGGGTCTGGTTGCACTTCGTACCGTCCGGATGTGGACAAATGAGGGTCTGGTTGCACTTCGTCCCCTCTGCATGTGGACAGGTGAGGCTTTGGCTGCACTGCCTCCCCTCTGGATGTGGACAGGTGAGGGTCTGGTTGCACTTCGTCCCCTCTGGATGTGGACAGGTGAGGGTCTGGTTGCACTTCGTCCCCTCTGGATGTGGACAGGTGAGGGTCTGGTTGCACTTCGTCCCCTCTGCATGTGAACAGGTGAGGCTTTGGCTGCACTGCCTCCCCTCTGGATGTGGACAGGTGAGGGACTGGTTGCACTTCGTCCCCTCTGGATGTGGACAGGTGAGGGTCTGGTTGCACTTCGTCCCCTCTGGATGTGGACAGGTGAGGGTCTGGTTACACTTCGTCCCCTCTGGATGTGGACAGGTGAGGGTCTGGTTGCACTTCGTCCCCTCTGGATGTGGACAGGTGAGGGTCTGGTTGCACTTCGTACCCTCTGGATGTGGACAGGTGAGGGTCTGGTTGCACTTCGTACCCTCCGGATGTGGACAGGTGAGGGTCTGGTTGCACTTCGTCCCCTCTGCATGTGGACAGGTGAGGCTTTGGCTGCACTGCCTCCCCTCTGGATGTGGACAGGTGAGGGTCTGGTTGCACTTCGTACCCTCTGGATGTGGACAAATGAGGGTCTGGTTGCACTTCGTCCCCTCTGCATGTGGACAGGCGAGGCTTTGGCTGCACTGCCTCCCCTCTGGACGTGGACAGGTGAGGGTCTGGTTGCACTTCGTCCCCTCTGGATGTGGACAGGTGAGGGTCTGGTTGCACTTCGTCCCCTCTGGATGTGGACAGGTGAGGGTCTGGTTGCACTTCGTCCCCTCTGGATGTGGACAGGTGAGGGTCTGGTTGCACTTTGTACCCTCTGGATGTGGACAGGTGAGGGTCTGGTTGCACTTCGTACCCTCCGGATGTGGACAGGTGAGGGTCTGGTTGCACTGTCTACCCTCCGGATGTGGACAGGTGAGGGTCTAGTTCCACTGCCTCTCCTCCGGATATAGACAGGTGAGGGTCTGCCTGCACTGGACAGGTGAGGGTCTAGTTGCACTGCCTCTCCTCTGGATGTGGACAGGTGAGGGTTTGGTTGCTCTTCATCTCCTCCGGATGTGGACAGGTGAGGGTTTGGTTGCTCTTCATCTCCTCCGGATGTGGACAGGTGAGGGTTTGGTTGCTCTTCATCTCCTCCGGATGTGGACAGGTGAGGGTTTGGTTGCTCTTCATCTCCTCCGGATGTGGACAGGTGAGGGTTTAGTTGCTCTTCATCTCCTCCGGATGTGGACAGGTAAGGGTCTGGTTGCACTGCCTCCCCCTCTGGATGTGGACAGGTGAGGGTGTGGTTGCACTGCCTCCCCCTCTGGATGTGGACAGGTGAGGGTCTGGTTGCACTGCCTCCCCCTCTGGATGTGGACAGGTGAGGGTCTGGTTGCACTGCCTCCCCCTCTGGATGTGGACAGGTGAGGGTCTGGTTGCACTGCCTCCCCCTCTGGATGTGGACAGGTGAGGGTCTGGTTGCACTGCCTCCCCCTCTGGATGTGGACAGGTGAGGTTCTGGTTGCACTGCCTTCCCTCCGGATGTGGACAGGTGAGGGTCTGGTTGCACTTTGTCCCCTCCGCATGTGGACAGGTGAGGCTTTGGCTGCACAGCCTGTCCTCCGGATGTTTACAGGTGAGTCTATGGTTGCACTTCGTCCCCTCCGGATGTGGACAGGTGAAGGTCTGGTTGCACTTCGTCCCCTCTGTATGTGGATAGGTGAGGGTCTGGTTGCACTTCGTCCCCTCCGTATGTGGACAGGTGAGGGTCTGGTTGCACTTCGTCCCCTCCGTATGTGGACAGGTGAGGGTCTGGTTGCACTTCGTCCCCTCCAGATGTGGACATGTGAGGGTATGGTTGCACTGTCTCCCCTCCTGATGTGGACAGACGCGGGTCTGGCTGCACAGCAGGTTTCTGGACTGCGATCCCTGCTTCTCACCTCTTCTCTGCTGCTGTTAGTTTCTATTCACGCAGGTTTTCTAAGCCCAGCTTTCCCTGCCAAGGCTTCCGTTTTTCCTCAGATTAGTGGCTGGAGAAGAGGAGGGGCTAGGTCCCATTTCCTTTATTTTTATCTCCTGTAGGAGAGCAGTGCCTTCCATTGATTGGTTTGTACAGGTACAGCTGATGGTGGCTCTTACCAGCAGTGTGCCATCACATTGGTTCCGAGTGGGGCAAGGATCACCTACACCAGTCTTCCCTTAGGCCTTGCACCGCTCTTTATTATCAAGGGACCACCCTCGTATCCTTAAAGCTTGCTTTGCATTCTGCCCATTCAGCGCAACATCTGCGTTCTCCTCTTCACCCAGTGGTGGGATGTCTTTGGACAACGCTGCGGTTGATGTCCACGCCGCTTCTTTCAGCACAGATGTGAGGCATCACCCGTCTGAATGCCACTCTTTACTTTGTTTAACATGAGTGGGCGGGGCTTCAAGGAGTTGCTATCTGAAAGAGATACGTTAGTATTAGATTCCTTACCTTAGAATATCCCCAGGCGTCAGACTGGATCCGGAAACTTTTGCGTAGCAGTACCCTTGCGCGTCGGTAGGCGACGTCTGCGGCTCCGCGTCCGTCGTGGGCGCCGTGATGACGTCGTCGGAGTACTTAGACGTCGCCTCCGCGTGCTGACGTCAGTTCTTCTTTTTTCCGCGCCAGCAAGCGCAGATCTGGAAAAAGCAGTAACCCTAGTCAATTTTTGACTAACTTTTTTGATCACTTTTGATTGTTCTCGAAGTCTCTCGACTCCGAACGGTGCCGTAGGGATGCCCGGCTTCAAGCACTGTGACGATTGCGACCGCCTGATGTCGGTCACGGATCCTCACCGCGTGTGTTTTTTTCTTGTCTAGGCGTCGACCACGACGACAAGGCCTGCTCCGACTGCCGGGCCCTCTCTTCGAAAGCCAGGCGGGAGCGGTCCCGCAGGCGCCTCGAACTCCGGCAGTCGGTCCCGCGCTGTGAGAGGTCCCAATCCCATGGGAGGTCGAGGGACAGGTCGCGGGCTCGGAGCCACCACAGCTCCGAGAATAGGCCGCACTCCTCCGGGTCGAAGTCGTCGTCAGGTAAGAGGCACAAGAAGTCCAAGCGGCGTCATCGCTCTTCGGACTCCCCCTGACGCTCGCGCGATGTGGCCGGGGGTTCGGGTGACACCACCCACGCGGCTCCGTCGGAGTCGCGGGCGCCGCGTGCAGCTCCACACCCTCCGGTCCCTGGGCTGAACGCGTCGCAGGAAGAGATTGAGCGCTTCCTCATGGCCATGAGGAAACTCTCTCCTCCGACGGGCTCTGCGGCGCCTCCGGGCCCAGCGGACCCGTCTGGGGCCCCTAGCGGGTCGGCGGCTCCGGCCCCGACGCCGTCGGGTGCTTCGGCCCCGACGCCGCCGACCCCTTCGGGCACGGCGCCGCAGGTCCCCACTATCCCGCCGGCGCCTTCGGGCCCGGCGCCGCAGGGTTCAGTTGTTCCGGCGCCTTCGGGCCCGACGCCGCTGGACCTCCTTCGGGATCTGGTTCGTCGCCGGTGGATCTTACGACCTCCCCGGCGTCGGACCCTCAGGTGTCGCCTCCGGCGCCGTCCTCGGGCGGCGCCGTCCCCGGTTCCACCTTCGTTCCTGTTCAGCCGTCGGGACGGCCCCGATGGGCGCCGCTCCAGACGTCGTTTGGTGAATTTCACTTTTATGAACAGGCCCCTTTGGTTGAGAACCCTGAGTTTCAGGAGATGGGTGATGGAGAGGACTGGGAGGGGTCTGAGGACCCTCTGACCAGAGAGTGTCAGTCTCATGAGGACTGGACAGGTGACCTTGGGGAGGCCAGTGGCCTGGACACCTCTCCAGACACTGGTTTTGTCTCCCCTCCTACCGTGGCTTCGGAGGAGGGGGCAACCTATAGTGTGGTGCTGATGAGGGCTGCCAAGGCCTTGGGCCTTGAGCTCCCCGTCGCGGCTGTGAGGACTAATCTCCTCACTGAGGTCCTTAAACCGCAGTCAAGCTCGGCCGAGCCTCTGCTGCCCTTTAATGAGGCCTTGACCGACGTTCTTCTGGGCACTTGGTCCAAGCCCGCTACGGGTTCGCCCGTAGATAGGAACGTGGCCAGAGGCCACCGCCCAGCCCTGGGCGACCCATATTTCCTGTCCACCCACCCACCCCACCCCCGAGAGTCTGGTCATCCAGGCCTCTAATTCCCAGACCGCATTCCCGTCCGCCCCGCCGGACAGGGAATCCAAGAGGTATGAGCAGTATGGAAAGAAGATATTCTCATCCCTTAGTCTGCGCCTGTGGTCTTCCAACACCGCATGCCTCTTGGGCCGTTACACCCACTCCCTGTGGAATACGGTCGCGGATGTGCTGCCAGAGTGCCCGTTGGAGGTACGGGCCAAACTCGGCCAAGCCCTTGTGGAGGGCCGGGATGCAGCAAAGTATTCCATTAGGTGTGGGCTGGATACCACCGACTCGCTAGGCAGAGCGATGGCAACGACGGTGGCGGTCAGACGCCACGCCTGGCTGAGGTCCGCCAACTTTGCGGCAGATGTCCAGAACACACTCATGGACATGCCGTTCGATGGCCGTCGCCTCTTTGGCGACAAAGCAGACCATGCACTCGAGCGCTTTAAGGACTCCAGGGCTACGGCCAAGTACTTGGGCCTCTCGGCCCCGCGCCAGCAATCGGCTGCTTATCATTCCTTTCGTGGCCACGGAAGGGGTGCGCCCACACGTGCCGCTAGCCACGCTCCGCAGGGCAATACCCAACGCGGTGGCGGCCGTGGTAACCGCCGTCCGGGCGGTAGGGGTCAACGGCGAGGTCAGTCCACACCTTCCCCCGCAGCATCCGCCTCAAAACCCTCCTAGTCCGTGCTTTCGGGCCCATGTGACGCCAGTGGGGGGCAGGGTTCGCCATCACCACCTCCACTGGCGCACTGTCACTTCGGACAGGTGGGTGCTGCAAATCGTCCGAAGGGGCTACTCCCTCCCCTTCGAGGCGACTCCTCCAGCCATGCCACCGCAGAACCACCGTGTATCGGGGGATCATTTGCGACTTCTGCAGGAGGAAGTTACGGCCCTCTTGGCCAAGGGGGCCATCGAGCGCGTTCCTGGGCCAGAAGTAGGGTGTGGTTGCTACTCCCACTACTTTCTGGTACCCAAGAAGGGCAAAGGGGGCCTACGCCCTATCTTGGATCTACGGAACGTCAACGGCTTCCTCCGGAAGGAGAAGTTCAAAATGCTGACACTGGCTCAGGTCCTAGCTGCCCTGGACCCAGGAGACTGGATGGTAGCGTTGGACTTGCAGGACGCTTAATTCCACATCCCTGTCCTGCCGGCCCACCGGCGCTACCTGCGGTTCACGGTTGGCCACGAGCACTTTCAGTTTACCGTGCTCCCCTTCGGCCTTACCAGCGCCCCACGGGTGTTCACAAAGGTGATGGCGGTGATCGCAGCTCATCTGCGCAGGTTAGGGGTTTCAGTCTTCCCCTACCTCGACGACTGGTTGTTGAAGGCGGGCTCGCCCCAGACAGTTGTCAGCCACCTCCAGACTACGGCAGATCTCCTGCACCAGCAGGGGTTCTCCATCAATGTGCCGAAGTCACACCTGTGTCCCTCTCAGAAGCTCCTCTTCATCGGAGCGGTTCTGGACTCTGTGCAGTTTCGGGTTTATCCACCCGAACAGCGGGTCCGGGATATTCAGGCTCTGATTCCCATCTTTCAGCTGTTATCCCGGGTCTCGGTCAGGTTGACGCTGCGGCTTCTGGGGCTGATGGCCTCCTGCATCCTTCTGGTGCATCACGCCAGGTGGCGGATGCGGGCTCTGCAGTGGGACCTGAAGTTTCAGTGGGCCCAGCATCAGGGCAATCTGTCCGACCACGTCCTGATCTCGGAGGGCACTGCGAGACAGCTGCAGTGTTGGCTCACGGACCGCGATTGGGTCAGCGGCAGATCCCTCTCCCTTCCCCAACCGGAGCACGTAGTTGTGACGGCCACGTCCCTCCAGGGCTGGGGAGGCCACATGGGAGAGGCGGAGATCAGAGGCCTCTGGTCTCCGGCGGAGGCCCGGCTCCACATCAACCTGTTGGAGTTACGGGCGATTCGTCTAGCACTGAAGGCATTCCTCCCCTCTGTCCGGGGCAGTGTAGTGCAGGTGTTCACGGACAACACCACCGCAATGTGTTACTGCAACAAACAGGGCGGGGTGGGGTCGTGGACCCTTTGCCAGGAGGCTCTGCGCCTCTGGCAGTGGCTGGAACGCCAGGGCGTGACCCTGGTGGCTCAACATCTGGCGGGTTCTCTGAACGCCAGGGCGGACGAGCTCAGCCGTCGGTGCATGATGGATCACAAATGGCGTCTGAACTCGGACGTGGCGCAAGGCCTCTTTCAGCGATGGGGAGAGCCTTGGTTAGATCTATTCGCCACCGAAGAGAACGCACAATGTCATTACTGCGGGTTGGAATTTCCAAGGCGGCACTCGCTCGGAGACGCTTTTCATCGCGAGTGGAGTTGCGGTCTGTTGTACGCCTTTCCGCCTATACCACTTCTGCCCAGAGTGCTGAAGAAGATCAGGCGCGACCGGGCCCAAGTCATCCTTGTGGCTCCGGACTGGGCAAGAAGGTACTGATATCCAGAGCTACTCAGTCTGTCAGTCGATCCCCCGGTTCGTCTGCCTCTTCAGGAGGACCTTCTGTCGCAGCAGCAGGGGACGGTCCTCCACCCGAACCTGTCCAGTTTCCACCTCCATGCTTGGAGATTGAGCGGCGACAGTTGAGGCCATTTGACTTGCCTCCTGAAGTCTGTAACATCATTCTGGCAGCCAGGCATCCCTCCACTAAGTCGGTATACGCCTGCAGGTGGAACAGACTTGTGGCATGGTGCACAGCAAAGGCTGTGGATCCACTCTCTGCCCCTCTTTCTGAGGTTCTTCTCTTCCTTCTTTCTCTTGCCCAGCAGGGCTCTGCTCTGGGCACTATCAAGGGCTACCTTTCTGCCCATTCAGCCTTTCTCAGGCTACCTGATCAGCCTTCTTTGTTCAAGTCCCCTATTGTTAACAGATTTCTTAAGGGCATCACACACATGTTTCCTCCTGTTTCGTTTGTGATGCCTCAGTGGGACTTGAACCTGGTTCTTACATTTCTGATGTGCGCTCCCTTTGAGCCACTTCACAATTGTCCTCTTCGCCTTCTGACTTTGAAGACTGCTTTCCTGGTTGCCATCACCTCTGCCAGGAGAGTGAGTGAGCTCCAGGCTCTTTCTTGTACTCCACCTTTCCTTTCTGTCCATCCGGACAAAGTGGTGCTACGTACCAAACCTTCTTTCCTGCCCAAGGTTGTCACGGCCTTCCACATCGGGCAGTCTATCACCTTGCCAACCTTCTTTCCGCCACCGCATCCCTCTAAAGAGGAAGAGCGGCTCCACCGTCTGGACCCGAAACGTGCGCTCTCATTTTATTTGGATCGCACATGCCAGTTCCGGGTGGATGACCAACTCTTTGTTGGTTACGTAGGCGCTAAGAAGGGGAAAGCGGTACATAAGAGGACCATCTCCCGGTGGATCATCTTGTGTATCCAGGCATGCTACTCTCTGGCTAAGAAGGAGCCCCCCGCTGGATTGCGGGCTCATTCTGCCTGAGCCACGGCGACTACCACTGCCCTGGGCAGGGGTGTGCCCTTACAAGACATCTGTCAGGCAGCTACGTGGGCATCGCTGCACACGTTTGCAAGACACTACTGCCTGGACAGCCAAGTCCGGAGGGATGGCTTCTTTGGCCGTTCTGTCCTCCAGGACTTTCTGGTGTGATTATTGGTTCGCAGACCCACCACCGGGGTTGGTATTGCTGGGGTATCTATTCTAAGGTAAGGAATCTATCACTAACGTGTCTCTTTCAGATGCACAAGTTACTACTTGTGTAACGATATATCTGTAAGAGACATTAGTTAGTATTAGATTCCTTACCGACCCACCCATCCTCCCCGTTCTGCGAACCAATATCTAGGGTTAGGGTTGTCCCCTTTCAGGGCCCTAGTTTCAATGGCACCAGTGTTGGTTTTTAACATGGCTCTGCGTTTCTGGTGCGGAAAAGCTGTGTCTAAGAACTGACGTCAGCACGCGGAGGCGGCGTCTAAGTACTCCGACGACGGACGCGGAGCCGCAGACGACGCCTACCGACGTGCAAGGGTACTGCTACGCAAAAGTTTCCGGATCCAGTCTGACGCCTGGGGCTATTCTAAGGCAGGGAATCTAATGCTAACTAATGTCTCTTACAGATATATCGTTACACAAGTAGTAACTTGTGCTTCTTCCTTATGCGTCCCCTGGGATGAAGATAGGTGACATGGACATAGGCTGGGATTAACAGTTTGTGTTGAGGCCGTGGAGATGGCCCCATGCATTAGTACCTGCCCACAGGTCCCTCTTTCTGTCACCTAGCGTTTCACACGGTCTGACAGCCATTCGACACTGGATCTCCCATCTCCCGCGCATGCTGACCGCCATCATCAAGTTCCCTGAATCCTTTGCGTGCTTTTGAACGCAGCATGCAGGTGGAATAGTTTCTCCAGGACCAAAACTAGTTTCATAATGTCCAGCACTGGAAAGACTTCCCCTTTTCATGGGTCCTCGGTTGAGAAGAGGGTTACCTTCAAGCTCCTAACCCACGCCTACAAATCCCTCAACAATATCGGACCCAAATACCTCAACGAGAGACTATCCTTCTATGTACCCAAAAGGAACCTCCGCTCCACCGACCTCGCCCCGGACCCGCCAGAACAGGCGGGAGAGCTTTCTCCCACATCACAGCCAACACCTGGAATGTGCTCCCCGTGAAGATCAGATGCTCCCCAACCCTACAAACTTTCAGGGAGGACCTCAAGACCTGGCTCTTCGACTGATCCGGAGCTCCCCCTACAGCGCCTTGAGACCCTCATGGTTGAGTAGTGCGCTTTATAAACCCCTGATTGATTGATTGTCCTCAAAGCTTTTCCGTAATCTCTCCTGATGCACCTAGGTGGAGCTCCTTCCCAACTCTAGCTACACAACTAACAGCCAAAATCACTCTACTTCAAGGTTCTCCTCCCTTCTGCTACAGTTATGCCTGCTCCTCTGCCCTTTGTAACTTATTGTATGTACTCCTCACCAACAATGCCCATGTCCGCTTCTCAGTCATGGCACTTCGTGACCTGTATATGTGCCTGTCCATAACCGCACTCTCTTGCAGCACAAGCTCTATACCGTTGGTTCCTGAGGCTCCTGGTAGTCAGTAAATGCAGGTATAGTTGGGGCAATCTGGAGGATTGTTATATTCACTCGCACCACTCACATTCTCTGTCTACTGCTATCAGAGAACACTTGGTTGGGGCACTGCCCTCCTTTGCCAGGTGTCACCCAGGATTTCGGATCACTGCTGGACAGTAGAACCGTGATGATAGCGAGAGTGACTGGATAGAGCAACAACCGGTTCAGCTACCCCAGGAGTCTCTTCCTTGGAACTGCACTCATACTTTTTGAAGGACCTTTCTGGCATGCTGGTGTTTGTGTTTCCTTCTTTGAATTATTTTTGCCTTTAAAAGTGTTTGCAAAATATCCTCTAATATTGTTTTGTAAAGAGGAAATTGTGCTTGTATGGCCTACTCCTGGATGTTATCCTGCAACCTAGGAACTGATCCCAACACCTTGCCCCAAAACATGTCTTTCTTCGTTCCCAGCTTTTGGTGCATGATGGAGTTTGATTGTAGATCTGCTGCTAGTTGAGGCGGTTCACACTCCAGGCTCATCCGTTCACAGCAGGCTGCCCTCTCTAGCAGTAGTCTACTCTCTATGTTCTAAAGGGCCTTGAAAGTTAAATCAGTTTGTAGTGTGAGCGATGCAAGCGAACAAGCTGCAGGCATGGTGAGCGATGCAAGCGAACAAGCTGCAGGCATGGTGAGCGATGCAAGACAACAAGCTGCCGGCACGGTGAGCGATGCAAGAGAACAAACTGCAGGCATGGTGAGCAATGCAAGAGAACAAGCTGCCGGCATGGTGAGCAATGCAAGAGAACAAGCTGCCGGCATGGTGAGCGATGCAAGACAACAAGCTGCCGGCATGGTGAGCAATGCAAGAGAACAAGCTGCATGCATGGTGAGCAATGCAAGAGAACAAGCTGGCGGCATGGTGAGAGATGCAAGAGAACAAGCTGCAGGCTTGGCGAGAGATGCAAGAGAACAAGCTGCAGGCTTGGCGAGAGATGCAAGAGAACAAGCTGCAGGCTTGGTGAGAGATGCAAGAGAACAAGCTGCAGGCAGGGTGAGTGATGCATAAGAACAAACTGCCGGCATGGTGAGTAATGCAAGAGAACAAACTGCTGGCATGGTGAGCGATGCAAGCGAACAAGCTGCAGGAATGGTGAGCAATGCAAGAGAACAAGGTGCCGGCATGGTGAGCGATGCAAGACAACAAGCTGCATGCATGGTGAGCAATGCAAGAGAACAAGCTGGCGGCATGGTGAGAGATGCAAGAGAACAAGCTGCAGGCAGGGTGAGTGATGCATGAGAACAAACTGCCGGCATGGTGAGTGATGCAAGAGAACAAACTGCTGGCATGGTGAGCGATACAAGAGAACAAACTGACGGAATGATGAGTGATACAAGAGAAGCTTCAGGCATGGTGAGCGATGCAAGAGAACAAGCTGGCGGCATGATGAGCGATGCAATAGAGCAAGCTGCAGGCTTGGTGAGAGATGCATGAGAACAAGCTGGCGGCATGGTGAGCGATGCAAGAGAACAAGCTGCAGGCAGGGTGAGCGATACAAGAAAACAAACTGACGGCATGGTGAGCGATACAAGAGAACAAACTGACGGCATGATGAGTGATACAAGAGAACAAGCTGCAGGCATGGTGAGAGATGCAAGAGAACAAGCTGGCGGCATGGTGAGCGATGCAAGAGAACAAGCTGGCGGCATGGTGAGCGATGCAATAGTACAAGCTGGCGGCATGGTGAGCGATGCAAGAGAGCAAGCTGCAGGTATGTTGAGAGATGCAAGAGAGCAAGCTGCAGGCATGATGAGTGATGCAAGAGAACAATCTGCAGGCATGGTGAGCAATGCAAGAGAACAAGCTGGCGGCATGGTGAGAGATGCAAGAGAACAATCTGCAGGCTTGGTGAGAGATGCAAGAGAACAAGCTGCAGGCTTGATGAGTGATGCATTAGAACAAGCTGCAGGCATGGTGAGCGATGCAAGAGAACAAGCTGGCGGCATGGTGAGAGATGCAAGAGAACAATCTGCAGGCTTGGTGAGAGATGCAAGAGAACAAGCTGCAGGCTTGATGAGTGATGCATTAGAACAAGCTGCAGGCATGGTGAGCGATGCACACAGAATGTAAACAACAACGCAGCAATATCAATGGAGTTAGTAAAGCTACAAATGACTACACGGCATTGCCTGGATTAGGTATTGCATTCACGAAGCAACTCACTACAGCTTGCACTGGGGCTCGCCACTCACTGAAGTCCTTGGGGCATTCATTTGAAGACCCATAATTCAATGTACTGCCGGATTCTGCCTCTAATCTGTGTGTCCTGCACCCCATAGCGCTCCGCGCTCCATAGACTACAGAGCTGGTACAAGAAAGGGTATGTTACCTCAGCCATTCAAATTGTCTAAACACAAACATCAATTCTGATTGGTTCAGTGGTCTCAATGCTCAAAACCGTCTGGCTGGCTGCAGCAGGGGGGTGTGTTTGCACTTTGTGGTGCAGGAAGGTGAAAGTTGTCTTGTTCAGTGGTTCCCACTAGGGGTGGGCCGAATTTGCGTTAACACGTTACGCAAATCTCCGCGAAACGGTAAAAAATCTCTGCGAACACGCAGAAATTCCGCGAACACTTGGAATTGCCTGTTTGCAATGCTTTATTACTGTTCGCAATCGCTGTTTGCGTGCTTGGAGGGAAATATCGCCCGAACGTGCATTTTGAGAACACAAACAAGCAAAAAATCTTGCGAAATTGCGGAACGCAAAATTTTGGGCAATTTCGCGTTATCCTCGGAACACGAAATTACCCAAATTCTGCGAGTGGAACGGAATTTACCGCCCAGGCCTAGTTCCCACATCATGTGTGTCCTCCTATGGGGCAGTGCCTGCTATTTTGCTACTGTTTTCCCGTCTGTCCAAGAGGATCCGATAATGGGACAACAGAGCCACAATTGGGAACACCTGATGGACACCACCTACAAACATCAGATACGAGAGTTGCGAAGGTGTGAGAGGAGCCGGTGTATTTCCATATCTCTTCTCCAATGAAAAGTGTAGGTACCTAGAGGTTACTCTGGACTCTCGGATCACAGGGGAGAACCAAGTGAACATCACATTATAAAACTGCAGTTTTTACTTGAAGTAACTTCTCAGATTCTAGACTTCCTTATTGAGGCTGACGAATTATTCTGGCATCAGCCATAATCAGATCTTGCAGAGACTGCACTAATATCCTTTGATTAAACATCATCAATCAAAAGCTAAAGTCACACCTGCGAAGAGACTAACACCCAGCTGCCAGAATAGCTGTAAACATGCGAATAAGATTGCACGTCTCATATAGCACCGGCTACTAGCAGGGTGGATTGTCTTTTTCAAGACTGCCACCTCGCTGCATGAGTGGCTGCCTTCGTCTTCGGCGTGCACCGAAACAGTGGTATGCACAGGGTACAGCTTTGAGTTGTACTGTGAAGAGAACTGCTTGCGTTCATAAATTCTGAAAATTTGCAATTGGTAAATCCCTGTCCATATTAAGTCATCATTTTTAGGCAGGACCCTCCTGGTTGGCCTTGATCTCGCGAGAATCGTGCAACGTTTGCATGTGACTCACTACTGACTAATCTAGTTTTTACGTTTACTCAAGTGTTCAATGTGAGTCTAGCGCTTGGATACCTTCACTTGAGGTGCCATGTTAGTAAATAATGAAGTGAACTGCCAAGAAGATGCAAGGTCTGCATCAGAAATCTGATGATGTGAAAGGCTTTGATTTTAGTATCTTGTGAAGTGGAGGTTTGGAGAGCGGGTGTGATGAACACTATGAGGATATTCTGTTCGAGATATCCTAGAATGAGTGCTCATGACATAAGACTTGCTGAGGGCGAGGTATGAGTCTTAAAGGTAAGGTTGTTACTGGAAGGTTGTGAAATGCATGGAACTTCCTTCCAGGGCCAGTGAATGTAGCAGTGTCAAGTCAATACCTGATTCAAAACGTCCCTGGAAGCAGAGCCGGTTGTAGTAGTGTTGAGATACTATCCCTTGTCACCAAGTATAGTCTGTAGTGTCACAGCCAGCAGAGCAGTGGGCAAAGTAGAGGTGTCTGCTGCTACAGATCAGTGTTTCCTACCCACCTAACTTCCCTGCCTTTACAGCGTTGACATACACAGCTGGGCGTGGCAGAAGAAAGCTTCACTGCTTTCAGTTTGGCTACTTTTCTAGCTCTTTTCCTAGCCCGTGGCAGAGGCGGCTCTAGGCTCATGGTGGCCCTGGGCAGGGAGCGTAGGTAGGGGGCCCCAGAAGAGGGGTCCGGGCGGGCGGAGGCCCCCGGAGCTCAGGAAGGGGGTCAGGGTGTTTGGAAGTGGAACAGAGCCGGACGCCGCCAAATCCCTGCCACTGGGGCCGCCACGCAAATATGTATCCATCCTCAGAGGATTATTATATTAAGGATATATATTGGCGTGGCGGTCCCTGGGGTTTGGCAGCCCTGTGCTGGTGCACAGCTTGCACATGCCTAAGGCCGGCCCTGCCCATGGCTACCGTGAGAAAGCAGGCCACCATCATCCAGCGAGTCTGCCTCCCTTGGTCCCAGTTGGTGGTAATGAAGCTACAGTTTGAAGAACTTTTGAAAGGGGAAGTCTATATACAAAATCTCAAAATGGCCGCCACTGAGGCCTGCACCCCCGCACCCCCCCACCCCCGCTTGGTGTCAGTGGACACATTCTGATGCATTTGCACCTTCACTTACAATCACAGGATTACAGCAGCACTGCCCTCGTCCTAAGTTCTCGTCTTCCCATATCATGCTCTGGATGGAGTTGGTTGCAGTCCCTGCATGCTCGTCCGAATGCCCCTTTCCTGGAGGCGCTGCCAGTCTGACATCACAGCACGTTTGATAGCATGTCAGTCCAGCAGAAGGGGCAGCATGCTCTCTTTGCCTGTCTTATCTTCCTGCTGCTTGCTCTGAAGTGTCACAGAAGGCTGGGAATGATAAGTCAAGGCACAGTCTTCTGCTTAATAAGAAGCACTGATGTGTGAAAACTGTTTGCCAGCACACTATGGGGAATAGTTTTGAGTGTGTCCCCCTCCTATTCTTTTTGTATTTAGATAGACACGAGGAGATCCCAGTTCCTTGTGGAAGAACTATTTTTTTATTGCTCTTTTTTATACTTGTTTTGTGAATGCTTTGTGGAGCTCAGTACAGAGATAACATCCTTGCTTGTCAGAATATTCTTAACAACGTATTACTACAGCTGCACCAGCCCTCAGTGGTCAATTAGACCTGGGCTTTCTCAAGGCTTCTTAAATCATTAGTACAACATGATCTGGGGCCAGATGTAGGTAGCAAAATACCGGTCGGTAACGGCCGAATTCGGCCGTTACCGACCGGTATTTGGCTACCGAGATGTAGGAGGACAGAAACTGGGCAAATCGGTAATTTTACCGATTCTGTAAATATACCGGTCGGTAAATTTACCGACCGGTATTTTTACAGAATCGGTAAAATTGATATGTAGGTGGGACTCTTATGAGTCCCACAAGGCCTAAGAAATCGGTATTTTACCATCAAATTCAATTTGATGGTGAAATACCGATTGAGGTGTGCATGCACATGTGTGCATGCACACCTGTGCCATATGACAGGCAGACCTGCCCTTAGGGCAGGTATGCCTGCCACATGGCCCCCGTACCCTTTTTGAGGGTGCTAGAGGGTGTCAAAGTGACACCCCCTGCACCCTTGTCAAAATCGGTATTTACCGATTCGGTAAATACCGACCGGTAATGCCCCATTCATTCCTATGGGCTTCAAAGCCCATAGGAATGAATGGAGCATTACCGGTCAGTATTTACCGAATCGGTAAATACCGACTTTTAAAGATTCGGTAAATCCACATCTGGATTTACCTACATCTCGGTACTTCTATTTTACCGATTCATAAATACCGAATCGGTAAAATTCGGTATTTATGAGTCGGTAAAATAGAATTACCTACATCTGGCCCCTGGTTCGTATAGTCATCATTATAAACATTTGAAAGCTTCACGTTTGCATTATTGGTGTCGTGGGCTGGGTTGTCTCATATGGGCTCGCCGTGACCTCTAACTCTTCACCACACCTCCTCGAAGTGGCCCTTGATGCCGAAAGAGATGAGCTCTGTCCGCTGGTCCTCTGGGGCAGATAGAAGTCCCAGAACCAGAGAAGGAGGGGGACACACTCAAAACCATTCCCCACAGTTACAATTTTGAGGCTGGAGAGGTCAAGTGCCTTGAGTGAATCCCCTTCCAACTGACCTACACCTATATTGGGCAATATTATCCAGGACTGTGATCCCTGCACCTTACAAAACTGGGAGCACACTACTCTGCTGTCTGTTTTTGGTTTGCAACAACACTGCTGTGCATAGCGGTCTGTGTGAATTTCACTTTCACATGGGAGAAACTAGCAGTGAGTGTTAAATGCAAGATATACAGATGGAATTATAGAGGTGCAAGTATGAAAGAAAAGCATGCTTTCCAATGACTTTAGGCGGCCACAGGTGCAAACCTTGATTTGTCTCTTATGGCACTTAGAATCCTGAGCTCTAAAACATCCCTCACTCCACAGTTAACCATGTACAATTCTATATAACGCTTGCCCTGTGCACCCTTTTCAGATGAGCAGCAAGGGGTGACAGAACCAAGAGGGTGCAGTCCACAATCGGCCCGACAACCTCATCCACACTTTCTCACATTACCTGAGAATAAAAAATGATACCCAGTGCCCTCCCACCGCCGTCTTTTCCCTCCTTCCACCCAAGTTATATAAAAAAAATCTTAGTGTGCTGCCAGCTACCCGCGTGTGTCTGTATTAGTGCTTCTTACATTTAGGTCCATGTGTGAGTAGGTTCTCAAGCCATATTTTGTCTCTACACTGTTGGATCTGTAGTCATAATGGGAAAAAGAGAACTACATGTCCCAGAATGCAAAGTAAAAACATGGACTAGATAAGCCTCTCACGTATGGACAATGGAAACTTAAGCGATCTGGACTAATCTATGCATAATTTGATGGTGTTTGTGGGCGCCAGTGGTAAGCCACAATGCTGAATGTAGGCGTTCTTTCTGGGGTAAGGGAGGGCTCAGTACTCTGACATGATGAGTCCCGGAAGCAGCCGTGGAAGCTGGTGCTAGGTGTATTGCTTGATTTTTCAGAGGAAGGCAACCAGGCGTTTTGAGACCCATTTTTAATTAAACGTTCATGATTTAGATTGACTGGAGACCCCTCTTTTAAGGAATTTAGCTGAAGACATGGGTAGCTGAGGTGAAGGCATGGATCCCAGATTTACAGAGTTGACGCAACACAGGCCAACAAGCAACGTTGCTGCGCTGCGTGAACTAGAGAGAGTAGAGCTATCTACAAAGAACTGGAGAGGAGAGGTGCTGTTCTCTCTCCGTTCGTTGGCACACTTTCAACAGCCATGTGCCATCGCAAGAACCCTTGAAACGCCATAGTACAAGGGTATCGTCATTGTGGTCAGCATCATTTTTGTGCAGAACAGGGTCCATTGCTTTAAGGCAATTCATCTTTGTATGCGTGCTGTAAATACAGCGCACATCCAATAAGGACAAAAACGAGGCAAAATAAAAATATTTCTCGTTACACCAGCCTCAGGAAGGCACAGGATTTTGGCGCAAATCCATGTCAATATTTTTTTGTAAATATGGATTTACGGCAAAACTCTTGGCTGGATGCACTGGAAAGCCCATACACCAACCATGGAATGCCCCACTTGATGCAAAGTAAGGCAGGGGAGTGCATTGTGATGTGTTTGATTACAATACAACGCAAATTGGCATTTGCCTCGGTGTGTAAATACCACCCTGGATTTTGCGTCAGGTGTGTGTTAAAAAAAAAAAGTAACATAAATCAGATGCAAAATCTGGTTAAATCTTTGCCTGGGTGTCCTGCCGGTGAGCAGAGAGGATGGAGTGTGTTGCTGTTGGCTGGCAGGTTCATAATTTGTGATATACTGAGAAGCATCTTTATTTGTATGGACTTATCCCTGATCCAAGATTTAATAGCATCTCACCCTCTTAGAATGACGGAGCCAAGGTAAGACATTCAAGAAAGCTACTTCTACGAAGCCTTTAGAGCAGGGTTCGCTAAAATCGGTTCTGGCGTGCCTGAATCATGCTAAATTTTTTAGCATAGCCCCAATTTAAATAAATGTAGTTATCTTAAAAACCTGGCATGGATCCGGCCCTCCAGGACCGACTTGGGAGAACCCTGCAGTGTACAGTAATGCCCCTGCAGGCAAGAAGTAGTGTAGGACTATTGCCTCTCTCATCGTATTTTACTCTTTTTTCCACACAGTGATAGCAACTTGAAAACTTTCCACTAGGTGGCAGTGCTGTCAAACGAATACGCAACTCTCTCCTCTCAATAACAGGGTGGCTTCTTGGACACCTCGGCGCGCAGCACAGAAACTAAGCTCCCTTCATGAAGTTCTGGCGACTTTCTAGAGCCTAGAAGGCCGCTTCCACCCACTTCATCAATACATCATCACGTTTGCGGTTTTAGGCTTCTAGCGGCTCAGTAGATGTAAGGGATCTGGTGTGTGACCCCACTGGTTCGAATCCAGACAGGTTCCACTCCCCTTCATCCTTCTGAGGGCAGTGCAAATAGTCATTTGGAGGTGGGTAACAAAAAATACACACGCACGTGTGGTGTGCGCTCTAGTCTATGTGCGCATACGCGATGACGCGGTGACGCACTAGACTAGAGCGGAGAGGCGGCGCATGCGCAAGGCGGCATTTGAGATAGGCGCGAAAGACAAGAGCGACAGTTGGTGACCGGAGCTTGGGACAGTTAGACGCTCGGCGCCCTTAGCTCTAGGATATCTATAATTTGTTGTATGAGAATAAACCTGTGATATCTACAATTCTGATTCAGTGTGCTCAGTGGGGAAACCAACATTACAGTGGCGACGAGGCTGGGACCTGGACACCACCCGGTGCAGGGACGACAGCAGACAACCCCACAGCCATCCTCATGAGTCAGTAAGGCTAATCACCGGCAAAGAAGAGCTAAAGGGCGTGGCAGCAGCGCAGCATCAAGGCAATAAGCTGAACACCAACCACACAAGTCAGGTCAGTGTGGCCCAAGACTCCAGGAGCCCCCAGGCAGCATCCTGGCAACCAAGGGAGACTCCCCAGAGCCAGAAGAAAGGGGGGAGAGTGCACAGTCTGCGCACAGTGCGAGAGGTACAACCCCAGGGAGCCCAAGGGGCCAAATTGACGCATCAGAGAGTGCAGGAGTGTCAGGTGAACCCACTCAAAGGAGGGCCCAGGAAGGAAGACCCAGAGTTGAAGAAAGAATGGCGAATCAGGCGTCAGCCCTGATGGCACCAGTTCCGTTCCTACCGAGACCAGGTGAACCCCAACTTAAATGGGAAGACTGGAAAGATTATTTCCTAAATTACATTGAGGCTCTGGGTGATGAAAGTGAAAGTGAATACACGCCGGAAAGAAAAAAGAGACTGTTGCTCCACAACTTAGGCCCAGAAGGGGTGAGGGTGTTTAAGAACCTGGTGCCCAAAGAGAGGGGTGCAGCGGAGACGGATGTGTTTGCAAATGCACTAGATGACCTGGACTGCCATTACCGCCCAGCGGTCTGCGTCTCGATAGACCGCTATAACTTCCAACAGCGGAAACAGGAGGCGGGAGAGTCCATTGATGATTACGTGGCAGCCCTTCGCCGACTAGCAATCACATGTAGGTATGGGAACCTGCAGGATGAGTACATTAAGGACCAAATTGTAATGCACACCACCAGCAGGTCGGTGCAAGACAAGCTATGGGCAATGAATGAGACAACCCTGAAAGAAGTGGTGGCGATGGTCAAAAAGGCCGAAATGTCGAAGAGAGGCGCAGACGCGGCGAAAAGGGAAAGTGGCCCAAGACAGATGGTCAACAAGATTGAGGAGGCACCACAATCCAGTAAACCCAAAAGCAATTACGGAGACCCGAGGAAAGATATGAGAGGAGCTGGAAAACAGGTGACTCGCTTTGGCCAGGGATCAAAATTCGCATGCTACAGATGTGGCAGTGCAGCACACGCGGCCCAGGACAGGCGTTGTCCCGCGTTCCGCGCCAGGTGCTCGTTCTGTGGGTTGACTGGTCATTTCGAAAAAGTCTGCCGAAAGAAAGGGGCGAAGTCCACTGTTAAGTGCATCGACGCAGCAGCGGCCAACATAAGTGAGGAAGACGAAGTGGATGATGATGATCTAGTCCTGTGCATAGAGGATCAAGTTTTGGACGTGTCCGGCAAGCGAAGAGACAAGCCCCGCACCGACATGCTCATTGGGGGCGTCAAGGTACACGTGGCCGTGGATTCGGGATCCCCCTGGACCATTGTACAAAAGTCGATATGGGAAGAGGACTTCGTGCCTGCCATAGGTCCTGCCTTGATGCCGCCGGACATCAGACCCATCTCGTATACTGAGAATACCATCCCCCTGGTTGGGTGCAGGGACCTGGAGTTCGAATTCCGAGGACGGTCAGCCACGTGCACCCTGTATGTAGCTGAAAAAGGCCCGTCGGTACTGGGATGGAGAGATGCAGGTGATCTCGGTATCATCCTCAACCCTGGGGGGAAAGAACAGATTCTGCTAACAGACGAATGGCCCCTCTCGAAGGAGGAGGATTGGAAGGCAGCATACCCCAAGGTATTTGAGGGCACGGTTGGAAAACTGGACAAATTCGTGCACAAGATGGTCATCAAGGAGGGAGCAGTACCAGTGGTGCATAAAGTACGGAACATACCGATGTCTACGAGTGAGGCGGTGCGCCAAGAACTAATGAGGCTGGAAGAGCAAGACATCATTGAACCAGTGGACAGTGCGGAATGGCTATCGCCCTTGGTGGTAGTCAAGAAGCCGAACGGCAAGGTCAGACTCTGCGTGGACCTAAGGGAGCTCAACAAAAGCCTTGTAGTGGAGAGATTCCCGCTCCCCAGAATAGATGAGATGCTGGCTAGGACTAAAGGGATCAACCACTTCTCCACCATAGACCTGACGTCTGCGTACTACCAGATAGAACTGCATCCATCGAGCAGGAAGTACACAGCCTTCATAACGCCCTTTGGATGCTACCAATTCAAGAGAATGCCGTTCGGTCTGGCATCCGCTGCGGCCGTGTTCCAGAAACTTATGCACAGGTTGTTTAAGGACATTTCGGGAGTGCAATACTTCCAAGATGACATACTAGTGATGGGCTCCGACAAAAGCGAACACGATAGGAAGCTACACCGAGTGCTGGGAGTGCTGCAAAGCAGGGGATTGACGGCGGAATGGAGCAAGTGTAGAATAGGGTCCCGCTCTGTGACCTACCTGGGGCACGAGATAGGGACGCATGGCATATCACCGAAGGAGCAAAATGTGAAAGCAATAAAAGATGCCAAGGCTCCAACTACCAAAGAGGAAGTGCGGTCATTCCTTGGAATGGCCGAGTATTACAGCCGGTTTGTCAGACATTTTGCCACCAGGACGCACCGGATGAGACAACTAATCAGGAACAATGCAAAATTCGAATGGGATGCGGAGGCCCAATCCGAATTCGAGTCCATTAAAGACTGTATCAGCCACGCCATTCCACTGCAAGGGTATGTCCCCACCGGCAAAACTGTGGTGACAACTGACGCAAGTGACAAGGGCCTGGGAGCTGTCTTGGCGCAAGAAAGGGAAGATGGTGCCAAGGAAACGATCTGTTTCGCATCCAGGGCGCTGTCCCCGACGGAACAAAGGTACAGCGTAATCGAAAAAGAGATGCTGGCGGTCACGTGGGCGCTGAGCAAGTTTCGTCAGTTCATATGGGGCACAAGATTCAGGCTTCAAACGGATCACAAGCCACTTATCAAGGTGTTGACGTCATCGGGTCATGACACGGCCACCCCGAGAATAGCGAAGATGACCTTGAAGTTGCTAGACTATACATATGATGTAGAATACCTTCCAGGAACACAGAACAAAGTAGCTGATTACCTCAGCCGGGCGGCGGCAATGGAGGAGGCGCCAGGTGAGGCCCAGGACACAGAGGAGATGGTAGCCAGCATGGAGGACCACGAAACGTCAATCAGTGCACAAGAATGGCAGGCAGCTTATGAGCTCGATGAGGAAAAGATGGAAGTAAGGAAACACCTTACCATGGGCTGGCCGGACAAGAAGAAGCTCAAGGAGGGTGTGCGACGATTTTATGAAATGAGGGAGGAACTATCCCTGAGTGACTCAGGAATATTCTTGTACAGAGGAGAGAAAGTGGTGCCCCCAGTGACACTGATACCAAGACTGCTGAGTTTGCTCCATGAGGGGCATTTGGGCATCGTAAAAACCAAGGCGCTGGTCAAACAGATGTATTGGTGGCCGGGAATGGATAATCACATAGAGAGGCAAGTGAGGGAGTGCGAACAGTGCCAGGGAGCGGATAAGGTGCTTCGGCCACTCAGACCAGCTCTAGGGAAGTTCGACACCCCACGAGGCCCGTGGGAAGAAGTGGCCATTGACATTCTGGGGCCTGTGCTGGACAGCAGAGGAGTGAATAAGTACATTTGTGTGATAATTGACAAGTACTCCAAATGGCCGGAAATAGACTTACAAGAGTCGATGGACACGGAGACGATTCTTAAGTTTCTAACCTCGGTGTTCCTCAGAGAAGGAATACCCAAATCCATTCTTAGTGACAATGGACCGCAATTTGTGTCAGACAAGTGGGGGAGATACATGAAGAGGAATGGGATCGAGGTGAAACACACGGCTGTGTACCATCCGGCTTGCAACGGCCAGGTCGAAAGGTTTAACAGGGTGCTCATGGGCTCCATCCAGGCGGCCATTTCGCAAGGAAAAGACTGGGAGGTGGAAGTGATGAACATGCTGTGGGCCTACCGGATAACGCCCTCGGTGGTGGGGTACAGTCCGTTCCAAGTGCTTAGGGGACGTCATCCCTTCACCCGGGACAATGTAGCATGGAGGGAGAAGACCATCACCAGCAAGTGGTCCCCGGCGGTGGTGCAACACAACCTGGAGAAGGCCCAGAGGATCTACGCAGCCCACTATGACAAGCGACGAAGCACAAAGGACACGGCATTGGAAAAAGGGGAGTGGGTTAGGATCAAACTTCCCACTCTGCAAAAGAAAGGCGAAAGTAAGTTCAGCCAGCCGCTACAGGTCAAGGAAGTGCGTGGTAGGGCGGCTCTCCTCAGCGATGGAAAGGTCTGGTCGCAAGACCGCATGGCCCGAGTCAACAAAATATTAGTATGGCCCAAGGTTGAGGTGGAAGAGAGTAGCATGAATGACCAGGAGGCCAGATCCTTCTCGGAGCAGGGCACGGATAACCATGAAGAAGGTGCAAAGGACGACAGTGAAACGGAAGCCTGGGGAGCCAGGATGTCCGAGGGCCGTGATGCACAGGCGAAAGCAGAACAGAGAGCAGATGCGAGAGAAGCTGGGGTGTCCCGAGGAGAGACAGAAGTATCAGAGAGCATGCCGGTAAGACACACCCGCAGCGGAAGGGCAGTTATTGTGCCCTCTCGTTATAGAGACTTTGATATGGAAGGACAATAGATGGGTGCTGCTCTCCCTGGGTGCCCCACCAAGACTATTCACAGTTGAAGGACATTCTACCTGGTGGGAGGGGGGAACACGTTACCTGTTTTCATTAAAGGAGGGAGATATGTGGTGTGCGCTCTAGTCTATGTGCGCATACGCGATGACGCGGTGACGCACTAGACTAGAGCGGAGAGGCGGCGCATGCGCAAGGCGGCATTTGAGATAGGCGCGAAAGACAAGAGCGACAGTTGGTGACCGGAGCTTGGGACAGTTAGACGCTCGGCGCCCTTAGCTCTAGGATATCTATAATTTGTTGTATGAGAATAAACCTGTGATATCTACAATTCTGATTCAGTGTGCTCAGTGGGGAAACCAACATTACAGCACGCACATTTGTGTTACTTCCAGACCTGCAATTGATGTTTTGCTTGCTTCGGTGAAACTGCCAAAGACTGCCTCTTCATACTGATGCTTCCTGGCACGTGGGCACACGTGCACACGCGCAAACAGCAGCTTAATATGTACACTAGCTGCTGCTAAACATTGTTTACAGTGGGATTCACCTGCCCTACCTTAAATCAATCCTTAGCCCTAGGTACATATGAGAAATTAAGTCGATTTTTTGTGGATTTTCTTAGCACTGTGGCAGCTGTCCCTCACTGCATGGAAGGACGAGATCACAGGGGTATGTTATTCTTTTACAGTTTTATGGACGTATAAATGCTTCAAAAGCGGCATCAAAGATAAATAAACCTCTTCATTGAGTGTTAGGAATTGAAAAAAGTGAGATGCCAGGAAATATGGTGGAAATTAACTGTTTTTCAAGCAGTGTCACCTGTGGTTACTACGCATCTTTGAGACCTAGGAACCCTGGCAAATAAAGCACTTCTGCTGGAAAGAAAGTCTTCCTTTGGAAGGAAGGACCTTCCAGCCTGTTATCGCCTGCCACCCTGGGCATCAATGAAGACGTGACGCGTCACAGGGCTGGCCTTCGATATGTGTACGTCCCATGGATTCCATGGAAGCAGCTCATGGTTACAGCTTCCAGGTCACAGGGGTCGCAAGAAGAAGGACTGGCAACATGCTGCCTCATGGCATGGAGCTAGGTGGCTCCCTACGTGTGTCCGCTGCAGTGATCTCCTGAGCCCAGACTGGGCAGAATGCATTTGTAATTGATGACCACCTTTGGAAGACATCTAGCTTCTAAGATGATCCCACCTATATCCAAGGTGTTCAATGTTGGCCGAGGCCTGGCGCCACGGCACAGTTTCAGTAGAATCGCAAATCGTGTAAATAAATGTTACCTTTTATCACAGGGAAACAACGTTGGGCTGAACCGTATCCAGTTTTCAAGACAATCGCTGGTGGTGGAGATTCATGAGTAAATTGACCTTACGTAAATGCCTTGAAAATCTGGTTTACTTTGGATCCAGCCATTATGGACCAACTTGGGCCGCCACGTTTTATATTCTGACATTATTCTGAGTATTGCTTCTAATCCATGAACTGAGAAAGTAGTGCTAAGTGATGCTATTGTACCAACTCTCTGCACTTTCATTTCTCACTGAGGGGAGGGGTGACTTGCAGGTTGTCGTGGGGGACGTATCCTTTTCTACTGCATGTGTAGTTTTCTCCGTACTTGTCGATTCAAGAGCATCACAGAGGGTGATCCTTCGTAGGTTGTCCATCGGTACGTGTCCCATCCAGAGTTTTAGGCCACTCCACCAAGAGGTATTCAAAATCCACTGATGCATCATTTAAAGCACAGAAAATAACTTCAGCAGAAATTAAAGAATAGCTGTTGATTTAAAGCACTAAAAGGTGATTGTGCTGGGGATGTAGGTCGTGATTGTGGTTAGGGTTATGGTAGGTGTAATATTTTGGTCTAAAGTTGGGGTTCAATTTCGAAACAGTTTCGGGTTCAGGGTTAAGGTGGGAACATGCGGAATTGCTTGTTCCGTCCGTTCGCGATGCTTTTTTGCTGTTCGCGAATGCTGTTTGCGTGCTCGGAGGGAAATATCTTGGGAATACGCATTTTGAAAGCTCAAACAAGCAAACATTTCTGCAAAGCCGCGGATTGAGGAATTTTGGGTAATTCCTCGTTCTCCGCGAAACACATAATTACCCAAATTCCGCGAGCGGAACAGAATTTACCGCCCAGGCCTAGTCTACAGCTATGTTTAGGCTTACATTTAGGAATAGGTTTAGAATTAGGGCTAGATTTTGAGTTATGATTAGGGTTAACCTTATATCCAGGGTTAGGTTTAGGACTAGATTTGAGGTGGCTTCAGTGTATGGCAAGAGGTCAGCTTAAATCAAGGTTCAAGGTTAGGGGTAGACTTTGACAAGCCTTCAGGGTTAGGGTTTGCATTCAGACTTTAGGTCCGTGATGTAGGATTCGGGATAGAGTTACGGCTAGAGTTAAGCATATGTCTGTGGTTAGGTTTTGGGTTAGTGTTGGATATTGGGATGGTTTCAAGATTACAGTTTGAGTTCAGATTTAAGGAGCAAGATGTAGGATTAGGGTTACACTTATGGCTAGAGGTAACCTTATGCATAGAGTTGGATTTAGGGAGAGATTTCACAATATGTTCAGAGTTACGGTTTAGGTGTAAAGTGAAAAGTGTATCATTAGGATTATGGTTAATGGGAGGAGTTCGTAATTTATTTGGAACAATGTTGAGTTGTTACAATCTAATCCTTTTTCACCCTTTTACCACGGGGCTGCGTCGGTCAATGGTCGTGCGCAGCACCAGGGAGGGAGTGCTCGCGACTGCCGTTGGCCGATGCGAGCACGGAGCGGGTTAAATATGGTGGGATGCTCTAGCAATGATGTGCGCAAAGCAAAATTGCCTATCAGAACACCTGTATGTATTGCCTTTTCCAGGTGTTCATTCCAGTTCACCAGTTACATCTGGTTTCTGATGGAACCCATTGCAGCACAATGTTTTACGAAGACTGGCCCTGATACGTACAACCATAAATAAACGAGGTGAATTGCACTGGTTAAATAATCACACTGAAACCAGACACCTCTGGACTCCAATTACCAGTTCCAAGATGCAACTGGAGTTCACTGGGATCTTTCCCAAATGAGTGCCTAGATGCAAGAGAAAACATTTGTTAATGGCCAACTGGAGTTTCTACAACACTTAGGAAGCACCATTGAGATTTCAGAGAAGCGAGCAAATCAAAGTGAGTGGCACATGTACGTGTGTCACGCCCCCATGGGGATGATGCCAGGTTTGTCACATAATGCACAGGTATTTAGATATCCGGGAGTAACTCTGGCACTTCTTGCCTACCCAACGTTGTCTTTGTATAAAGACCTTCGGCAAGACGCACTTTTACAGAGGCACCGTCACTCTTTAGACGTGCTTCAGAGTGGTGAGGACTTCATTGTTTGAAACCATACAGCAGCGCTCCCAGGCTGCCCACAATCACACAGTGTGTCAACTTAACAAGTTACTAGATCAGCTTTTAGGTCCCAACACTTCACATCCTTCACCACCACAACTCTCACACCAGGCTTTTCCTTTGGAAACTCAATATTGCATCCCACGACTGGCCACACAGCAGCCCCGGTCTCACCGCTCTGAGGAACACCCACAAAGACACTCACCTTTCCTCAATTCAACAAGAACACTTTTCCTTTAAAGAACCACAAAGAAGCTCAGGAGCAATTTTATCAACAATGAAAAATAAAATAACAGAAAGCTCGAAGAACAACAGGTTGTGTCTTCACGGCGCCAGCGCTGTGGTTCGGAGTGCCGGCCTTGTGTGATCGCCCACACCTTCAATCTGATGAGTTGTGCATTGTTTCACTTTTGCAGTCCCAGGAGGAGCCTTCACTCTGAGCAAGAGGACCCAGCATCTTGCTGGTGGTGGTAATGAGAGGGAAAGATCAACGACTCTTCGATAGGTGGCTCGAACTCACGCTTGCGGATCCAAGCAATGATGGTTGAGGGTCACCACATCTGTTATGATGGTTGTCCTTTAGCGAAGAGAGCTCACCATTGCATGTCTCTTCACTTGGCACTCTGTACCAGACCACCGTGTCCTCAAGTACATCTTATAAATCTATCTTTTACAGTTTACAGCAGGGTTGGCAGGGTGTCTGCTCCTCAAGCTGGTCATTCAGCCAGATATCACAGTCTATAACCAGCCCCTGGTGTCTTCTTGACACTTTGTGAACTATCGAGAACCCGTAATCGATTGGCATAATCAAGAACTTAGGAGACCCCAATAACATCTTGGCCTTTCATTAACCTTCAAGTACTACGCCTTGTGGCTCGTTGTCTGAGGTTGGGAAATCACTGCATGTCTTAACTTAACCTCGAACTTTTAAAATTTTGTCCGTATCTTGACTTGACCACGAGGTCGATGGACAACGACCAATACTTGACTTAACCGCTATCCTCAAAAAACTGATCGTAATGTGACTTAGTCATGAACCTTAAAGATCCTGACTACATATTGACTTAATTGTGACCTTAACCAGGGTCCTGAGGGAACTGAAGATTTTTTTTAACTGAACTGTGAACTTTCCAGAACATTGTCTTAACGATGAGCTCAATATCGCTTTAACAATTTTGAAGATAATCAGGAATTATAGGAATCTTTAATTATTCATGAATTATTCATGAATATGGAAGACCATTTTATTTTATTCATTTATTTATAAAGCGCAGCATTCATCCCGTAGGGATATCACGGCACTGAAGTAGCGGGCACGTGGTGGTCAGGGCTGTTACGGTAGATTTCTATATCTTAACATAACCAGGTGTTTTTGAGGAGTTTCCCAAATCATCACTTACCCACACATTTTTAAAGAACTTGGACATGTCTTGACCAGCCATGAACTCTAGGGAGCTTGACTCATTGTTTCCTAACCCATGGGCGTGAAAGAACTAGGTCAAGTATTGACTTGCACAAGAAGGTGGAAGACCTTTGACCTGTCTGGACATAGACAGGAACTTAACAAAACATGATTCATCCAAAACTCAACTGTGAACTTCTAAGAACCTGACCCTGTCGTCTTGATTAAACTATAAACTTGGAGAATGTTGACGTGTGGCGGAGGAAACCATGGCTCCTCGCGTTGTCGGCTTACTACATTCTTCTTCGATAGAAGGGGACAGTGAACGGATGCTGTCCTACAGATGACTCCAACTCTACAAAGAGGTTGAAAAACACAAAAACAGAAAAGGAGTCAATTGGGAATCAGTCTTTCTTGACTTGTATGTCACTTGTGAATAAATCTATGGCTTCTTAAGCAATCCTTGAGCGTTAGAGGAAGGAACACCTGTATGGATTGTCATTGTCCCGTTGAAAGAGCCCTCAAACAGTGAACCGGAAGGATAGTCCGCAAAATTCCATCTGAGGCAAGGTCCAACCAATCAGTGCAAAGTGAGTGGGCGCAAAGAAAGCAACGTCTTGAGCCTAACTCCGCAGACCCCTTTCTGCCAGAAGCTCCCTGTCGCGGAAGGGTATTGTCAGATGCCGGAGTCACTGGCTGGTTGGAGAAGAGTTCCTACCACTCAAGGAGAGAGAAGGGATTGGCCATGCTCTCCAACGATGGCCCCTCTCACCAGAAGCCTAGAAGGTCCACACAGGCTTCAGTGCACTATGTGGGCAGGATTGCTGGTTTTGTTGAAAGGCACTTCTGTATCCACGTCCCCAGGGGACCTCTGTTGTCCATGTGCTGTGGTGAGAGGAAAGTGGGGTTCAGAAGTGCTTTCTGAGTGTGCAAAGCCAGTGGTGTCTCCCTGAGTACGACTGGAGGAGGTCTGTGGAGATCTCAGTATCGCGGGTGAATCTGCAAAGGGGTAAAGAATGTGAAAAAGTGTTTGTTAGAGCACTTTACAGAGGCAAGGAGAAGGTCTTTCATACAAAATGTGCCCGAAGCACTTTACCGAAAGAACAATTGGACCTTCAGGTAAACTATTCCCCCAAGACTTCAGAGGCACAGTCATCTGAATGGAAGCTGTATCCTGAAGCACTTCACAGATAAAGACACTAGACCAACCATTTCCAAAGACTGTGCAGAAACACAGCACTCTTGAGGCAGGCTCCTGAATGCACTTTACAAGCAGAGACCTCACACTGCCATTTAAAATATATTCCAAAGCACTTTTCCAGCTATGTCTACAAGCACTTACTATACTCCTAATCCTATCCATATAAACTGTTTGCCAAAGTACTTTTCAACTAACTGTATTTAAAAATAACAAACTGTATCCCACAGCACTACATAGAGACACAGCCCCATGCACTTAAGCTGTTTGCCAAGGCACTTTTCAAACTGACTGTACTCCAAAGCACTTTACAGAGAGACCTCTCCATCTATATAAACTGTATCTCAAAATACTTTACAAAAGCACACGAATGTTACAAGAAACTGTTTCAAAAATACTTTACGGAGACAATACACCTTTCATACATACAATGTCCGAGCACTTTACAGACAGAAGCACCACAACACCGTCTACAAACAGCACTGACGCACTTTACAGACAGCACCCTTAATGCAAACTGTGCGCCAAAGCACTTTATGACTTTACGGATACAATACTCCTTCTGTATAATCTATCTCAAACACTTTACAGACAGAAGCACCACACCATCTATCCCAACAACACTATTGCACTTTACAGACAGACTGTGCACCAAAGCACTTCATGACTTCATGGATATAATACTCCTTCCATATAAACTATCTCAAACACTTTACAGACAGAAACACCACACCATCTTTGCCAACAACACTGAAGCACTTTACAGACAGACAGACAGACAGCACTCTTAATGCAAACTATGGCTATATGCAAAAAACGTTTTTTTTGGTCGCAAATGGATTGATTAGCAGACCGTAAAAAGACATTTTGGTATGTACAAATCCCAAATTATGATTCAGTAATCTGTTATCGAATTGCAATTGGGTTTAGCGATTCAGTATTTGGAAGGAGTGTATTTAGGACGTGCCTTCCAAATTCAGAATTGCAGTGGTATGTATCAATCTTTTGAGACCGAATTACAGTTGCCAAATTTTCATATTTTACCAAAACCTGAAAAGGCAACCGTTTGCAAATGGGAATTCTCCTTTGTGAATGTTGAAACAAATATATTTTAAGAGCAGGCAGTTTATTTTTTGTAAAAGCATCCCGTTTTCCTTTATTATAAAGCAATTTGAGACGTGGTGCTCTGACCCCAGCAGGCCACCATCACTGTGATGGCTGCAATTCCAAGTGGGTCGCAAAGTAGGACCTACCTCATCAATATTCATGAGTTATTTCGTTTTGCGATCCACTAGGAATCACTAATTAAAAATTCTAGGTTTTTGTACACTGCCAATTCCTAAGAATCGCAATTAGGAAATCGCAATCCTTGATTCTGTACATACGGCCCTTTGCGTCTTCACTGATACACTGCACCTTTCGAAGATGCAATGCTGTTTATAAACAGGACACAAGCAGACCGCATCTTTCATACAACCAGTACTCAAGTCCAGTCAAGAATTCCCTTCTAAACTTAGGCGAGGGAGGAGAAAGGCTGGATGTGTAACAAGCTGAGTCTGAGGCGCCCTGGCGGAGCTGCGTGTGGATGACACTGCATTGCAAGACAGGATTGGGGTGCACTGGCGGAGCTGCGTGTGGATGACACTGCATAGCTGCTGCAGGACAGTATTGGGTTGCACTGGCTGAGCTGTGTTTTGGGTCCCAGCATGGAATAGCCTGGAATAGCCTAGGTCTGGTAGGGGAGAGGGGGGTCAGGATTGGGGTGCTCTGGCAGAGCTGTGCTTTGGGTCCCTGCACGGAATAGCCAGTGTTTGATGGGGGGGGGGGGTTCAGTATTGAGGTGCACTGTCAGAGCTGTGGATTTGGGTCCCTGCATGGAATACCCAGTGTTTGATGGGGGGGGGGGGGGCATTATTGTGGTGTTATGTTATGTTATGTTAAATTGGTCTTCTATAGGGCACGGCTACTCCAAAGGAGTGTCCCGGCGCTTTTTATCGGTGACCAGAAAAAGACAGACAACACAAAACGAAGATAGATTCATTACAGAGGGCTCTGGGAATCCAGCACCATAGAGAGAACGTCCTAGCGGATGAAAAGCCATGATTTAAGGCCCTTCCTAAAAGCCAGTAGATTAGATGTGCTACGTAGAGTCAAGGGGAGTTGCGGAGCTCGCAGCCTAAAAGAGCGGCCTCCAATGCGAGCCTTTTTTACTCGGGGAACCACAGCCAGGAACAGAGACTCTGATCTCAAAGATCGGGCCGGGTGGTAAAAGGCGAGCCTCCTTTGGAGATATTGAGCTCCCGAGTCGTGCAAGGCCTTGTGGGCCAGTGTCAAAGCCTTAAACACTATCCGCTTCCGGATAGGCAGCCAATGGAGCGACTGCAGTAGGCTAGAGGCTCTGGCCCGCCTGTGGAGGCCAAAGATGGCCCGTGCGGCAGTGTTCTGAACCACCTGCAAGCGTTGCAGGAGATACTCCGGTAGGCCAAGATATAGAATGTTGGAATAATCTAATCTTGAGCCGATTAAGGCCTGAACGTAGTCCTCCTGTGTTCTTCGGAGAGCAGAGGGAAAAACTTCCGGAGCATCCTAAGGATGAGCCAGAAACTGGGATCTAAGCGTCAGCCCGTTGTCAATCTTAACTCCCAGGTTCTTTGCTAGCTGGGATGAGTGCGCTGGAGGGAACATGTCGGCAGGCCACCATCCATGCCAATCTGGATCTGATGGGCAACCAAAGAAGAGTATCTCAGATTTATCTGAGTTGCACTTGAGGCTGTTTAGCTGGAACCATTTAAAAACAGCCCCAAGGCACTCACGGATACTCTCGCCCTCAAAGTCTTCTCCCTTCCGGCAAGTAAAGAGGAGCTGGGTATCGTCGGCATAGGATACGATCTGGGCCCCAAAAGACTCCACCAATGTCGCCAATGGGGTCATAAAGATGTTAAAAAGAGTCGGGCTCAGCACGGAGCCCTGAGGGACTCCGACTCCCAATGGCGGCATCTCGGCGGAGCAGGAAGAGGCCCAGACCGTTTGTCGACGGTCAGCCAAAAAAGATCTAAACCAGCTGAACGCCGTCCCCCTCAGACCGATCTCATAAAGTCTGGCAAGTAGACCCTCATGGGGGACGGTGTCAAAAGCCGCCGACAAATCTAGCATGACCAGCATAGCTTTGCCTCCTGTATCCAGCGACTCTTTAATGGCTTCAGACACCTCCAACAGCGCCGTCTCGGTGCTTAAATTGGGGCAGAAGCCAGATTGGGAGGGATGTAACAGATCGTGAGACTCCAGAAAATTGGAGAGCACAATATGGACATGTTTCTCCAAGATCTTAGCCAATGCAGGGAGGAGCGAAATGGGCCTGTAGTTGGCAGGAGCCTCTGGGGCAAGGCTCGGCTTCTTGAGAAGGGGGATGACCATAGCCTGCTTCCACGCCTGCGGGACCACCCCTCGGCTCAGGGACAAATTCAAGAGCGGGTTGGCTAGAGGATTAACAATAGCCGCCATTTTCGCCAAGAATTTGGCCGGGCATGGATCAAGAGGCGACCCAGATTTAAGATTAGCCATAAGTGCCAATGATGAAGATGCCGAAAGTGGCGGAAAAGCTGCCAAAGTTGGGCCTGAAGGGGTTGGAAAGACTAAACCATCCACAAGGCTGGGAAGAACATCAACCAGCCTTGTAGGAAAGGAGTCCTGAATCAACTTTATCTTAGTGGTAAAAAAGTTGGCAAGGGTAACAACCCAAGATTCAGAAGGAGGGGCCTGAGCTGCATTAGATCGCGGGGTCGTAAATTCTCTAACGATCGAAAAAATCTCCTTACAGGAGTTGGCTGCGGCCTCAATTCTCCTGGCAAAATATCCTCTTTTCTCCTGGAGAATTTCCCGGTGATAGACTTTCACCGATAACCTATAGGCAAGCCTCGCCTCAGCATCGTACTGGGACCGCCAAGCCCTTTCGACCACTTTACATTGCCTTCGAGAATGTACAAGGGCTTCGGTGAACCAAGGGGCAGAGACCCGTTTAGGTGTTAATCGGGGGGGAATCACAGGTGCTAGATCGTTCAGCCTGTCCGTTAGCCACATCTGCAAAGATTCTAGGTCATTATCCAAATCCCCCGTAAAAGAGAGAGGATGGTCCAGAGAGGCCTGGGCCAACATCTCCGGGGTCACCCGATGAAACGCCATGGATGCTGGTCCCAGATGTCTCAGACCAGTGTTTGATGGTTTCTTAATGCGCGGTATGTAAAAATAGGCCAGCCGATGATCTGACCAAAGTACCAGGGTATGCTCAGACGTGAGTCCCTTGCTCACTTTGCCACTGGATTCAAGCAAGCCGGGCTGAAGACGGCTGGAATGCCAGAAACCGGTCCTCGGAAGCTTGTTTCCGGTCCAGGGAAGACATGGCTTGGCAGTTCGGGCTGGACTGTTCCCATGAGGCACAGGGTCAGACTGATTTGCATATAGCCATGTCTGAACTGGGGTGGCAGAGTGGGCTAAAGAACGGTGATGGATTAAACCCAGATCTTTTGACTGGGTGTGAGTGTTTGATTGATTCAGATGCTCCGTCCATCACCACCCCCTTTTGTACCGCTGACCAAAGTACCGGCAGCAATGCCGTCACCTCAATAGGTGACGTAGAAAAGACCTGATCTAGGGTGTGGCCCCTGTCATGGGTCGGTCGAGAAAGATAGGGAGTCAGGCCTAAAGGTGCCGTAATGTCGATCAATTTAGTTGCGTCGGGGTCGGAACTCTCATCCATGTGAAAATTGAAATCCCCGGCGAGTACACAATGCTCCGCTCTTAAGGTCAGCGTTGAGATTATCGACTGGAGCTCGTCAAAAAAGGATCCTGCCGAGCCGGGGGGCCTATAAACTAGGAGCCCTTTAAGAGATTGTTGGGGTGACAGTGTTATGGAGAAGGCAAGGGATTCGGAGCCCGTGATGGCCTCCATAGGGATGATAGAACATGCAAAGGCTTTGTTCACCACGAGTGCCACGCCCCCACCTCTCCCTTCCAATCTGTCTTGCCTAAAAATGTTGTATTCGGGGGGGATAGCTGTAGCAATATCGGGGTTAGATGACTCACCTAACCAGGTCTCTGTCAACATCAGGCATACCGGTTTTTCAGCAACAAGGAGATCAAAAATTTCCTGGGCATGTTTGGGAGCAGATCTGGTATTTAGAAGTAGGCAGAGATGCTTCACACTAACCACATCACTAGTTGATGTCGAGGGCGGAACACTGACCAAAGACCATCCACAGCCCGGGCATTTCCTCTTGCCCCTGTATCGACCTGGAAAGACTATATGACAGGCACAAAAGGCCTTTTGGAGTGACCGAAGCTCCATGGACGAGTAGCACAACATAATAGCACCATAGAAAGTATATGCAGGAAGGCCGAGCCTGGCCGCTGCTCCGCGCGCCTCCGGGACGCTGACGGGCACAGACGGGCAGGACTCTGGCACGACTCCGGCACAGGTCTGGTGCGTCCGCTGAAATGCGTCCGCTGCGCGGAGAAGTGTACGTTCTTTTTATAGCGCTACTAGAGCGCGTGAACGGCCTGGCCCACACCCAATATGGCCGCCAAAGCCAGATCCCAGCCCTCGGCGTCGATGCTCGGCCGAGGGCGGTCCGGGGTAGGGGAGGGGTGAAGGAGCAACGAAGCGCTAAGGAGCGCTAGGAAGTCTCAGGGTCTCAAGTCTCTGGCGCTTATTAATCAAGCGCAGAGAAGCACAGCATTAAAATGTCCAACACACAACACACAATTTAAAAATGGAAAGAAGAGAGCGAGACCTCCCGGCTTACGCCTCAGGAGGGAAAAAGGTCACTGCAGATGGTAATCCCTGGGCGAGGATTCAATTCCATTTTTATAGCGCTGCTAGAGCGCGTGAACGGCCTGGCCCACACCCAATATGGCCGCCAAAGCCAGATCCCAGCCCTCGGCGTCGATGCTCGGCCGAGGGCGGTCCGGGGGTAGGGGAGGGGTGAAGGAGCAACGAAGCGCTAAGGAGCGCTAGGAAGTCTCAGGGTCTCAAGTCTCTGGCGCTTATTAATCAAGCGCAGAGAAGCACAGCATTAAAATGTCCAACACACAACACACAATTTAAAAATGGAAAGAAGAGAGCGAGACCTCCCGGCTTCCGCCTCAGGAGGGAAAAGGTCACTGCAGATGGTGCACTGTCAGAGCTGTGGATTTGGGTCCCTGCATGGAATACCCAGTGTTTGATGAGGGGGGGCAGTATTGTGGTGCACTGTTAGAGCTGTGGATTTGGGTCCCTGCATGGAATACCCAGTGTTTGATGGGGGGGGGGGGCAGTATTGTGGTGCACTGTCAGAGCTGTGGATTTGGGGCCATGCCTGTTCTGGAATAGCTGGGGATCTGGATTGGGGTGCACTGGCTTTCATGTCCTGGTATACCCAGTGGCTGGTGTGGGGGGGGGGGGTGGGCGATGACGGAGCTCTCTGAAGGGGGCGGGCCCTTTCTCGGCAGCTGAGCGTTCCCCCGAACCCCATGAAACGCTTCCAATGCGCCCTCCTTACCTTGGTGGTTTTCACCCGGTTGCCCTGAAAACACATCCAACCCGAGTTGTCCGGCAGGGTCTTGCACTCCTCCCCGTCTAGACACGGCTCCATCTCGCACCACCACTTCCCGGTCACGATGGAGGCTGTCGGGAGAGAGCAGAGACGGCAGCGGTTACTAATGCACGAGACCTCAATGTCGCTGTGCTGTGGGACTTCTTGGTCGGTGTATTGTGTAGGGTAATGGCGCTCCTGGGAAATACGCAGTTAGTATATACTAGTGTACAATTATGATTGCGGTGCATAAGTGTGGGGAGAGCCACCCTCCTCCCCAATGTGTGGATAACCACTGATAAACCAAAACAACAGTCCCTTGCACCCGCCGACAGTATACAGAGGAGTTGGCCTAACGGCTAGGGAGCTCGACCTCGGACCTGGGGATCTGGGTTCGAGTCTCGGTAACGACGCCAAAACCTCCTGTGATTCTGGGCAAATCACTTAATCTCCCCGTGCCTAAAATTAAAGTGTGTCCTCATGTAACGTAACTCTGATACCTGATTCGGTTCGGGTCTAGTTCGCGCTATATAAAACTCTGAAAAAAACCCAATAATAATAAAATATATATATTATGTATCATTGACAATAACAATAGTGATATTTGCACAGTCTTTGGGGGGTGAGTGAGTCTTTCTGTGGACACGCCGGAGGCAGCCCTGCTACTGAACAGAGGGTTTACGTTTACGGCAGTAAAGACTTGGTTGCTGGCAAGAGGGACTAACTTAGGGGCATATGTATGAAAATCTGTGTTTGCGATTCTCAAATAGCGATTTTTTGAGAATCGCTATTTGAGAATTGCAAAACGGGATGTATTTAAAAATTCGCAATTTGTTTTGCGATTTCTTAGTATTCCTTAATTGCGATTAGCAAATTGCAAAATCGCAATTAAGGAATACCTTCCCATTCATTTCAATGGGCCAGGAGGCCCATAGGCATGAATGGGAAGTCATTCTCAATTTGCGATTCGCAATTTGAGAATCGCAAATTGAGAATAATTTCAAGGGTGCAAGGGTGTCATAAGGACACCCCGAGGCACCCCTGAAATTAACATGTGTGCGCATATGGCGCACATACATGCCCAAAGGGTATGTATGTGCGCCACATGGCACCTTGACAAATGCCAAAAGTGCATTTGTGAAAGAAATCGCAAATTACCACCAACTTGAAGTTTGTGGTAATTTGCGATTTCTTAAGAAGAAATCGCACAACTTGAGTGCTTGTTCCATAGCATTTAAGGAATCGCCAATTTTGCGACTCCTTAATTTTGCGATGCGATTTTCCTAATACATCCCGTTTTGCGCATTTTTTGTCATAAACGCTGCTTTTTTGTGATTCGCAGCATTTGCGACTAAAAATTCCTTTCATACATATGCCCCTAAGCCCCCAAAGAGTGGTTTTATTATACCACGTCGTCATTCTTCATGATGGATTTATGACTTCAACACACAAGATCCACACTTAAGAAAAGAATTCTGGAGTACACTGAATCTTGGACATGGTAATCACGGTTACACTATACTGTGCAAATATCACTGGCGTACTAGAACCCATTTCGGGTCGAAAATACAACCAGAACTGAGGATCCATACAAAGAGATTAGAGGCCTGAAAAAGTCTCTACACACAATTAAGCACACCGAAACACGTGTTGGCTAAGGATTCAAGATTAAACTGAAGTGACTGTTTCAACGGAGGAACAAGAGTGTTTTTTATTATTGTCAATGATGCATAATATATACTGTCGGCGTGTGCAAGAGACTGTTGTCACTGTGCTGTTCATCACTCGGTGGGTGTAGAGGTGACGGACTGCATGTGTGCAACAACCTCGGGTCATCAGTGCAGCCCCAGACTGAGCTCAGAGGGGGAGGCCTGGGTGTGTGTGCAAGAGATGCCGCCGTGCAGTTCAAATGTGAATGTAGTCGGTATTTGTGTTGAACCCACTGACTACAGTTCACCCAGGGTATAGTTCAGAGTGCCAGGGACCAGGACCTTCTGTGCAAGAGACAACACTCTGCTCTGGTTGTATGTTAACCCGTTTGCTGCTGCCGTCGGCCAACGGCCGTCACGAGCACTACCTCGGTAGTGCTGCGCACGTCCGTTGGCCGACGCAGCTCCACCCGCTAAATAGAACGTTCCGCACTGGCGCGGAACGTTCTAAGCAGCAAACGGGTTAATATGTGAAGGGACAGACTCTTGGGCTGTAAAGCAGCCATGCTGTGCCATACATGAGTTAGCCTCAAGTAGCCGTCTCTTATAGCGTAAAGATGTTGCTGCATCATTTATTTATTAATTTGTGCAGCGTGCTGTCTCTTAAGGTGTAAAGATGCCAATATGTGCTTGTATTTCTTTAACAGGTGCATGGACCGTGTTTTAGGCTGCACAGATGTCATGCAGCACCAAATATATGTTAGTAGTTGCACCTAGCGGTTTCTTCTGGTGTAAACATGTCAATGTGCATTTGTTATTCACTAACGGCTTCAGGGAGCTGTCTCTGAGAGTATAAAGATGTCAGGGTGCACTTGTTATCTCTTAACAGGTACAGGGAGCTGTCTCTTCTAGTGTAAAGATGTCACAAGGCACCAACAATATGTGAGGTACAGCGAGGCTGCGAGGGGGCTCCTGTTGTCACTTTGTGTTAAAATAGGTGCAGAGAGCTGTCTCTTAGAGTGCGGATATGTCACTGCTCCTTGGTGGAAGGGAAGGTCTGTCTCAGATGTCATGATGCCATCATTATAAGGCAATAGATGATTGGGGTTTTCTGAGATGTCATGGTGTTATGTTATGTTATTGACTTTTGTATAGCACACATCCTAAAACTGGTATGACTTCTAGGGTGACCAACTGGCATGGGTGCAAATTCAGGAAGGTAAGTGTAAAAATTCAGGACAAAGGGTCAAAATTCAGGACAAAAATTCAGGACAGAAGGTCAACTTTCAGGACAAAACTTTGGGCCAAAAGGTAAGTTTTACAGACACATCAAAGTAAGCTGCGCGATAGTATGAAAGTAAGTAAATAGACAACCACTTGAGTACAAGTCAAAATATATTAGGTTGAGACAATCTTGCACTTCACAATTTTTTGTTATGCACGCAGCTTTGAGCAACTGTGCAGGTCTTTTTTGTGGTACTTCATATGATAATAATCTATTTATACGGTTACTGCACTTGGTTGTCCAGTCTGATATGTTGCTTACTACTCATGGTCCTGAGCAGGCATGTTTGGTGAGAGAAGTGGTCAGGAAGATCTGCTCGGATAGACTTTGTTGCTAGCATCTCATATCTGAGTGCCATTGTGAGATGTAACACGGCAAGCATAGGTGAACTAAAGGGAGGACTGCTGGAATCAACCCACTATAGGGAACACATTATGGGTGTTTCAGCAAAAGGAACTTAAAATATGGCATCTGACTTTGCTTATGGGGGCTTTGCAGAGAGTTGCACTAGCTGACGGAAGTCACAAAGGTGCTTTTCCCTGCAGCTTTCTTAAAGAAGGCACTGTTGATACACTATTACTCAGTTTATTATTGATGCCTTGCCTATTGCTACAAACACAATATACATCTCAAGCACAGCTCAGGGCACTATGAGGCTCTCTCTAGAACCGTACACCTAAAACAAAACATGTAAACATTTACAATTACTAGTGTAACATTAAAGTAGCAGTTGGGTGTCACTTAAATGTCATATGCATGTGTATAGATACCACACATAAGCACACATGAAATACAGAATAGTAACACATAGGTCAGGGAGTAGCGGGAACATGTAAATACCTCCCACTCTGAACTAAAGCTCTTATGGCACCAAGAAACCAAAGTAAATCAGCACAACCCTCCCCAGAAGAACTCTCTTGTCCACGGATCTAGCCATTCATCCTTCCATCAAACTCCTGATATCCTCCAATTCAAATTTACATTCTGTCATCTATTAATTCTTTCTTCCCTCATTCAGTCTTTCACCATTCATTCTGTCCTTCCATCTGTGTGCCCATCCATATCCAAACCTTTTCAACCATTTGCAAACCTATCCATCATCTATCCATCATTTCACCCATCCATCCCTTCATCCACCCTTTCACTTATCCATCCATCATCTATCCACCCTTTTGCCTAATCCATCCTTTCACTCATCCATCCACTCTTCCACCCATCCATCCATTCACTCATCCATCCGACCATTTACCCTTTCACCCATCCAGCCATCCTCCTTTCACTTACTCATCCATCCACCCAGTCACTCATCGGTCCACCCATTCAACATTTCACTCACTCACTCACCCATCCATCCTTTCTTCCAGCTCTCCACCCTCCCTTTCACTCGTGTTTGCATTTGTTCATTCATCCATCTTTACATTCTTCTTTTCACTCATCCAGGCACCCATTTGCCCATATATTCTGCCAATCATTTATCCATGCTTTCACTCATCCATCCATCCATTCATCCTCCCTTTCTCTCTCCATTCAATTTCACGTATCCACCCATCCTTCCATCCACCCTTCACCCATCCACCCACTCATTCATTTACTCATCCACTCAGGAATCTATCACCATATCACTCATCCATCCTTTCACTCATCCATCCATCCTTTTGTCCATCTGTCCTCCCATTCACTCACTCATCCATCCATTCTTCCACCCATCCATCCATTTACTCATCCATCCAGCCATTTACCCTTTTACCCATTGAGCCATCCTTTCACTTACTCACTCATTCAGCAAGTCACTCATCCATCCACCCATTCAACCTTTCATTCATCCATCCATCCTTTCTTCCAGATCTCCGCCCTCCCTTTCACTCATGTATGCTTTCTTTCACTCATCCATCTTTACATTCTTCATTTCACTCATCCATGCACCCATTCACCCTTCCATTCTGCCAGTCATTCATCCAAGCTTTCACTCTTCCGTCCATCCTCCCTTTCTCTCTCTGTACCCCTTTCACTTAGCCAGCCATCCTTCTATCAACCCTTCCCTATCTACCCACTCACCCATTTACTCATCCATCTATTGACCCTATCACTCATCCATCCAACCTTTCTCTCATCCATCCACCCTTTCACTCATCTATCCATCCTTTTGTTCATCTACCCTCCCTTTCACTCACTTCTTCCATCCACTCTTCCACCAATCCATCCATTCACTCATCCATCCAACCATATACCCTATCACTCATCCAGCCATTCTTTCACTTACGCATCCATCCACTCAGTCACTCATCCGTCCCCCCATTCAACTTTTTACTCATCCATCCATTCATCCTTCCAGCTCACCACACTCCCTTTCACTAATGCATGCATTCTCTCAGCCACCCATCTTTGCATTCTTTTTTTCACTCATCCATGCACCCATTTATCCTTCCAGTCTGCCAATCATTCATTCATGCTTTCACCTATCCACCCATCCTCCCTTTCTCTCTCCATTCCCCTTTCACTTAGCCACCCGTCCTTGTATCTACCCTTCACCAATCCGCCCACACATCCATTTACTCATCCACTCATGAATCCATCCTTTGACCCTATCACTCATCCATCCTTTCACTCATCCGTCCATCCTTTCTCACATTCATCCACCCTTTCACTCATCTATCCATCCTTTTGTCCATCTGCCCTCCCTTTCACACACTCATCCATCCGTACATCAATCCTTTCACTCATCCATCTATCCATTCACCCTTCCACTTGTCAAATCATCAATCCACCCATCATTTCTCTCATCCATCCACCCATTCACTCACCCATCATCCACCCTTTCACTCGTCCATCCATCCTTTTACTGATCCATCCACACTTTTACCCATCCATCTACCCTTCCACCCATACATACATCTATTTATCCTCATCCATCCTTCCACTCACACATCCATCCATCCTTTCTGTCACTATCCATCCATTCACCCTTTCACTCATCCATTTATCCTTTCATTAATCCATCCAGCCCTTTACCCATTCTTTCACTTATTCACAAACCCGCCTTTTCATATTAATTATGAGCTGAGCCTTCGCCTACTGTGTTACAGACAGAAGATGCCCATAAAGAACTTCACCCTTCCATAGTTCCTAAAGCAAGGTGTGGGGTGGGGGAGGGTTCACTATGCCCCTGCACATAGGCAATCTGAAAACTTGGAAGTCATGAGTCATGCATGATGCGCAGTGCCAGGACGTGAGGTGACTGTGACATGTTGTTGTTTCCAGGGCCCGGAGCCGTACGCGCCCTCCTGAGGCGCCGAGGAAACTCCCCTTGTGATCGCGGCTCCAGCGCCAGCATCGGGCCCCCCTCGGCGGCCCCCGTGTGCCAGGAGAGGGCCGCCGGAATCCTCCACAGGTCTCGCTAGGCCTGAAGTCACCCGCCTTCCAGCGCCCCGGCGCTCCCGTGGAGTCTGTGCCGTCATCGTGCCCCTTCGGCGGCCCCCGTATGCCAGGAGAGGGCCGCCGCACCGAGCGCACTAGACCGCGTTAGGCCTGAAGTCGTGCTCTCCCTCCTCACGTGACGGGGAGCGCTGCCGCGTCATCGGCCGCGCCCCCGCCAGAGCCGCGCAGCCATTGGCTGCCAGGATCGCGCCCCTTACAACGAGGCCCGGCACCCGGGGAAAGCCCAGCCAAGCCCGGACTTGTAGCGGAGAGGGTCGTGGAGCACAGGAGCACCCCTCCGATCTCCCCCACACGCTGGGCCTGCCCCTCCACGGGCGCCGGTGCCCCGCATCTGCCGCCTGCACAGCGCTGGGCTGAGTGAGGCCCACGGGAGGGCAGGAGCCCCTCCCCCAGCCCCAGAGCCATTGCAAGGGCCCCGGAGGGCCGAAGACATCAGGTAACCCCCAGGGGAGGAGGGCGGAAGACCGGACAAGGCCCCAAGTTCGCCCCTCCCCCGGGGAAAACTGTGACTTGCCCCCTTTGGCCCCAATGAGCCTCTAGTGACTGTGGGGCCTTGATTAAACATCTAGGGTACTCAGGCCCATTAACTGTTTATGCCTAGTGACAAGCTCAGACCTGATTAACTACTTATGCCTGATGTTAGGCTTACACCTAATCAACCGTTTATGCCTGATGTCTGGTTGATTCATTCTGAAGTGGTTAGCCCTGCACCAGGGAGTTGTCAGCCTTGATGAAATGTTTTACCTGTAATGAACTGTTTATTCCTGTAGGATGAAATGCTCATACTTACTTCCTGAAATGCTAGTTCATGGTTCATGAAAGTATCCCCTTTGCCCGCTGAAAAGGTTATTGCGTCAGGCTGTCTTACTTATTGATTTGCAACTTTTGCTCACATGATGAAAATGCTTTAGTGAAGTATTCTAGGAAATGTTGATGAATTGATTAACCTGATCTGAATCCTATATAAAAGCTATTGATTTTAATCAAAAGTGCTAGTGTGGTCTCCATTATTGCGCACACTTATTGTCTCAGTGGATGAGTGTGTTGTGTAGCTACTTTACACATAAGCCCCTGGTTGTCTACCTGCTCGAGCCAAGCTACCCCCCGAAGAACTGGCGCTCCCAGTTCTTACAGTGATGTTCAGTAAAAGGGACAAGTAAGATGCGAGTATGAGATGTGGAGTAAAAGGGGAGAGTAAGATGTGAGTATGTGATGTGGAGTAAAAGGGCTGAGTAAGTTGTGAGTATGTGATGTGGAGTAAAAGGGCCAAGTAAGATGTGAGTATGAGATGTGGAGTAAAAGGGCCAAGTAAGATGTGAGTATGAGATGTGGAGTAAAAGGGCCAAGTAAGATGTGAGTATGAGATGTGGAGTAAAAGGGCCAAGTAAGATGTGAGTATGAGATGTGGAGTAAAAGGGCCAAGTAAGATGCGAGTATGAGATGTGGAGTAAAAGGGCCGAGTAAGATGTGAATATGTGATTTGGAGTAAAAGGGCTGAGTAAGATGTGAATATGTGATTTGGAGTAAAAGGGCAGAGTTAGATGTGATTATGAGATGTGGATTAAAAGTCTAGCTACTTTTTTACCCCACTTCAGCTCCCACCACTCACAAGCACCAAAAATATAAACCATGCAGTAGACGCCTTTGAGAAGGCAATCACTCAGTCCCTAGCCATACCCCTGGCAAGGGTCACACTCAAGCCCAAAGTGTCACCTTGGTTTACCGAAGCCCTAAAATGTGATAAACTGGCCAGTAGAAAAGCCAAACGAAAATGGAGGAACTCCAAACGCACTGAGGACAGACAGACGGACAAACTCATCTATAGACGCTACCTCGATAAAATCAAATCTGGCCAAAAAAGATACATAAGTAACAGAATCCATAAGGCCGCTAACTCAAATAAAGAACTTTATAAAACACTAAAGGAATTCACCGGCCCTTCCTCCTGCCAGTTTGAAAATCCCGCCTCGGTAGACTGGGTGGACAGGATTGACACTTTTCATAACTTCTTTTCTAATCAGGCTGCCAAATATCCTCACAATGAACTCGATAGCAATCGGACACCAAACTTAGCCTTTTCGATGCGTCGGATGGCCCCCGGCCGTCCAACATCACGGTGGGCGTGTGCATCGGATGGCCGGGGGCCGTCTGTTCTGCGCACACGTCCGATTCGGCCGCACCCTGGCGGAATGTCCACCGCGGCGAAAAGGCTAAATTTCCTAGAAGAGTTTACCAAACTCACCCAAGATGATGTTAGTATTGCCCTTTTGAGCACCCTCTGTATTATTGTATATTTGAATATTCTAACAATGAAAACATATATTTTTTGACAATAATTGTTTAAGGGTACTGAATTTATTTCATGATTTCTCTGAATGGGATCTTTTAAAATCATTTGACGTTGCAAATGTCTTGTTTTTGAACTAGGAACCTGAACCACTGTAGCATTCACACTTCTCTGCAGAAAGCAGCATTGCTCTGAATAGAGGACACTGCTCTGAAGAAAGGCGCACTGCTCTGAAGTAAGGCGCACTGCTCTGAAGAAAGGCGCACTGCTCTGAAGAAAGGCGCACTGCTCTGAAGAAAGGCGCTCTGCTCTGAAGAGAGGTGAAATGCTCTGAAGAGAGCACACTGTTTTGGAGAGAGCACACTGCTCTGAAGAGAGGTGCACTGCACTGAAGAGAGGTGCACTGCTCTGGAGAGAGCACACTGCTCTGAAGAGAGGTGCACTGCACTGAAGAGAGGTGCACTGCTCTGGAGAGAGCACACTGCTCTGAAGAGAGGCACACTGCTCTAAAGAAAGGTGCACTGCTCTGAAGAAAGGCGCACTGCTCTGAAGAAAGGCACACTGCTCTGAAGAGAGGCACATTGCTCTGAAGAAAGGCACACTGCTCTGAAGAAAGGCGCACTGCTCTGAAGAAAGGCGCACTGCTCTGAAGAAAGGTGCACTGCTCTGAAGAAAGGCACACTGCTCTGAAGAGAGGTGAAATGCTCTGAAGAGAGCACACTGCTCTGGAGAGAGCACACTGCTCTGAAGAGAGGTGCACTGCACTGAAGAGAGGTGCACTGCTCTGGAGAGAGCACACTGCTCTGAAGAGAGGCACACTGCTCTGAAGAGAGGACACTGCTCTGAAGAGAGGGCACTGCTCTGAAGAGAGGCACACTGCTCTGAAGAGAGGCGCACTGCTCTGAAGAGAGGACAATGCTCTGAAGAAAGGCGCACTGCTCTGAAGAGAGGTGCACTGCTCTGAAGAGAGGTGAAATGCTCTGAAGAGAGCACACTGCTCTGGAGAGAGCACACTGCTCTGAAGAGAGGTGCACTGCACTGAAGAGAGGTGCACTGCTCTGAAGAGAGGCAAACTGCTCTGAAGAAAGGCGCACTGCTCTGAAGAAAGGCGCACTGCTCTGAAGAAAGGCGCTCTGCTCTGAAGAAAGGCGCACTGCTCTGAAGAAAGGTGCACTGCTCTGAAGAGAGGTGAAATGCTCTGAAGAGAGCACACTGCTCTGGAGACAGCACACTGCACTGTAGAGAGGTGCACTGCACTGTAGAGAGGTGCACTGCTCTGCAGAGAGCACACTGCTCTGAAGAGAGGTGCACTGCACTGAAGAGAGGTGCACTGCTCTGGAGAGAGCACACTGCTCTGAAGAGAGGCACACTGCTCTGAAGAGAGGACACTGCTCTGAAGAAAGGCGCACTGCTCTGAAGAGAGGCGCACTGCTCTGAAGAGAGGTGAAATGCTCTGAAGAGAGCACACTGCTCTGGAGAGAGCACACTGCACTGAAGAGAGGTGCACTGCTCTGGAGAAAGCACACTGCTTTGAAGAGAGGCGCACTGCTCTGAAGAGAGGTGCACTGCACTGAAGAGAGGTGCACTGCTCTGAAGAGAGGACACTGCTCTGAAGAAAGGCGCACTGCTTTGAAGAGAGGCGCACTGCTCTGAAGAGAGGTGCACTGCACTGAAGAGAGGTGCACTGCTCTGAAGAGAGGACACTGCTCTGAAGAAAGGCGCACTGCTCTGGAGAGAGCACACTGCTCTGAAGAGAGGTGCACTGCACTGAAGAGAGGTGCACTGCTCTGGAGAGAGCACACTGCTCTGAAGAGAGGCACACTGCTCTGAAGAGAGGACACTGCTCTGAAGAGAGGCACACTGCTCTGAAGAGAGGCGCACTGCTCTGAAGAGAGGACAATGCTCTGAAGAAAGGCGCACTGCTCTGAAGAGAGGTGCACTGCTCTGAAGAGAGGTGAAATGCTCTGAAGAGAGCACACTGCTCTGGAGAGAGCACACTGCTCTGAAGAGAGGTGCACTGCACTGAAGAGAGGTGCACTGCTCTGAAGAGAGGCACACTGCTCTGAAGAAAGGCGCACTGCTCTGAAGAAAGGCGCACTGCTCTGAAGAAAGGCGCTCTGCTCTGAAGAAAGGTGCACTGCTCTGAAGAAAGGTGCACTGCTCTGAAGAGAGGTGAAATGCTCTGAAGAGAGCACACTGCTCTGGAGAGAGCACACTGCACTGTAGAGAGGTGCACTGCACTGTAGAGAGGTGCACTGCTCTGCAGAGAGCACACTGCTCTGAAGAGAGGTGCACTGCACTGAAGAGAGGTGCACTGCTCTGGAGAGAGCACACTGCTCTGAAGAGAGGCACACTGCTCTGAAGAGAGGACACTGCTCTGAAGAAAGGCGCACTGCTCTGAAGAGAGGACACTGTTATAAGAGAGGACACTGCTCTGAAGAGAGGCGCACTGCTCTGAAGAGAGGTGAAATGCTCTGAAGAGAGCACACTGCTCTGGAGAGAGCACACTGCACTGAAGAGAGGTGCACTGCTCTGGAGAAAGCACACTGCTTTGAAGAGAGGCGCACTGCTCTGAAGAGAGGTGCACTGCACTGAAGAGAGGTGCACTGCTCTGAAGAGAGGACACTGCTCTGAAGAAAGGCGCACTGCTCTGAAGAGAGGTGCACTGCTCTGAAGAGAGGCGAAATGCTCTGAAGAGAGCACACTGCTCAGAAGGAAGACGCATTACTCTGAAGAGAGGCGCACTGCTCTGAAGAAAGGCGCACTTCTCTGAAGAAAGGCGCACTGCTCTGAAGAGAGGCGCACTGCTCTGAAGAGAGGCGCATTGCTCTGAAGAGAGGCGCACTGCTCTGAAGAGAGGCACACTGCTCTGCAGAGAGGCGCACTGCTCTGAAGAGAAGCGCACTGCTCTGAAGAGAGGCATCCTGCTCTGAAGAGAGGCACACTGCTCTGAAGAGAGGCGCATTACTCTGAAGAGAGGCGCACTTCTCTGAAGAAAGGTGCACTGCTCTGAAGGAAGGCGCATTACTCTGAAGAGAGGCGCACTGCTCTGAAGAAAGGCGCACTGCTCTGAAGAATGGCGCACTGCTCTGAAGAAAGGCGCACTGCTCTGAAGAGAGGCACACTGCTCTGAAGAGAGGCACACTGCACTGAAGAGAGGTGCACTGCTCTGGAGAGAGCACACTGCTTTGAAGAGAGGCGCACTGCTCTGAAGAGAGGCGCACTGCTCTGAAGAGAGGCACACTGCACTGAAGAGAGGTGCACTGCTCTGCAGCGAGGTGCACTGCTCCGAAGAGAGGTGCACTGCTCTGAAGAGAGGTGCACTGCTTTGAAGAGAGCACACTGCTTTGAAGAGAGACACACTGCTCTGAAGAGAGGTGCACTGCACTGAAGAGAGGCACACTGCACTGAAGAGAGGTGCACTGCTCTGCAGCGAGGTGCACTGCTCCAAAGAGAGGTGCACTGCTCTGAAGAGAGGTGCACTGCTTTGAAGAGAACACACTGCTTTGAAGAGAGACACACTGCTCTGAAGAGAGGTGCACTGCACTGAAGAGAGGTGCACTGCACTGAAGAGAGGCGCACTGCACTGAAGAGAGGCACACTGCTCTTAGGGGCGGCACACTGCTTGGAAGAGAGGGGCACTGCTCTTTAGACAGATATACTGTGCTCTATAGAGACATACTGCTCTGTAGACAGAAATGCTACTTCATACTGCTCTGAAGGCAGTCACACATCTTCAGAGCTAGGCACACTGCTCTGAAGCCTACACGGCTCTAAAGAGAAGCGCATTGCTAGGAGGTTAGACACCAAGCCCTTGGTAAACACTTGCCTCACCCCGGCAGTAGCTAAGTGAATTAAGCTTTCGGCCATGTTAGCTAAGGTAGACATTGGGTGCCCAGTCCTGCAGACAGGGTGCGGGGGCTGAGATTGTATAAACTTAGACAGGAGGAGGTTTGATGCAGTGAGCTGCTGACAGGCACAAACAGTACAAAGCTAAAATAAACCCCACCAGCGCGACGCCTTCTGCTCACTGGTGAAGTCCTGGTTTGAGCATGGGAGGATTCCTACTATGATTCAACAGTGCATGTTTTTGAGCGAGGCACGGCTGGGTGCTTGCTGGGCACAGCACCCTCACATGTGGTGTCAGCGGTGGGATGGAGTGCGAACGCGTGGTACAAGAGATTGGTCACAAGGTATATCTGCAACGCTGGAAGCCCTGCCAGAGATGCCAACACAGGCAGTGGGGTGCGAGCGGTGATCAGCAGAAATGTTCTCACCTCTCCCGGAGGAGGAGGGTGGCATGTGATGGTGAAGTCTAGTCACTGGGATGGAGATCAACAAGGTGGGCGGCAGACGCGGCCAGCAGGCTTTGCTTTAGGACCTGTGCCTTTACCTTGAGGTTGCAACCTTGCAGTCAAGGCAGCAGGGTCTGCTGTACATCCTCTGGGTCTGGAAGCGCGGGTACAACCTTCTGGGCCTTACACCTCTCACTCCCTTCCTTCCTTACCCACTGCATCTTAAAGGGTTGATTCAACGTGAAGTGTGACCCATACTGACCATCACATAGTAGGTACCAAAGTGATGGGTGCAAAGCTTGAATCAATCTTGAACCACTGGTGATTACGCATGGCATGTTGCATATGCTTATTGGCCTTGACCTCACCCAGAAAAAGGTCACTTAAGCAGGAACTGCTAGGCCATACACCTTAAATGGAAACTGAAGTGACCACCGACACGTTTCAGCCTAGGTGGTCATCATCAGTGGTGCAGCGTTGAATCCCTATTTCACAGTAATCACAGCAACCAAGTCTGGGTAAGTCCAAGCCACATTCATCGACTCGCCTAGGCACTACAGCATCCCCCACTTTATTTTTGGAATTGATTTAATTAACAAGCCAAGCATTTCAGAGCAGCAAAGCTTCCGCAAACCTTCAATCAGTCGAAGTGTTGCAGTTCACAAGTCAGTAACGTGCTAATTTAAACAAATTAATAAGTGTACACCCACCATATTCAACCAAGACCTTAGTTCAACACTTATTAACACTGAGTTAGAACCAGTTATTCATTAAAGTTTGAAACATTTTTAGATTTTAACAGCATGCCACAGGATATCCCAAAATTGTTTTTTTTTACATATATGTACCACGCACTCGTCCAACAGTATGGCTTCGCAACGCTTTTTGAGGTCCAGGGATGACTTTCCAAATGGTTCTAGAGTTTTCATCAAGGGCTTGATGATGATTCAGTTTGTGCAGATGTGCAGTCAGTAGGGTGTCGGGACGCGCCTCTTCTATTTGAGTGGGTCACATGAAATGAAACCAGTATTTGTAAAGCAGGAACAATATTTCGAGGGTGTCAAGGCGCTGCGGGCCGTCTGGAAGTTTAAGCGAGCTATTGCCCACAACCGCTCAAACTGACCAAAAGTCCCTAAAACCGTGGTGAGCTGTGTTCCCGCGCAGTGGAAAGCCCTACGCAAAGGTCCAGTGGTCATTTTTCAGTTGCTTATTGCATATTTAGATGATAAACTGGTACTAATGAGGTGAACCTCAGATAGTGAAAACCATGTGTAAAAATATCAAGATAAGATAATACTACCACAAAATATTCTGTATTATGCAGCATAATTTGCCTTTTCTTGCCACATAGCTTGGTACTCCATGCTGGATAATTTGGTGCTTCCTTGTCGCATAATTGCAGAGGTCCTGAGTATAATGGTGATTAGTACAGGTAATCTAGGGACCGCTATGCAAAGCTGAGTCTGCACTCACCAAACGCAGGGAGTGCTCACTTTGGCCGCGAGAAGCTTCTCTTGCCAGTGGAATAGCAAGGTTACCAGGGACCCAAATGAAAGCAAGGTTAATGGACCGCTCTGTCTCATGATGGTAGAAAGAGACAGCGTGAATGGGATAATAATAGTATTAAAAGCAGATTTATAGACGCCTAGCTACTTCATTGAAGTATCCCAGCTCTAGGTCTACGCTCCAACAGAAACTACTCATGGGTGAGGTTAAGATGAAGGGATTCGGTTGTCACTCAGTAGTGGCATAAGAAATCAGAACAAAAAGTATAACACAATACATCAACATAAGAAAAATAAAACATATAAAACAACATATATACAACTATACGCAGAAAACATATAAAAAGATGCATAAAATACTGAGACTAAACATAGAAAACAAAAAGATAAAACATAGAAAAATACAACAAAACATATAAAACATAAAACCAAAACAAATAAAAACAAAGCAGATAAAATAGATCAAACATGTCAAACAAAACGTATACAAAACAAAACATGAAGGGGCATATTATCAAGAACGGCGTTAAAATTATCGCCGATTTAGCGGCAGGAAACTGTCGCTAAAGCGGCGATAATGGGCTTGATAATATACCCTTGAGAATTCCAATAGAAGCTCATGTTCACAACATATGTTATCGCCGTTCTTGATAATATGGCTCTTAGTTTTCATTCTTTTCATATCTCAGAAAGAGGGAATTATCAGGATTCTTGAGAGGGAGGTACTGTGCAATTAGAATTGGTCTGATTGAATGACCTTTGATCTGGTTCAGCACACATTTCGGAAGCAGCAGTCAAATTCGGTACCAAATATTTATTCCATAATAGCTCCTCGGTTGGACTTTCATGATTTAGTTTGGCAGTCGGGGATAATGCTTGTACAATGTGTGATTTAAATTTTTTTTTGTTTTTTTAGCAAAGTTGCCAGGGCGCCCAAGCCTGACAGATTTTGATATGGAGGTGCAGATGGCATGTCCTACCCTCCACGCGGTGTGGGCGGGGCGCGAGACAGTCTGTGCTAAATTGTCAGGCTCCTGGAACGACAGGAAGTCGCATATGTCAGTTCATTCTCTTCACTCCCCCACCTTCCTTCTTTGCCATGCCTGTCCCGGGCTCTTAAAGGTTGGCTCGGCTTCCCTGGAGTCCCACCTTCATTCAGAGCAAGGCTGCTACAAAGTCCTGTGCTAACTTTACAAGTAACCAGAGAGAAACTGAGTTAATCGGCACCATACGCAAATGAAGGCCTCAATGTGGGCGGGGCCGGGCCGGAAGCAGAGCGGAACAATACCTAAGCACTATTTTGGGTGACCTGGGTGGGTGCAGAAATAAGGTATTTCACAGGGACATTTTAAAAGTGTTTCGATTTCCCTTTACAGGCGGCCTCTGCCAGGACAACTCACTCTCCTATTGCACAACTGACCAAAGCAATGTTCGGACTTCTGCCTGACTTTGACGTCACTTCTCGGTGCAGAGGAAGGCCTCCCCTGGGCTCAGTATGAGGGGGGGGGGGAAGGCGGGCAAGTAAGCCTGCCTTGACGCACATGTCACACAAAGAATTTCTGATGCAGCATCCATGAAAAAGCATCAGTCTGCAACCTGGCCCTGGCTGCCTGACTCTTGATGCCTGACCCTTGATGCCTGACCCTGGCTGCCTGACCCTGTCTGCCTGGCCCTGTCGCTCAGCGATTTGACCTGCGGGCTACTCACAGACAAGGGATTTGCCAGAGTGAATGAATGAAAAGTTTTATGGCACTATTACTTAAAATCATTTGCAATTTTTCAGACATCGATAAAAACATAGTTAAACTTCTATCTGAATAACGTAGAAAATTATATAAAATGTTTGTTCATCTTTAAAAAGTATTTTTTGGTAGCATTGACTGAGCGTAAATGTCTATTCTTTGTCTTGAGACCCTTATGCCGCCGTATAGGAAGGAAATGACGGCAATAATAAAGAATCACAAAATTTGTGATTCCATTATTTAGCGATTGCATTTAAGGAATCGCACATTTTGCAATTCCTTAAATGCAATGTAAGAAGCACCAAAAAAGTGCAATTTGGGCTTAAGGAATCGCAAATTACCACCAACTTCAAGTTGGTGGTAATTTGCGATTTCTTTGAAATATGCACTTTTTTGCATTTTTCAAAGTGCAATGTGAAGCACATGCCTATTTCAGGGGTGCAACAGGGTGTCCTTTTGATACCCCTGCACCCTTGAAATTATTCTCAATTTGCGATTCTCAAATTGAGAATCACAAATTGAGAATAACTTCCCATTCATTCCTATGGGCCTCCTGGCCCATAGAAATGAATGGGAAAGTATTCCTTAATTGCGATTCGCTATTTGCTAATCGCAATTAAGGAATATTAAGAAATCGCTAAAAAATTGCGATTTTTTTACATACATCCCTATTTGCGAGTCTTAAATAGCGATTTCTAAAAAAACGCTATTTGAGAATCGCAAATCAGTATGTTGATACATATGGCCCCAAGTGCCTTTTACCACATAATAAACTTAATATTGGGACTACATGGCAAGTCTCTTCCCTGCTTGTTTACTTGTTGCTCCTGCAAACCAAACTGGTGACGTCAGTACCTTCTTTGTCGGCAAGTCGAGCACGCAACTCAGACATATACTTCCTAAATGTTGCCAGTTCTGTTGGTACAATGCAAGAGACAAAGCAGATACAGCTTCTTTGCACGTCCAAGCCCCTTTAGATAGACACATGGGCTTTAACACCTTAGGAGCTTCGTAAATAAACCTCCCCAGTGCTGCGCTGTCCATTATCCAGTGCTGAACTGGACGTCCAGCGGTCGCACGCAGCACTGGGGAGGTAGTGCCCGTGACGACCGTTGGCCGACGGCAGCACTTAAACGGTTAACACCTTCTATGCTCATGACGAGCTCAGCTCGTCATGAGGCACGGTGCTCATGTGCTCATATGAGCCGTTGAACGCTCACACGCGGGGATAATTCCCCTGCAGTGCTGAACGTTCAACGGAAACGGGTGTGTTCATGACGAAAAACAAGCACTGTGCCTCATGACGAGCTCAGCTCGTCATGAGCACGGGGGCGCTGTGCGTGTCCCCCCGCCCCCAGCACAGCGGGGGAATTACCCCCGCATGGAAGGGGTTAACAACTTCTTATGTAGCAGCAGCAGACCAGACTACAGCATACCAAGTGCAGCCGGGACTCCTTTCCTTTACTTACAGAGTCTGCACCTGGTTATATAAGTCAGGGATTTCCATCCGGGATTTAATTGGAAGGGGACACAAGCCTGGCCCATTGAATATTTTTTAAAGCCTTCATCCCCAGTGCTTGCTTCAGGTAAAGCTGTATTCTATTGTCTTTGTATGTTAATCAGTCCGGAGAGGCCTCCCCTAGCTATATAGTTTGATAAGTCTGCTTCCCATGAGAATTGCTGAATTTGTTTTTTGAGTGCATTTTTGATTGACACATAGCTTAGCCCTTCTTGACCCCAGTTTTGTGTTGCCAGGCCAAGTATTTCCACAGCTTTTTGCATGTACGTTTTCCATGGGTTGGTTGTCCCTTCATAGATGGGTTTAAGCATATTCTTTACATTTCCAATAGGTGCTTTCAGAACTTGGTAATAGTATTTCGCCTGCATTCCCAGGCGTTCATAGTTTTGCTGCACCAGGTGAATCAATCAGGCTGTTGCGGGTATGCTTTTCTAACTTGAATATACATTTATACGCCTGACATTGTGATTTCTCAAGCAGCCAATCCATTTTACCTGGGAATATCTGCTGTGCATAGCCACCTATTGACCTTATTTTACATTCTATGACTCTTCTTATTGGTACCATTGTTGGACTCTGCAGCTTCTCATGGAGTTTGCATAGAGCGTAAATTGTCGACTGAGCTTTTGAGTTCATTTTTTGTAGCTGTGAAGTCGCTTTCCCAGAGTCGCTAAGCCATACTCCTAGATAATTATATGATCTTGTGGTGGAAATCATTTCGTTTCCCACTTTCCATTTGAGTAATGTTGTTTTTCGCACAACGCCTAAAGACTATGGGCCATATGTATCAAGCAAAATTGCGATCGCAAACGCCGAAATTCGCAGAATTTCAGCGTATGTGATCACAATTTTGCTAAATGGTATGTATGAAGGCAAATCTGCGTGCAAAATAAAGAAATCGCAAAATTTGGGATTCCTTATTTTGTGATTGCATTTAAGGATTCACAAATTTTGCAATTCCTTAAATGCAATGTAAGAAGCACCAAACAAGTGCAATTTGGCCTTAAGGAATCGCAAATTACCACCAACTACAAGTTGGTGGTAATTTGCGATTTCTTTGAAAAATTCACTTTTTTTTGCATTTTTCAAAGTGCAATGTGAAGCACATACATGCCCTCAGGGCATGTATGTGCGCCACATGTGCACCCATGCTTATTTCAGGGGTGCAACAGGGTGTCCTTTTGACACCCTTGCACCCTTGAAATTGCATTCTCAATTTGCGATTCTCTAATTGCTAATCGCAAATTGAGAATGTCTTCCCATTCATTCCTATGGGCCTTTAGGCCCATAGGAATGAATGGGGAGGTATTTCTTAATTGCGAATCGCACATTGAGATTCGCAATTAAGGAATATGTAGGATTTGCAAAATTTATTGCAAATCCTACATACATAGCATTTCGCGATTCTCAAATAGCGATTCGCAAAAAATCGCTATTTGAGACTCGCAAAAGAGGCTTTTGATACATATGGCCCTATCACTTTAGTCTTGTGTGGATTTATGACCAGTACATTGGTCTCGTTGAAAGTATTAAGGGCATTTAGTCCCCTTTGTAGTCAATTTTGGTATGGGCCATCACTACCAGGTCATCTGCGTATTACAATATTTTGAATTTATTGGGGCCTATTCCAGGACTTCCAGGTTGGCATTTTGAAGCGTCCTCCCCAAATCTGCCGTATATAAATTAAAAAGAGTTGGGGAAAGAACGCAGCCCTGTTTTTAGGCCCCGATTAGTCTCAGAGTGGCCAGAGAGATAAAATACCCCCCTGCTTTGACCTATATATGACAATTAATATGCGAGTAAAGTGTGCCGCCCAACCCTACCAATGAGGTGGGGAAAAATTGCAGAAAACGGTGCAAAATGATGAATACTGTTGCGTAATTTTAAAGGATTTTGGCTCAAAACCACAAACTTACAAGCACTGACTTATTTCTCTCATTCACCCTTTCCATCTTCTTGAAAGTATTACTTTTATGCTTCTTTTCTTCTTTCTATCATCTTTCTTTTGGTGTTACGTGTACTTAATTCTTTCCATCTATGCGTCTCATTCCATCTGTCCTTTTTTCTAGCTTTCTATCCCTTTATTCTTATCATGCTCCTGTCATTTTTTGCACCGTATTCTTGTGGAATTTATTTGTTACTCCTTCTGATGTGCGATGACCTTCAATCAATCAATCAATCAATCAAAGCATTTATATAGCGCACTACTCACCCGGAGGGTCTCAAGGCGCTAGGGGAGGGGGGTCCGCTACTGCTCGAACAGCCAGGTCTTGAGTTGCTTCCTGAAGGCGAGGTGGTCCTGGGTCAGGCGGAGGTGGGTCGGGAGGGAGTTCCATGTCTTGGCGGCGAGGTAGGAGAAGGACCGTCCCCCTGTGGTGGCTCTTCGAATGCGGGGGACGGCAGCGAGGGCGTGGCCGGTCGATCGAAGCTGGCGTTTGGGAGCGTAGAAGTTGAGGCGACTGTTGAGATACCCTGGGCCTTGGTTGTGTAGGGTTTTGTGTGCGTGGGTGAGGAGACGGAAGGTGATTCTCTTGTTGACCGGGAGCCAGTGCAGGTCTCTCAGGTGTCCGGAGATGTGGCTACGACGGGGGATGTCCAGGATGAGTCGGGTTGAGGCGTTCTGGATCCGCTGGAGTCTCTTCTGGAGTTTGGCGGTGGTTCTGGCGTAGAGGGAGTTGCCGTAGTCCAGGCGGCTGGTGATGAGGGCCTGGGTGACCGTCTTCCTGGTCTCGGTGGGGATCCACCTTCCGGCCAGGGATGAAAGAAGGAACATAAAACAATGTAATCTGCTCCATAAGCACCCCCGCTAAAGCTGGTATAGTGGGTGGGTCACTACACCCTTGCACCAGATTATGTAGCTGGTGCTTTAACATTTTGAACGTTGGCACATTTAACACAGGATATAGAACACAACCACTGACCTACCAGCCACAGAGATCCCTGTAGGGGTAAACTGGTCACCGGCTAACCAACCGTTAAAGAAAGCACATCCCATTGGGGTGGAGAATAATGCTAACCCCAAAGAAATCCTATAAGGAAACAGGGTTGGAGCCGTTAACCCAGGCCTTGAGTCTGTGAAGCGAAGCCGATGACGTCTCAGGGGATCAAAAACAAGGCCCAAAGAGACATGGTCCAGGAATCATGTCAGTAACTCATAAACTAATCACTGATTGTGATCCGGTAAGGCCAGGGTTGGATTGGGATAAAAAATCGGCCCGGGCACACCCAAAAAAAGTGGCCCACATTTGCGTATTGCCTTTCTGCAAAACACTGCTTCAGTGAGGTTTTATGAAAAGAAAGGGGGTGGGGACATGTTTTATGAACTTCACTTAAATGCACAGATTAGTTCACACTGCTGAGCCACACATGAAAGCAAGTGAGACCACCTCTGCTCAGGCCCTCTGCCACCCCCCCTCAATCAGCATACACCTATAGACCGGCCCAGCGAGAGAAAGGGAGTGAAACCTCGGCTCATCTGCCTCTAGAAAGACCACTCAGGCACCCACCGGGCCACTGGCGGCATCCGAACAGCACAGACAGCCTCCAGGCTGTCCAAAAAAGCAGCCCACAGCGAGAACTCGGCTACCGGCCCTTCGGCTATTTCCCGAGCGCCCGCATTACCAATCCGACCCTGGGTAAGGCTCATGCACCACCCTTTACGTCTCGTGATGACTATCACTGATGGGCCACCAACCAGAAACTTGGATCACCAACCAAAAACCTTGACTCATCGTCAGGGGTAGTAAGCGCTATATAAATGAAATCTAAAAGATTGGGGATAGACCTGCTTCGCAAACTACTTCAAAGAAATAAAAAAATAAACAAAATGTAGAAAACTTACGTCAACTAGACAGCTGAGATATGAAAACCAAAAACCACCAAAATTTGCAGATTAGGGTTGTCAGCACCACCACAATCATAACTTACTCAGATCCAAACTGTAGCCGAAAGAAATCATACACTTGGAATGAGTTAGGGTGTTAGGTAGAAATATTATAAAATGCATATCAATATTTTAATAATCTCAGAGGCAGGCCGCCATTTTGTTTCTTCTCGACTCACCGTCCACACACGATGGCTTGGCTCGCGTTGTGCCGGCCACTTTCCCCGGCAGACAGGAACATTTGACCGTTTGCGAACGTTCCTCAATGCGGTTTCGGTTGCAGCACCGATGGGCCGCAATCACCTCACAGGTGCCACCGCCTACAACGGATGAAAAAAGGAGGGGGTTCATAGGCATGATAAACGACACCATGTGCACGACCGGACATGCAATAGAAATAGTAAAGCAGCCAGAATTTCAACCAATTGGGGAAAACATTCAGGGTACTAAACACCAAAATTCATGTAACTGGGTCTAATCACAGGAATATGACTTTTTTAGTTAAAAAAAAGGTGCAAATCACATTCCTGTTTCTAAAAACAATTTTTTTTAAATAAAACTCGTCTTAAGAGCATATTAAAATGCCTGAATTAGGAAATTGTTTCCAAAGAGCATATTTTTTCCAAATTTTTTTTAATACTTTTTATACTGCATCACTGGCAATGTGTGAGCTGCCAACTGCTAGAGTCTCCAGGGATTGCATGATCTTTTGTGTGAATTTCCTGTAGGGGGCAGGAGCCGCCGTCTAGACGCAGTAGATTCGAAGTCACTGCCACCTGCTGGTGGTCCCTGGCATTGCGCTACTGAAGGACCCCTGCAGAGCGGATTTAAATTGTCCACAGTGCAGCAGGTAGGGAGACTTAAGATGGTGATTGGATCAAGCACTTTTTTAACCAATTTATATTGATTTTTAGGTCATAATAAGCACATTATGCAATATAATCGAGTATGGACGTTTGTACATAACACCCGATGCATTAGATATAAAACTGTGTCAGGAGTACATGGTTCAATATGAAATAATATTGGTGTCAAACAAACTAAAACAAGTAGCATATCACAATAACAATGTGTATATTGATAATGTCGGCATACATTATATCTTGCAGTCCATCCATGGGTGCATCCTGCAATGGCAAGCATACAAACGTAATCAGAGTTCAGCGTAGCCCATCTCATAGCCCAGAGCGCCATGCCCCCCACACACGAGAAGTAGGAACAGAAGTCCACCAACCCATCAGGCATTGGAAGATGCACTCCTTACTGGCGGGGAAGTTATAAAAGTAAGCAGAGGGCATTCAAACTGTTCTCTGAAGAGCACACCTCAAATAAATGTTCTACTTTATTTACTCACTTTGCCACTGGATTCAAGCTAGCCTGGCTGAAGACGGCTGTTAGCCAGAAACCGGTCCCAGGATGCTTGTTTCCGGCCCAGGGAAGACATGGCTTGGCAGTTCGGGCTGGACTGTTCCCAGCTATCTCAGTTCAGGCTGGACTGTTCCCATGAGGCACAGGGTCAAGACTGATTTGCATATAGCTGTGTCTGAACTGGGGTGGCGAAGTGAGCTAAAGAACGATGATGGATTCAACCCAGATCTGTGACTGGGGGTGAGTGTCTGAAAAGTTTCAGTGCTCCATCCATCATCTCCTTGTGTTTGCCTAGTTTATTTACTGTCAGGCTCCCATCAATGTCACATCATGTGAAAATTCACGTGATCATGTGACCTGTGATTAGGGTTGCCACTTTTCTTAGAAAATATACTGGCAATTTGTTTATGTTTTGCTATTCTGGAGCATCCAAGAGCAAGTGAAAAATAATTTGTGTTAAACTGTCAGGGTTCTTTTGTAAAAAGACATTTATCCCTTGCTTTGCTCTGATAATCATTCTGAAACTATTCAGACAGCTCTCAACTACCTTTTAACTCATTTCCTTATGTGTTTTTGGTTTATGTTTCAGAAGGGAAAAATATTGGATTTCACTGCTTTTCCCAATATTTATACCATCCTGGAAATAATAATACAGGACCGGGTGATAAATAAATGGGTATGTGGAAACCCCACCTGTGATGCATTGGGGCGCAAATTTGATCCACGCCACCCAGCTGTGCACATGGCACGATGAGCCAGTGGACCCCCCACCGCTGCGAAAGAAGCCATGAATCACCTGAGGTTGTGCAATGTGGGCGTCGCCCGCCCCTGTGCAGCAGCCGCCACCTCAGCAACAGAGGTGCTAATAACGTTCACAGAGAGGACTCACACTTCTGGTGTGCAGAAGAGTCAAGAATAAACCTAACAGAGATGTGCTCGCAGGGGGAATGGTGCTTCCTGGGAGGGGCCAGGCTATCAGACACACCCACTCCCAAGAAAGGGGACCCCGGCCCCAACATCAGTGGGTGAAAGGCAGGGCCAATGGAATTATGCGTTTCTGCCGCCATGATGTGTTCCGCATAACTATGGATTTGCTGCATTTGCCACTTAATCCAATATCTGCTGCATAATATGCAGATTTTCCGAAAAAATTCTAGCTGGAACCGATTTAGGGACATATCAACAACAACTGGCGATAATTATCGCTAAGCGCACTTAGCGCTAGGATAATGATCGCCGGCTATCGCTGGTTTATATCGCTGAAATGGCGCGCTATCAGCGACGCTTACCTGAAAAGCGATAGAAATATCAGCGATAGCTACATATTGTGCAATTACCGCTGGAAATCCAGCGATAATTGCACAATGATTGGCAAAACGTTGGTGATAGGGCAGGGCCGACTTAACCATGATGTCCACCTTCCATTGGATATCATGGCTAAGTCAAACTAAAAGCAGGCACAAGGAAAGTAGTGATAACCGTGTTTAGCGCTACTTTTCTTATCGCTATGCTTATTAGCGTGCCCATTGATAATTGGAGAAATGTCGGTTAGCGATATTTCTCTAGTTATTCTGGGAAGGAACGCCCACTTAGAGATGCAAAGGGAGGCGTAGGAAAAAAGGGTGCGAAATGTAAATGTAGAGGTACTTGTATAGCGCACGACTACCTGGAGGCCTCTCGGCGCTTGTACGAATACCGCTGAGGAACCCTTCCTGGCCTTTCCCTGTGAAGTGCCCACTCCTGGGCACCCCCCAGGGGAAGCCAGGCATCCTAGCGTTGTTGGGGCCGTTGTGGAGATTAAGCAAGCTATTGCCCAGAGTTGCAGAGTGGGACTTATGATTAGAATAGGCACCGCGGTGAGAATTATCAGGTCCAAGGAAGTTGAGCCCAAGACCCGCCGAGGCGGGTATTGAACCCTGGTCCCGGGCCAGACTTCTGCATCAGGGTCTGCCGCTCTAACCATTGAGCCACACTTCTCCACTGCGATTATGCATGTTAGCACCCTCTTGGTGATAGGGCAAAAACATATCTAGCAGGGATAAGGCCCTTGATGATATGCAGCATGTGTTGCCGCACAATGAAAGGCTCTTCTCAAAAATTGACTGGCCACCTTTAAATAGCCTATTGCTTTATTTGATTGTTAAACTGTTACTAATAAGGTGGGATTCTAGCCCAGACAGTGGTAACAAGTCAAAAAGAAAATATAACGCAGTAATACTATCCTAAAATGTGCTGTTATTACGCTGTATATTTTGCCCCTTTTCCTGCATAATTAAGTCAATCCTGCCACATAATTTCGTTCTCCCCTGTAGCAAAGTTCCTGTGACCCCTGGTGTGAGGTCACCAGATCCCTCTGCCACCAAAGAGGCATTGATCCAGTCCTGGGCCTTTCTTTAACAGACCACTGTTTTGGGGTATGCTAGTTCAATTGGATTTAATTATGCCCTTAGGACCACAATTCCCAGAGTGCACATGGTTGTTGAAAGAAAATCCAGGGCTAACACAATCTGTCTGTCAGCAATGCCCTTAAATCATGGATTCGCATGGCAAAGCAGCGCCGGATAAAACCCTCTGGAGGCCGCAAGGCAGTCGAAATATCAGGTCCCCCCTTACAAATTATCTTTTAATACCCAATGCACCTGATTTTTTTACAAACTGACAGCTGCCAGAAGATGAACTTTTAAGAGACAGAGTTTTATGTGAATCTGATGTCTCTGGTTTATGTACTTTAAGTTGCTAATGGGCACATTACATTAATAAAGCTTTGTCTCTGTAGAGTCTTTAATGGAAAGTTTTCGTTTCTATGAGTTGTTTAATTGTTATCTATCTTTTAGAAACAATATTTAAGTAAGCTTGTTAGTCATTTTCTTTCAAGAACAAATCAATATTATTTTGATCCGTTGTTGCGGGCTCCTAAAAGGAGTGGGGCCCATGGGCCGGTGCCTCCTTTGTCTATTTGGTAAACCGGAACGGTGGCAAAGTAATAATGAAAAAAGGTGACGCAACGGAGCATGCACCACCCACCGCCATTTTGCCCTCAACTTCAATGTGTTAGAGATTTCGCACACAAAACATTTGTGGACGAAATCAAAATGATCACAGGCATAGTTGAACTGAAACCAGGAAAAAGTTCTACTTTTGTGGGCATGGAATTCAAAACGTATCACGTGTCCATCAATAGAATTAAGATTAGGTGCCCCAAACATGACACCCTTCATACAGGTTGATCTCCATGACTTATGTGAAAATGCCTCGGTTACTTACTGGTAATCTACATTACTCCGAGTCCAGGCCTTTCTTGCCACTATCTTTATCAGTGACCCATGACTGCGACGAGGAAGGCGGACAGGGAGGTAATGTCCAGTTACTGTGTATATGGGGTGTGTCTTGCTGCATCTTACATTGCACTGGTTGTTACTGGACTTCCTCAGGTGTTTGGGGTGCTGATGGTGTGTGTTTGGCAGATTGCCTTCATCAACATGACTGCTGTGTACTGGTTACTGATGTAGTTGTTTCTTCCAACCCTATGCTTGGGTTTAGGACTGTTGTAAATGTTGGGCAGTGTGGGCACAGGTGATACTTCCTCTGTTGTTGCTGATTAGGGCAGTACTATCTTGGTAACTTACCTACCTTGGTGTACCTTGTACCTACCTTGGTGTACCTTGTACCTACCTTGGTACCTTGGTGTACCTTCTTCCCTTGTCTCCCTCTTCCTAGGTTCTATCCTGTCTCAGTCCCAACAGTATGTGCCTTTCTTAAGTTTCTTAGTTCACTGTGTGTTTGGTCGCCCCTTCCTCTTTCTGGGTATTCAGAGTTGGATGCTCCAGGATGGACTTCTTATTCAGATCTTTCTTGTTTCGGTTATTATTCAGAAAGGATATATTCTGTTGTGTTCCTTGCCAAGGGCTGCAAAGCAACACAGGAGGTCAAGAATGGAGACTCTGAGGTTTTTGACTGAGCAGCCATTTGTTTGATTGGATACTTCCATCCTGGGATGAGGTGAGATGTCTGATCTCCCAGCATCTATTTGTGTCCAGAGGAGAATGTGTGATGAGTTTGGATGGTCAAAGCTATATGTGGCTTTGAGTGGGTAGCAAGGACTTAATCCGGCTGTTGGGTGTTGGGTTAGGAGTTACATTGGTGAGTTGTATGCTTTAGGGAGCTGTTGGGTGTCTTAGTGTGTTGTATTGGTCTTTGAAGAAAATGGGTATTGTGTTTGGGTATGGTTAGTGCTGTGTCATGGGGATTGTTATAATCTGCAATGTGACGTGTGTTAAGAGCGGGACAGCCTGTTTTTTGTTTGGTGGGAATAGATGTGTGGGTGTTTGGCTCTTAGGTGTGGGTTGAGTTAATTTCTGTGATATATCGCAGGACTGTTGAGCAATGGTTGACCTTTGGCTGGGTGCTCTGTTAGATCTTCCTGTATGCCTAATGCTGGGTTGACTCATGTTGTGAAGTTTTGTAGACTGTGTTCCATGGGGTAATTTAGTGTTGTTTTGACATGTTTAGGTTTTTGTGTTTATTGCATGGTTATTTTGAATGATGGAGAGGATTTATGAATGAAGCTTGTAGTATTTGGGTGATTTTTTTATGTTAGGTGTCTGGTTTTAGGATGGAAGGTATCGTGGGCGATGGCATAGGAGGTGATATATATGTTGTGATTATATTCTTGACTGTATCATTTATTCATGGCCTACCTCTTCCATCCTGAATGTTCAGTGTGCATGACTGTGGTTGTTATTTCTGGTTGTGTGTAGCATCCCCTAGGAGCTGGAGGTTGTGGGTACCAAGGAGGGACTTGGGTGTGTAGGTGTGTGCAGAGTTAGTGAAGAGCTGCTGTACAAGGGTACGAGTGACGAGGCGTGAACTAGAGAGTGCCTGTAGGGTAAATCTTGGGGAGCTGTTTTTGGATAGTGTTGGGTGATGCTGTGTGTGGTGTTGCGACGGTGAGGTGTGGGTGGAAAGATTTAAAGGAGTGGATGACAATCATGAGGTGACCTGTTGGGTGGTACGTTTTTGGGAAACGGTGCAGTGTGGAATGAGCTGTGTGGTGATGGGGAGAAAGAGAGGTAGGGTTAGATGTGGGTACGGGGAGGTGATTTTCTAGGGCTAAGTTAGAGGAGAGGGTGTAGAGACGGAAGACGGAAAGTGATGTGTGGAGGAGTATACTCACTGCGATGGTGAGGATCATTAAGTCTGGGGTGCTTTTTTAGTGGATTTGGGTACTGTGGAAGGTGAGGGTAATGTGAGAGTGAAAGTCCTGAAAGTTTCTGGTGATTGGGTTGTGGGGAAGAGTGGAACATCAGATTTATTTAGTGGAGTAAGCTTTGGTGCTGAGGATGGGGTGAGGGTACGGGTGGAGGTTGAAGAGAGTGGATGAGGGTGGTTCGTATGAAGGGAGCATAGAGGCTGTGTTAGTTGTGTGTGGTATCACTTAACCCCAGTGCTTAATTTGTAAAAGAGTTGGAGTTTTACTCGAACGTCTGTGTTCGCTGCTATAGAATGTCTGGGGTTCTTAATACCAAGGCTTCATAGTCTTGAATCCACCTCAAGCCTCTTTCATCCACCACCAAACACTCCCAGCCCCTTTATCGCACTCTCACAAGTACCTTCTCATCCATGCTTTCTCCCTTTAACACTGTTTTTCTGTCTTTTTCTTCCCCTTCGATCCCCCTTTTGTGTTTTTCTCTCTCTTGCTCTGGATCTAAGTCTGACGATGAAAAATAAGTGTCAGTCCCAAAAGATGAGTACCTGTGGGCCCACCTACAAACACCGGCTCAAATTAAACACTGCTTATATCTTAGGTTTAAACTTCGGACTTCAAAGAGCCGCATTAAGATGGTTTATGTCCACTGAACATTTCTTCCCAGAATGCAATTTGTAGTATGCATACCAAGCAGACCATGTTGCACGTTATGTGTCCTGGCAGGGGAAATCTGCCCACATTACTTGAGCGCCGTAATAATAATGAAGGCTCCCAGTTTTCAATTTTTACAGATTTTTACAGATAAATACAGACAGAAAACAATGTGTTTAAAAAAAATAATAAAGACAATTGGGTTTCTTGTGTATGACTCTCCATGCTGTTCTTCATGAATTCTAGGCTGATCACGTATACAGCATGGGGAGGTAAAAAATGGGACGAGATGTCCCAAAATATAGGCATAGCTTAACATATTCATATGTAATGCTAATATGTACCTGTCGGTGTAGTGTTTTGTTATTTTTGGCTGCCTATTTTGCTAAAACGTGACAGGCATCTGCATATGAGTCCATGTTTATTGTTAAATAAATGTGGAAATGTACCATTTTACAACTCCATGTGCTCTCAAAACGCAAAATAAATATGGATAAATACCAATAAGATGGCTTAAAAAATAAATATGGATAAATACAGACGGAAATTAAAAAAAATATAAATAACATAAATTCGGGAGCCCTAGTAATAGTATGCTTGCTGGGCTCAGCAATAACATCAGCAGCCTTCAATGCGTCTGGAAAGACCAATGTATACATCACTTTATGTAAATGTTGTGGGTGTTTTTGCGTATTTCGCATTATACAGTGCAACTATCGAAGCGCTAAGGAAAGCCGAACTAGTGCTTGTTAATTTATTTCTGCTTTTTTGGCATTACAGCTTCTGGTAGCTAAGTATTTTGTTGCTGGTGAAGGGTGGGTTTTCCATAGATAACAGAGTCAGTAGCAGCCCCTTAACTGAGCCCTTGGGTGATGGGTTGTAGGGGTATATGGAGTCAACAAGTACCTTCGCATCGCCCCACCCCGACAAAAGATAGGCGCAGAGGTGATGCTAAGAGAGCGGTATCCATGCTCCTCTTTATAGTATCCTCTACTGTGCCGGTGGTGTCCCCATGCATTATCACTCTGAGGGTACTTGGAGGATATCTGATAAAGAATGGGACAGTAGCCTCTCACCATCCCCTGGTAGCCAGGATGCAAGGTACCAGGTCTGAGATGGCAAGTTTAACCTGTAAAACTTCCTTGGCTGCTTGGGGGGCAGGGGGTGCAATTGTTGGGATCATATATGGTGTAAAAACAACTTATGAGGAGAAAAATCATACTGACACCACATCTGGGTGAATGGGAAAAGGTTGCTTTATTTGAGAGCAAGTTAGGCTCCCATAAAAAAATATTCTTCAACTTTGCTGGACAATCTATATGCCCTATACAATGTACTAAAATAAAGATTAACCCGTCCACCCACCCTCTAAACCCCTGTTCCTTTAAACTATTTTTCTCTCCCATTACTTTCTTTCGTTTTCTATCCTGCTCACCAGGGGACCAGACTTACTTCTTGACCCAACTTTCCTTCTTTCTCCTTCTCTAATGCTCCTTTCCTTCCTTTACACAGTAGCGGCTGGTGTCACGGCAGAGTGGCCGGCGGGGGGAATCAACTACGACAAAAATACATTAAAAAAAGAAAAATAACTTACCTGTCGGCCTCCGCATCGCCTCTCTTCTGCTCCTCTATTGCTACAAACAGGCACCCAGACTTCTCTTCACCAATCCCGAGGCTGCTTTCAGCATGAGAGCAGCTTCCGGATTGGCCTGAGCGACCTGGATGTACACTACCAGAGAGACTGGGAGCCTGTGTCTGCTGTCTTCAACCCGGCAATGCAGCTCAGGTTGGAGACAGCTCAGTGCGCATATCAGTTTGGCCGTTCTAAAATGGCTAGCAAAACCGACATGCGCACTGACAGCAGGGCGACCACTCCCCCTCCATGAATGTCGTCCCCAAGGTCCAGCCCCAAGACTCAGCTCTTAGAACATAAAAAATTAAAAGACAATAAGCCTGTTTTATTAGTGTTTTATTTTTCAACTTTTGAGGCTGCTGGGAAGGGGTCCAGGCTCCTCTGTCATAGCAGAGGAGATGTCACAGCCTTAATGCTCTCTCAATTCTTTGTTCATTGATTCGTCACACCGCCACCAGCAACACACCATCCAGGGTGTTATTTCTGCCCCCCACCCACTGTGTACTCCTCTCCCAGTCCCCCAGAACCCCCATCGACTTCTTCAAATAAATTCTGAAGCCCAGTAGTAACAGGTGAATTATGTTGTGCCAAAACAATACTGGGCATTCAAACACACTATCCACACGTCTATACACTCGGATCTTTTACTTTTTCAGTTCCCCTAAGCCTCTCTATTTCCTCTTTCTTGACCCTATGGATTGCTGTGGGTTTTCATTTCCTCTCCAAACTCTCCTAGGCAGCAGTTGTGTCCATAATGCACCCTACAGTCCACACCCATTTTAATTCCTCCTCTGCAGGCCGCTTTTAATCATCTTTGTAAGTTCCAGGCCCCTGGACTGAACCAAGACATTTTCTCCCAGGTATATCAATACCATGTCTGCCCTGAGCCATTTCTACCTTATTATGCATGGGCATCAACTGACCCCATCCCCTAACCTCTATACAGACCACCTCACTACCACTTCTTCAAATTACACTTCCATCTGCTGACTACAGCACTGCCTTCCTACATGCTCCCCTTCTCACCTCACATTGGAGAGCCTACAAATCCATATCTCTTTCTTTCTTAGCTCTGTACTTTCCAGACTGCAGGACAAATAACCATATGAGCTTTCAATACTCAAAAACCTCTCCCTGGCCTCACGTAACCCCACATACAAAACTGCTTTATATCTCCATTCTCCAGTTTTTCTTCGCTAAATCCTTCACTCACTGCTACCGTTCTGAATGAGTGTGTGTCTTGCTTCTCCCTCAAAAATACCACTCCCTCGAGATGGCCCAAACACGACGAAGCAGGAGACATAAAACACAACAACTCCTAGAAAGGGATTTCACTTTACAAAAGTGAAACACATCAAAGACTCTCTTTTTAGAATGAGACTTGGGGTTTTATTTATGCAATCCTCTCTAACAGAAAGGCTTTCCCAGATGTCAAATGAAAATATTCAAATGTATATAGAGATATATATATTTATATGCAAGCAATAATAACACACTTGGCAAATGTAACTGTTAAATGCATGAATAATAATAATGAATAAACTATCAGCAAATAGTACTGGACGTCCTGCAAGAAATCAGAAAGATATTTACACTAAATACATCAAATGATTACTTTGGATGTGCACTCTGATTCACTCACACATCACAAAGAAAACACCTCAAATAACCACAGCCACTGGCCACAAATCACAATGGCAATAATCAAAACTCAAACACTTCATCTGGCTCTTGGCCCGCTCCAGACTGGGGTTTTACAGCAAGGGTTAAGAGCCTCAGCAACCAGGGGTCCGCTGTACCGAAATAAATGCGTCCGTGTCAATCCAAATTCCAAAATCCCGGTTTCTAAGTCAACAACCCTCAGTTTTATAGTCTCAAAACACAGTAAAAGGTTTGAAAGTCTTTCCTTCTGTGCCAAGGAAACTTACTGGAATTGGCCACATTCCATGCAAGCATTCCAGGGCAAATAGGAGTTCCTGTGTTCCCTCTACATTCTCACATGTTTCAGCCTTTATCTTAACAATGCTTACAAAAGCCTTCGGTACATTAAATAATCTCTTCTCCCAAAACAAACAACCTTGAACGTGATTAACCCAAACAACTTGCAAACACTCTGGGGGCCTCTCTGTGCGCAAAAAACTCAAACCAGACAGAGTCAGAATTCAGGATGACATGAGGCCATGTCAAAGCCAATAGTAAGAGCTTCATAATACCTCCAAATGTACAACAAAATCCACATTTGTGCACCACTGCCTATAGAATCACATACTTCATCTCTCAATGTACAACACCAAGCACATTTGTGCACCACTGCTCATAACACTGCACTTCACGACCAAAAAGTAAGTTCCACACCTCTCTCTCTCATGCTTTCAAATGCACATCCACACGTTCTGTTCTTGGCAAGCTCTTCAAGACTGCAAGATTAAATCTTCAAGAGAAACAAGGCATATGCTGGATGTCGTAAATTCATGCTAGGGTAAAGTAAAACATCAAAGTCAATTTAAATGATGGTAGTCAAAGGTCATCACGTGATGTCAAACCATAAGAGTGCCTCTAGCACTAAAGTATGTCCCGTACTTACCTTCTTCCATGCAATACTATTTTAAACAGCGGGCCTGTTGACAAACTGCAATTTGTAATACGTTAAGTACTACTTACTATACACTGCAATTCAAAAACCTACAAGTGGAAATCTCCACCTTTCCCAGCTTTTCTATGGGAAGATCTGAAAAACATGTAGTAGTAAATGGGAGAGTGATCGTGGGGCTGGAAAGTGGGAAAAACATACTACTAAATGGGGGAGTTTTAGGGAGGGACAGATACCCACTTACAAAAGAGCAAGCCCATTGCTATTCACAAATTGTACATTTAAAGTTACTTCAGCCAAGAAGAACCCAAAATAGTATTATAATGTACTTGAGCTCAGACACTGCATAAGTCTAGCGCCACATATGGCCAGCCACTGGTACTACAACACCCGTCTATAGAAAATAAAGGAGGCAGGGACTTAAAATAGACCATTTGGAAGCACAGGCTCACAAATAGGTGCTACTGTCAGCTTATCCCATGGGAGAAGCAGTTCAAGATTGGATAATGCCGTACTAGCATCCACTGTGTATCCTTAAATCACCTTTGGTAGGGGTTTCAATTATGAACAGGAGCTCAAGTGAGCTGTTCTGCTTTGTGTGTTCACATCATGATGTGAAGCACTTGAGCACTTAATATTTTGCAATCACAAAATATTAGATAGGGCAATTTCAGGTTGGTCCTGATGAATGCCACGGATCCTTTTGGGTCTTAGAGGCAAGACAACGTCGACCTAATCAGATTCTACAGATGATTAGGACCAGTGAATTTACTTATAAATACCTTAAGGTAAAGTACTTTTATAGGCAATTTAACTACCCAATCTATCCTTTTTGTGCCTAATCTTCCACGGCTGTCCCTCAAAACATAAAAAGAGAATTCTTGGATGAGGGAGTTCAAGAAACCATAATGGTTTGTTTGAACTTTGAGATGAAATATCTCTATTAAGAGCTCTGTAAGGATTCCCATCGGGTGCTGCACCCCCCACCGGATGATTAGCATGTCCCAATGCTGAAGCATACCACCTCAGTGGGTGAGTGACCCTGTATCCTAATAGGGGAGCCCTGTAACAATGGCTTTTCCACGCAATTGAGCCCAATAATTCTGGCTGACCACACATGAGAGCCAAAAACAAGGTAACGTGTACAGAATGTAATACTTTGTCTTATTGTGTCATGAACTGAGAGGTTGTATGATTGACCGACCAACCTCCCTTCCCCTCTTTACATGCTGGATATAATTTAGAACCCCATAGGCCATAATGTTAAAATAAATTCTTTTATTTCGACTTAAAAAAAAGAATACGTAAATCAAATTTGCAGTTGAAAGGTTACACATAAATAAAAAATAATATTATTTTATAATAAAATATTGTAATTACTTTTTAAGTTAAGAAATAAATGCCATTTTATATCTTAAAATATAATTAAATTAATTAACATAAATTATATACATACAGTTATTAAATGTTTTAATAAAAATAAACAGTTTACCTTAGATGAAATTTGTTTTTCAAAAAATCTTTAAAAAATTATTTTTATGTATTTAAATTAATTAAATATCTAATTCAAAATTGAGTCAATAACGATGTAGCTTTTCTATTTTATTCTACATTTAAAATAAATATATAAACTCAATATATATTAATATTTAGTATAAACATATTATATTTATTGTTTAATAAACTTTTAAATATTTCTCCATACTTTACTATAGAAAGCTCTTCACCCTGGTGGCGCAGAACTCCACCTTTAAGTGAAATGTTAGTAGTACTAACTTTACACTTGTACATTTGGCTCCATCCCCTTTTTCGGAGGGTGGAGAAATGTAGCTCTACTCTTTGTAGTGAATTTCCACCCGGAAATAGTGAATAGCCAAAAGTACAAAATGTACTACAAAGTGTAAGAGTAAATTTGCATGTGCAGATTTACTCATGTTTAAATTTACCTTTGTGAATAGATCCCATTATAATTTACACCTTTAATCGCCACAACAGTAGAAGCAGCAGAAGGTAAAGGGCTGCTTTAGAAACCCCTAAAGATACTGTTGATTTAGACTCCTCTTGCACTCCTGGGTTGAGAGTTTTTTCCTGTCGTCTGTCAGTATGTTTGTTAACATAAAGTATGTGTGGTTTTCTAAAGCCCTGAAAATGAATGGTGCAAAGATTTTCAGTATTCCGGACTAAATAAAATTTAGGTATTAGGGCATTCCCTCTGCCCTCATAAAAAGGCGATTGATTTTTCAGGCATTTTATTTCAATTTGGCTGCACCATGTGGTGGGGTCTTAGAAATATGATCTTGTTTCACCTTAGGAGGAAGACAGGGGCGTAACACAGGCCCCTGCAGCCCCCGCGGGGCGGGGGGGCCCTCGTCCTCCAGGGGGCCCCATCAGCACCGCACTTCTGCTGGGGAGCTCTAGATTGAGTCCGGAGGGGGCCCCTTCACGTACCCTGCAGGGGGGCCCCCTCAAGGTTCGTTACGCCACTGGAGGAAGAGGCGTAGGAAGTGAAGGCAAGGTCTCCTCAGGGACTGGAACTGAGCCTGCCAGTAGCGCACAAAAAGCTTCTGTCCGTGTTTGAGACAATGGCAGACACACTGGGGGTGCAGTTGGCCCAAGAAATACAGAGAAGTCAAAATCCTGCTTGGCTTTTGTAGGAGCCGAGTTGAACTCAGTGGCCGCGGTATCCTAGTTAAGGCTGGGCGGCAAACTCCGCTCCGTGGGCGGAGTTCACTAAGTTTTTAGTTCCCTAAAGAGAAATTGAACCGACTGGAGACCTTGTCAGAGAATTGGTGGGGAGGAAAAAGTGTGAGATAAGGTTCATTCAACAAGCTTGAGGGCACTTGAGACTAGCTTGTAGAATCCAGGGTTGCTTGTGTTTCTATTCAGGGAGGACATGGCCTGGCAGTTCAGGTTGGACTGTTACCTCTGAAACAGAGTCAAGAATAATTTGCATATGGCTGGGTCCAAACTGAGGTGGCATGGTGTGCAAAGTTACAAAGGACTGGGTTGAGGTCCTGAGCACAGTTACCAGTGACTGAGATTAATCCAAGCATTCTATCCACCACTTTTTTAATTTATATACTATTTTGGAAAAATTGGCAGTGATTGAATTTTAATGAAAGTGGTTCTGGGGGATAGGAGCCATGTGGGGTAGAACTAGGAAGAAGGATCAGGAAAGGTGGGCCACGGGAAGAGGGTGCGGGAGAGGGGATGAAAGGAGGCCAATCGCTGCTGACGTACTAAAGAGAGTAATAGCTCAGATGAGAGTGCGTGTGCGTGTGTTTGGAGATTTAGCCTATTTAGAGCAATATTTTCAGTCATGTTTTTTGGAGCATTCAGAGAGGCAGAGGTGGAAGTTATGGAGGCTTGTTGTGGGAAGATGTGCGAATGGAGATGACAGGATGTGTGTGAGGGTGCGTAAGTGTAAAGCAGATCAGAGGGCATGAGGGGAAGAGGTGTGGATAAGAGCATCAGATGTGTCAGAGATATGTCAGCTGAGACTATGGTGGTGCTTCGTGCGGCTGAGAGAGATGGATGTGGGCAAGTTATTTGTGCATCGGGATGGCAAGACTGTGTCTGCCATTTAGATTTTACCCTGGGAAAATCTACACATGTAAATTTACTCTTACATTTTGCAGCAAATTTACTACAATTCGCTATTCACCATTTCAGAATGTAAATTTTCTATAAACAGTAGACTTATATTTCTCAACCCCCTGAAGCAGGGGGAGGAGCCAAATTTATGAGTGCACATTACTACTAGCAACTTTTGAATAGTAGGCAGAGTTCTCCACCACTGGGGCATAGATCTCCTCATGGTAAAGTACAGGGAAATTGTAAAAAATGTATTAAACTTTATGACAATTAATGAAAATATTTTAATGTTACATATTAATGTAAATTAAGTTGTTATATTGATACATATACATATAAATGTAAAATAAAATAAAAAATACTACAGCCTAATTTTGAATTAAATATTTAATCAATTAAAATATATCAATGTAAAATTATTTTCGAAGGTTTATTTTTAACCTAAAGTAAAATGTTCATATTTGTTTATGTATTAAAAATGTAAAAAAGTTCTGAGATGAATTTTATTGATACATTTATTTTAAATGTAAAAAAGTTACTAAATATATATTATGAAGGAAAATATTTTATTTATGTATAGAACATTTATTAAACCTAAATTACATTAATGTATATTTTTTAAAAGTTGAAATAAATTAATTTCTTTTGCAGTTATTTCCTAGTGGATTCTATTAAGTCCCTGCATTCATTATTTTCTGTGTGAGGGTGTTGCAGTAGCAGTGGTTGGCCATGTGGTGCAGGAGTTAATCCAGATCGAAGCTGGAGAATATTTACTATTGTTTTGAGTCTTTGGGCCTTTGGGCTGTAGTAACTTTAGAAGTGACGTTTGTGAATAGCAAAGGGCTTACTCTAACTCTTTTGTGGGTGGGTGTATGTCCCTCTTGAATCCCTCCTTAGCCCTCCCTACACCCCCCTTACATTTGCTTGCCCCCCCTGCCATTTAGCAGTAAGGATTCCTCCTTTTTCACCCACTCCCTCCAGGCCCTCCCGCATTTACTACTGAGTAGTAAATTTCCATGTGTGAGGATCAACCCATAGAAGAGATATGAAAGGGGAAGGTCGTGATTTCCACTCGTTGGTTTGTGAATTGCATTTTGTTGTAAGTGAGTAGTACTACTGTAATACTACTTTAAGTACGACAAAATGCAGTTTGTGAATCAGGCTCACTTTCTCGTCCAGATATCTTGACCCCAATCAGTTGCTGCATCCATCACAATCGGGCTTTCGTCCGGGATACAGTACTGAATCTACTCTGGTAGAGGTCTCTAATGCTGGGGACATTGGGATGACAGCTGCCTTATTGTTATTGGATATTTCAGCAGCTTTTGACATGATTTCCCATCCTATCCTGATGCAATGCTTGCGGGACATCCGGGTGGGTGGGACCATGTTTGCTTGGTTAGGCTTCTTCTTATCGAGCAGTTGTCAGTCAGTGTGGATGCCGTCATTTGCATCTGACTCCAACCCCGCTAAGATTTGGGTTCCCCAGGGCTCTGCCCTGAGTCCAACAGTTTTTAACCCCTCCGCTGCTTCGAACGTTCCGCGCTGGTGCGGAATGTTCTATTAAGCGGGCGGGTTTGGAACGTTCAATGGACGTGCGCAGCACTGCCGAGGTAGTGCACGTGACGTCCGTTGACAGTTCACAGCACGGAAGGGGTTAATGTCTACCTGTCCCCCTTGGCAACCCTGGTGGAATCCTTTGGTGTGCAGGTTATCTGTTACTCTGACGACTCACAGATCCTCTTAACTTTCAACTTGAACATCTTTATCACTCAAAACAGAATTCTTGTTCTTCTTCACGAGATCAGTGGTAAAAGAACCTGTAGCACCTGGACACTAGAGTAGCCACACGCTTTACAAGTGTAATTTTGATTTCATTTGGTCTCAGCTAGGTCTAGCATTATGGAGCCTTAATATCAAGGAACATGCCTTACCCATGCTTTGCAAGGGGGGCTCTTCTAAATTCCCACTGAATGGTCCAGGGCCTGCACAGATTAACAGGGTTTGCACAACGTCAGTCAGCACAGGAACCTGTTTTCAGTGTAAGTTACCAGCCTCAAAGAACAGAGAGCATCTTTGTGGCACCCTCTTGAAAGATAGAGAAAAGGGTTGGGACAACATGATGTGTGTTCATCCTACACACCAGACCTCTTGAAAACAACTCCAGATTAGGTGTTACAGGAGGTTGGCACTGGCCTTCACACGATGGCCCTTAAGTGGGTAGTAAAGTGCCACCCCAAGCATCCCTCTATGAGGTAACTCACCCATTCAGTATCAAATTCTTATCACCTACTTGTGTAAAAGGAGGTAATCTGATAAGTGAGCACTATAGGGACAGCGGTGTAGGAATATAGACCTCAGTCCAAGAAACAGAAAAAAAACAGGCGAATATGAACTTGGAGAAACTTTTAAAGACAAAAAGGAAGCAACGAAGGGGGAAGCTGCATTTAACAGCTCCAGATTGTAAACTTACATAACAATAGTTGTTTTGACTCTGTAAAGAAATAAAGGCAGAGAAAACTCTGCACTCTCCGTTGTAAAATACAAGTCTCATATCCTGTTCTCAGTTTTGGTGTTCGTCCTGATTCTTGTTCTATTTGGAAGTTGATTTGATGGTTGTCCACATACATTTAGAATGTGTGTGATTCAATAATCTTGGCCAAGGATGAGAGTGACAGGGTGTAGAACCGAAGGAGCCGCGTATGGGGCAGTCAGGAGGCATATTCTCTCAGGCGTCGTAGCGAACCAGCACGGGGACCCCTACGTTTCTGAGGCTCATGAGGCATAGTAATTGACTTATAAAAGCCGACTGAATAGCGACAAAATCATCAACCTTGTAGGTACATTGTAAACCTGCACTATATCTCACTTTTGTAAATAATCATATTTTAAGTTGAGAAACGTGAGTAAGGTGGGGATTTGTGTACCCCGTCCTGAAGAAGGAGTTCCGACTCCAAAACATGTTGACACACACACACAGGAGGTGATGCACATTATCCTGCATACCACACCTCCGCCTTTTTTCACCTTTTAATAGTACCAGCCCGGAGGCCCATTAAATTTTTTGGGAGCTTACCCCACGAGCCAGGTCCTTTTTAATAATCACTCATCGATAACCTCACCACTCACGCACACAAAGACAAAACCCTCACAAACACCACACATAGCCATCTAAATAAGTGCTCCAGCGTAGTCATAGGTCGCAGCACGCCGCATCCCGTAGAGAGTGCGAAGACCCCAATGATGAAGCATGACACCAAGGGTCTTTTTGGTGTGTGAGGGGTATTTTACCAACACTGGGTGCTCCCCACCATTGTAGGGAAACCCTTCCATTGTAAGAGTGGATTCTTATTGTTTATACATAATCTACTAGGGAGAACGAATCCATTATAGCACTCTCTCTCTCCCCGCCTTGATATTTATGTTAGGGGTGTAGAACCCACATGAGTATGTCACTATTTTGAAGGGTCTGTTCTTGCTTTATTAAGTCATGTAGACGAGTAAAATAGCATCCATTTCAGCGGATGGTGGCATCCACGCGTGCGGCTCTGGGCTATACTGTCGGTACATCGTATTCAACATGCTTGAGCGTATTTCCGGAGAAGGTGAGCTGGGACACTTACACCAGTGAGCCCCCCTGGAGGAACCATGCAAAGAATCCATACTATAGAGGGGAATAACAAAGGGAAGAGGGGGAGCTGCAGGAGGGGAAACAGACTGCAGGCGTCCACCTTTACTAGCATGGCTCTCGGGCATGCTTGAACCTACGTTTACCACACAGCAACATTTACACTTAATTTGTCATGATGGTGTAACAGGGGTTAGTAGAACTTATTCCTAAGGGTACATAAAACAGAATCAACATAACTCATCCAATCACATGGCCACTTGACAGTCAGGAGTGAAGATAGTCTGCTAGGACCAGTCCTCTCTGGCAATAAACGGCGGAGAGCTTAGCTACCTTTTGGCAAGGAGGCCTAACGCTTCCAGGAAACACTCCAACTGGCAACTGAGTGGTGTCTGGTTCAGAGGTTACCAGGCACAAGATGAAGACAACAGGAGAGCTATGGATAGAAAATTGTAGGGCAAAAAACACCAGCATGGTACTTCTTAGCAGTGCCATCTGGACACCCTAAGTGTTATGGGTATGTCCAGACATGGCGCCCATGCTCACTGTACCACAGGACTAAAGCAGCATGCTACTGACAAGCCCCTGTAGGCTGACTCTGCCTGGGGTGGTATCAGTGCTTAATTTGAGCCAGTGGCCTCAGGTGCTCAGCACCAGCATTTAACTGTCATCACCAGCACTTATGACAGTCTACCACATGGTGGCACTGTTTGTCTAGATTAGAGAAGAACAGAACAGTTTATTAATTCAATATACATTAAACATGACTAATTCCTGCTTCCCAAGCCAGTCTGGGGGCTTGGAATAGTCTGAATTGTCACACTTGTAGGGTGTGATGGTTAGTAGTTGTGTTGGTTCTGTCTTTGGCAAGTCCACCAGGGGCAACGGGTGGTGTAAGCTGCAGTGGCCTCCTGACTAGTGCCCTGGCACTTATGTTTTTACAAATTAGGCACTGGGTTGAATGTGGATGAACTGTTCCCACGAGGAGCCGGCTCAGTGCTGGTTTGCATAAGGCGGGCCTTTCTCTAAAGTAGCACAGTGGGTGAAAAGGGATGGATTGAAATGTGCCCCCGAGCCAGTGGCTGGGATTAATTCAAGCATTCATTCCATCAACTGATTATTTGTTGCAGACGACATTCTTACAGGGTCATTCTGTTATAGCGCCCTACTGATTTCGGCCACCATTCTCTGGGGGGCCCAGAGAATCTGGCGAGACGCAGGGCACAGAGTTCGGCCTCTCTGCCCCTAGACCAGCTCATCAGCTCCTACCGGCTGCCCCAGGTCGTGCGGCTGGACACCGGTGAGTACAGCGGCGCCGTGCCAGAGGGGCCTGTGGGGAGCGGGAAGCCCGTCAGCCTGGTGTCCAACCCGCCATCCAACAACAGCGGATCCCCCAGCCCCGGGCCGCTCTGAAGCAGAGCCCGGGCTCCGCGTGCCAGAGCAGCGCCGGAGGCTCCTTTCCACACCAGGGATTTAAGGTTCTCCCAGACCTGCAGAATCCCCATGCAGCCCCCGCCGAGAAAGGTGAGCCCTGTCCGCGCTCCCCAGCCGCCCCACATCTACAGCAGCCCCCGCAATTCTTGGCCAGCAGAGAGGGCCGTTGCGGAGCTGCCCTCGGGGCACACACACCCATCCCCAAAACAAAGCAGTGGGGCCGTGAAAACACCAGATGCAGGCAGCAGCCCTGCAGCCACATTCGAATGAAAGAAAGTATGCCACGGACTCTCATGGACCTCTTTACTTTTTCTTTAGTCCTGGCCGCCATTTTGCTGCTGCTGTCGGCCGCTTTTCTCTGGACCCTGACCCGCCATCTTGTCCATTCCCTCGTCCTTTACCCTTTTCCCCCGTTTCCCCCTTGACAATCCTCAAATGTTTCTTCCCTTTTCTGATTTGCCTTTTCTCCATACCTTTGTATCCCTCCCACCCTCCCTTGGTGTTGTGACTGCGTCCCCCCTCCGACCCCACATAATGGAACTCAACTCTTCTGTGTTTTTTTGGTGGGGTATTGACCTGAGAAAATCTACTATGTGTATATATATGTATATAGAGATAACTCTAATCACTGGTATATGCAGGAGACCTTTGTACTCTCTACCATTCCTATGTGACTCTTAGAGTATATCCATTCGTATCCCTTCCCTATGTATATAGAGATAACTCTAATCACTAGTATATGCAGTAGACCTTTGTACTATCTACCATTCCTAGGTGACTCTTAGAGTATATCCATTCGTATCCCTTCCCTATGTATATAGAGATAACTCTAATCACTAGTATATGCAGTAGACGTTTGTACTCTCTACCATTCCTATGTGACTCTTAGAGTATATCCATTCGTATCCTTCCCCTATGTATATAGAGATAACTCTAATCACTAGTATATGCAGGAGACCTTTGTACTCTCTACCATTCCTATGTGACTCTTAGAGTATATCCATTCGGATCCCTTCCCTATGTATATAGAGATAACTCTAATCACTAGTATATGCAGGAGACCTTTGTACTCTCTTCCATTCCTATGTGACTCTTAGAGTATATCCATTCGTATCCCTTCCCTATGTATATAGAGATAACTCTAATCACTAGTATATGCAGGAGACCTTTGTACTCTCTACCATTCCTATGTGACTCTTAGAGTATATCCATTCGTATCCCTTCCCTATGTATATAGAGATAACTCTAATCACTAGTATATGCAGTAGACGTTTGTACTCTCTACCATTCCTATGTGACTCTTAGAGTATATCCATTCGTACCCCTTCCCTATGTATATAGAGATAACTCTAATCACTAGTATATGCAGTAGATGTTTGTACTCTCTACCATTCCTATGTGACTCTTAGAGTATATCCATTCGTATCCCTTCCCTATGTATATAACTCTAACCACTAGTATATGCAGGAGACCTTTGTACTCTCTACCATTCCTATGTGACTCTTAGAGTATATCCATTCGTACCCCTTCCCTATGTATATAGAGATAACTCTAATCACTAGTATATGCAGTAGATGTTTGTACTCTCTACCATTCCTATGTGACTCTTAGAGTATAACCATTTGTATCTCTTCCTTGAGTGACTTTACTATTTGTACATTTGCAATTTTTCTTTCTGTTTGTATCTCTTCCTTGTGTGCCTTTACATCTTGTACATTCGCATTTTTTCTGTTTGTATCTTTTATTTAACGCATGTAATCCTAAATCCTTATGTTTTGCAACTGGCTCTTATGTAAAGCGCTCTGACACCTTCGGGTAAAGTTCGCGCTATAGAAAATCGCATTAAATAAACAAGAGAACACTGTCTTCAGTGTCAGCAACACATAAACCTGCTGCCAGCCGAAGCTGCAAGAGTAGTCAGGCTGCCCAGAAGTTGGCATCGTGCCAACCCCTAAAACAGGAAACACAACCAGGAACACAAAGGCCACTGATGACATTTCTCTCAGGCACTTACACTGAGTACTTAACATCAGCATTGTGTTCTTTTTAGAAACTCCGCTCTCGGCAGATAGATAACGTCTTCTAAATATATAATTTTAGCTTCCCTGATTGAACAAATGGTGCATTCCTGAGCGGATGCAACATCCAAATGGCACCGAAAGATAATGGAATCCGCCCAGGATCACACGTGTCTCCGAGTGGGGAAGCTAGGATTGGAACAGTTGAAGTTCTAGGCGGTAAAGACCAGGATGGGTGACTTGTGGTCAGGCCCTCCTCACCAAGGGATGTCAGCAACACACCCAGGATTTCAGAAGCCGCCATGTTCCCTCTCGGATTCATCCCACGTGCAGCGTCGGCAGGAGGCGGCAGAGCCTTCACACCTCCGAGAACAAAAACAACCAAACACGCAGAGCAAAAACATGTAAAAACCGATAAAAAAAGGCCCACTCTGCGCATATGGAGATATATTTGGAGAGCGACGTGGGAGGTGTTAAGTGAAAGCAAGAAACAACAAATTCGTGGCGCAGCGGGCCCACCTTCAGAACCCGGGAAGGTGTGCTGGCACCAGCTGGCGCACGTAGCGCGCAGCGTGCGCGGGCGCGCAAGCACTGGCCAATCAGAGGAGGCCTCCCGAGCGCCGTGGGCAGACTGGACTTTAGGGAAACTTCGAGCGCTTTCGTGAACGTGGTGCCTGGAAACTGCAGCGTTGGCGACGAGTCAGAAACAAAGCATGCAGGCTGGGCGCTCGAACAGGCTAGAAGGGCTGGGGAGGAGTCTGCCTTATGCAATGATTATACAGGCACATGCATCAAAGGAAAAAACGGTCGCGACCGGTATTTTTGCATCTGGGATGCATCATCCCAAATGCAAAAATCGCAATTTAAGGAATCTTTAAATTGCGATTCCATAAATTGTGATTGCATTTAAGGAATCTCAAATTGGGATTCCTTGAATACAATGCATTAAAATTAAAAAATTTACAATTTTGCTAATAGGAGTATCAAATTACCATGAAGTTGAACTTCATGGTAATTTGCAAAAACTTAGAAAAATGCATTTTTGTGCATTTTTCAAAGTTTCATGTTGCACACACACATGTGTGCAACATGTGCACAGATCAATTTCAGGGGTGCAACAGGGTGTCATTTTGACACCCTTGCACCCTTGAAATTGCATGAGCAATTTGCGAGTACCTACTGGTACTCCCAAATTGCTCATGCAATCTTCAATTCATTCCTATGGGACTGGAGGCCATTAGGAATGAATGGGACAGCATTCCTAAAATTGCCACTAGAAATTTGCGAGTAGCAATTGAGGAATGTGTAGGAATCGCTATTTTTATAGCGATTCCTACATGCATAGGCTTTTGAGATTCACTAATTGCGATTCCTTAATAATCGCAATAAGGAATCGCAAAAGCCTACGTTGATGCATGTGCCAGATAGATCCTTGTCTCCGAAAGGCCAGAAAAGGTGGGGGTGTGTGGGGATATCAGTTGCGTCAAATCCTGCTCTGTAGGCAAGAATTCCTGTTCAGACAACAGGTAAACAAGAACCCGGGCCACGTGTTTCCATTAGAACCCAGATCAGAAACAATACACCCGGATGAAGAGCAGCTAGACACAACCACTGCGAAAAGCTCTGGGGCTGATGTACAATTTAATGGGCCGAGGTAAGTCTGGCAGTATGGTGGAGTACTTTACTCCCATCATACTGGGGTGCCTCGTTCTTTCAAATGTAGAGTTGTCCGCCAGCCTTGGTGACAACTCTAGACATTGTCAGGAGCCACTGTCATGGGGGTTCTTGTCAATGCATTAAAAGTTTGACGGATGGCACCGTCAAAACAATACAAAAGGGGGTGGTGATGGACGGAGCATCTGAACAAATGAAACACTCACACCCAGTCAAAAGATCTGGGTTTGATCCATCACCGTTCTTTAGCCCACTCCGCCACCCCAGTTCAGACATGGCTATATGCAAATCAGTCTGACCCTGTGCCTCATGGAAACAGGCCAGCCCGAACTGCCAAGCTATGCCTTCCCTGGACCGGAAACAAGCTTCCGAGGACCGGTTTCTGGCATTACAGCCGTCTTCAGCCCGGCTTGCTTGCATCCAGTGGCAAAGTGAGCAAGGGACTAACGTCTGAGCATACCCTGCCACACTTATAGCGGCCAAAAGCGGGACAAAAGGGGGTGGTGATGGACGGAGGATCTGAACCAATCAAACACTCACACCCAGTCAAAAGATCTGGGTTTGATCCATCACCGTTCTTTAGCCCACTCCACCACCCCAGTTCAGACATGGCTATATGCAAATCAGTCTGACCCTGTGATGCACTATTGATTCACGGCATGAGCGCCAGCTCACAGCACCTGCCACAGAACACACAAGAAGGCGGTACCGAGACATGAAAGGAGCAGGTTAATCGCCTGGAAACCACACGTGACAATATTTATTAACACTCAGAGAAGATTTTGTTCAGATGAAGAAGGTGTGACAATTTAATTTTCTCTGTGAAGCGGATATATAAAACTCCCAAAACAAATAAATAAATAAATAAATACATAAATAAATAAAGTTTGAGAGAGAGACAAAATTCATGATGTTTGGCAACCTGGCTCGGGATTGTGGCATGTTCTGCAGACGTGGAAATGGGGCTTCCAATCAAAAACTCTTTCTAGCTGCCAAAATCTTATTATTCACAAATGTTCATGGTTTAGGAAGACTCTTGATTCCGGAAGTAAAATCAGAGGCATGCAAGTGAATTGTCATTACTGAAGCAAAAGTGTGCAGTAAAATGTTTCATTTTCTTGTTGGTCTAAAGTGAAATGAAATTCTGCCTTTTAACCTTTCACCTTTTCTGCTATGCTAGTTCTGAACACGTCATTCCCTGCCCTCCTCTGACGCCATTTCCTGCTAGTTAATAAGCATTCCACATAATGGAAGAAATAAGGGGCATATTATCAAGCCAGGCGAAATTAAAGTATCGCCACGATAATTTCATCGCCCTATTAGCAAGCTGTCGCTAACATCAGTTAGCGACAGCTTTTAGGTGATAGCGAACGGTTAGGGGCCTGCTTTGCATGTCAGCGATATTTATCGCTAATGACATGCAAAGTGGGCGTACTCAACCAGTTAGCGACTGAAAGCAGTCACTAACGTCACTATCGCCTATTAGCAAGGCAGGCGTAGCAATAAAAAAATGTGCGCTAAGCGCGAATATCGCTAAAAACGAACGCCTGCTCAGACCAGTTCTTAGCCATTATATCCAATGGGAGGTGGATATTCTGGCTAAGACCCTATTTGCAATGATGCGTGAATATCACTGGTTTTCCAGCGATATTCACGCATTTCGCCGCTATCGCCGGTTATTTTATCGCATTGGAGATAAACGTTGCGTATAGCATGTTATCTCTTTAATGATATCCGGCAATGCTTGGCGATTAAAAAAATGTCGCTAAGCTTCTTTAGCGATAAATATCGCTAGTTGTTGATAATATGCCCCCAAATTCGCGGGTGTTTATGACCGGTGAATCTAGTAGGAATTAATTAACATTTTAATAGGAATGAACAACATATTTTGTATTTGAAGAAAAGTGATGCTCTCTTTCTTTACTGCATTGCGATTTCATGTGTTCTTGGTGGTGTGATATAAAGCTGAATTGTTAGATTTTTTTAAAGTCAATGTTCCGTCTTTGCGGGTTTGCCTGTTCAATATTTTATTTACATATATTTTTATTGCGGAGCTCACAGGAACTTGGAGTCCTGCTCTGTGAAAGAACGCTAGGCGGACGGGAAAGTAGTGCACAGAGCTGTTCTTGCCGGGTGCCATCTGCCGCTCCGCCCGCACACGCAGCCGGTGCCAAGAGGCGGCTTATGGCGCAGGGAGGGAGGCCTCGGTGGCACAGAGCGGCGGGGAGGAGGCCCGAGTGGCACAGAGGAAGGCCCGAGTGGCACAGAGGAGCGGGGAGGAGGCCTCGGTGGTACAGAGGGGGAGGTCTGAGTGGCACAGAGCGGCGGAGAGGAGGCCTCGGTGGCACAGAGCGGCGGAGAGGAGGCCTCGGTGGCACAGAGCGGCGGAGAGGAGGCCTCGGTGGCACGGAGCGGCGGAGAGGAGGCCTCGGTGGCACGGAGCGGCGGAGAGGAGGCCTCGGTGGCACGGAGCGGCGGGGAGGAGGCCTCGGTGGCACAGAGGGCGAGGTCTGAGTGGCACGGAGAAGCAGGGAGGAGGCCTCGGTGGGACAGAGGGCGAGGTCTGAGTGGCACGGAGAAGCAGGGAGGAGGCCTCGGTGGCACAGAGGGCCAGGTCTGAGTGGCACAGAGAAGCGGAGAGGAGGCCTCGGTGTCACAGAGGGCCAGGTTTGAGTGGCACAGAGAAGCGGAGAGGAGGCCTCGGTGGCACAGAGGGCCAGGTCTGAGTGGCACGGAGAAGCAGGGAGGAGGCCTCGGTGGCACAGAGGGCGAGGTCTGAGTGGCACAGAGAAGCAGGGAGGAGGCCTCGGTGGCACAGAGGGCGAGGTCTGAGTGGCACGGAGAAGCAGGGAGGAGGCCTCGGTGGCACAGAGGGCCAGGTCTGAGTGGCACGGAGAAGCAGGGAGGAGGCCTCGGTGGCACAGAGGGCGAAGTCTGAGTGGCACAGAGAAGCAGGGAGGAGGCCTCGGTGGCACAGAGGACGGCCCGAGTGGCACAGAGAAGCGGGGAGGAAGCCTCGGTGGCACAGAGGGCGAGGTTTAAGTGGCACAGAGAAGCAGGGAGGAGGCCTCGGTGGCACAGAGGGCGAGGTCTGAGTGGCACAGAGAAGCGGGGAGGAGGCCTCGGTGGCACAGAGGACGGCCCGAGTGGCACAGAGAAGCGGGGAGGAGGCCTCGGTTGCACAGAGGGCGAGGTCTGAGTGGCACAGAGAAGTAGGGAGGAGGCCTCGGTGGCACAGAGGGCGAGGTCTGAGTGGTACGGAGAAGCAGGGAGGAGGCCTCAGTGGCACAGAGGGCGAGGTCTGAGTGGCACCGAGAAGCAGGGAGGAGGCCTCGGTGGCACAGAGGGCCAGGTCTGAGTGGCACAGAGAAGCGGAGAGGAGGCCTCGGTGGCACAGAGGGCGGACTGAGTGGCACAGAGAAGTAGGGAGGAGGCCTCGGTGGCACAGAGGACGGCCCGAGTGGCACAGAGAAGCGCGGAGGAAGCCTCGATGGCACAGAGGGCGAGGTCTAAGTGGCACAGAGAAGCGGGGAGGAGGCCTCGGTGGCACAGAGGGCGAGGTCTGAGTGGCACAGAGAAGCGGGGAGGAGGCCTCGGTGGCACAGAGGACGGCCCGAGTGGCACAGAGAAGCGGGGAGGAGGCCTCGGTGGCACAGAGGGCGAGGTCTGAGTGGCACAGAGAAGTGGGGAGGAGGCTTCGGTGGCACAGAGGGCGAGGTCTGAGTGGCACGGAGAAGCAGGGAGGAGGCCTCGGTGGCACAGAGGGCGAGGTCTGAGTGGCACAGAGAAGCGGGGAGGAGGCCTCAGTGGCACAGAGGACGGCCCGAGTGGCACAGAGAAGCGGGGAGGAGGCCTCGGTTGCACAGAGGGCGAGGTCTGAGTGGCACAGAGAAGTAGGGAGGAGGCCTCGGTGGCACAGAGGGCGAGGTCTGAGTGGTACGGAGAAGCAGGGAGGAGGCCTCGGTGGCACAGAGGGCGAGGTCTGAGTGGCACCGAGAAGCAGGGAGGAGGCCTCGGTGGCACAGAGGGCCAGGTCTGAGTGGCACAGAGAAGCGGAGAGGAGGCCTCGGTGGCACAGAGGGCGGACTGAGTGGCACAGAGAAGTAGGGAGGAGGCCTCGGTGGCACAGAGGACGGCCCGAGTGGCACAGAGAAGCGCGGAGGAAGCCTCGATGGCACAGAGGGCGAGGTCTAAGTGGCACAGAGAAGCGGGGAGGAGGCCTCGGTGGCACAGAGGGCGAGGTCTGAGTGGCACAGAGAAGCGGGGAGGAGGCCTCGGTGGCACAGAGGACGGCCCGAGTGGCACAGAGAAGCGGGGAGGAGGCCTCGGTGGCACAGAGGGCGAGGTCTGAGTGGCACAGAGAAGTGGGGAGGAGGCTTCGGTGGCACAGAGGGCGAGGTCTGAGTGGCACGGAGAAGCAGGGAGGAGGCCTCGGTGGCACAGAGGGCCAGGTCTGAGTGGCACAGAGAAGCGGAGAGGAGGCCTCGGTGGCACAGAGGGCGGACTGAGTGGCACAGAGAAGCAGGGAGGGGGCCTTGGTGGCACAGAGGACGGCCCGAGTGGGACAGAGAAGCGGGGAGGAGGCCTCGGTGGCACAGAGGGCGAGGTCTAAGTGGCACAGAGAAGCAGGGAGGGGGCCTCAGTGGCACAGAGGACGAGGTCTGAGTGGCACAGAGAAGCGGGGAGGAGGCCTCGGTGGCACAGAGGGCGGACTGAGTGGCACAGAGAAGCAGGGAGGAGGCCTCGGTGGCACAGAGGACGGCCCGAGTGGCACAGAGAAGCGGGGAGGAGGCCTCGGTGGCACAGAGGGCGAGGTTTGAGTGGCACAGAGAAGCGGGGAGGAGGCCTCGGTGGCACAGATGGCGGACTGAGTGGCACAGAGAAGCAGGGAGGAGGCCTCGGTGGGACAGAGGACAGCCCGAGTGGCACAGAGAAGCGGGGAGGAGGCCTCGGTGGCACAGAGGGCGAGGTCTGAGTGGCACAGAGAAGTGGGGAGGAGGCCTCGGTGGCACAGAGGGCGAGGTTTGAGTGGCACAGAGAAGCGGGGAGGAGGCCACGGTGTCACAGACGGCGGACTGAGTGGCACAGAGAAGTGGGGAGGAGGCCTCAGTGGCACAGTGGGGGAGGTCTGAGTGGCACAGAGAAGCGGGGAGGAGGCCTCGGTGGCACAGAGGGCGGACTGAGTGGAACAGAGATGCGGGGAGGAGGCCTCGGTGGCACAGAAGGGGAGGTCTGAGTGGCACAGAGAAGCGGGGAGGAGGCCTGAGTGCCCCAGAGGACGGCCCGAGTGGCACAGAGAAGCAGGGAGGAGGCCTGAGTGGCACAGAGGGGGAGGTCTGAGTGGCACAGAGAAGCAGGGAGGAGGCCTCTGTAGCACAGAGGGGAAGGTCTGAGTGGCACAGAGCGGCAGAGAGGAATGCCTGAGTGGCACAGAGAGGCCTGATTGGAACAAAGGACGGCATGGGTGGCACAGATCAGGGCTCAGGGGGGCCTGGGTGGCACAGAGCAGGGGAGAGTGAGGCCTGGGTGGTACAGGGAGGAAGGCCTGAGTGGTACAGAGAGGAATGTCTCGGTTGCAAAGACAGGAAGGTCTGGGTGGCACAGAGGGGAAGGTCTGCGAAGGGCAGAGAGGAATGACTGAAAAAAGGCCTGAGTGGCACAGAGAGGCCAGAGTGGAACAAAGGACAGCCAGGATGGCACAGAGCAGGGGAGAGGGCGGGGTGGCACAGAGGGGCAGGCCTGGGTGGGACCGAGAGGCAGGCTTGAGGGGCACAGAGGAAGTCCTGGGTGGCAGAGGGATACAGAGAGGAAGGTCTGGGTGGCACAGAGAGGAAGGTCTGGGTGGCACAGAGAGCCAGGCCTGGATGGCACGGAGCAGGGGAGAGCCAGGCCTTGGTGACATAGAGAGGCAGAGAGGGAGGCCTTGGTGGCACAGAGCGAGGGAGAAGGAGGACTGGGTGGCACAGTGGGGCAGACAGCCCTGGATGGCACAGAATAGCAGAGAGGAAGGCCTCGCTCAGGATTCTAACATGGATGTAATTAAAGGGGTCGCAGTTTTCAGCCTCGTTGATTTCTTCAGCAGACCCCAATGTTCTTGAGACCCTCAGTGTACAGGCAGGCTGTCTTTGCAGACCCTGGAGACCACGGGATTTAAGATGGAGGCATTTTGTTCGCCCTCTCCTGCTGGAACCAGCGGGGTGCTGATGGCCAAGGGTGCTGTAGCACAGTGACTGACAGCAGGGGCATCAGTTGGGAGTGCCTCAGAAGCTGCCCCTGAGACCCCCTCTCTCACCCGCGACTCCTGTGGCTGCCTTGTATCTGCTTCCGTGAGACCGCGGCCCTCCTCGAGGCCAAAGGCCTGGTGACGTCGCTTCTTGAAAAGTCATTGGACCTCACTTTGTAACTGGATTCAAGCTAGCCTGGCTGATGAGGGGTGTTACCCAGAAACCAGTCCCAGGATGCTTGTTTCCGGTTCAGGGAAGACATGGCTTGGCAGTTCGGGCTGGCCTGTTCCCATGAGGCACAGGGTCAAGACTGATTTGCATATATCTGTGTCTGAACTGGGGTGGCAGTGAGCTAAAGAACGATGATGGATTCAATGCAGATCTGTGACTGGGGGTGAGTGTTTGAAAAGTTTCAGCTCTCCTTCCATCATCTATTTAGTTTTGCTTAATTCGCTCTAAGTTGGCAAGGTATGCCCAGACGTGGGTCCCTTGCTCACTTTGCCACTGGATTCATGCTAGCCTGGCTGATGACGGATCAGCTGGACCCAGGAAACTTGTTTCCGGTCCAGGGAAGACATGGCTTGGCAGTTCAGGCTGGACTGTTCCCATAAGGCACAGGGTCAAGACTGATTTGCATATAGCTGGGTCTGAGCTGAAGTGACAAAGAGGCATATTACCAAGCCTAGCGATATTAAATTATCGCCGCTTTAGCGACAGTCGGTCGGCCGCTAAGCGGCGATATACCTATGCATGTCAGCGATATTTATTGCTAATGACCTGCAAAGTGGGCATACCCAACCTGTTACCGACTGAAAGCCGTCGCTATCGCCTATTAACAAGGCAGGCGTAGCGATGGAAATATTCGCGCTAAGTGCGAATATCTCCACAACCTAACACCTGCTCAGACCAGTTCTTAGCCATTATATCCAATGGGAGGTGGATATTATGGCTAAGACCCTATTGGCGTTAGTGCGTGAATATCGCTGTATTCTCAGCGATATTCACACATTTAGCCGCTATCACCGGATATTTTATCGCTTTAGAGATAAACGTTGCTAATAGCACGTTATCTCTGCGATAATATCCGGCGATGCTTGGCGATAAAAAAAAACTCGCTAAGCCCATTTAGCGATAAATATTGCTAGTTGTTGGTAATATGCCCCAAAGTGAGCTAAAGAATGATGATGAATTAAACCCAGATCTGTGACTGGGGGTGAGTGACTGAAACGTTTCAGTGCTCCGTCCATCATCTCCTTGTGTTTGATATTGAGAAAGGACCATGGGTCAAAGGCAGCGATGTCCCTTCAGAGACCTCTATGATGCTGGTGAAGCGGCACCCGGGCTTCTTGGCGCACATAAAGCGCTTCTTCGCCCATCTTGATGTCAGGGAGACGTCTCGCGCACAAAGATCTCTATTGTCGCGGTGTCCCACTGGGGTCCTCTGTGATACATCCTTGTGCTTTCAGCGGTGTCTGTGGGCACACGTCTTGTGCCGCTTGTCAGTATGACATAGCAGATCACAGTGGAAAAGCACTCTATGCGCTACACTGTGCAGTTTACAGGGAACAGGTATTTCACGGGTGTGTTTAGTCATTGAACACACATTATAAGTCCATGGGTGCCGCGAGCCGTCTCTGATTGTGCAGGAGATGTCGTTATGTCATAGCTATCAGTCTGTAGGCACAGACGGCTGACTCATATAGTGTCACAGATGTTGATGAACCTACATAGAGGGTCATAGGTGCAGGCAGCATTCGCATAGGGTCAGGGCCACTGGAATTTCAGAAATCTGCGGCTTCCGCTTTTAAAAAAAATATTATAGCTTTGCGCCCTTTTTGCCATATAATCCACCATCAACCGCATAATCTGCAGATCGTAACAAAAAAAAATCTAGCTCAAACAGATCAAAAGCTACTAAAAACATGGCGGTATGTGTTAATGCGTGTTTGGGGATCCTTTGCAATGGCGAACTGGTCGTCTTTCAGTTGCTTATTCATGTTTTTGGTTATTAAACTGAGTGAAATCTTTGCACAGACAGTTTTACCATGTGTAGAAATTACAAAATGATGAAGTAATACTATCACAAAAATGTGGCACATGATAGGACATAATTTGCCCTTTGGTGCCGCATTATTTAAACAACCCTACTGCACAATTTCGTGCTCCCCTTCCACATAATTCCAGTAGCCCTGCTTATGGTGTGTGAAATGTTGGTTTGCACCATCTTCATGTCTATAGGTGCAGACGGCTGTCTCGCATGGTGTAACTGATGTCCCACTGCCCTACCTAGAGGTCAGTTGTGCAGGGACGTGTCTCTTACGGTGCAGGGGATGTCTCTGTGCATCCTAGGTATAACATATTGGTCTACACCGGACATTAAGATGAAGGTTTTTTTTCTGGGTATAACATGAAGGAGTGTGCTCGCCATGTAGCTATATGCTGAGTAGAAGGTGAAGGCGTTTGTTGTGCATGTGCTGTTTATGTGCCTCTGTGTGTAAGATGAGGTCATGTGCTGGTCTTAGACGATTGGTGCTCGGATCTATCTTTCTAGGTTTGGGGCGGGACTTGTCTTGCTGATCACCGCTTTCTCCACAGTGCAATGCAATGCTCTGTTGAACCTGCTCGTTCAGCACCCTGGACAGCGCAGACACCAAACAGCTCTCAGTAGATGATTGGGGCAGCCAGAGCCGGCCTTTGTTAAGATAGCGCCCAGGGCGAGAGAAATGTGGCGCTTCGATTTCCTTTCACCCAGCGTACAGACAGGGGGCCTCATTTATGAGGCCGTGCGTCACTTTTACGCCGCTAGTGCGTCACTTTTTGTGACGCACCAGTGGCATAAAAAATGCGTTTTTTTGCGCCATATTTACAAAGTGACACGTCTAGGTAGATGCGTCACTTTGTAAACCCCTGCGCCACATTATACCTGCGCAAGGTATAATGTATGCAAGGGGGGGCGTTTTGACGCAAGAAAGGGTCATGGAAGTGACGCAGTGAAATCTATAAGATTTCACTGCGCCACTTCTAGGACACAAATGCGTCAATTTCTTACACCTGCCTCACAGCAGGCGTAAGACTGACGCAGGCCCTTTCACATGGGGCTTGCCCCATGTGGAACGACGCATTGCTGGAGTTGTGTCCCTTTTGTGACACACTCCAGCAATGCGTCACTTTTGCGCCATACAGATGCGTCAGAAATACTGACGTATCTGTAACTCCGTGCAACATAATGCGTCATACGGTAAATATGACGCATCATTGGTGTCGCAAGGAGGGCGCAGTGAAAAGTGACACATCGTTGTTTTCACACAGCAATGCGTCACTTTTCATAAATGAGGCCCAGGGCCTCGTTCATAGCCCCCGCCCTATTTTTCCTCCCAGGGGTGACATCAGTGTAAGGAATAGAGTAGTTGGGTGTTTTTCCCGCACATTATAAATGCCAGTTGGGTCAGGTATATTCATCAGATTTGGGAAATACCTATTGCTCTGGGAATTTTCCAGAAAAAAAGTGACTGTCATGAGGAATTCTGCACCGATTTCCACATATGGTGGAAATTACCCTGCACTTTGTGGAATTTAGCCTGCATTTTCCGTCTGATAAATTGTTTGACTTGCAGATACTTACCGGGTGACACTGGTTGGGGGAAGGGAGTGAAGTGCATTCTTTATAACATTTTGAATTTGTGATATGTGTGGTAGCAGAAGTTACTGCACTTCTCAAAATTAATTCCTAGGCTCGTGATCAGGGCCTGTCACTCAGAAACACCTTTCTGTTGGCAAAGAACACCAAGCAACAGTGCAGCAGAAAGCAAGGAGAACGGGAAACAAAAAGCGCAATGCGCCCCTAGCCAGAAATCCAAGATTAGGAGGTGCCACCATGAACGGCATGAACAGCCCTCATGCATTCCTCGGGTTTGAGGACCTTTGCTGTGCATGATGGTACTTGTAGTACACTTCTTCTCACCATAAATACAGACATAGTCAAGCTACTCAGGTCTGGCATGAGACCACTTGAGATCTTTGGGCCTGGGGCCACTTGGCAGCAAAAAACATTCATTGCTACATATCTCTCGTAGAGTGCTTCTGAGACCACAGGGGGTGAGGGGGGGAGGGGGTCTGCTGGTGCAGGAGGCTGCAGCGCATGAGCCCCGTCAGTTGATTTATAGCCAAGCCTTCCTCATCTTTTGACTGGAATGTCTTTTTGACATACCCTAAAGGTTTGGAGAGAGAATCCCATAGGATTGCAGTTTGAACTGAGAAGTCCCCTCATCCATGCCCTGATTTCCGAGGGACCACAGTCTCCAGTAGATAGTGGTTAGCTTTATGAAACTGTTGTGGTCCAGATTTCATCAGCCTGTGAGCCAGACACTATGGCCCAGGGTTGCAGAATATTCTACATTCTATACAAAGGTCCTGATTACAGTCGCCTGATTTCGGATTGAATAATTAAGGCACCCAATGAAATCTGAGACTAATGTGTTCAGAATTTTTCTGGTGCAAGAATTATTGGCAATCTAGAGTTTTGCCCTGAAAATGGAACATAGCTTGCAGATTTTAGTGCTGACTGCACTAAAATCCACATGTCCTGTTATTTGTTTTGCATTTTTCATCTGTTACATTCTGGAAGATTTGATGTGCTGAAGTTTAAGGAAGTTTGAAGGGTCCCTTGCTCGCTGTGTCACTGGATTCAAGCTAGCCTGGCTGATGAGGGGTGTTGACCTGAAACCGGTCCTGGGATGCTTGTTTCTGGTCCAAGGAGGACCTGGCAAGGCAGTTCGGGCTGGACTGTTCTCATGAGGATCAGGGTCAAGACTGATTTGCATATGGCTGGGTCCAAACTGAGGTAGTGTGGTGAGCAAAAGAATGATGGATTTAAGCCAGATCTCTGTGACCGGGGGTGAATGTTTGCATTGTACAGCATTCAGTCCATCAATTGTTTCTTTTGCATATGTCGCCCAAAGTTGGCAGGGTATGCCCAGACGTGGGTCCTGTGCTCACTACAACACTGGATTCAAGCTAGCCTGGCTGATGAGGGGTGTTACCCTGAAACCGGTCCAGGGATGCTTGTTTCTGGTCCAGGGAAGACCTGGCTTGGCAGGTCGGGCTGGACTGTTCTCTTCACTGGGGGTAAATGTTTTATTTGTTTCACATTCCGTTCATCTTTTGTGTGTCTTTTGCCTTCTCGCCCTAAGTGCACGGGTTATCCCAGATGTGGGTCCCAGGTTCACTGTGCCACTGGATTCAAGCTAGCCTGGCTGATGAGGGTTGTTACCCCGAAACTGGTTCCATGATGCTTGTTTCTGGTCCAGGGAGGACCTGGCTTGGCAGTTCCCATGAGGAGCAGGGTCAAGACTGATTTGCATATGGCTAGGTCCATAACTGTGGTGGTGTAGTGACCAAAAGAACAATAGATTTAATCCAAATGTGTTGACTGGGGGTGAAAGTTTGATTAATTCAGCATTCCATCCATCATTTATTACTGCAGCATGGAATTTGATAAGGGTAATGAATTACATCACACCAGGTAACTTCTGAGCCCTATAAATATAGTCCTACTTATAATTGTATTCCCTGTGCGAACAGGTGTTTTCGTAGAGATTGCAATTTAACGGGGCACTTGTAATCAGGCTCATAGGGATGTATGACGTTACAACTCATACTTTTACAACGCATACCATTACAACGAAATTTTTACAACGCAAAAACTATTACAACGCATGTATTTACAACGCATGTTTTTACAACGCAGGTACCTTTACAACGCATACCATTACAACGTAAGTATTGGTAAGTATATATAAAATTTTTTAATTTAAAATAATTAAAATTAATCTAATTTAATTTAATTTAATTTAATTTAATGTTATTTAATTTAATTTCATTTCATTTAATTGATTTAATTTCAATTTAATTTAATTTAATTTTTACCCTGTACCCCAAAAACCCAAAACTGACCCTGAACCCTAAAAATACCCCTGTACACCAAAAACCCAAAACTGACCCTGAACCCTAAAAATACCCCTTTACCCAAAAACCCAAAACTGACCCTGAACCCTAAAAATACCCCTTTACCCAAAAACCCCAAAATTACCCTGAACCTTAAAAATACCCCTTAACCCAAAAACCCAAAACTTACCCTGAACCCTAAAAATACCCCTGTACCCCAAAAACCCAAAACTGACCCTGAACCCTAAAAATACCCCTGTACCCTAAAAATCCAAAACTGACCCTGAACCCTAAAAATACCCTTTTACCCAAAAACCCAAAACTGACCCTGAACCCTAAAAATACCCCTTAACCCAAAAACCCAAAACGTACCCTGAACCCTAAAAATATCCTTTTACCCAAAAAAACCAAAACTGACCCTGAACCCTAAAAATACCCCTTTTCCCAAAAAATGAAAACTGACCCTGAACCCTAAAAATACAACAAAAAAAACTAACCCTGAACCCTAAAAATACCCCTTTACCCAAAAACTGAAAACTGACCCTGAACCCTAAAAATACCCTTTTACCCAAAAACCCAAAACTGACCCTGAACCCTAAAAATACCCCTTTACCCAAAAACTGAAAACTGACCCTGAACCCTAAAAATACCCTTTTACCCAAAAACTGAAAACTGACCCTGAACCCTAAAAATACCCTTTTACCCAAAAACTGAAAACTGACCCTGAACCCTAAAAATACCCCTTTACCCAAAAACTGAAAACTGACCCTGAACCCTAAAAATACCCCTTTACCCAAAAACTGAAAACTGACCCTGAACCCTAAAAATACCCTTTTACCCAAAAATTGAAAACTGACCCTGAACCCTAAAAATACCCCTTAAAAAAAACCAAACATATAAAATGTAAAATATAATTATATACTTACCAATACTTACGTTGTAATGGTATGCGTTGTAAAGGTACATGCGTTGTAAAAAAATGCGTTGTAAATACATGCGTTGTAATGGTTTTTGCGTTGTAAAAATTTCGTTGTAATGGTATTCCGTTGTAAAAGTTGCGTTGTAAAGGTTGTTTCCCGGCTCATAGTGTTACAAAGTCGGCTGTCAGGGGCCACCGGCAATCTACAAAGCTTAACAAGGAGTGGTGTCATATGTTTAAGAAGAGAGCTCTTCGTAAGTGTTTAAGTTACTGTCGTCCTCAGTATCTGGGGCTGGTCGGGACTGTATTGTGGTAGCCAAATTGTTGGATTATTTATAATAATGTAGGCTCTTATCAAGTAATGTCACTATGGATGTAGTTATCCACAATGAATCAGGGTATCAATCGAATACCGGTCAATGGATCCAACAAGCATTACTCACAATAAATGTGACAATTACAAAAAATTATGGAAAACTGACTTCGATTTGAGATACTTGGACCTTCTCCCATGCGATTCTTTCGATACGGAGGAGTTTTATTGATTCATAAATTGGTCTGTTTACTCAATTTTCCATGATTCTTTGTAAATTACTTGATAAGGGTGTACATAATTGTAAATAATCCAACGCTTCGTTTTCAGGATGGTCTCATGCATTCATCCGGCTTTTGGAGAGCGGAATGCCGACGCTATGATCAGATCAAGCCAAAACTTAAATATCAATTAAGGGAAGGAGGGCACTCGCTATCTATGTACCTGCGACGCTATGATCACCACATGGCAAAGCCATGAGTAGGAGGCTGTGCAACCAATGAGGGACATTACTCTGAGATGCCTCTTTGCGCCAGATGTGTAACCCGCTGATGAAGCGTACCACACCAGGCAGGGGAGGGTTCATCATCCTTCGTGACTACTTGAATGTATGGCAATTCCATAGGAGGTTTGTACTTCGTGCATGTTTATGTCTCTTTCCGGAGAGCGTACAGCAGTCCTTTACCTCCTCCTACTCCCTCTTTACTGTGTTAGCTTCCTGAGTGGTACCTGGCCATACATGTGTGAGAGAATCATGTGATGTTCCTTCTGCTTCTGGCACGTGCCTTGGTTTTAGGGAAGGCAGCGCTGCTGATCAGGATGATCTAACTGGACTAACTAGTCACAAATAGACCTATGGGATGTGGCAGCTAGGCAGCGGCGCCCACCCCTCCAGCATGCGTAAGGAGTTGCTCCCTTGCTCCATTCTTCTAATTCTGAGATTCTCTGTTAAAATTTGTCAGCCACATTAATCCACTTGTTTCAATGATAAAATAACTCGAGTACAACTCCCATAGTGCAGAAATTATACATTTTTAGCCTAGGACTGGCTGATTTGTAATGTAATGTAATGTAATGTAAATGTAGACTTGTATAGCGCAGCTATCACTCCGGGAAGCATCTTGGCGCTAAGGCGGAAACCGGAAGAGGTGGAAAAGCCGGTATGCTGCTCATGGTAAATGGAACTGGGGAATTCACATCAGAGTTTTGCACAGTATGTCTGGAGCAGTATAAATACAGGTTTTGAGGGCCTTCCTGAATACCGATAAAGTGCCCTAATGACGTGTAGCCAGAGCCACCCTAACATACAGGGGCACGTGCTGTGGGTGCTTGCGTCTATCAGTTCCTTGTCTGCCCAACGTAAGGTTCCTGGCGTATTAAAGCCACTGCAGGATGCTGCATTAGTGCATCGCCGTTAATGGCCACAATTGCAATAAATGTTCTTGATTGTCAGGGAAAGGGAACTCCTGAAAGGCAAAATGTCATCTCCTAAAATCCTTGCCCTGGAGCGAGGGTTGCTTGTTATGTCATTCACGCGAAGCAAACCCTTTCATAGAAACGTCCTCCTACCGGAGAAAGCATCATGGATTCCGTGGCCTGTTCCATGTTTTAGACCACAACTCTTAGACACCAAGGGGCAGATTTATGAAGGCCTTGCGCCACCGGTGCGTCATTTTTAACATGGGAAAAAGTGACGCACCGGCGGCGCAAGGCCTTCATAAATCTGCCCCCAAGAGCCTCATTTATGAAACGTGACGCATCGCTGCGTGAAAACAGCGATGCGTCACTTTTCACTGCGCCCTCCCTGCGACACCAATGATGCGTCATATTTACAGCATGATGCATCATGTCGCAAAGAGTTACAGATACGTCAGTATTTCGGACATATCTGCAGGCGCAAAAAGTGACGCATTGCTGGAGTGTGTCACGTGAGTGACGCAACTCCATCAAGGGGTCATTTCACATGGGCACGTCCCATTTCAAATGTGCCTGCGTCAGTCTTATGCTTGCTGTGAGGCAGGCGTAAGATATTGACGCATTTGCGTCCTAGAAGCAGCGCAGTGAAATCTGATAGATTTCACTGCATCACTTCAACGAGGCTTACTTGCATCAAAATGCCCCCCCCATGCATACATTATACCTGGCGCAGGTATAATGTGGTGCAGGGGTTTACAAAGTGACGCATCTACCTAGATGTGTCACTTTGTAAATATGACACAACATGGCGTATTTCTTTCCCTGCTGGGGGTCACAAAAAGTGACGCACCAGCAGGGCAAAAGTGACGCAAGGGCTCATAAGTAAGCCCCTCAGGGGCAGATGTACAAGCCCCTTGCGCCACTTTTGCGTCATTTTTCCCATGTTAAAAATGACGCAAGAGTGGCGCAAGGGGCTTGTAAATCAGCCCCCCCAATCTCATAACCCGCCTCTTCTGTCTACCGCTCCGAGGCCTGTCCACCCGCGCCCTTGCTATGGGACTCTGCACATACATTATGCAGTGACGTGTGCTTGCGGTTGTAAATTCCTGGCCTCCCTCGCAGGCAGAAAGCCCCCAGCGCAGGCCTGGAAGAGGTCTGTCTTGGCCCAGCTCCAGGGAGCATCTCTGGGGAAACCAGCCGGTGCCCCCTACCGCTGCCATCCGGGAGCTCATGGATGGCTAACCTCGTTAGGCAGGTGCCAACCCTGAGATAAAATAACTGTTTTCATTTGTGGCTGCCAGTGCTTGGAAAAAAGGCGGCGGGGCAATTGAATTAACACAGAGGATCTTGGAGTTACAGTAAGTGGTGTGAATTGAACTAGAGTGAGGGGGGAGGGGCAGTGGCAGTGCTTTGGGGGGGGGGGGAGGGCCTGCCCCATCATTGATAAACCTGTGGACGGTACTTCTGCTGTCCAACACCCTAGAGGTGGGGTAGCGAGGTGCAATGAGGAGAAATGTTTTCATTTCTCCTCGCTTTTATCTCTTTCAAAGCCGGCTGCATTCTACAGCACGCACTGAAGGAGGAAAATGCCTGTAGTGGTTTTTTTTTGTGCAGGAAGGTGCCCCTCACTGCACAAAAACAATCTTGCCACGAAACAGGCATCCTTGCACCACGGTGCAAGGGTGCCTGCCCCGGCGCATGGCTGCAGTTTGTGTACCAGCGCAGGGGGAAGCACAGAGATGCAACATAATCTTGTAAATATGTCACATCCCTGTGCTTTGGAAGTGCCGCAGCCTGGCACAGACAAAGGGCTTGCAGCGCTGCGCTGCAGCACTTCCTCGGGGATCTGCCCCAAAGACGGTAGGTCTGCTGTCTGAGGTTTGTATCTGTAAGATCTGCATAATTCCGTAGAAAAAAACACTTAGGCTGCGGCATAGCAAGGGACACTGGTGTTTGCAAGGGTGATGGGGCCCTGGCGCACGCAAGGGTGCCAGGGCCCAGGTGCAAGCAAGGGTGATGAGGCCATGGTGCACGCAAAGGAGCCGGTGCCTGCTGCAAGCAAGGGTGGCAGGGGGACTGGTGCAAGCAGTGGTCATGTGGCCGTGGTGTACTCATGGGTGCTAGGGACCTGCTGCAAGCAAGGGTGTTGGGGCCCTGGTGCACGCAAGGGTGATGGGTCCTGGTGCAAGCTAGGCTGATGAGGCTCTGGTACAAGCAAGGGTGCCAGGGGAACTGGTGCAAGCAGTGGTCAAGTGGCTGTGGTGTACTCATGGGTGCTAGGGACCTGGTCCAAGCAAGGGTGCCGGGGCCTGCTGCAAGCAAGGGTGCCGGGGCCTGCTGCAAGCAAGGGTGCCGGGGCCTGCTGCAAGCAAGGGTGCCGGGGCCTGCTGCAAGCAAGGGTGCCGGGGCCTGCTGCAAGCAAGGGTGCCGGGGCCTGCTGCAAGCAAGGGTGTTGGGGCCCTGGTGCACGCAAGGGTGCCGGGGCCTGCTGCAAGCAAGGGTGCCGGGGCCTGCTGCAAGCAAGGGTGCCGGGGCCTGCTGCAAGCAAGGGTGCCTGGGCCTGCTGCAAGCAAGGGTGCCGGGGCCTGCTGCAAGCAAGGGTGCCGGGGCCTGCTGCAAGCAAGGGTGCCGGGGCCTGCTGCAAGCAAGGGTGCCGGGGCCTGCTGCAAGCAAGGGTGCCTGGGCCTGCTGCAAGCAAGGGTGCCGGGGCCTGCTGCAAGCAAGGGTGCCGGGGCCTGCTGCAAGCAAGGGTGCCGGGGCCTGCTGCAAGCAAGGGTGCCTGGGCCTGCTGCAAGCAAGGGTGCCGGGGCCTGCTGCAAGCAAGGGTGCCGGGGCCTGCTGCAAGCAAGGGTGCCGGGGCCTGCTGCAAGCAAGGGTGCCTGGGCCTGCTGCAAGCAAGGGTGCCGGGGCCTGCTGCAAGCAAGGGTGCCTGGGCCTGCTGCAAGCAAGGGTGCCGGGGCCTGCTGCAAGCAAGGGTGCCGGGGCCTGCTGCAAGCAAGGGTGCCTGGGCCTGCTGCAAGCAAGGGTGCCGGGGCCTGCTGCAAGCAAGGGTGCCGGGGCCTGCTGCAAGCAAGGGTGCCTGGGCCTGCTGCAAGCAAGGGTGCCGGGGCCTGCTGCAAGCAAGGGTGCCTGGGCCTGCTGCAAGCAAGGGTGCCGGGGCCTGCTGCAAGCAAGGGTGCCGGGGCCTGCTGCAAGCAAGGGTGCCTGGGCCTGCTGCAAGCAAGGGTGCCGGGGCCTGCTGCAAGCAAGGGTGCCGGGGCCTGCTGCAAGCAAGGGTGCCTGGGCCTGCTGCAAGCAAGGGTGATGAGGCCCTGGTCCAAGCAAGCGTGATGGACTCCAACCTCTGGTTTGCAAGTAAAAAAACCTGCTACGATTGTGGTGTGGTGGTCCTCTCAGATCTCTTGGTTCCAGTGCCACTGCACCTGCTGCACAATTAATAACTACACCCCTGCTCTCAGGTGCGCAGAAGACTCCAAGACCAGCTGGCTCAGGAGAGGGGCCCCTGAGGGACACACAAGAAAATAAACTGCTCGGGATCTTATCAGCTCTGCCGCCAAAGGCCCAGTCTGGGAGATGCAGAGGGACCCGGCCAGTAACTGGGGAAGCCGCGCTGCTGCCTGAGGTGGGCACTGCAGGAACACATCCAACAAGCATTGGTAAAGCCAATGGATCTCGCTTCAATGTGCCATCACGTGTCAACAGAGGCATTCACAAATAATGGTGACATGTGTTGCGTGCACAATACTGCATACCACATTAAAGTCTTCCAATGACGGCTGCGCCAATGCTGGGAAAAAAGTTATAAAAAAGGATTACTCCCTGTATGGAATGCGTGCAGGAGCTTAATGGACTGCATGTTACAAACAACGTCAAGATTGAGTGTATTTTTCGGAGTTAAAAATAGTTCCAGTTGTTTACCAATGGCTTCACTATGTAGAAGGTAGAATGATGCACCAGGTAGCCAATGGCATGATGGGAGAGAGCCAGGGTTCGGATCGAGGTACCATGCGGGTGGACGGCGTCCCCCCACTTATTTTACTGGGAGCTCGATATCTGGAGCAAATGGAGCCACACATTCACTCTTTGGCCTCTCTGGGGCAAGATCGGAGCCCATTCAGAACGCTGCTCACGCGCTGGCTTCTCTGATACAATCGCATCTAAGGGGGGAGCGAGGGGAGGCAATGAGTCTGATGGTGCAAGCCACCTTCCGTGACATCACTTCCTGTCGTGATGTCACTTCCGGTGACAGCATCCCCCCCCACTTCTTTTTTTAAGACCTGTGCCCTGGAGAGAGCTGCACTCCTTTGGATGCCCAATCTATGTATATTCTATTTAACAAATTGGTTAAAATATGTTTTGCACACAGCTGCATTGTAAAATCAGACCTAAAAAGGACAGAGGAGGAAGATAAGGTACTGGATGCACCATCAAGGTATAAACCTCGCCAGAACTTCGCCGAGGGAGGAGCCGTGTGGAAGATAGGGTCTGGGAGCAGAAGAATTTTTGGGGACCAACTTAGGGAGACTGGATTTTGAAAGCCCAAATCGTGGGCATTCGGCAAACATAGAAGTGGGACAACAATTTTGCCTCCACTAAGGGGCACTGAATGACTTACATGATAGTGTTCAACAATACGAACAGTGCGGCTCTAACAGTCACATTCATCAAAGGATTTTGCGATCACAAACGGTGCGAATCGCAAAAATCGGCCGTTTGCGATCGTAAAATCTGCTTTTGGAATGCATGAAGGGTGAAGGCCCTCGCAATTTGAGAATTAGCAAATATTTGCGAATTCTCAAATTGCGATTGCATTTAAGGAATCGCATTTTGCGATTCCTTAAATGCAATGCATGAAACTTTAAAAAATTGCGATTTCGCAATTAGGGGGAGCAAATTACCATGAGGTTGAACCTCATGGTAATTTGTGAAAACTTTGAAAAATGCACTTTTGTGCATTTTTCAAAGTTTAATGTTGCGCACACACATGCCCTTAGGGCATGTGTGTGCACAACATATGTGCACAGATTGATTTCAGGGGTGCAACAGGGTGTCCTTTGGTCGCCCCTGCACCCTAGAAATCGCATTCTCAATTTGGGATTCGCTAATTGCTAATCGCAAACTGAGAATGTCTTCCCATTCATTCCTATGGGCCTCTAGGCCCATAGGAATGAATGAGGAGGTATTCCTTAATTGTGACTCGTAATTTGCGAGTCGCAATTAAGGAATATTAAGAAATCGCTATTTATTTAGCGATTTCTTGATGCATTCCATTTTGCAATCCCTTAATTGTGATTCCTTATTTTTCGCAATTAAGGAATCGCAAAATGCAATATTGATGCATGTACCTGTATGGGAATTAAATGCAATTTTTGAAAAACACAACATTTGTCCTAACTGACTTGTTTTCAACACTTCGAAACAAATGAAGACTTGTCTCCCTCTCTGTTCACTCGAACCTGGAGGGTTCTCCGGCCGCGACCAGCTAGGCACACATGGAAAGCACACACCCCACCAAACACCGGGAGGGTCGGAGCAAGCTCAGCGGGAAACACCAACGTCATGGCCAGGTTATAGTGAAACCGACTGCTGGGGTGGCACAGGTGGGCAGGCCTGACGTCACTGAGGAATGTCAGGTGAGCGCGTGAAGACAGAACTCCTAATATTAGTTCAAGAAAGCCCAAATGTGCCATGATGTGTCTGTGACATCCAACAACAGTCTCTAGCACCTGTCGCGTCTTAGCACAGGTTTACTTGTGCCGGTGTCACCCATCAGACACCAGAGGCCTTCACCCACCGCTCATTGAAGGTGACTCATTCTCGTGACATAGGAACAGACCGACCCCTTCACGCTGCTGATGGCCCATTTACACGCTGAATCCGCCCCCCTCGGATGACAGGAGGAGGGCGGGGCCAGGAGTGTGCAGAGGAGCAAAGGTGCTTCCTCCAACAGGGCCTTGGTCAAACAGGAAGTGCGGCAGAAAGGACAACAGTGTGTGCGAGTGCCTGTGTGCGTGCGTGGGTCTTGTTCGAACCAGATGACAGAAACCAGGGCACAAGTCCTAAAAAAAGAAGCGGGGGGGACGGGGGGACGCTGACTTCACGACAGAAAGTGACGTCACGGAAGGTGGCTTGCACCATCAGACTCATTGTCTCCCCCTCGCTCGGCCTTTAGATGCGATTGCATCAGAGAAGCCAGCGCGTGAGCAGCGTTCTGAATGAGCTCCGATCTCGCCCCAGAGAGGCCAAAGAGTGAATGTGTGGCTCCATTTGCTTCAGTTATCGAACTCCCGGTACAATAAGTGGGGGGACGCTGTCCACCCGCGTGGTACCCCAACTCGAGCCCTGGAACAACCCTTCCGTTCAGTACCAGCGCTGCCCTTCCTTTCAGTACCAGGACTGCCTTTCCTTTCAGTACCAGGACTGTCTTTTCTTTCAGTACCAGGACTGCCTTTCCTTTCAGTACTAAGGCTGCCTTTCCTTTCAGTACTTGGACTGTTCCTGTCTCCCTTCCTCCGCACCCTGTCTGACTGGTGCCAGCTTCTCTCCTGAACAGGGGTCCGCGGTCCCAGGAGACGTGGGGTGTGTGTGTGTGTGTGTGTGGGGGTGGGGGGGTTGGAGGTGGGGAGGGGGTGCAGGCAGCCTCGCCCGCGGTTGGCACCGCCTGCTTCCCTCTGCTCGGCTCTCTCTCCCGCTCCCCCCTCCCGCCCAGGCGGGCGCGCAGCCGGCGGCACAGCTTGGCAGTGGGAAGCCCTGGCAGGAACAGCGCGATGCCACCCTGAGGGTGGGCAGCCTAGGCCTCGGACACTGCCAGGGAGCCGGGGGAGGGGGCGCTGCTGTTCTCAGTTATACGAGAGACAGTGGGAGCATTTATGTAGCGCTTGCCTCCCCAGACGAGGCGCTGCAGATATGTGTGGTAAAGAAAAGACAAAAGTGTGTGTTCAATGGAATCAAAGCAAATTAGGTGCAAACCCTTAATCCAGGTATTGATACCCCTATTACGTTGAGAGAACAGTGGGAGGGTTGTGTCTTGATGGTGAGTCGGGCACGAATGTAGACTGCGCCTCAAACAAACACCCAGGGGGTATGAAAATAAGATTCAATGTGTTAAATGTTTCAGCCATAGAATTTGCATGGAAGAAGGGGCAAAACCTGTGGTTCATACTTTTATATAGCGCGAATTCGACCCGAAGGTATCAAGTATCAGAGCGCTTTACATGAGCACCAGTTGCGTTACACAAGGACACAATCATTTTTTTTGTTAGGCACGGGGAGATTAAGTGATTTGCCCAGAATCACAGGATGCTGAGCGTCATCGCCGAGACCCAAATCTGGTCCACACCCTCTCCCTAATTCTTTATGCAGCTAACTCTGCATAACCACTAGGGGGCGCTGCAAACTGTGCTTTCTGTTTCCCCGGAGTGGGTATTAATTACGAGCTGCTTCTCGGATCGAAAACCAAAGCGAGGCCCAACAAAAGTGTGGGCCTGTGGCCGCACAAAAGCGTCTCAAATGCCTGAAAATGGCTGCAAAAACTGTCTGTGGATACTGTTCCCCAGGGCTTTAAGTGGGATCAAAAAAATTAGGGGGTCTCTCCTGTGCTTAGCATAGTGTGCCGCCCGACTGGTATGTTGCTGTTTCTATCATTACATCCAGATATATGATACAACAAGTGACATCATACCTACAACAAGTTAGGACTATTGGCTTTGTCAATGGTTGTTAGTTGCATAAGATAAATAAGCAGCAACTATGGCTTCTATATTATTGAAAAAGCTTCCACTTAAAAGCCTTGATGACACCACGACGATGTTGCTGCTCCTGAGTTTCAAAAAGAGAAGGAAAATCCAGAGAGAAAATGAGTCTCTTTAAAGGATTTCCCTCCCCTACAACGCTCCCCTAGCATGACGTCATGCCGTAACTTCTCCACTAGTGAGAAGTGAGCAGTGTGAGCAGTGCACACATGATGTGCCTGCTGTCACTGCAGTCCGGGAAAAAACGGACCGCCTGTGCCAGGGCACAAAAGAGTACGATAGGGACCCGTTTCGAGCCCCCCTTTAAAAAACTGCCGGTGCTCAGCACCGGCGAGACCCAGCCCACTTAAAGCCATGCTGTTCCCCATATGAGTCTCCATCACAATGGGATTTAAAGGACTCAGTAGATGTGTCTTCTTGGGTTTATGGGCCTATATTTATGAGAAGTGACGCATCGCTGTGTGAAAACAGCTATGCGTCACTTTTCACTGCGTCCTCCTTGCGACACCAATGATGCGTCATATTTACAGTATGACGCATCAAGGCGCAAGGAGTTACAGATACGTCCGTATTTCTGACGTTTCTGTTGGCGCAAAAGTGATGCGTTGCTGGAGTGTGTCACAAAAGTGACGCAACTCCAGCAATGTATCCTTTCACATGGGGCAAGCCCCATGTGAAAGAGCCTGCGTCAGTCATATGCCTGCTGTGAGGCAGGCGTAAGAAATTGAAGCATTTGCATCCTAGAAGTGGCGCAGTGTAATCTTATAGATTTCACTGCGTCACTTCCATGACCCTTTCTTGCGTCAGAACGCCCCCCTGCATACATTATACCTGGCGTAGGTATAATGTAGCGCAGGGGTTTACAAAGTGACGCATCTAGGTAGATGCGTCACTTTGTAAATATGGTGCAACAAGGCACATTTTTTACGCTGCTGGTGCCTCACAAAAAGTGATGCACCGGCGGAGTAAAAGTGACGCACAGCTTCATAAATGAGGCCCTATGATTTTAATAATCGTCACAACTCAAGAGAAAGGGATATCTTGTTAGGAGTGGCAAAGGGGTAACTGCAAGGTCCTTGCCAATTTACAAGGATTTGTCTGGCTGGTTTTGTTAAAAAGTAGACAACAATACTCATTGAGCTGGGTGAGGAGTACATCTTCCTAAGGGTGTAACAAATGTTCACTTAAGAAACACGTTCCCAATTCTAATACCAAACATGTCTTAGTCGACTGATGTTGCGAAAATTTGGGCAGCACAAACAGATGACGCAAATTTTGGAAATCCAGGTTCACACCTTGTGAAATCGCTTTTTGAAGTGGAGAGTGGTGAATCAGCTCATTGTTCAGCAGGGCACAAGTCCTAAAAACATAAGTGGGGGGACGCTGTCACCGAAAGTGACGTCACAACAGGAAGTGACGTCATGAAAGGTGGCTCCGATCTCGTCCCAGAGAGGCCAAAAAGGTGAAGTCCAGCTGGTTGGCAGGGGGGATGGCGTCCACCCTGTAATATAAGTGGGGGGACGCTGTCCACCCGCGTGGTACCCCGACTCGAGCCCTGTTGTTCAGCGCCTTTCATCCACAGCATTTTTAGAACAAATTGGAATTTCGAGGAGCCCTTTTAGCACGATTAATGTCGCCACAGCAAACAACCCCCACCAATATATAGCAACATATCCCCCCCACTGTACGACCCTTACTCATAGATGTCACCAAGCTAGAAAAGTAATTAGCCCGATGTAACATGTGGGTCTGCTGTGACAGGAAGTCATGTATTTTTTGTAACCACATGAGTAGCCACTTCATGACAATGTGACACATAATTGTGACACATAATTGGAGGGGACGTGGCCTAATGGCTAGGGCGGTCGACGTCAAATCTGGGGAACCAGGTTCGAGTCTCGGCAACAATGCTCTACATCCTGTGATTCTGGACAAATTACTTGGGGCGAGATGTAGATAAAGTACATTTACCGATTCTAAAATACCGAATTTTACCGATTCAGTATTTTAGAATCGGTAAATGCTATGTAGGGAAAAATTCGGTAACTATTACCGAATCGGTAAGATTCGGTATTTACCGAATTGGTATTTACCGATTCGGTAATTGACATTCATTCCTATGGGCCTGGAGGCCCATAGGAAAGAATGTGAATTAACGAATCGGTAAATACCGATTCGGTAAAATAGGGAAAGAGTCAAGGGTGGCAGGATGTCACTTTGACACCCCGTTGCACCCCTGAATAGTGCTTGTGTGCACATGAGGCACACATACATGCCCCAAGGGCATGTATGTCTGCCACATGGCACTGGTGTAAATGCACAGATTTGCATTTACAGAGGTATTCGTTATTTACCACCAACTAATAGTTGGTGGTAAATAAGGAATCCTGAAAGCACAGAAGCACTCTTCAAAGTGCTTCCTACATGTCATTTACCGATTCGGTAAATACCGAATCAGTAAATGATGATTCGGTAAATACAGTAATCGGTAAATACCGATTCGGTATTTACCGAATCTCCCCTACATAGCAAATGGCTCAATACTCGTCGGTAAACCTGAAATTTACAGAATTTCGGGTTTACCGACCGGTAATGGGCCACCTACATCTGGCCCTTAATCTCTCCGTGCCTAACAAAAATTAATGTGCCCTTATGCAACGCAACTGGTGCTCATGTAAAGCGCTCTGATACCGGATACCTTCGGGTCAAGTTCGTGCTATATAAAACTCTGGAGAAAAATAATTGTGGCTTGCATGGGAAAATGGCCAGGGTTGGTAGACAGTACACCTCACTGCAGGTGCATCGGGGCTTCTTGTACCAGGAGCATATGAGAGTCTGAAGAGAGACAAGGCCCTTAGCTAGAGTAAACAATAACACCTAGCAAGGAAAATAGTCCTCTGGCCTGGTGCCTTGGGTGTGCGCCCATCAGTGGAGGTGCCCAGCAAGCCTTGGGGTAGGCCATTCAACAAAGGGTTCACCCCTAGGGTTTGATGACAGGCGAGGTGTGCCTCTTTTGTTTCCACAGTGTTAGGGTTTATGGGGGTATAATCCTAGGGGTGACGTACTCTCATCAAGATGTTGTCAAACATTGTGATTCAATCTCTCTGTCTCTGGAATCCTGGAGGGAGTTTGAATATCTTTATTCAACAACTAATGTAAGCCCTCAGGTTCAGAAGGAAACTAGGGTTCCTGACTTGATGTTTTGTGTGTGTTTGTGTGTGTGTGTGGTATGTATGTGTTGGTGTGTGCGTGTTTGTGTCTGTATAGGTGTGTGTCTATGTACGTGTCTGTGGTTTGTGTTTGTACGGTGTTGTGTGTCTGGTGTTTTAGTGGTGAGGTGTGACTGTGTCTGTTTGAGGGGATGTGTGTGACTGTGTTTGAGTGGGGGTGTATGTGTTTGAGCGTGTGTTTATGAGTGTGTGTGTGTTTTTGTGAGTGTTTGAGCGTGTGTTTGTGAGTGTGTGTGGGTTTTTGTGAGTGTTTGAGCCTGTGTGTGTTTGTGAGTGTGTGTATATGTTTCTGTGAGTGTGTCTGTGTGTTTGTGTGTGTGTGTTTTTGTTAGTGTGTGTGTTTGTGAGTGTGTGTGTATTTTTGTGTGTGTGTGTTTGTGAGTGTGTGTGTGTGTTTTTGTGTGTTTTTGTGTGTGTGTGTTTTTGTGAGTGTGTGTGTTTTGTGAGTGTGTGTGTGTTTGTGAGTTTTTGAGCGTGTGTGTGTGTTTGTGAGTGTGTGTGTGTTTTTGTGTGTTTTGGTGAGTGTGTGTGATTTTGTGAGTGTGTGTGATTTTGTGAGTGTGTGTGTGTAAGTGTGTGTGTGTTTGTGAGTGTGTGTTTTTGTGAGTGTGTGTGTGCTTTTGTGAGTGTGTGTTTTTGTGTGTGTGTTTGTGAGTGTGTGTGTTTTTGTGAGTGTGTGTTTTTGTGAGTGTGCATGTGTGTTTTTGTGTGTGTTTGTGAGTGTGTGTGTGTGTTTTTATGAGTGTGTGTGTTTGTGAGTGTGTGTGATTTTGTGAGTGTGTGTGTGTAAGTGTGTGTGTGTTTGTGAGTGTGTGTTTTTTGTGGGTGTGTTTTTGTGAGTGTGTGTGTGCTTTTGTGAGTGTGTGTTTTTGTGAGTGTGTGTTTTTGTGTGTGTGTTTGTGAGTGTGTGTGTTTTTGTGAGTGTGCATGTGTGTTTTTGTGTGTGTTTGTGAGTGTGTGTGTGTTTTTATGAGTGTGTGTGTTTTTGTGTGTGTGTGTTTGTGAGTGTGTTTGTGTTTGTGAGTGTGTGTGTGTTTTTGTGAGTGTGTGTGTGTGTGAGTGTGTGTGTGTTTTTGTGAGTGTGTGTGTGTTTTGTGAGTGTGTGTGTGTTTTGTGAGTGTGTGTGTTTTTATGTGTGTTTTTGTGAGTGTATGTGTGTAAGTGTGTGTTTTTGTGAGTGTGTGTGTGTTTTGTGAGTGTGTGTGTGTTTTTGTGAGTGTGTGTGTTTTTGTGAGTGTATGTGTGTAAGTGTGTGTTTTTGTGAGTGTGTGTGTGTGTTTGTGTGAGTGTGTGTGTGTTTGTGACTGTGTGTGTGTTTTTGTGACTGTATGTGTGTTTTTGTGATTGTGTGTTTTTGTGAGTGTGTGTGTGATCTTGGCTTGAACGCCGAGCAGCCATGAGGCATAGCCTGGCTCCGACTCCAGGCTTCCAGCTATGACTGTGCCTGTGACCTGAGCTGACAGTCAGTGGGTAGATTGCTAAAGAGCGCACTCACACTGTGGAATGAGTCACTTCTAGGCACACTGCCTCCCTTAGAACAGAGGATGTGACAGGAAGCCGAAGAAGCCCTCTTTCTAATTCATGAGTCTCCAGCTGCCGGTGCCAGCCAAGGACACTTTCTCACAGAGGGAGTGGTGAATCCCATCTTATCCGTTTTAGCTCGAGCCTGAGCCGCGCGTGCGCTGCTCTGCGAGGCATGCTGTATTCAGGTATGGACTTGAAGCTCCACCCATTTGCCGGCCATCTTTTAAATTGGCTCTTGTTTCTGTCCTTTCTAAATCGTTGCTTTTGATTCATGAATAGGATTAGTAGTTTCTTTTTAGTACTGCCTTGTCTAAATTTGTAACCTCCCATGAGGGCTGGACATTTTACTTGTGTTGTTACATGGTCTGTTTTAGCTACACTCTGCGAGCACTATTTTCTTTAATAATTTTCCCCTAGTCCACCCACGACATGCTTTCCTACAACGCAGCACACCGCGAGCTTTCTATATTTTTATTAGTAATGGCGGCCGGTTCACTTTAACTGTAGCAGCCGCGCTTCTTATTTATTTTATTTGCCAGCGCGGTCCGCTTTAACTATAGTGACCGTGCACCGGAACCTTTGTTTTTATTTAGGTGAAAGCACTCCATAACATGCTTTCACTTTAATGGTGGCCGCGCCACTTTCTTTAGACGCTGCTCGCTGTATTCAACTTACAGTTAGCTGCGTCTACAGAAAGGGGCGCGGCCGCCATTAAAGTGAAAGCACAGCATGGTGCGCTTTTACGCAAAAAAACATTTGTTTGGGAACTCTTAGGTGATTGACAGGAAGACGGTATTGTGGTGCTGTTCCCGACAAACAAGGGAGGACGAATGTAGATGGGCGGGCTGTTTTACCGTAGTTTGGGGGTTATATATGCCCCATTTATTATTGAGCTTTAACGACCATCATTCCGGTTGTCATGTATCCTTCATGTGACAGTGGGTTACTTATGCCCTTCTTTTGAACGATAAGAACACTGGGCCTACTACGTTACCGACAGTAGAATCGTCCGATTTCTTATGGAGAACTTCTTAACAGTTCCAAGTGATCACTAAAAATATAGAGGTACATATAACTAGTCTATGCTCTATTGGAACCCTCTCTGACTCTGGAGAAATAAGGTTGCCTGTATACAATTCTGCATGAATTCAGCATGAATGAAGAATAAGGAATATATATAAGAATGTGTTTTAAAAACACTTGGATTATTCTAACCTTTTGATCGCTGTGTTGGAACCTCAAGAGATTACCGAGCCCTGAGGAAGTTCCGAAAGGAACGAAACGCGTTGGCTGAGGCTTTTTAGAGATTGAAAAATAAAGGGCTTAACTTTGGCAAAATTGGAAGCTTTTTGGACTATTATCTTTGGTGCACCATCCTTGTCTTCAAGAGTTTGTATCTGTTTCTACAGTGGAGCACATGTGTGGCAAGCTCCGGATGTATTGTGCACAAACTACGTATTGACAAGTTTACTTTGAAACTGAGGTGTCTAACCGTGGTCAGCCACACAGTTTGTTTCTAAGAACTGACAGGAAGACTGCCAAGTGGCATGACGCCTGGGAGAGTGCATACTACGGCTTACTCCTGGGTTTCTGCTTCTAGGCACATGTTGGAACCTACATTAAGGAGTTCTGCAAATCACCTCCAGCAACAACCAAGCAAACAAAAGGAGGGTGCTGGCCCATTCCCAGAAAAAAACCTACACCAACTGTTGGATGTCTTCCAGCCAGGCTCAGAGGACAGTTAGATCTCATGTGTTTATCTACAACTGTGCACACTTAAATTGTCACAAAATGCACAAAAACACAATGGACTGGTCTGTGGCCCAGAGTATTTACCAGTGGGTGAGACTTATTCAGGCATCGGTTCCACCCAACAATCTCATTTTTGTTTTTCTGAGCAAAAGTGGATGTTGTCCATTTGCCCTTATCACACCCCCATACAGTCCTACTTCAAGCAGCTAAGAACCCTGTACACTGTCCTGCCCCCTGTGCGCCCTTCATGAATGAAGCAAAGAGCCATCTTGGAGACATTGGTCAGCTGCCCCTTCCCCAGCCACCTCCGCCCCCGGTCAGCTGTGGACCTCTCTTCCAGCAAGGCCATCCTAAAGTTACTCTCTATGCTGATTGGGAGCTGTTGGGAATCGCACTTGCTGATTGGTTGAGGCAATACCCTAGCCAGGCAGAACCTGCCACTCCTGTCAGTGGCGGGTGATTACACTCACTGTATATATAACCTGCACTCACCCTTGGGTAGCTTGGCACTGAGCAGACAGGCTTATCATAGAGGCAATGCGTAAAGCATCGGCACAGCACTCACTCATGGTAAATGCCTTGAGCATCACAGAAGAGACTGCACACATGATGTATGTAAATAACATTTGTATTCAACACACACCTAATTATTAACACAACATGGTGGTGGGGAGGTACAGTTTTTTTTGCATTTTCTCTGTTCAAAACGAAAATTGGCTTATATCGACATATATGAGGATTATATTACTGCACCCCATCCTCGGGGTTTTGTGTATTATTGTTCCAAGCATTTTAATAAACAAAATAAAGCAAAAAATATTTAACACAACATGAACATTAAGGGCCCGATTCACAGAACTAACTTAAGACAAAATCCTAAACTTACTACTTTTGGTATTCACAGAAGTTAGGATTTTGTCTTAAGTTTGTCTTAAGACAGACTTAAGACCGACTTAAGTTAGGATTTTTTCCTAAGTCTGTCTTAAGTCTGTCTTAAGTCTGTCTTAAGACAAACTTAAGACAAAATCCTAAGTTCTGTGAATACCAAAAGTAGTAAGTTTAGTATTTTGTTTTAAGTTAGTTCTGTGAATCGGCCCCCATGTATTTCTGGGCATAAATCACATCTGGAATATTACTAGCAGTAATAGGCCCAACCCTTTGCGAATGACATCAGCAATATGCACACTTGGGAAAGAACATATTCTACACCCTGCAAAGCATCCTTATGCGGTGCAACACGTTGTCCACCACAGGCCCACCCTAGCCATTCGAATAATTCAATACCACACAGTTAGACGGTGCACCTAGGGTCAAAACAATATCGTAAATATGTAGATAAACAGAATTTTACACATTTTTAGCAGCCCTGTGTGCCGAGGCCACACGGGTAAAACAAATGTCACATGTAATGCTCTTATAGCAAGAAATCAACATAGCAGCCAGTGTCGTGAATCACAGGCGGTCCACAGACTGTCATTCCCCCACACATGCACTCACACTGCACACCGATATGCGGTGCAACGAATATCAGGCAGGTCTGTACGTAATGTGTTCGCACACATAAGCACCCAGCACCCTGATGCGGTGCAACTGATACCCAGCAGGTCAATTGGTAACAAACTGCAGACCCCGTGGCCCCAAACCTCCCTCCAACTCACCGACTATCCTACACCCAAGTTGGAGAACCTGTCCTCCCCTCTGGACACCGAAGTCACTCTTAGTAAGGGTCCCAGGGAAGCAGATGGGGCTGGATAACAGGATTAATTAAAAGGCAACCCGTCAGGTACACGTTGATCAGAGTCGCACCCAGGCACAAGGTCTGGTGCATTATGATATGGGTAGCACCAAACCGGTCTGATCACACACAACGAAGAACTGCAAATTCCGTGTCTCCCTGGAAATGAGGTACAACGTCCGGTGCGCATTGATATTGGTCACACCAGACAGTTCCAGTCACGCACACAGGCGCAAGTTCAGCAATACCTCTCAAGGTGAAATAAGGCACTACTATGGTTACGCCCCCACCTCTGAGGGTCGCAACCTGTGAATTGGATACTGCACGCAATGAGCATGCAGTCGGAGGGTCGCATGAGAGAGATGCGTCACGATCGACGAAGCAGACCGCATGGAGTCCCACAACCGGTGAATCCACTCACCATTAACAAGACGCTTATGTGTGCCAAGCTCCTCACGATGCGAGGCTACTAGCCTTAGATGCGCGCAATACTTCAGGGCTCCTCACAAGACAATCCGTTTTCCAAGCACAATTCTTAGTTCCACACTCGCCACGCTACCAGTTGGGATCCAGCAGACGATATGGGCACTTGAAAGGGCACCGCTCTCCGGATGTCACAGGTAGAAAGGTGGGTCCCTCTCAGAAGGCCTTTGATGTCCCAGAGACCTCCGAAAGAACAAGGGCAAAGCCAACAAGCCATTAGAGAGCACACTTCAGGGTGCCACACAGCAGAAAGTAGTCAGACCAGGCCAGCCACTATTCAGGAAGGGTGCGCCGTCCCTTCTAATGGCAGTAATCCTCCTTGTGCACAACAGATTCCTCTGGCAGTGTGCACCAGGTAGTTCAAGCTTCTCCAGTGTATCTCTGCCCTGTTGAAGTGTGGCACGAGTAGTTCTACTACAGTGTGTCTTTGAAGTTGGGGGTGCTTCAAAGGGTCTCCCTTTGAAACACAGATGTCTCCCCAAAATTTCAGTTCTGTCTGCCATGAGGTCGTGGAATGCAGATCTTAGGGCCATATGTATCAAGGTACCAATTAGCGATTCTGTAATAGCGATTTTTAAGAAATCGCTATTTCAGAATCGCTAATTGGTATGTATCAAGAAAATTGCATTTTTTTTTGCAATTTCTTGATATTCCTTAAATGCGAATTCGCAAATTGCGAATTCGCAATTAAGGAATACTTTCCCATTCATTTCTATGGGCCAGGAGGGCCATAGGAAGGAATGGGAATTTATTCTCAATTTGCGATTTGCAATTTGCTAATCGCAAATTGAGAATAATTTCAAGGGTGCAGGGGTGTCCAAAGCACACCCTGTTGCACCCCATACATGCCCTAAGGGCATGTATGTGCGTCACATGGCACTTTGAAAAATGCAAAAATGGGCATTTTTCAAGAAATTCACAAATTACCACCAACTTGAAGTTGGTGGTAATTTGCGATTACTTAGAGACCATTAGCAATTTTTTTTAGCTTCATAAGTTGCATTTAAGGAATCGCAAAATTTGATTCCTTAAATGCAATTGCAAAATAAGGAATCGCAATTTTTGCGATTCCTTATTTTGCACCGGATTTTCATTCATACATCCCATTTAGCAAATTCGCATTCGCAAAGGCCGAAATTCTGCGAATTTCGGCCTTTGCGAATGCGAATTTGTATGATACATATGGCCCTTAATCTTTAGTGGGGCCATGATCTGGCTCCCAGAGGCCAAGTGTCAAAACTTCTTTCTCCAATCTAACCTGCCAGGCCTGCAAATGGCAGCGGTCTCTTGTTCCAGATGCTTGCCCAGTGTTTTATAACTGTCACTAAGGAATGCCCAGATGTGCTCCCCCAACCTCCAGTGTGGACTGGAGCCAAGCACAAAGGCACCCAAAGAGTTTTAGAGCATAGAAATACCCACTTCCTAGTAGTGACAAGCCTTCGCAAATTATATCAAAGCCACATTTACCCCTGGAAAGGGTTTTTCATTGTGAATTCAATGACAGGAAACATTACGAGGCTGCTCCACTGCAATCCACTATTGCAGCCTGAAATACATTTTAGCCATTCCCCTATGTTAGCCTATGGAAAGAGCAAGCCACATAGGTAGTGAAAACATACATGGAGATTCCTCACTACCTGGGCATGGTGCACACATGTATACCCGCCCTGCCTTTCACCTACCACTCGCTTCACCCCTTAAGATGTACCCCTGTGGTGTTCTAGTGGTAGTGACAGGTCTTCTCAGGATGGCTAGTGATTTGAACAGGCTAGCCTGAGTAGTCGTGCAATTGGCAATGCACAGACCTGCACTGGCAGGTTGACACATGCTTAGAAACACTTTTGTGCAACATGCACATCAGTCTACAATGGCAGTCTGGACACGTATTAAGAGACACCATCGGTGCAAATGCACACAGCAGCCTGCAATGGCAAGCTGGGTATGTATTTAGAAACGGTTGGCACACCAGCCTGCAATTGCAAGTTAGATATGTATTTAGAAACATCATTGGTGCACATGCGCACACCAGCCTGCAATACAGGCTAGACACAGGTTTCAAATACCATCCGTGCAGATGTGCACACCAGCCTGCCTTGGCAAGCTGGACACAGGTTTCAAAACATCATAGGGGCAAGTGTGCACACCGGCCTGCCATGGCAGGCTGGACGCCGGTTTACAACCACCATAGGTGTGAGTGTGCACAAACAGGCCTGCCCTGGCAGACCTGATATATTTTTAGAACCCTGGGGTAAGCACCACTTACTAATGTGTGTAGGAGGGGTGTGTGCACTTTCACACTGAATTTACAGTGGGAAAATGCCCCAGCCCCTACCACCACAACAAGGGAATCAGCTACACCCAGGAAGTGTCCCCCATGGGAGGTAGGGGAAACTCACATGGGGGTTCGTCCCTACCCGGGCAATGCCTACACAGATGTACCTACCCGGCCACTCACCTACCCCGGTTTGGTGGTAGTGAATGGCCCCATCAGGGTTGGCTATGGAGTGAGGCAGGCCAACCTGAGCATGAGACATTTTTGACAGGCTATTCTGCTGGGTGGCACAATCGGCGTGGTGTCCCCCTATTAGCCAGAGTAACACCTGCCCTAGGTATGTAGTGTACCTTTTTACTGTGCACTCCCAGTTATGATACCTAAACCAATCAAGTAAGCACCCTCTCTTAGCATATGTAGGCAGGGCATATACACTTTCTTGCTGCAGTACAGTGGGAAAAGGTCAGGGAAAGAGAGTTGGCAAAAACCAGGAGGACAAAAAGCAAAACATTTTAGTGAAGTCCCCCTGAGAAGGGCCATGCCCAGCAGGTACTCTGCAGGAGCCTGGCTGGGCCGGTAGGCCTGGCTGCCGGTACACTACCAAGAGATGCCACTGGCCAGTCATCTGTTAATGGGAGGCCACATGCTGCAAACCGGCTACCTTCACACCACAAAGGCAGTGCACGCTTCTGCACCAAGAGATTTTACGATAAAGCTAAAGGCTGTGCAGACACAGCCATGCACCGAGAGCACCACGCTCACTCAAATGCAGTAACTAGGCACACTTACAGCCATGCACAGAGGCCACCAGGATCACCTAAAATGCCGTAACTAGGCACACTTACAGCCATGCACCGAGAGCACCACGCTCACTCAAATGCAATAACTAGGCACACACTTACAGCCATGCACAGAGGCCACCAGGATCACCTAAAATGCCGTAACTAGGCACACTTACAGCCATGCACAGAGGCCACCAGGATCACCTAAAATGCAGTAACTAGGCACACTTACAGCCATGCACAGAGGCCACCAGGATCACCTAAAATGCAGTAACTAGGCACACTTACAGCCATGCACAGAGGCCACCAGGATCACCTAAAATGCAGTAACTAGGCACACTTACAGCCATGCACAGAGGCCACTGGGTCCACCTAAAATGCCGTAACTAGGCACACTTACAGCCATGCACAGAGGCCACCGGGTCCACCTAAAATGCAGTAACTAGGCACACTTACAGCCATGCACAGAGGCCACCGGGTCCACCTAAAATGCAGTAACTAGGCACACTTACAGCCATGCACAGAGGCCACCAGGATCACCTAAAATGCAGTAACTAGGCGCACACACACAACCATGCACACAAACCACCAGGTTCACCTGAAATGCAGGAACTAGGCACACACAACCATGCAAGGGAGCACCAGGTTCCCCTATAATGCAGTACCTAGGCACACAGTCGTGCACAGACTCCACCGGGTTCACCCAAAATGCAGTATCTAGGCACACTTACAGCCATGCATAGAAGGCACCGGCTTCAACCTAAAATGCAGTAACTATGCACACAGTCACAACCATGGTCAAAGACCACCAGGTTCACCTAAAATGCAGTAACTAGGCACGCAATCAACGATGCACAGAGGCGACCGGGTTCACCTAAAATGCAGTAACTAGGCACACTTACAGACATGCACAGAGGCCACCAGGATCACCTAAATGCACCAACTAAGCATGCACACAACAATGCAGAACGACCACCATTTTTACCTAAAATGGAACAACTAGGCACACACACACACAACCATGCACAGAGGCCACAGGGCTACCTAAAATGCACCAACGAGGAACATACTCACATCCATGCACAAAGACCAATGAGTTTACCTAAAATGCAGTAATTAGGCACACACAATTATGCACAGAAACCACGGGTTCACCTAAAATGCAGCAACACAGAACACAGTCACAATTATGCACAGCGAGCAATGAGTTTACCTATAATTCAGTAAATATGCACAGAGACCACCAGGATCACTTAAAATGCAATAACTAGTCACACAGTTACAACCATGCACGGAGAACACTGTGTTGTCCAAAAATGCAGTAACTAGGCACACACACACACAACCATGCACAGAGAGCACCAGGTTCACCTAAAATGCAGTAACTAGGCACACACACACACAACCATGCACAGAGACCACCAGGATCACTTAAAATGCAATAACTAGGCACACAGTCACAACCATGCACAGAGAACACTGTGTTGTCCAAAAATGCAGTAACTAGGCACACACACACACACAACCATGCACAGAGAGCACCAGGTTCACCTAAAATGCAGCAACTAGGCACACAGTCACAACCATGCACAGAGAACACTGTGTTGTCCAAAAATGCAGTAACTAGGCACACACACACACAACCATGCACAGAGAGCACCAGGTTCACCTAAAATGCAGCAACTAGGCACACAGTCACAACCATGCACAGAGAACACTGTGTTGTCCAAAAATGCAGTAACTAGGCACACACACACACACTGCCATGCATAGAGACCCCCAGGTTCACCTAAAATGCAGCAACTAGGCACACAGTCACAATTATGCACAGAGACCAATGAGTTCGCCTAAAATGCAGTAACAAGGCACACACTCATAGAAATGCACAGTGTTAGACATGGCCCTTCTTATGGGAAATTACCCCAAAACATTTTCAGCTTTTTCCTCCTAGTCTTTGCCAACACTCACCGCCTGACCATAGGAATTGGGGCATCATCCTGCTGTATTGCAGAGGGAAGATGCGTGTGCACTCCTCACCCACACCGGGCAGGGGGCTGCGTATGCGATGGGTTCCGGTGCCATATCTCCGTGCACCTTGTAAAGAGGTACACCACATACCCGGGGCGGGTACGGCACTGGCTAGTAGTGGGACGTACCACTGAGTGTGCCACTCACGAAATAGCCTGTCAACCATATAACAGGCCTGTTACTGCAGGCCTGTGGGGAGGTATTGCACCCCAGCCTAGGTTGGCATCACGTATGCCTCAGCCAACCCACAGTGGGTCATCCCATACCACGAGGGCACCCCCAGGGAAGCCCTGAAGGGCACAAGGGGGTGGTCGGTTGAAGGCAGGGCGGATACATATGGATGTGCCCTGCCCAGGTAGAGGGGAACCCCCCACGGGGGGAGGCTTCTCCTGCCTTGGAGTTCAACTCTTCCCCTGAGGATACTCCAGCGGTGTTGCCGATTCTCTTATGGGTTCTCTGGGCTCTGACCACGTCCTCACAGCCGAGGCAGTGTGGAAGTGCGTGCGTCTTTCTACACAGGCTAGGAAGAGGTGCTGACACGGTGTTCTGGAACCTGGGCCAGCCTGCCAAGGCAGACCTGGGAGTGTGCACTTGCTCCTGTGTAATGTTAACTAGGCGTCCAGCCTGCCATACAGGTCTGGGTGTGCGCACCAGCCCTGTGCTGTTTCAAATACATGTCTAGACTGCTGTTGCAAGCTTGAGGTTGTGCCCTGGCACCTATGGCATTTTTGATTGGTGCCCTGCCTGCCAACGCGGGCCGGTAAGTGCATACCCGCATCCCCGGATTTCTAACACCTGGGTCAGACCTGCCTTTGCAGGCCTGTATTCGTGCACTTCTTTGGTGCTAGTAGCAAGGTGCCCGGCCCACTGTCATAGACTGGGTGTGCACAAAAGCACCTGTAAGGGGTCAACCTGTGTCTGGGTGGCCTGGGCAGGGTGGTGTGCATGTGCGCACACCTAAGATGCTGGGGCCTCAGTAACCCCATGTGCCCGACCTGTCCATGCAGGCCGGTGTGCGTGCCCTTGCTCCTAAAGGTGCTAGGGCCTGGGTACGTCCATGTGCCCGGTCTGCCATTGTAGACCGGTATGTGTGCACTAGCATTTATGATAATTAAACTCATGGGCAGCCTTCTAGAGCAAGCTGCTGTGTGTATGCGCCCGCACCTATGGTGCCCATGATTGTGAGTGCAACTTGCCATCGCAGGCTATGCATACGCACTGACCTCCGTATTCGTTAAACCCATGTCTAGCCTGCCATTGCAGACTGGTGTGGGTGCACTTGCACATCTGGTGCTGGGACTACATACCCAACCTGCCATTGCAGGTGGGGGTGCGCAATAGCGCGTGAGCACCCAGGACACTGAGGAATACCTGTGTGTGTTTTTACTACCGATGAGACTTGGTCTTCCTAAAAGTTGACCTGGAGAAGTGATTGGCATTACATCATGCTGCAATAGTGGATTGCACTGGAGCAGCCCCATGATGTTTCATATAAATAGATTCGCTGTGCCAATCCCTTTCCCATGGTAAAGGTGATGTTGGCATAACTTGCTTAGGAACGCCACTTATTGAATATGCATCATGCATCTCTCTCATGCGACACATCGACTGCATGCTCATTGCATGTGGTTCCAGATTCACAGGGAGTGCTCTAGAAGGTGTGGGCGTACCGTTGTAGTGCCGCATTCTACGTCGTGTGGCTCTGCTGAACTTGAACCTGTGTGTGTGACTGGATTGGTCTGAGGCAACCTGATCATTGTGCACAGGACGTGGTGCCTCCTTTCCAGGGAGGTAAGGAATTTGCAACTCTTCATTGTGTGTGACCGGAATTGCCTGGTGCAACTCATTTCAATGTGCACCAGTCACAGTGCATCAGTTATGGAATTTGCAACTCATCGTGCTTTGAGATCTGAAGTGTTTGGTGCGACTCATACCAATGCGCACCCGACACTACCTGTACACGATCCTGATTCTTCTATACCTGTTGGGGTGCCTCGTCTTATCGAGAGGCTCCCCTGTGTTACTCCCCATTCATTGGTTGTTCCCTTTTTGACCCTCATCTTGGCCGACCAACAGCGATCTCCACACCTGACCCCTCTCGAAGGCATCTTGGTGCCAGGTAGTAGCGAGAGAGATTGACTGGGTCGAAGGAACGCTCCGAGACAGTTTTGGAAGCAGGTCAAGAGACTGCGTGACTGAATTGTGTTTTGAGACCTGTGGGTGAACTTCCTGTATGGCTGCTAACCTCCCCTTGTTTACGTCTATCAGTGAATTAAACTTGCTACATATTCCCAGCTGCTTCCTGAGGACCCAGACTAAGTGACTATGGCTGCGTGTGGCCTCGTGTCTGGGAGGCGGGGTTGGTTATTTACCATCCAGGGGTATAGGACAATCGGGGTGACCTTGAGGCTGGGGCCATGGAGTCTGCAGAGTGTGTGTCCATTGACCCGCTGGGTACCAGTGGCGTCGCGTTAGAGTGTTGAGTGCATATGTGTGCAAGAGCGTTCCGTACAGACTCTGCTGGATACCTGTTGCACTGTGGAGTAGTGCAGAGTGAGTGTGTGAGAGTGGGAGTGATAGTGTGCCGACCACCTGTGATTCACAACACTGACCGGCAGTGCCTCTTTATACGTTGATTTCATGCCAAAAGCACAATACATTTGACATTGGAATTCCCCACATGGCTCCGGCACGTGGTCCTGCTAAAAAGTGTCCTTGTTTCATATGTATATATTGTTGATATCGTTGTGACCGGAGGTGTACCTGTGGGACTGTATTATCGGGATTGTCAGGGTGGCCTGAGGTGTACAGCGTGTCGCACCGCATAAGGATGCTCCTTCTGGGGGGAGAGGTGGCAGATCAGGGATTATCCCCACGTACATCCTGTTAATATCATCATTATACGAGTGGGCCTATTAATGCTAGTAATAATTCCAAATGTGTTATATGCCCAAAAGTACCTGACGTTCAAGTTATAAAGAATCAATAGGTGTGTTTCATACGAAAATGTTTACATACATCCTGTGTGAAGTCTCTTCAGTGACTCTCAGTGTATTTATTGTGACTGACTGCTGTTGCTTTGCTTTACACATTGCCTATGGATTAAGCCTGACTGCCAGTACCAAGCTACCCAAGAGTGAGCACAGGGTGTCTAATCACCCACCCCTGACAGGAGTGGTGGGTCCTGCCTGGCTGGGGTCCTCCCCCAGCCAACCAGAAAGTGCCAGTTTCAAACATGCAGTAACTAGGCATACAACCACAATCATGCACAGAGAACAACCACTGTGTTTTCCTAACATGTAGAAATAGGCACAAGCACATAGCCATGCAGAGAGAGCACCTGGTTCACCTAAAATGCTCATCATGCCTCTGTAACTGTACATCAGAAGCTGTGCTACATCAAGTGAACACCTCTCCCTTGTGAGTCACAGTAACCTGCAGCCCAAGACTCAAACATAGGAATAGCAGACAGGGCAGATGGATCCACCCGACTGCTGTCGGTGCTCTCACTGCCGCAGCCCACGCTGTGCCGGTCTGTGCGAGGGACTCCATCACTGCGCTGTCTCTGCTGTACTTATGTATCAGGAGGAAGTTTAGACTACACTGCCTGTAGCCTGTCTGAGCTTTGTGAGGGAAGCTTGCACCAATGTCATCTATGTCTTATCCATTACATGTGTGGGTGTGGGAAGCTTGCACTAAGGTTATTCATGCCTTATCATTTGTGTGTGTGTGTGTGTGTGTGTGTGTGTGTGTGTGTAAAGCTTGCACCAATGCTGTACATGTCTTATCCATTACATGTGTGGGTGTGGGAAGCTTGCACTAAGGTTATTCATGCCTTATCATTTGTGTGTGTGTGTGTGTGTGTGTGTGTGTGTGTGTGTGTGTGTGTGTGTGTGTGTAAAGCTTGCACCAATGCTGTACATGTCTTATCCATTACATGTGTATGGGAAGCTTGCCCCAAGGCTGCCCATGTCTTATGCATTACACATGTGTATGGGAAGCTTGCACCAAGGCTGTCCATGTCTTATGCATTACGTGTGTGTGGGAAGCTTGCACCAATGCTGTACATGTCTTATCCATTACATGTGTATGTGGGAAGCTTACACCAGGGCTGTCCATGTTTTAAGCTTTACATGTTTGTGTGGGAAGCTTGCACCAGGGTTGTCCATGTCTTATGCATTACATCTGTGTGTGGGAAGCTTGCACCAAGGCTGTCCATATCTTATGCATTACATGTGTGTGTGGGAAGCTTACACCAGGGCTGTCCATGTTTTAAGCTTTACATGTGTGTGTGGGAAGCTTGCGCCAGGGTTGTCCATGTCTTATGCATTACATCTGTGTGTGGGAAGCTTGCACAAAGGCTGTCCATGTCTTATCCATTACGAGTGTGTGTGAAGCTTGCACTGAGTCTGTCAATGTCTTATGCATTAACAGTTTGGATGGCTCACCGACTCCAAATTTAGATTTATTTGCATCTATAGTGATACTGTTTATTAGGTTTTTGGTGTGAAGTAGGGTATCGCTTTTTGATCCAAAGCATGTCCAAATAATCGAGAATATGTAATTGAGAATATGTAATGATTTAAGCCTAGGTAGTAAGCACCAGTGCTTCCCATGCTTAATTACATATGTGTGAGAGAAGCTTGCACCAGGAGTGGCTCCTCCGCGATGGCAGAGGAGCGTCACCCCACTGTTTTCTCGCAGTGCGAGAAGCTAAAACATAAAATGGTAATAACTTTTAGTTATTACCATTTTATGTTTGCGTTGCGGGTGGGTGGGTGGTAGGAGCTGCTCTGCTCTCCGAGCAGGGGAGGAGTGGTGTACCCACTCCTGATTGCACAAAGACTGCTTGGGAGACCCTCTCGGGCCGTCCAAACCAGTCATGCGCACTTTTCCCTTCTCCTGCATGGAGAACATGCCCACCCCATAAACCCCTGGCTGAGCGCCGTGTTAAGGCGCTCCAGACCAATCACAGGCTTAGGGGAGGGAGCCTGGCTGCCTGCTTCCTGTTCCTGTCGGAGGCAGGAGAGCAGTAGAGCAGGAGCTGAGAAGACGCGGGACTCAAGGTAAGTTAAAAAAGTAGATTTAAAAAAAATTATGACTCCCACACGACCTCCACCACGCTTTCCCGCGCCCACCCCCGCACCCACCCCCCACCTGCGAGCCATGCCAGCAGCGACTGACCAGGGCTGTACACACTTCATTCATTACATATGTGTGAGAGAAGCATGCACCAGTGCTACCCACGCGTTATCTATTACAGATGTCCGAGAGAAGCTTGCACTACTGTTTATGCTGAACCTGCTGTCTGAGGGAAGTCTGACTGCCTCTGCTCATCCTGGACCTTTAGCAGGAGAGTCAGGTGTGCATCACTGATGCACCCTCCATGTAAGGGAGTACAGTGCATTGTTCCTGCTGTACATGTTCTGTGCATGAGCAAAGTTTGCATTCTCCACACTGTACATGGTGTGCATAAGGGAAGCTTGCACTGCCTTTACCCTGTCTTTTCTGTGTGAGGGAAGCTTGCATTGTCGATACTGCCCCTGTTTTATAAATGTAAAGGATGCTTTTATTGCTACTTCTGTGCCTGCTAAGAGTCAGAGAAGCATCCATTGCACAAGCTGCAGCTCCTCTGTGTGTCGGAGAAGCTTGCCAAGTCTAGGCTGTGCTTGTTGTGTGTATGAGGGAAGATAGCTGTGTCCCTGTGGCACCTGGTCTGTGTGCCAGGGAAGCTTGCCATGTCCATTTGGTACACGTCATTTATAGGAGGGAAGAAAGTAATGTCCATGTGATACTTGGTGTGTGTGTCATGGAAGCTTGACACATTCATGTGGTGCACGTTGTGTACAGGAGGGAATACAGCAATGTTTAGGATACACCTGGTCTGTGTGTCAATGAAGCTTTCCATGTCAGTGCTTTGCATGTTGTGTGTATGAGGGAAAATAAAAATGTCCAGGTTTAACCTGGTCTGTGTATCAGAGAAGATTACAGTGTCAGCGCCTTGCCTGTTGTTTGTATGAGGGAAGACAGCAATGTCCCAGTTGCACCTGGCATGTGTGTCAGGGAAGCTTGCCAGGTCTAGGCTGTGCTTGCTTTGTGTTTGAGGGGGGCTGTTCCTGTTCTGTGCAGGGAATGCTTGCCAAAGCAATGCTGTGCAAGTTGCAAGTATGAGGGAAGCTTACCATGTCAGGTTGTGCCTTCCTGCTGGACCAGCGAAGCTTGTCACTTACAGGCTATGTCTGTTCTGCATTAGAGGGAAGCTTGCCATGTCCACACTGTGTTTCCAGTGCTGACAGCCTGGCACTTGAACGACATTCACATGATGCGGCTAGTACTAAGAGGAAGGTGGCACTTACTGATAACAGGCAGCTGGTCCCCCGGAGACTGGTACTCATAGTGATGGTGCCACTGAGGGGCAAAGTGCAGGTTCTGGGCCCAGGCATCGTGGGTACCGAAGATGGCGCAGACTGCGAGACAGAGACCAGGGATCCACCGCCGCATGGCCAAGGGGCTGAAGAGAGAAGAACAGCAGACGGGTCAATGAGTGTCCACCAGGCCCTCACCGACCTCAATGGAGTGCCAGCCACCCCCGCATTAGCCCCAAGTACTTCATTAGTACTCCAGTATGACTGGTCTCATGCACTTCAATGGAGCCTCACTCACTCCAGTATGACTGGTCTCATGCACTTCAATGGAGCCTCACTCACTCCAGTATGACTGGTCTCATGCACTTCAATGGAGCCTCACTCACTCCAGTATGACTGGTCTCATGCACTTCAATGGAGCCTCACTCACTCCAGTATGACTGGTCTCATGCACTTCAATGGAGCCTCACTCACTCCAGTATGACTGGTCTCATGCACTTCAATGGAGCCTCACTCACTCCAGTATGACTTGTCTCATGCACTTCAATGGAGCCTCACTCACTCCAGTATGACTTGTCTCATGCACTTCAATGGAGCCTCACTCACTCCAGTATGACTGGTCTCATGCACTTCAATGGAGCCTCACTCACTCCAGTATGACTGGTCTCATGCACTTCAATGGAGCCTCACTCACTCCAGTATGACTGGTCTCATGCACTTCAATGGAGCCTCACTCGCTCCTGGGTCACTGGTCTCATGCACTTCAATGGAGCCTCACTCACTCCAGTATGACTTGTCTCATGCACTTCAATGGAGCCTCACTCACTCCAGTATGACTGGTCTCATGCACTTCAATGGAGCCTCACTCACTCCAGTATGACTTGTCTCATGCACTTCAATGGAGCCTCACTCACTCCAGTATGACTGGTCTCATGCACTTCAATGGAGCCTCACTCACTCCAGTATGACTGGTCTCATGCACTTCAATGGAGCCTCACTCGCTCCTGGGTCACTGGTCTCATGCACTTCAATGGAGCCTCACTCACTCCAGTATGACTGGTCTCATGCACATCAATGGAGCCTCACTCACTCCAGTATGACTGGTCTCATGCACTTCAATGGAGCCTCACTCACTCCAGTATGACTTGTCTCATGCACTTCAATGGAGCCTCACTCACTCCAGTATGACTGGTCTCATGCACTTCAATGGAGCCTCACTCACTCCAGTATGACTTGTCTCATGCACTTCAATGGAGCCTCACTCACTCCAGTATGACTGGTCTCATGCACTTCAATGGAGCCTCACTCACTCCAGTATGACTGGTCTCATGCACTTCAATGGAGCCTCACTCACTCCAGTATGACTGGTCTCATGCACTTCAATGGAGCCTCACTCACTCCAGTATGACTGGTCTCATGCACTTCAATGGAGCCTCACTCACTCCAGTATGACTGGTCTCATGCACTTCAATGGAGCCTCACTCACTCCAGTATGACTGGTCTCATGCACTTCAATGGAGCCTCACTCACTCCAGTATGACTTGTCTCATGCACTTCAATGGAGCCTCACTCACTCCAGTATGACTGGTCTCATGCACTTCAATGGAGCCTCACTCACTCCAGTATGACTTGTCTCATGCACTTCAATGGAGCCTCACTCACTCCAGTATGACTGGTCTCATGCACTTCAATGGAGCCTCACTCACTCCAGTATGACTGGTCTCATGCACTTCAATGGAGCCTCACTCACTCCAGTATGACTGGTCTCATGCACTTCAATGGAGCCTCACTCACTCCAGTATGACTGGTCTCATGCACTTCAATGGAGCCTCACTCACTCCAGTATGACTGGTCTCATGCACTTCAATGGAGCCTCACTCACTCCAGTATGACTGGTCTCATGCACTTCAATGGAGCCTCACTCACTCCAGTATGACTGGTCTCATGCACATCAATGGAGCCTCACTCACTCCAGTATGACTGGTCTCATGCACTTCAATGGAGCCTCACTCACTCCAGTATGACTGGTCTCATGCACTTCAATGGAGCCTCACTCACTCCAGTATGACTGGTCTCATGCACTTCAATGGAGCCTCACTCACTCCAGTATGACTGGTCTCATGCACTTCAATGGAGCCTCACTCACTCCAGTATGACTGGTCTCATGCACTTCAATGGAGCCTCACTCGCTCCTGGGTCACTGGCCTCATGCACTTCAATGGAGCCTCACTCACTCCAGTATGACTGGTCTCATGCACTTCAATGGAGCCTCACTCACTCCAGTATGACTTGTCTCATGCACTTCAATGGAGCCTCACTCACTCCAGTATGACTGGTCTCATGCACTTCAATGGAGCCTCACTCACTCCAGTATGACTTGTCTCATGCACTTCAATGGAGCCTCACTCACTCCAGTATGACTGGTCTCATGCACTTCAATGGAGCCTCACTCACTCCAGTATGACTGGTCTCATGCACTTCAATGGAGCCTCACTCACTCCAGTATGACTGGTCTCATGCACTTCAATGGAGCCTCACTCACTCCAGTATGACTTGTCTCATGCACTTCAATGGAGCCTCACTCACTCCAGTATGACTGGTCTCATGCACTTCAATGGAGCCTCACTCACTCCAGTATGACTGGTCTCATGCACTTCAATGGAGCCTCACTCACTCCAGTATGACTGGTCTCATGCACTTCAATGGAGCCTCACTCACTCCAGTATGACTGGTCTCATGCACTTCAATGGAGCCTCACTCACTCCAGTATGACTTGTCTCATGCACTTCAATGGAGCCTCACTCGCTCCTGGGTCACTGGTCTCATGCACTTCAATGGAGCCTCACTCACTCCAGTATGACTTGTCTCATGCACTTCAATGGAGCCTCACTCACTCCAGTATGACTGGTCTCATGCACTTCAATGGAGCCTCACTCGCTCCTGGGTCACTGGCCTCATGCACTTCAATGGAGCCTCACTCACTCCAGTATGACTGGTCTCATGCACTTCAATGGAGCCTCACTCACTCCAGTATGACTTGTCTCATGCACTTCAATGGAGCCTCACTCACTCCAGTATGACTTGTCTCATGCACTTCAATGGAGCCTCACTCGCTCCTGGGTCACTGGTCTCATGCACTTCAATGGAGCCTCACTCACTCCAGTATGACTTGTCTCATGCACTTCAATGGAGCCTCACTCACTCCAGTATGACTGGTCTCATGCACTTCAATGGAGCCTCACTCACTCCAGTATGACTGGTCTCATGCACTTCAATGGAGCCTCACTCACTCCAGTATGACTGGTCTCATGCACTTCAATGGAGCCTCACTCACTCCAGTATGACTGGTCTCATGCACTTCAATGGAGCCTCACTCACTCCAGTATGACTGGTCTCATGCACATCAATGGAGCCTCACTCACTCCAGTATGACTGGTCTCATGCACTTCAATGGAGCCTCACTCACTCCAGTATGACTGGTCTCATGCACTTCAATGGAGCCTCACTCACTCCAGTATGACTGGTCTCATGCATTTCAATGGAGCCTCACTCACTCCAGTATGACTGGTCTCATGCACTTCAATGGAGCCTCACTCACTCCAGTATGACTTGTCTCATGCACTTCAATGGAGCCTCACTCACTCCAGTATGACTGGTCTCATGCATTTCAATGGAGCCTCACTCACTCCAGTATGACTGGTCTCATGCACTTCAATGGAGCCTCACTCACTCCAGTATGACTGGTCTCATGCACTTCAATGGAGCCTCACTCACTCCAGTATGACTGGTCTCATGCACTTCAATGGAGCCTCACTCACTCCAGTATGACTTGTCTCATGCACTTCAATGGAGCCTCACTCACTCCAGTATGACTTGTCTCATGCACTTCAATGGAGCCTCACTCACTCCAGTATGACTGGTCTCATGCACTTCAATGGAGCCTCACTCACTCCAGTATGACTGGTCTCATGCACTTCAATGGAGCCTCACTCACTCCAGTATGACTGGTCTCATGCACTTCAATGGAGCCTCACTCACTCCAGTATGACTTGTCTCATGCACTTCAATGGAGCCTCACTCACTCCAGTATGACTGGTCTCATGCACTTCAATGGAGCCTCACTCACTCCAGTATGACTGGTCTCATGCACTTCAATGGAGCCTCACTCACTCCAGTATGACTGGTCTCATGCACTTCAATGGAGCCTCACTCACTCCAGTATGACTGGTCTCATGCACTTCAATGGAGCCTCACTCACTCCAGTATGACTTGTCTCATGCACTTCAATGGAGCCTCACTCGCTCCTGGGTCACTGGTCTCATGCACTTCAATGGAGCCTCACTCACTCCAGTATGACTTGTCTCATGCACTTCAATGGAGCCTCACTCACTCCAGTATGACTGGTCTCATGCACTTCAATGGAGCCTCACTCGCTCCTGGGTCACTGGCCTCATGCACTTCAATGGAGCCTCACTCACTCCAGTATGACTGGTCTCATGCACTTCAATGGAGCCTCACTCACTCCAGTATGACTTGTCTCATGCACTTCAATGGAGCCTCACTCACTCCAGTATGACTTGTCTCATGCACTTCAATGGAGCCTCACTCGCTCCAGTATGACTGGTCTCATGCACTTCAATGGAGCCTCACTCACTCCAGTATGACTGGTCTCATGCACTTCAATGGAGCCTCACTCACTCCAGTATGACTGGTCTCATGCACTTCAATGGAGCCTCACTCGCTCCTGGGTCACTGGTCTCATGCACTTCAATGGAGCCTCACTCACTCCAGTATGACTTGTCTCATGCACTTCAATGGAGCCTCACTCACTCCAGTATGACTGGTCTCATGCACTTCAATGGAGCCTCACTCACTCCAGTATGACTGGTCTCATGCACTTCAATGGAGCCTCACTCACTCCAGTATGACTGGTCTCATGCACTTCAATGGAGCCTCACTCACTCCAGTATGACTGGTCTCATGCACTTCAATGGAGCCTCACTCACTCCAGTATGACTTGTCTCATGCACTTCAATGGAGCCTCACTCACTCCAGTATGACTTGTCTCATGCACTTCAATGGAGCCTCACTCACTCCAGTATGACTGGTCTCATGCACTTCAATGGAGCCTCACTCACTCCAGTATGACTGGTCTCATGCACTTCAATGGAGCCTCACTCACTCCAGTATGACTGGTCTCATGCACTTCAATGGAGCCTCACTCACTCCAGTATGACTGGTCTCATGCACTTCAATGGAGCCTCACTCGCTCCTGGGTCACTGGTCTCATGCACTTCAATGGAGCCTCACTCACTCCAGTATGACTGGTCTCATGCACATCAATGGAGCCTCACTCACTCCAGTATGACTTGTCTCATGCACTTCAATGGAGCCTCACTCACTCCAGTATGACTGGTCTCATGCACTTCAATGGAGCCTCACTCACTCCAGTATGACTTGTCTCATGCACTTCAATGGAGCCTCACTCACTCCAGTATGACTGGTCTCATGCACTTCAATGGAGCCTCACTCACTCCAGTATGACTGGTCTCATGCACTTCAATGGAGCCTCACTCGCTCCTGGGTCACTGGTCTCATGCACTTCAATGGAGCCTCACTCACTCCAGTATGACTTGTCTCATGCACTTCAATGGAGCCTCACTCACTCCAGTATGACTGGTCTCATGCACTTCAATGGAGCCTCACTCACTCCAGTATGACTGGTCTCATGCACTTCAATGGAGCCTCACTCACTCCAGTATGACTTGTCTCATGCACTTCAATGGAGCCTCACTCACTCCAGTATGACTGGTCTCATGCACTTCAATGGAGCCTCACTCACTCCAGTATGACTGGTCTCATGCACTTCAATGGAGCCTCACTCACTCCAGTATGACTGGTCTCATGCACTTCAATGGAGCCTCACTCACTCCAGTATGACTTGTCTCATGCACTTCAATGGAGCCTCACTCACTCCAGTATGACTTGTCTCATGCACTTCAATGGAGCCTCACTCACTCCAGTATGACTTGTCTCATGCACTTCAATGGAGCCTCACTCACTCCAGTATGACTGGTCTCATGCACTTCAATGGAGCCTCACTCACTCCAGTATGACTGGTCTCATGCACTTCAATGGAGCCTCACTCACTCCAGTATGACTGGTCTCATGCACTTCAATGGAGCCTCACTCACTCCAGTATGACTTGTCTCATGCACTTCAATGGAGCCTCACTCACTCCAGTATGACTTGTCTCATGCACTTCAATGGAGCCTCACTCACTCCAGTATGACTGGTCTCATGCACTTCAATGGAGCCTCACTCGCTCCTGGGTCACTGGTCTCATGCACTTCAATGGAGCCTCACTCACTCCAGTATGACTTGTCTCATGCACTTCAATGGAGCCTCACTCACTCCAGTATGACTTGTCTCATGCACTTCAATGGAGCCTCACTCGCTCCAGTATGACTGGTCTCATGGACTTCAATGGAGCCTCACTCACTCCAGTATGACTGGTCTCATGCACTTCAATGGAGCCTCACTCACTCCAGTATGACTGGTCTCATGCACTTCAATGGAGCCTCACTCGCTCCTGGGTCACTGGTCTCATGCACTTCAATGGAGCCTCACTCACTCCAGTATGACTTGTCTCATGCACTTCAATGGAGCCTCACTCACTCCAGTATGACTGGTCTCATGCACTTCAATGGAGCCTCACTCACTCCAGTATGACTGGTCTCATGCACTTCAATGGAGCCTCAATCACTCCAGTATGACTGGTCTCATGCACTTCAATGGAGCCTCACTCACTCCAGTATGACTGGTCTCCTGCTCTTCAGTGGAACCTCACTCACTCCAGTATGACTTGTCTCATGCACTTCAATGGAGCCTCACTCGCTCCTGGGTCACTGGTCTCATGCACTTCAATGGAGCCTCACTCACTCCAGTATGACTTGTCTCATGCACTTCAATGGAGCCTCACTCACTCCAGTATGACTGGTCTCATGCACTTCAATGGAGCCTCACTCACTCCAGTATGACTGGTCTCCTGCTCTTCAATGGAGCCTCACTCACTCCAGTATGACTGGTCTCATGCACTTCAATGGAGCCTCACTCACTCCAGTATGACTGGTCTCATGCACTTCAATGGAGCCTCACTCGCTCCTGGGTCACTGGTCTCATGCACTTCAATGGAGCCTCACTCACTCCAGTATGACTGGTCTCATGCACTTCAATGGAGCCTCACTCACTCCAGTATGACTGGTCTCATGCACTTCAATGGAGCCTCACTCACTCCAGTATGACTGGTCTCATGCACTTCAATGGAGCCTCACTCACTCCAGTATGACTGGTCTCATGCACTTCAATGGAGCCTCACTCACTCCAGTATGACTGGTCTCATGCACTTCAATGGAGCCTCACTCACTCCAGTATGACTGGTCTCATGCACTTCAATGGAGCCTCAATCACTCCAGTATGACTGGTCTCATGCACTTCAATGGAGCCTCACTCACTCCAGTATGACTGGTCTCCTGCTCTTCAGTGGAACCTCACTCACTCCTGTATCACTGGTCTCATGCACTTCAATGGAGCCTCACTCACTCCAGTATGACTGGTCTCATGCACTTCAATGGAGCCTCACTCACTCCAGTATGACTGGTCTCATGCACTTCAATGGAGCCTCACTCACTCCAGTATGACTGGTCTCATGCACTTCAATGGAGCCTCAATCACTCCAGTATGACTGGTCTCATGCACTTCAATGGAGCCTCACTCACTCCAGTATGACTGGTCTCATGCACTTCAATGGAGCCTCAATCACTCCAGTATGACTGGTCTCATGCACTTCAATGGAGCCTCACTCACTCCAGTATGACTGGTCTCATGCACTTCAATGGAGCCTCAATCACTCCAGTATGACTGGTCTCATGCACTTCAATGGAGCCTCACTCACTCCAGTATGACTGGTCTCCTGCTCTTCAGTGGAACCTCACTCACTCCTGTATCACTGGTCTCATGCACTTCAATGGAGCCTCACTCACTCCAGTATGACTGGTCTCATGCACTTCAATGGAGCCTCACTCACTCCAGTATGACTGGTCTCATGCACTTCAATGGAGCCTCAATCACTCCAGTATGACTGGTCTCATGCACTTCAATGGAGCCTCAATCACTCCAGTATGACTGGTCTCATGCACTTCAATGGAGCCTCACTCACTCCAGTATGACTGGTCTCATGCACTTCAATGGAGCCTCAATCACTCCAGTATGACTGGTCTCATGCACTTCAATGGAGCCTCACTCACTCCAGTATGACTGGTCTCATGCACTTCAATGGAGCCTCAATCACTCCAGTATGACTGGTCTCATGCACTTCAATGGAGCCTCACTCACTCCAGTATGACTGGTCTCATGCACTTCAATGGAGCCTCACTCACTCCAGTATGACTGGTCTCATGCACTTCAATGGAGCCTCAATCACTCCAGTATGACTGGTCTCATGCACTTCAATGGAGCCTCAATCACTCCAGTATGACTGGTCTCATGCACTTCAATGGAGCCTCACTCACTCCAGTATGACTGGTCTCATGCACTTCAATGGAGCCTCACTCACTCCAGTATGACTGGTCTCATGCACTTCAATGGAGCCTCACTCACTCCAGTATGACTGGTCTCATGCACTTCAATGGAGCCTCACTCACTCCAGTATGACTTGTCTCATGCACTTCAATGGAGCCTCACTCACTCCAGTATGACTGGTCTCATGCACTTCAATGGAGCCTCACTCACTCCAGTATGACTGGTCTCATGCACTTCAATGGAGCCTCACTCACTCCAGTATGACTGGTCTCATGCACTTCAATGGAGCCTCACTCACTCCAGTATGACTGGTCTCATGCACTTCAATGGAGCCTCACTCACTCCAGTATGACTGGTCTCATGCACTTCAATGGAGCCTCACTCACTCCAGTATGACTGGTCTCATGCACATCAATGGAGCCTCACTCACTCCAGTATGACTTGTCTCATGCACTTCAATGGAGCCTCACTCACTCCAGTATGACTGGTCTCATGCACTTCAATGGAGCCTCACTCACTCCAGTATGACTGGTCTCATGCACTTCAATGGAGCCTCACTCACTCCAGTATGACTGGTCTCATGCACTTCAATGGAGCCTCACTCACTCCAGTATGACTGGTCTCATGCACTTCAATGGAGCCTCACTCGCTCCTGGGTCACTGGCCTCATGCACTTCAATGGAGCCTCACTCACTCCAGTATGACTGGTCTCATGCACTTCAATGGAGCCTCACTCACTCCAGTATGACTTGTCTCATGCACTTCAATGGAGCCTCACTCACTCCAGTATGACTGGTCTCATGCACTTCAATGGAGCCTCACTCACTCCAGTATGACTTGTCTCATGCACTTCAATGGAGCCTCACTCACTCCAGTATGACTGGTCTCATGCACTTCAATGGAGCCTCACTCACTCCAGTATGACTGGTCTCATGCACTTCAATGGAGCCTCACTCACTCCAGTATGACTGGTCTCATGCACTTCAATGGAGCCTCACTCACTCCAGTATGACTTGTCTCATGCACTTCAATGGAGCCTCACTCACTCCAGTATGACTGGTCTCATGCACTTCAATGGAGCCTCACTCACTCCAGTATGACTGGTCTCATGCACTTCAATGGAGCCTCACTCACTCCAGTATGACTGGTCTCATGCACTTCAATGGAGCCTCACTCACTCCAGTATGACTGGTCTCATGCACTTCAATGGAGCCTCACTCACTCCAGTATGACTTGTCTCATGCACTTCAATGGAGCCTCACTCGCTCCTGGGTCACTGGTCTCATGCACTTCAATGGAGCCTCACTCACTCCAGTATGACTTGTCTCATGCACTTCAATGGAGCCTCACTCACTCCAGTATGACTGGTCTCATGCACTTCAATGGAGCCTCACTCGCTCCTGGGTCACTGGCCTCATGCACTTCAATGGAGCCTCACTCACTCCAGTATGACTGGTCTCATGCACTTCAATGGAGCCTCACTCACTCCAGTATGACTTGTCTCATGCACTTCAATGGAGCCTCACTCACTCCAGTATGACTTGTCTCATGCACTTCAATGGAGCCTCACTCGCTCCTGGGTCACTGGTCTCATGCACTTCAATGGAGCCTCACTCACTCCAGTATGACTTGTCTCATGCACTTCAATGGAGCCTCACTCACTCCAGTATGACTGGTCTCATGCACTTCAATGGAGCCTCACTCACTCCAGTATGACTGGTCTCATGCACTTCAATGGAGCCTCAATCACTCCAGTATGACTGGTCTCATGCACTTCAATGGAGCCTCACTCACTCCAGTATGACTGGTCTCATGCACTTCAATGGAGCCTCACTCACTCCAGTATGACTGGTCTCCTGCTCTTCAGTGGAACCTCACTCACTCCAGTATGACTGGTCTCATGCACTTCAATGGAGCCTCACTCGCTCCTGGGTCACTGGTCTCATGCACTTCAATGGAGCCTCACTCACTCCAGTATGACTTGTCTCATGCACTTCAATGGAGCCTCACTCACTCCAGTATGACTTGTCTCATGCACTTCAATGGAGCCTCACTCGCTCCAGTATGACTGGTCTCATGCACTTCAATGGAGCCTCACTCGCTCCTGGGTCACTGGTCTCATGCACTTCAATGGAGCCTCACTCACTCCAGTATGACTTGTCTCATGCACTTCAATGGAGCCTCACTCACTCCAGTATGACTGGTCTCATGCACTTCAATGGAGCCTCACTCACTCCAGTATGACTGGTCTCATGCACTTCAATGGAGCCTCACTCACTCCAGTATGACTGGTCTCATGCACTTCAATGGAGCCTCACTCACTCCAGTATGACTGGTCTCCTGCTCTTCAGTGGAACCTCACTCACTCCAGTATCACTGGTCTAGTGCACTTCAGTGGAGTCTCACCCAGTCCCCTATCAATGGTCTAGTGCATTTCAATGGGGCCTCACTCGCTTCAGTATCACTGGCCTCATGCATTCAGTGGAGCCTAAATCACTCCCATATCACTGACCTAGTGCACTTCAGTGGCGCCTCACTCACTCCTGTATCACTGACCCCATGGACTTCAGTGGAGCCTCCCTCACTCCCGTATCCCTGGGATAATGCATTACAGTGAAACTCACTCACTCCTGTGTCAGTGGTCTCATGCACTTTAGTGGGCCCTCACTCACTTCTGTATCACTGGTCTAGTTCTCTTCAATTGAGCCTCACTCACTCCTGCCTGTATCACTGGCTTCATGCATTTCAGTGGAGCCCCACTAACTCCCGTATCACTGGCGTCCTGCACTTCAATGGAGCCTCACTCACTTCTGTATCACTAGTGTCATGTACTTCAATAGAGCCTCACTCACTCCCATATCACATGTCTCATGCACTTCAATAAAGCCTCATTCACTCCCGTATTACTGGCCTCATGCACTTCAGTGGAGTCTCACTCACTGCTGTATCACTGGTCATGCACGTCAATGGAGCCTCGCCTGCTCCTGTATCACTGGCCTCATGCACTTCAGTGGAGCCTCGCCTGCTCCTGTATCACTGGCCTCATGCACTTCAGTGGAGCCTCACTCACTCCTGTATCACTGACCCCATGCACTTCAGTGGAGCCTCACTCCCTCCTGTATCATTGGACTCATGCCCTTTAGTGGAGCCTCACTCACTCCAGTATGACTGGTCTAGTGCCCTTCAACGAAGCATCACTCGCTCCCGTATCACTGTTCTTATTCACTTCAGTAGAGCCTCACTCACTCATGTATCACTGGTCCATGCAACTCCCTGTCACAGGCCTCAGACATTTCAGTGGAGTCTCACTAATTATTGGTCACTGGTCCCATGCAATTCAGTGGGGTCTCACTTACTGCCTTTCACAGGCCCGGTGCACTTCGATGGAGCTTCGCTCATCACCTTTCACTGGCTTTGTATACTTCGATTGAGTCTCACTCACTGTGTATTATTAGCCTCACACACTTAACGGGGACCCTGCAGCTCCAGCATTACTGGCCTCAAAGGCTTGAAGAAGCACTCCCTCATTCCCACAGAATTCACACAGTAAACTTCAGTAGAGTGTCACTCATTCACTCACTCACACTCACTCCCATCTCACATGTCAGAGGACTCTGACCCCTCCTCTGCCACTGGTCTCAGACTCTTCAGTGGAGTCACACTCACTCTCATACCACTGTCCTAATACACTAAGGCCCTGTTTACAAGTTAGGTGGAGGGAAATTAGCACATGTTTGTATGCATTACTTTTACTCTTGTTATGAGCTGTTTTTCCACACCAGGGTTTCCTGAGTGTGAGAGAACCTAGACTGATTTTTCCAGCTGATATTTCTGGCTGCAAACAATCACATGAGCTTTTGGCTGCAGCAGCACCCAACCCTCATTGTATATTTTTTCTTTAATGGCACTAGCATGCCCCCCCTGCTAGAAAGAGTGACCCCTTCTCTCGCTTAATTTCACACCCCTCCCTCACCACCCACCCCACAAACAGACCTGCATATACATTCACCATCTACTCAGAGAAGGTGGTAAATATATGCTGTAAAACCTTATGGAATGGTGAATTCTGTATGGGTTTGAGACCAAAATAATTTATCCAACATGTTACTGCCACATTTCATGGGCATCAACTCGCCTGCATCGTACTGGGCAATTTCACATGCCGTTAATGCTAAAATCACATGTTATTATCGTGGTCCCAGTACCATGCAACTCATAATCAAGGTCTAAGCGAACTCTAACCCTCTCCTCTTTCACTCATCTCATACACTTCAGTTAAGTCTCATTCGCGTCTGCATCACTCTCCTCAAACGCTTTAAGGGAGTTGCACACTAGCTCTACCAGAGGCCTCATAGTCCTCTTTGGAGTGTCATCATGTTTACATGCTTGAGGAGTGCCTATCACTGGCTTTACACACTTCAATACAGTGTCACTCCCAAATCAAAGACTCATACTCTTCAGGGGAGCGTCACTCACTCCTATATCAAAGGCTCATACACTTCTATGGAGTGTAACTCACTCTACTATCACTCACTCCTGTATCATACTCCTCAGTGGAGTGTCACCCACTCCCATATCAAAGACTCATACTCTGTAGTAAAGTATAACTCACTCCCATATCTCATACTCTTCAATGGAGTGTCACTCATTCCCACATCACAAGCCTCTTACACTTCTATGGAGTGTCACTCACTTCTCTATCAAAGCCTCATACTCTTCAGTGGGGTGTCACTCACTCCCATATCAAAGACTCATACTCTTCAATGTAGTGTCACTCACATCACAAGTCCCTGACACTCCTATGGAGTGTCATTCACTCTTGTCTCACTCACTCCTGTATCACAAGCCTCATACACTTCAGTTGAGTCTCACTGGCCTCATACATTTCAATGAACTGTCACTTACTCTCATATCAGAAGCCGCATACACTTCAATCAATAGAACGTCACTCACTCCCATATCACCAGCATCATACACTACAGCACAGTTTCACTCACTCCCATATCAAATACTCATACTCTTCAATGGTGTGCCACTCACTCCACTAAAAAGTAAAAACATCTTCTTGTTTAAGAAGTTACAATACATCTGACATAAATACAATCAGTTAAATTTAAAAAAGAGTTGATGCAGCGTTTCGGTGAAATCAGATTCCTACCCCTTCTTCAGGACAAGTTTTCATAAAAATCTAATATGATTTTGCAAGACTTTATCATCAATTCTTGACTAAGATTTAAGAAAATCAAAATCTTAATGGAAGGAACGTCTCATCCACGAAAGGGTGAAGCCTCAATATTGGTACAGATTCTTTGCTGTTTGTTCGATGGAGCCACCAACAAGTTTAGTTCAAGGCTATTTAAAAATAGAAGCCTCCTCACAAATTAAAAACAGGACTGCAAATAGCTAGTCAAATGCACCAAGAGTGTCAAATTTCTCTTCAGGGTATCGGCGTTTTCAGCATTGGCGATACTTGAAGTTTTAATCAGGTGCCAACCAGTTTAAAATTCTAAAAATAACAGGCGGCCTCCCTGCTCCAGATCGAACGGCTTAAGATTTTTATTTTCTTAAATCTTAGTCAAGAATTGATGATAAAGCCTTTCTTAATCATATTAGATTTTTATGAAAACTTGTCCTGAAGAAGGTGAAGCTATCTGATTTCACCGAAACGCTACGTCGACTCTTTTTTAAGTTTAGCTGATTGTATTTATGTCAGATGTATTGTAACTTCTTAATCAACAAGAAGTTTTTACTTTTGTGAAAACTGTATATAGTTTTTGAGTATAACATGTGTTCCTTTTTTAAAACTTAAAACTTTCACTGATATTGTGATTACCTCTTAAGATATTTATATGTGTTCAAATTGCTTCCACATTGATATATGTTGTTACTTTTTACTACATAGTTAAATATGCACGTTTTACTTTGCTACAGCACATGATCCATATTAAGGCGTACTCTTAGTTTCGAGATCTTTGCCCACAAGATTAATCTTTTGAATAGGGACTTTTGTGTTTTCTTACTCTGTTACCCCGTCCCTCTTCTTAGAATTAGGGTAACTCCCTTTCCTTTGGATATGTGTCACTCACTCCCGCATCACAAGTCTCTGACACTTCTATCGAGTGTCACTCACTCTTGTATCACTCACTCTGTTAAAATCTAGATTGCGACTTAAACACTATCGGCGCCATCTTGTCCCTTTGAGGCTCATATGTGCACGTAAGCAGCAGCCATTTTGAATGCCATGGCCTCTCTGCCCACTGCCGATACCCAGCGCGTCTCTCTCTCGACCTCGCAAACATCCCCCGCGCACTGACAGCCCCAGCTCTCACACGCTCGGGCCATAAACCACCTCTTTCAGCGTGACCCTGCCTCGAATCCACATCCCGTACCCGGCCAACACCTCCCTCCGTCCCTTTGAAGCACACATCCTTTGATGGACCCCCATCCTCTGTGCCCAATTGTCCGGCCCGATCCCAGGCCGTCACCTAGCCCTGCGGATGCAGTTTATTGCCCATACAGTAGGCAGCTGTCCCTCTTCAAAGGATCTAAGACTAATCGAAACCCCCCACCCCGTGAGATCCGATCAGCCGCACACATTCCGGGAATCAGCGGAATATCCAGCTGCGCGACAGTCATCACCTGCTGAGATCGGGGTGGGGACTTCTACTGTAAATGTGTGTGGGAATGGGCAGGAAGCGGGGATTTCAAAGATGTCTTTCCTTACTTCAAAGCATTGACAGGAATGTGTTTCATGCAATAAAGTCATAAACTTGTGTATAAGAGGCCAGGCCTCAGAGATGCGGTTAGAGCACCTCGAGAAGATACCCTGTTGTCTGATTTGACGTGTTCTGCTCCGTCGGAATAAACCTCTGTTTCCTGCCTTCCAGTCTCCAGCGCCTGCCTCTTTGTTTGATAAATTCGAGTGGTATGAGAGGCGATTAACGCCGGGCAATACTTGGGTATTTATCGATCGAAATCTGCCTCACCTTTTACAATTGGCGACCCAAACGTGGGGCCCATCAGCGACACGTGGATCCAGAGGGAGAGGTCCTGACGACAGAGTGAACGACTGCAACGATCGGGAAGTGCACCTGCCCGATAGACCCTCATCTGGCAGCCGATCATCCGAACTTCACCGGTTCCAAACAGACCTCTCTCGAGTGATCTACGGTCCTGACTGGGAACCATCAGGACTGCCGCAGCGATTACGGAGAATAGAGGACGATCGGGCGCTGGAAGCGGAAGACGAGAAACTGTCCTTGCGGTCCGGGTAAGGTCGTGTAAACACGACAAATTGCGAAATAATTGTCTGACTGTCTGAAAATACTAGTATTGCTCTCTGATTGTTTTTGAGATATTCTCTGCCTGCAAACGGGGGAGAATAGAAATATTCTCTCTTCCTTTGCAGATAGTGAAGGGTAGGTAACGCGGACCTTTGTCCCCCGCTGTAATCTGTCGTGCCTATTTTTTCTCCCCACTGACTGATTGATTGTTCAAACATTGGTTGTTCGAAGCTGGTTCTTTTTGAGGTATTCTCTGTTTGCAAATAACGTAGAATAGAAATATTCTGTCTAGTCTTTGCAAGTAGTGAAAAGATAGGTAGTGCGGACCTTTGTCCCCCTCTGTAATCTGTCATGCCTATCTTCTCCCCACTGATTAGTAGTTGGTTCAACCCGGACCGCTTATTAGAGATGAACCATCCAGCTCCACTGGAAGGCACCCCTAATAAGGACATGTTCACTAAATACGGACTAGTCGCCATAGCTTATAGTAAACTATGGCATAAATATACAAGAAAGGATCAGGAAAGTCAGTGGCCACTGATAGGATCCTTTGATGATGATAAAGTAAACGTGTTGGAAACAGCCCTTCGTAACAATAAGGCAACGCCCACTATGCTCGTCAGCCTCGGCATGTGGCGCAAAGAAGCAGAACAACGGAAAAAGAGAAACAAAGTCAGATTAGAGAAAGAGCTACGAAAAGCAGCTCACCTAGCTGCTAGAAAGTTAGAGGAAGAGATAAAGGAGAGGGAGAAAGCCAAACAGAAGCAGGAGTCCGAAACATCGGGCCAGTGTCCCGTCAAGACACCCTCTACGCTCTACCCTGAGATACCCTTGAAACAACGAGCGAACAATGATTTATTACTAGGTCCCCCAATCATCTACATGCCTCCCCCATACGCCCCTTCCCAAACCTTAGTACAACACCCGCAGCCCCCAAGTACGGGTGAGAATAGTGCCAAGACCTCGGTCCTCACGGCCTCCGCGCCGGACGAACCCCTTTTACTCAATGCAGCAGTAGCACTAGATGACCCTGAAACTAGAAGGAAAGATTCCACTAGAATGAACCGGTTGAGCAAAGATGAACGAATAGGGATCGATAAGATAGTGAAGACACTGGTGGAACGAAAAGAGAGCGAGGAATACGTAACAGATATGTACACTTCATATGCCAATAGCCACAGACGACACTTTGTTGTGCGATTTTGTTATCACACCCTCAATGCCTATGAGGATCGGTACCAAGATAAAGGTCCTGAGAGGTTAACGACTCTCTATAGGAAAGTTGACATTGGGGATGAAGGCGAGTGTGATGTGACGAACCTCTTTATGCGTACGCTTGAAGTCTTCCGCCACCTCACTGAACAGAGACCAGAAACTAGCGCTGCGACTCCTGTAGCGACCGAACCCCAAACAGAAAAAGCTAATACAATGATGCCTATAAAGGAGGCCGCTCCCTACTGGGTTCCCCCAAGAGGACAAGGAACACATGATGACATTAACCACCAAGATGCAAGAGGGAGAGTTGCTTATAACTGGGTCTACCAACCATGGGATCGGCAAGACATTTTGACGTTCCGAAAATCCTTGCCTGATTTACGAAAGAACCCCACCGCCTTTTATACTGAATTAGGCACAGCCTTGGGTTCGACGATTATGACCCTAGCGGACATCGATTTGTTTTTCGGGCTATGTCTGCGAGCTGATGTGTGGAAGCAAATCCGGAAAGTCGACCACCTTGAGCTGTTCGGGCATACCTGGTCACAACTCGATGGCATAGATAGACAACGAGAGCCTGGGCAGAAACCTTTAAAATCCATTCTAGACCTCCCAGACAAGATCGTCCAGAAATTGAAAACCCTGATCCCAGAAAAGAAAGTGGATTGGTCAATAGTAACGGCCTGCCGCCAGAAACCCCAGGAAGACGTATCAGAATACTTCTCCCGGTTTGAAACGGTATTCTCCGATTACAGCGGCCAGGACATGACCACTGCAACCGGACATCATCTGTTTGTCCAGAATTATGTCAAAGGTCTGTCGCAGGAGGTCTCACAGAAACTACAGACTAGCGAGAGTAGCTGGGCAGCCTCCAAACCCGCGGCTATCCTTCAGATGGCCCATTACTACGAGCATCAAAAGAATGAGAACGATAGGGTGACTGAGAAAAAGAAAAAGGACCTGAAGGAAAGGGTGATGATTGCTCAGTTGCAAGGGGTGACTAGTGGAAGAGAACTGTACAAAGGAAGCTACCAATCGAATGCTCCTAGAAATCCACCCCCTAGAGACCGTACACCCGCACCCTACACTCCACGAACAGACATCGACGAGAACCAGTGTGCATTCTGCAAAGGATTTGGTCATTGGAAGTCCCAGTGTCCGGTTCGGCTAGAAGCAATCAAAAATAGGGACACGAGAGACGTTGCGAGTGAGCCAAGAAATAGAGGACAGGGAAGAGGGAACACAAACGACACCCACAACGACAGATCAGGCAGACCGAATACGTTTGACCGTCCCCGACAGAACCAGTACCAACAGTCTGACTACGACAATGCCCGCGACTTCGCATAGGACCGCCAAGGGCAAGGAAGGGATCCAGTCGAGCTCCATGTTGACCAGCAAGGTCCTTATGTCACCGCTAAGGTCCTGGGTACAAAGTCTCCATTTTTTGTAGATACTGGCGCAACACGCAGCGCGTTATCTAAACGACTGATTCCGAGGGCACCCTTGTCTGGCTCACATGTAACATCGATAGGTTTTGATGGAACGCCCTCCACTAACCCCTTGTCCGCAATGATCTCCTTTGACTTGGAAGATAACACCACTGACACCACGTTTTTACTTTCATCCAACACCCCCGATGCTATTATAGGACTTGACCTATTGAAGCATTTCCGAGCTACTATTAGGTGTTCACAAGATGGGGTTCGAGTCATTCTGTACGACAACCCAACTATGCTCAGATCCTGTCCCACTCCACGCATGTTTTCCATCACTGACGCTGACTTGTCCCTACTCGACACTCTACCTCTGTACCTATGGGCAAAGACTGACTCGGACGTAGGACGCATGATGATAGACCCGGTACACATAACTGTTCGACAGGACGCAGTGCTCCCGAAACTTCCACAATATCGGATATCGCCCGAGGGCGAGAAGGCATTGGTAAAGATCATCCAGTCCCTGATAGATGCAGGAGTGGTAGAGGAAGTAGTTAGCAATGTTTGCAACAGCCCTATCCTACCCATTGTAAAGAAGCAGGGTGAGGGAGATGAAAAAGCGTACCGCTTCATCATCGACCTGCGAGAGGTCAACAAAGTAGTTGTACCTCAGTACCCCGTAGTCTCAGACATCACCACCATTCTGACTCTGATTCCTTCCACTGCTACCACCTTCACGGTGATCGACCTCAAGAACGCCTTCTTCTCCATCCCTATCCACCCAGACAGCAGCTACCTTTTCGGCTTCACCTTAAAATCCCGCTCATATAGATTTTGTAGAGCACCCCAAGGCTACACTGAAAGTCCCAGCATCTACAGCCAGGCCCTCAAGAGACAGCTTGACGCAGTCCAGTTACCGGATGGAGTGGTGTTGATACAGTACGTCGATGATATCCTTTTGGCGGCCGACACCACTTCACTTGCAGTCACTGCCACCATCCAACTCCTGCACTTCCTCGCGGAGAATGGCCACAAGGTCTCCAAAAAGAACTTACAATTCTGCCAACCCCAGGTCACTTACCTAGGCCACCTCTTGTCCAAAGACGGGAGGAAGCTTACGCCCGACCGAATTCAGACCATCCTAGACACCCCTGTCCTTAGGACACAGAAACAAGCCCGCTCCCTAGTAGGCCTCACCTCCTTCTGTCGACAGTGGTTACCAAATTTCAGCCTCATTGTGAAGCCACTACTTTCCCTGCTGGCTAAAGATGTCCCCTTCCCGCTCCCTTGGACCCCCGAGTGCCAATCCTCCTTCAGAGAACTACGAGACGCCCTTTGTTCCGCACCAGTCCTAGGAACCCCAGATTACACAAAGCCCTTCTCCCTCTACACTCACGAAAGGGAGGGGTGCGCTTTGTCTGTCCTGACTCAGTCCATTGGCCCCAAGCAACGCCCATGTGCCTACTTCTCTGCCACTCTTGACCCTGTAGCCAGAGCTTTGCCTGCCTGCCTTCGAGCTGTAGCTGCCGCTGCTATCTCTATCCGACAGAGTGAGGGGATCGTACTCTCGAATTCCCTTACGGTGTTAGTGCCCCATGCGGTTGACACCCTCCTAAACCAGACTAAGACGCAGCATCTGACTAGTGCACGACTGACTGGGTACGAACTGACTCTGCTCGCACCCCATATCACTCTGAAAAGATGCACCACACTGAATCCAGCCACCTTGTTGCCCCTACCTGAGAACGACCCCAATGTGCCCCCGATACATGACTGTGTGACCCTCACGGACGAACAGACCAGGAGCAGAGTTGATCTCCGAGACACTGCTTTTCCAGATCCTGATGGAGAGCTATGGGTAGATGGCTCTTGTATCAAACTCCCCGATGGCACTACCTCAGCCGCTTATGCAGTTACCACAGCCCGAACTGTAGTTGAGACACAACGATCCGCACAGGCAGCGGAACTGATCGCCCTCACACGAGCATGTATCCTAGCAGCCGGGATGACAGCGAATATTTACACAGACAGCCAGTACGCCTTCGGGGTGGTTCATCATTTTGGACTCTTGTGGAAGGAGAGGGGATTCCTGACCTCACACGGCACACCCATCCTACACGGAGATCTAGTCTCCGCTCTGACTGAAGCAGTCCTCCTCCCCAAACAACTTGCTGTAATCAAATGCCAGGCACACAAAAAGGTTACGGACATCATTGGGCAAGGGAATGCACTGGCCGACATCACTGCCCGGACCACAGCTGAGAATAGGACAATGACACGCATGTATGTGACCAGGTCACAAACAGAAAAATGGAAGGACGCTAGGGAAGCTATTAGGGACATCCATATGGCGAGCTCATCCCACGAACTGACTGAATGGGCACGGGTGGGACTGAAAGACGATGAAGGCTGCTGGCGGACAAAAGATACGAACAAATGGTTGCTACCCAATTCATACTTGATCCCCATACTGACCATGGCACACTCCCCTGCACACATAGGATCTGCCCCTATGGCCGAACTTGTCTCCAAAGTTTGGCACAATGACAGGATTACAGACTCAGCCAAACGCCTAGTTCAACAATGTCTGATATGCCTGCAGCACAACCCTGGGAAAGGAACCCGGGGAGGGTTTGGGGTCCCCAACCACCCATTCGAAGTCCTGCAGATGGACTACATTCAGCTAGAGAGATGCCAAGGCCTAAAGTATGTGCTTGTTGTCGTGTGCGCTTTAGCAAGTGGGTGGAAGCCTAACCAACTCGCGACAACTCTGCCATTGCTACTGCGAAGGTCTTACTAAAAGAATTTTTCCCTCGCTACGGACTTTGTCGAATTTTGTGGAGCGACAATGGCCCCCACTTCGCAGCCGAGGTCATCCAACTCATCCTGAAGGGGTTGGGTGTAAAGCAAAAGTTCCACGCAGTCTTCCACCCCCAATCTGCTGGGCTGGTTGAGCGACATAATGCCACACTGAAGCTCAAACTAGCAAAGATAGTGGCCACCACAGGACTGAAATGGCCAGACGCTCTCCCTTTGGCATTGCTGTCAATGCGTTCCACCCCTACCAAACACCACTTGACTCCTTACGAGGTCGTTTTTGGCAGGCCTATGAGCATCTGGTCTGCACCAAAACCGACATCCTTTCATGACGTCCCGGACGTCCTTATGTCTGACTATCTGTGCAATCTGACCAAAACACTGTCTATTATCCATCAACAGGTGCTGCAGGCCATCCCCGACACTGCCAGGGGCCTCGGGCACGAGATCCAACCAGGTGATTTCGTCTTGATCCGGAATTTCCAGCGAGCAAAGAGTCTGGAACCTCGGTGCACGGGCCCCTGGCAAGTCTTGATCACCACCCGAACAGCTCTTCGAGTGGAAGGGAAACGGAACTGGCTGCACGCACACCACTGCAAGAAAATCTCCTCAACGCTGACTACGACCGAAGACGTGGCTACCCAAGAAGAGCTCCTGAACAAAGACGGACCATCCTTGAGCTGTTACCCTGACACAGAAACACTTGAACTGGCAGAATTTCCCGATCCCACTGTGCCATCCAGAGAAGGGTATAACCTGCGACGAAAGGAGGGAGCTTCGGCTAAGCAGACCACTGACTAAGTTACAATTCTCAGAGCGGTGGCCTAACACTACTAAGGCTGTTAGGAGAGAAGCCAAACGAAGTTTGTGGGTCTGCCCGCTACCGAGCCCCTTGAAGATGATGGAAGCGCCCGATACGAAGATGATGGAAGCAACCGGATATCCGAAGACCCACTACAGAAACCCAAAGACTGACAGGTTACACAGCTCAAAGACTATTGCACTCTTTATCACCCTTCTCTTTTGCCTCCTCCTCGTGATCACCCTCTGGATCATGGAAGAAACTGCACCAGCTCGTGAGTTATTTCTAACCACTGCACAGCCTACCACCATGAAAGAACACCATCTGATCTCTCTTTCACCTCAACTCCGAGAGAGACGGAAGGAGTTTTGGAACAACTCTTTCGTGCAGTTGCTACACCAGCACAACCTTGCCGCCAATGCCACAAATTGCTGGAACTGTGGACTGTTGCCCCATGCCACTGGACATTCCATCCTCTTCATCCCTTCACCTTTCTCTGTCCATGGTTCCTGCCTTGCTTGGCTGATCCTCTTGCAAGAGAGTTACAGAGATAATGCCACCTCTGGAAAAACTATGTCGCACTTTTATCATGGAGTCTGGCTGAACAAAACAGGAAGAACTGCTGCTCCCTTCTGCCCGCTGACAACCAATGTCTCAGTTCACATGGACATTCCGGCCGAAGAACGAATTGAAATGCAGGTGTTCAACAACCCAGCCAGACCCACCTTCTCTTACCTCCAAAAACGAGCAGCTGCCACCCTGACTGTAGCCCTGTCTGTCGTCAACATCTCGGGCCTTGTATGCATCGAAGGTCTCGGCATGCAGTTGGTGGGCCACAGCACTTGCCGCATCACTAGAACTTTGGACTCAACTGACCCACCCTCTTTCGTCACCTCTCCGAACATGTACTTTGTCTGTGGTACAAAAGCCTACACTTGGCTCCCAAAGGGTTGGAGAGGTACCTGCTACATTGCCTTCGTCCTTCCTCCCACCTATGTGGCTCCAGCAAACCATCACCGACAAAAGCGAGCGAGAGACATTGAACAAGCCGACTTCACCGGAGCACAATTCCTGGATGCAATAAAGGGACTTGTTCCACTCTGGGGTCCGATGGCGAACAGCCGTGCCATCCGACATTTGACCCAGGCAGTCGAAACGAGTCCGCCTGGTGGCCCTTCAGAACCGCCTTGTTCTGGATGTGGTTCTAGCGGATCGTGGAGGAGCATGCCGTATCATCGGGTCCAGCTGCTGCACCTTCATACCAGACAATTCGCCCTCAGTCTACAAGGCCATTGAACATCTCCATAGACTCTCCTCAGAAGTTCATCAGGAACAAGAAGAATGGTCGCTAGGGAGTTGGTTTTGGAATACTGTAAAAGACTGGGGGTGGAGGTTGTTCATGATCATCTTGATACCGATTATTGTAATATGTGGATTCTGCCTGGGTATTCAATGCTTGCAACCCCTGTGCTCACTTTGTGCCAACTGCATCTGCCCTAAGACTTTGGACTTTGAAACTGAACGCATAAAAACATTGTATGACGTAGAGATCCGTAACATGATGGGGATAGACATAGACTGACAAGCTGGCTAGATATGTTGAAAAGGGAGGACTGTTAAAATCTAGATTGCGACTTAAACACTATCGGCGCCATCTTGTCCCTTTCAGGCTCATATGTGCTCGTAAGCAGCAGCCATTTTGAATGCCATGGCCTCTCTGCCCACTGCCGATACCCAGCGCGTCTCTCTCTCGACCTCGCAAACATCCCCCACGCACTGACAGCCCCCGCTCTCACACGCTCGGGCCATAAACCACCTCTTTCAGCGCGACCCTGCCTCGAATCCACATCCCGTACCCGGCCAACACCTCCCTCCGTCCCTTTGAAGCACACATCCTTTGATGGACCCCCATCCTCTGTGCCCGATTGTCCGGCCCGATCCCAGGCCGTCACCTAGCCCTGCGGATGCAGTTTATTGCCCATACAGTAGGCAGCTGCCCCTCTTCAAAGGAACCAAGACTAATCGAAACCCCCCACCCCGTGAGATCCGATCAGCCGCACACATTCCGGGAATCAGCGGAATATCCAGCTGCGCGACAGTCATCACCTGCTGAGATCGGGGTGGGGACTTCTACTGTAAATGTGTGTGGGAATGGGCAGGAAGCGGGGATTTCAAAGATGTCTTTCCTTACTTCAAAGCATTGACAGGAATGTGTTTCATGCAATAAAGTCATAAACTTGTGTATAAGAGGCCAGGCCTCAGAGATGCGGTTAGAGCACCTCGAGAAGATACCCTGTTGTCTGATTTGACGTGTTCTGCTCCGTCGGAATAAACCTCTGTTTCCTGCCTTCCAGTCTCCAGCGCCTGCCTCTTTGTTTGATAAATTCGAGTGGTATGAGAGGCGATTAACGCCGGGCAATACTTGGGTATTTATCGATCGAAATCTGCCTCACCTTTTACAACTCGTGTATCACTAACTCCTGTATCACAAGCCTCATACACTTCAGTTGAGTCTCACCGGCCTCATAAATTTCAATGAACTGTCACTTACTCTCATACCAGAAGCCTCACACACTTTTATGGAGTGTCACCCTCTCCCACATTACAAGCTTCTTACACTTCTATGGCGTGTCACTCACTCCTGTATCACAAGCATCATACAATACAGTAGAGTGTCACTCACTCCCATTTCACGAGCCTCATACACTACAGCAGAGTGTCACTCACTCCCATATCAAATACTCCTACTCTTCGATGAAGTCACTCACTCCCACATCACAAGCATCTTACACTTCTATGGAGTGTCACTCACTCCTGTATCACACGTATCATACACTACAGCAGAGTTTCACTCACTCCCATATCAAATACTCCTACTCTTCGATGGAGTCACTCACTCCCACATCACAAGCATCTTACACTTCTATGGAGTGTCACTCACTCCTGTATCACACGTATCATACACTACAGCAGAGTGTCACTCACTCCCATATCAAATACTCCTACTCTTCGATGGAGTCACTCACTCCCACATCACAAGCATCTTACACTTCTATGGAGTGTCACACATTCCTGTATCACCAGCATCATACACTACAGCAGAGTGTCACTCACTCCCATATCAAATACTCCTACTCTTCGATGGAGTCACTCACTCCCACATCACAAACATCTTACACTTCTATGGAATGTCACACATTCCTGTATCACCAGCATCATACACTACAGCAGAGTGTCACTCACTCCCATTTCACGAGCCTCATACACTACAGCAGAGTGTTACTCACTCCCATATCAAATACTCTTACTCTTTGATGGAGTCACTCACTCCCACATCACAAGCATCTTACACTTCTATGGAGTGTCACTCACTCTTGTATCACACGTATCATACACTACAGCAGAGTGTCACTCACTCCCATATCAAATACTCCTACTCTTCGATGGAGTCACTCACTCCCACATCACAAGCATCTTACACTTCTATGGAGTGTCACACATTCCTGTATCACCAGCATCATACACTACAGCAGAGTGTCACTCACTCCCATATCAAATACTCCTACTCTTCGATGGAGTCACTCACTCCCACATCACAAACATCTTACACTTCTATGGAATGTCACACATTCCTGTATCACCAGCATCATACACTACAGCAGAGTGTCACTCACTCCCATTTCACGAGCCTCATACACTACAGCAGAGTGTCACTCACTCCCATATCAAATACTCCTACTCTTCGATGGAGTCACTCACTCCCACATCACAAGCATCTTACACTTCTATGGAGTGTCACTCACTCCTGTATCACATGTATCATCCACTACAGCAGAGTGTCACTCACTCCCATATCAAATACTCCTACTCTTCGATGGAGTGTCACTCACTCCCACATCACAAACATCTTACACTTCTATGGAGTGTCACTCACTCCTGTATTACCAGCATCATACACTACAGCAGAGTGTCACTCACTCCCATTTCACGAGCCTCATACACTACAGCAGAGTGTTACTCACTCCCATATCAAATACTCTTACTCTTTGATGGAGTCACTCACTCCCGCATCACAAGCATCTTACACTTCTATGGAGTGTCACTCACTCCTGTATCACACGTATCATACACTACAGCAGAGTGTCACTCACTCCCATATCAAATACTCCTACTCTTCGATGGAGTCACTCACTCCCACATCACAAGCATCTTACACTTCTATAGAGTGTCACTCACTCCTGTATCACATGTATCATACACTACACATTACAGCAGAGTGTCACTCACTCCCATATCAAATACTCTTACTCTTTGATGGAGTCACTCACTACCACATCACAAGCATCTTACACTTCTATGGAGTGTCACTCACTCCTGTATCACACGTATCATACACTACAACAGAGTGTCACTCCCATATCAAATACTCCTACTCTTCGATGGAGTGTCACTCACTCCCACATCACAAACATCTCACACTTCTATGGAGTGTCACTCACTCCTTTATCACCAGCATCATACACTACACATTACAGCAGAGTGTCACTCACTCCCATTTCACGAGCCTCATACACTACAGCAGAGTGTCACTCACTACCATATCACAAACATCAAACACTACAGCAGAGTGTCACTCACTCCCATATCACGACCCTCAAACACTTCAGTAAAGTGGTTCACTTTGGAGCACCCTGTTGCAGATCTATTACGTAAGCATGGTTTAGTGCACCGTCATTTCCAGACATCACATTTTCCATCGAAATGGCCACAAAATGTGCAGTGGATCGCATTTTACTGATAAAACTATGAAGTGCACACACTATAAAGTGTGGACATCGGCTATCAGCAAATATTAACCCTTTACACATCACCAAATAAAGTGTCTTGATTTGTTTTGATCCTATTAAAACTGTGTTTCCATCACACTTCAGAATTGTATCAAATGTGCCTCGTTAGTGCTTTCCTAATTGCCGATATGTTACACTGGTATTTTACGGGAATTTAAATGTTGTGTGTTAGGAAACAACTGACATCCTACATCCTTTCCTCTCTCAGACCCTGCACCCAGCAAGACTGTCACAAAGGTCACTTTAGAAAACCCTCTCACTTTGCAGTCAGAGAAAGAAAAGTAAACACCGATCTGCATGTTAAAGGAATAAGCAGCGATGTATCAGAAGTCAGACCTGGCACCTGACTGGCCTCTCTCTGTCTTTCAAAGCACAGCAAATGTGACAAGATACAAATACAATGAAAGGCAACTTTAGTGCTCATTCACCTTCTGAACTCCAGCATGGTTATTTTGGGGGTGCTGCAGCACCCACAGCACCCCCACTTCCAGTGCCTATCATAGAGTGCCACTCATTCCCATATCACAATCCTCATACACTACAGTAGTGTGTCAGTCACTCCTATTTTATGAGCCTCATATACTTCAATGGAGTGTCACTCACTCCCATGTCACAAGCCTCATGCATATCAGTGGAGTGTCACTCACTCCTGTACCATGAGCCTCATACAGTTCAGTAGCGTGTCACTCACATATTACAAACCTCATACACTTTAATCGAGTCTCACTCACTGGCCCCATACTCTTCAGTGGAGTGTCACTCACACCCATATCACAGGCCTCATACACTTCAGTGGAGTGTCACTCACTTCCATATAACAAACCTCATCATTTCGATGGAGTCTTGCCATTTGTATATGCTCTAGTGGTCTCTAGCACTGGCCTTATACACTTCAGGAGTGTATCATTCATTGGCCTTATATAATTCAGTTACATCTCACTCACTGGCCTCGAAGACTTCAGTAACACTTCACTCATAGGCCTCCCACACTGTGATGGAATCTCGCCATTTGTATACCATCTAGTGGTTGGTAGCATTGTCTTAAAGACTTCTGTGCTACACAAACAATTGATGGACAGAATGCTGAATAAATCATACATTCACCCCAGTCAAGAGATCTGGGTTAAATCCATCGTTCATTTGCTCACCATGCCACCCCAGTTTAGACCCAGCCATATGCAAATCAGTCTTGACCCTGTGCCTCATGGGAACAGTCCAGACCGAACTGCCAAGCCAGGTCTTCCCTGGACCCGAAACAAGCATCCTAAGACCGGTTTCTGGGTATTACCCTTCTTCAGCCAGGCTAGCTTGAATCCAGTGGCACAGTGAGCAAGAGACCCACGTCTGGGCATACCCATCCCACTTAAGGCAAAAAGTGTTACACAAACAAATGATGAACGGGATGCTGAATGAATCATACATTCACCCCCAGTCAAGAGATCTAGGTTAAATCCATTGTTCTTTTGCTCACCATGCCACCCCAGTTTAGACCCAGCCATATGCAAATTAGTCTTGACCCTGTGCCTCATGGGAACAGTTCAACTCGAACTGCTATGAAATGGCATGGTGTGCAAAAAAACGATGGATTTAGGCCCAGATCTCTGTTCTGGCATGAATGTATGACATTGTTCTGCATTCTGTCCATCAATTGTTCTTAAAGACTTCTGTAGCATCTCACTCACTGGTTTTATACACTCCAGTAGCATCTCACTCACTGGCCTCATAAACTTCAATAGCATCTCACTGGCCTCATACACTTCAGTAGCGTCTCACTCACTGGCCACATATATTGTAATGGAGTCTCGCCATTTGCATACGTTCTAATGGTTCTTAGCACTGACCTCATATACTTCAGTAGTTTCACTCACTGGGCTCATACACCTATTTAGTGTCTCACCCACTGGCCTCATACCCATCATACCGTTTTACTGACTGGCCTCAGACACTGCAATGGGGTCTCTCCACATGGATACGCTCTAGTGGTTCCTGGCACTGGCCTCAAACACTTAAGTAACGTCTCACTCACTGGCCTCATATACTGCAACAGAGTCTTGCCACTCGTATACACTCAAGTGGTTCTTAGCACTGGACTCATATGCTTTAGTAGTGTCTCATTCACTGGCCTCATACACTTCTTTAGTGTCTCACCCTCTGGCCAAATACACTTTACACCATCTCACTCACTGGCCTCATATATTTCGATGAGTCTCACCTCATGTATACGCTCTTGTAGTTCTTTCCACTGGCCTTCATACACTTCAGTAGCGTCTCACTTATTGGCCTCATACACTTCGGTAGTGTCTCACTCACTGGCTTCAAACACTTCATTAATTGCTCACTCACTGACTTCAGACACTTCATTAATGTCTCACTCACTGCCATCATACACTTCAGTAGTGTCTCACTCACTGGCTTCAGACACTTCATTAATGTCTCACTCACTGGCATCATACACTTCAGTAGCATCTCACTCACTGGCATCATACACTTCTGTAGCCTCTCACTCACTGGCATCATAAACTTCATTAGTGTCTCACTCACTGGCATCATACACTTCAGTAGCGTCTCACTCACTGGCATCATACACTTCAGTAGCGTCTCACTCACTGGCATCATACACTTCAGTAGTATCACACTCACTGGCCTCATACACTTCTGTAGCCTCTCACTCACTGGCATCATACACTTCTGTAGCGTCTCACTCACTGGCATCATACACTTCTGTAGCTCTCACTCACTGGCATCTTGCACTTCAGTAGCGTCTCACTCACGGGCATCATGCACTTCAGTAGCATCTCACTCACTGGCATCATACACTTCTGTAGCCTCTCACTCACTGGCTTCAGACACTTCATTAATGTCTCACTACTGGCATCGTACACTTCAGTAGCGTCTCACTCACTGGCATCATACACTTCAGTAGTATCACACTCACTGGCATCATACACTTCTGTAGCCTCTCACTCACTGGCATCATACACTTCTGTAGCCTCTCACTCACTGGCTTCAGACACTTCATTAATGTCTCACTCACTGGCCTTCATACACTTCAGTAGCGTCTCACTTATTGGCCTCATACACTTCGGTAGTGTCTCACTCACTGGCTTCAAACACTTCATTAATTGCTCACTCACTGACTTCAGACACTTCATTAATGTCTCACTCACTGCCATCATACACTTCAGTAGTGTCTCACTCACTGGCTTCAGACACTTCATTAATGTCTCACTCACTGGCATCATACACTTCAGTAGCATCTCACTCACTGGCATCATACACTTCTGTAGCCTCTCACTCACTGGCATCATAAACTTCATTAGTGTCTCACTCACTGGCATCATACACTTCAGTAGCGTCTCACTCACTGGCATCATACACTTCAGTAGCGTCTCACTCACTGGCATCATACACTTCAGTAGTATCACACTCACTGGCCTCATACACTTCTGTAGCCTCTCACTCACTGGCATCATACACTTCTGTAGCGTCTCACTCACTGGCATCATACACTTCTGTAGCTCTCACTCACTGGCATCTTGCACTTCAGTAGCGTCTCACTCACGGGCATCATGCACTTCAGTAGCATCTCACTCACTGGCATCATACACTTCTGTAGCCTCTCACTCACTGGCTTCAGACACTTCATTAATGTCTCACTACTGGCATCGTACACTTCAGTAGCGTCTCACTCACTGGCATCATACACTTCAGTAGTATCACACTCACTGGCATCATACACTTCTGTAGCCTCTCACTCACTGGCATCATCCACTTCTGTAGCCTCTCACTCACTGGCATCATAAACCTCATTAGTGTCTCACTCACTGGCATCATACACTTCAGTAGTGTCTCACTCACTGGCATCATACACTTCTGTAGCTTCTCACTCACCGGCATCATACACTTCAGTAGCGTCTCACTCACTGGCATCATACACTTCTGTAGCCTCTCACTCACTAGCATCATGCACTTCAGTAGCGTCTCACTCACTGGCATCATGCCCTTCAGAAGTGTCTTACTCACTTGCATCATACACTTCAGTAGCTTTTCACTCACTGGCATCATGCACTTCAGTAGAGTCTCACTCTCTGGCCTCATACACATCTGTAGCCTCTCACTCACTGGCTTCAGACACTTCATTAAAGTCTCACTCACTGGCTTCAGGCACTTCATTAAAGTCTTACTCACTGGCTTCAGACACTTCATTTATGTCTCACTCACTGGCTTCAGACACTTCATTTATGTCTCACTCACTGGCTTCAGACACTTCATTAAAGTCTCATTCACTGGCTTCAGACACTTCATTAAAGTCTCACTCACTGGCTTCAGACACTTCATTAATGCCTCACTCACTGGCTTCAGTCACTTCATTAAAGTCTCACTCACTGGCTTCAGACACTTCATTTATGTCTCACTCACTGGCTTCAGACACTTCATTAAAGTCTCACTCACTGGCTCCAGACACTTCATTAATGTCTCACTTACTGGCTTCAGTCACTTCATTCGCGTCTCACTCATTGGCTTCAGACGCTTCATTAACCTCATCACTGCGGTGCGAATTCCGCCGCAGTGCTGAACATTCCGATCGCAAGTATGGTCATGACGGCTCCCGGCCGTCATCAGCACACGTCCACCCTGACTCATGACGGCCGGGAGCCGTCATGAGCATGGAAGAGGTTAATGTCTCACTCACTGGCATCATGCACTTCAGTAGCGTCTCACTCACTGGCATCATGCACTTCAGTAGAGTCTCACTCCCTGGCCTCGTACACTTCAGTAGTGTCTCACTCACTGGCATCATACACTTCTGTATTCTCTCGCTCACTGGCTTCAGATACTTCATTAAAGTCTCACTCACTGGCTTCAGACACTTCATTAAAGTCTCACTCACTGGCTTCAGACACTTCATTTATGTCTCACTCACTGGCTTCAGACACTTCATTAAAGTCTCACTCACTGGCTTCAGACACTTCCGTAAAGTCTCACTCACTGGCTTTAGACACTTCATTTATGTCTCACTCACTGGCTTCAGTCACTTAATTAAAGTATCACTCACTGGCTTCAGACACTTCATTTATGTCTCACTCACTGGCTTCAGACACTTCATTAAAGTCTTACTCACGGGCTTCAGACACTTCATTTTTGTCTCACTCACTGGCTTCAGACACTTCATTTATGTCTCATTCACTGGCTTCAGACACTTCATTAAAGTCTCACTCACTGGCTTCAGACACTTCATTAAAGTCCCACTCACTGGCTTCAGATACTTCCTTAAAGTCTCACTCACTGGCTTTAGACACTTCATTTATGTCTCACTCACTGGCTTCAGTCACTTCATTAAAGTATCACTCACTGGCTTCAGACACTTCATTTATGTCTCTCTCACTGGCTTCAGACACTTCATTAAAGTCTCACTCACTGGCTTCAGTCACTTCATTAAAGTCTCACTCACTGGCTTCAGACACTTCATTTATGTCTCACTCACTGGCTTCAGACACTTCATTTATGTCTCTCTCACTGGCTTCAGACACTTCATTAAAGTCTCACTCACTGGCTTCAGTCACTTCATTAAAGCCTCACTCACTGGCTTCAGACACTTCATTTATGTCTCACTCACTGGCTTCAGGCACTTCATTTATGTCTCACTCACTGGCTTCAGACACCTCATTTATGTCTCACTCACTGGCTTCAGACACTTCATTAAAGTCTCACTCACTGGCTTCAGACACTTCATTTATGTCTCACTCACTGGCTTCAGACACTTCATTTATGTCTCACTCACTGGCTTCAGACACTTCATTTATGTCTCTCTCACTGGCTTCAGACACTTCATTAAAGTCTCACTCACTGGCTTCAGTCACTTCATTAAAGTCTCACTCACTGGCTTCAGACACTTCATTTATGTCTCACTCACTGGCTTCAGACACTTCATTTATGTCTCTCTCACTGGCTTCAGACACTTCATTAAAGTCTCACTCACTGGCTTCAGTCACTTCATTAAAGTCTCACTCACTGGCTTCAGACACTTCATTTATGTCTCACTCACTTACTTCAGACACTTCATTTATGTCTCACTCACTGGCTTCAGACACTTCATTTATGTCTCACTCACTGGCTTCAGACACTTCATTAAAGTCTCACTCACTGGCTTCAGACAATTCATTTATGTCTCACTCACTGGCTTCAGACACTTCATTTATGTCTCACTCACTGGCTTCAGACACTTCATTTATGTCTCACTCACTGGCTTCAGACACTTCATTTATGTCTCACTCACTGGCTTCAGACACTTCATTAAAGTCTCACTCACTGGCTTCAGTCACTTCATTAAAGTCTCACTCACTGGCTTCAGACACTTCATTTATGTCTCACTCACTGGCTTCAGACACTTCATTTATGTCTCACTCACTGGCTTCAGACACTTCATTAAAGTCTCACTCACTGGCTTCAGACACTTCATTTATGTCTCACTCACTGGCTTCAGACACTTCATTTATGTCTCACTCACTGGCTTCAGACACTTCATTTATGTCTCACTCACTGGCTTCAGACACTTCATTTAAGTCTCACTCACTGGCTTCAGACACTTCATTAAAGTCTCACTCACTGGCTTCAGACACTTCATTTATGTCTCACTCACTGGCTTCAGACACTTCATTTATGTCTCACTCACTGGCTTCAGACACTTCATTTATGTCTCACTCACTGGCTTCAGACACTTCATTTATGTCTCACTCACTGGCCTAAGACACTTCATTAAAGTCTCACTCACTGGCTTCAGACACTTCATTTATGTCTCACTCACTGGCTTCAGACACTTCATTTATGTCTCACTCACTGGCTTCAGACACTTCATTTATGTCTCACTCACTGGCTTCAGACACTTCATTAAAGTCTCACTCACTGGCTTCAGACACTTCATTTATGTCTCACTCACTGGCTTCAGACACTTCATTTTCTCACTCACTGGCTTCAGACACTTCATTTATGTCTCACTCACTGGCTTCAGACACTTCATTTATGTCTCACTCACTGGCTTCAGACACTTCATTTATGTCTCACTCACTGGCTTCAGACACTTCATTAAAGTCTCACTCACTGGCTTCAGACACTTCATTTATGTCTCACTCACTGGCTTCAGACACTTCATTTATGTCTCACTCACTGGCTTCAGACACTTCATTTATGTCTCACTCACTGGCTTCAGACACTTCATTAAAGTCTCACTCACTGGCTTCAGACACTTCATTTATGTCTCACTCACTGGCTTCAGACACTTCATTTTCTCACTCACTGGCTTCAGACACTTCATTTATGTCTCACTCACTGGCTTCAGACACTTCATTTATGTCTCACTCACTGGCTTCAGACACTTCATTAAAGTCTCCCTCACTGGCTTCAGACACTTCATTAAAGTCTCACTCACTGGCTTCAGACACTTCATTTATATCTCACTCACTGGCTTCAGACACTTCATTTATGTCTCACTCACTGGCTTCAGACACTTCATTAAATTCTCACTCACTGGCTTGAGACACTTCATTTATGTCTCACTCACTGGCTTGAGACACTTCATTTATGTCTCACTCACTGGCTTCAGACACTTAATTAAAGTCTCACTCACTGGCTTCAGACACTTCATTAAAGTCTTACTCACGGGCTTCAGACACTTCATTTATGTCTCACTCACTGGCTTCAGACACTTCATTTATGTCTCACTCACTGGCTTCAGACACTTCATTTATGTCTCACTCACTGGCTTCAGACACTTCATTTATGTCTCACTCACTGGCTTCAGACACTTCATTTATGTCTCACTCACTGGCTTCAGACACTTCATTTATGTCTCACTCACTGGCTTCAGACACTTCATTAACGTCTCACTCACTGGCTTCAGACACTTCATTAAAGTCTCACTCACTGGCTCCAGACACTTCATTAAATTCTCACTCACTGGCTTCAGACACTTCATTAAATTCTCACTCACTGGCTTCAGACACTTCATTTATGTCTCACTCACTGGCTTCAGACACTTCATTTATGTCTCACTCACTGGCTTCAGACACTTAATTAAAGTCTCACTCACTGGCTTCAGACACTTCATTAAAGTCTTACTCACGGGCTTCAGACACTTCATTTATGTCTCACTCACTGGCTTCAGACACTTCATTTATGTCTCACTCACTGGCTTCAGACACTTCATTTATGTCTCACTCACTGGCTTCAGACACTTCATTTATGTCTCACTCACTGGCTTCAGACACTTCATTTATGTCTCACTCACTGGCTTCAGACACTTCATTAACGTCTCACTCACTGGCTTCAGACACTTCATTTATGTCTCACTCGCTGGCTTCAGACACTTCATTTATGTCTCACTCACTGGCTTCAGACACTTCATTTATGTCTCACTCACTGGCTTCAGACACTTAATTAAAGTCTCACTCACTGGCTTCAGACACTTCATTAAAGTCTTACTCACTGGCTTCAGACACTTCATTTATGTCTCACTCACTGGCTTCAGACACTTCATTTATGTCTCACTCACTGGCTTCAGACACTTCATTTATGTCTCACTCACTGGCTTCAGACACTTCATTTATGTCTCACTCACTGGCTTCAGACACTTCATTAACGTCTCACTCACTGGCTTCAGACACTTCATTTATGTCTCACTCGCTGGCTAAGATCAGAGACAGCGTCATTTTGATTGGCGTATGCCCTGCATGTTTATATACATTGGTCTTCAGTTAAGTGTTACATCATTGGTTAAGATAAGAGTTGATTGACAGGCCAGGGGTACCCAGGCAGGGGGTGAGGAGCACAGCCATGACCTTCAAGGGTCCCAGCTGACACAGAGGCGGGGGCCATGACCTATGGATCCCTCATGGTGGAGAGAATGAAACAGCCATAAGTCCAGGAACAATGGGATCAATCTCTTCCAAAGCTGAGGTCAGAGAGTTATCAGGCACCATTGTACTGAGCAGAACATACATCACACGTGTGAATGCTGCTAAGAGCACCGGTCGATCCCGTCAGCTCCACCGCCCCCGAGGGGGCATCCATGTGTGAGCCGCGGTGGCTCGCCACCATCATTGTCCAATTTATTAGACATTCATTTTTTACCTTTTGTATCATTTCTCTGCTCTGCATCCTCTACAAAACACATCTCTCCCTCGAGCCCCTTCCCACCAATCAGAGTACAGGAAAGGAGCTACCCTTGAGTAGTGGTATTGAATGTTGTATTTCGCCATTCGTGCAGTTTGTGAAGTTCCCTGGTTTACCTTCTCCTGAGCAAGGGTCTTTGCACATCACACAATCATTTTCACTACAAAAGTCCACTTAGCCTCACTCTAATCAAATTCAGTTGAGCTGCAAAATGATTGCAGAATTTTCTCTGAAAATTTACATTTTGTGGGGCTTTCCTACCCACAACACTACTGGGAAGGAAAAGACAATATGAAGTATTTCTTATACAGCCACATGTGTTTACATTGAGAGATGCGTGGAATAAATTATCTCAGCAGTCAAGATATTCACAATAGTGGACAATTTGCAAAGTTACAAAGTTCTCCACATGCCTCTGTTAAAGGTGCAACTTGACACCTCTTACTCATCATCTTGGACACTTTTACGTGGAAAGAGGAGCAGATATTGTGCTGAGAGCTTCTCCCTCCCCCATCCCCCCACGCCTGCCCAAACACTCCAAAACAGGAGCAGGCTAGACTCTAGAGCCCACAACTCATGGCTTCGTTTTGGGGGACTTTCCCTGAGAACGTTTCTGTAATTCCATCTGCTGTTTATAAATTAGCTCCCAGAGCCGAATGTGACCTCAAATAGGAGGCGAGGCCCCCAAATGGAACAGAATAGGGTGCACTCTCAGGTTCACCCTGGAAAGCTTATTGTTTTTTCAAGAAATCTGATAAACCTGGCACATTCACCCACATGGAAGAAGACAGCTCATTGGCCACAACTTCTTCACCATGTGCCAGTGCCTGGGGATCAAATGCCAGTTATAGGGAGGGGGGCAACACTGCATTCCCTGACAGTTGCACAAAGTTACAAAGTGGAATATCAAGAGGAAACTAATTTTTCTTTGTCTTCAGAAATCTCCCTGGCTAGATCCCTCTTCTGTCATAAATACACTTCAATCCTTCGCTACTCGGAGAAAGAAGTCGTAGTGTAACCTCTCTCCTGCCTCAACTCTGTCTCAACATCAGAGAATCTTTCAAACCATACTACTTCCCCCTCTCATGCCCAACACCAGCCTATAGAAAGGACCCCTCTTCGATGCCCACTGAGCCCTGGCTCCTCCCCGGTCCACCAGCATCATGCTTGAGAACCTCTACCCTGGTAGCCACCGCCTACTGAAACACATGCCCTCCCCCCCCCAACAAAAAAAATCAATTGCACCAGCTGCCCAGGAAGGATGCATGGGTTGGGAGCGCTCAGGTGGTGGCATTTTACTTACTGAGCGCTCTCTATATTTAAGGGTTTGGATTGGATGAGATTTGGTGCCAAGTAGCAGCAGAAGTTCTTTACAAAGAAACTTTTTGTTGATCAGCACTATCCCAAGCATGAGGGGCTGGACTCAGGAGAGTATAGTGTGTGCAGGGGTGGAGCAGAGACCACATTAGCCAATTCACGCAACAGAGAGGTAGGAATGTGTACTATGGCTCAGTAGTGGCATGTGCTCTGTGAAAAAAGACTGCCCTCACTCACAAATTGTGACATGCTTCATCATCGGCTTGCTAACTGACACCCCTGCGCAGACCAACGCCTGGGGTGGAGCAAAGGGGAGGAGAAGACAATACAAACACAAAAAACACATTAGCCAGCCAGTGGTTGGCCAAAACAAGAAGAGTTAGTTTTACATATTCAATTCAAGTCACGAGGAGGTAAAGAGACTCACCTAGAATCAAACACTACGTCTGCTAAGGTTAGAGCCCCAGTTTACACATTCTAAGGTCATTGATTTAGCCACTGCACCACGTCTACTCCCTTCACATTCATTAGAGCAAAAATAGACACCAATCTCAACTAAGAAGCCATGGAAACAACAGCTTCCATCCCACAGCCTCCCCCAATGGCGTTTGTTCTTCCAACCATAGATAACAGTTTCACAGATCTCAAAAGGCACCTGCTATGAGGGTACCACGGCCCCTATCGGCATCACGGACACACTCCGTGAGGAAGTGATGCATGTTGGCCTTCGCTCAGTGACTGTCTCTCTACTGACATGCACCGCAGCCAGTATGGCCTTTCCTACTAAAAGCCAACAATCGAGATTGCCTTCTCAACTACCGCCCAATCAGTCACCGCCCCTTCCTGGGGTAAATTATTAACAGGAAGACAGCCCTCTGGTAATAAACCCATATGGAATGACATCTCACTTCTTATCCCAACCTCCTCAAAAATCTAAGGCTTGAAAATGCTTTAGGGTGAAATAGTCAGAGCGAAACACGTGTCACCCAATCATTTCATTATAAGCTCAGTGGTGAGTAAAACGTCCGCGATATTAGATTATATATGAACCCCAGCAGTCATTCTGAAAGTAAACTAGTGCCTTTTTTAGGGTACAAGGATTCTGTTCTTCTCTTTGACACTATAACTGGGGAGTAGGGTCACAACCAGAGGATTCCACCCAGCACCTACAGCCGTACTGAAGGTAATACCTGGAAACGCCAGTGCAGTGCCAGCCGCAAGGTCAGTGTAAGACTCTTACAACCACATTGACTTAGTTTTCCTGGTGGACATTTCATCTGCTCCTCAGTGGAACCATTTGGTACTCCCCAGCAGCAGTCAAAATCCCAGCTCATTTTGAGTTCTCCATCATGTTGGTGGTAGTTCCTCCGGTGAAGTGGATGTCTCCGCCACAGTGAGGGCAGTCACCCCTAACAGAAATTCCACCAATGCCCATTCTGGATGGGGATAGGAAATCACTGTCATCCCTGTGGACACAGGAAATCTACCCCCCCCCCCCCACACCCACACAAAATGGGGGGGGGGGGTGTATTATTAAAATCCACAGATTTAGGTTCCCTAACATTCTTGGGGTGTTTCCCAGCATATTGGGGGCCTTCTACAGTGTGTGAAAATAATCCGCTCTTTCCAGGGTGGTCCAACCATACATGGCGGCAAACCTGCCACTGTAAATAGGGCGGTGAAACCCAATGGCTGCCCACTTTGGCGGGCTTTATACTTCACCATGGCTTCAATGGTGGCATCTCCATTAGTGGGATCACACCAGAGGCCCCGGTGAAGAGTCCACTGTAAAATTCTCTCTTCCTTCCGTCCTCCAATCCAGGCCCTAAGATTAGAACCAACTTTTGGATAAAGCGAGCTGCCGAAGTGTGGCATGATACTAACTTGCCGCATGGTCCCATAGAAAGAAGTGCCCGTTGCAGGACGGGTGACAGCAGAGCAGGCGACACACTCTATTAGGCTTCTCTATATAATCTGAAGGGATCCACTGACCACAAGGCCATTTAAAGTCCTTTTTTGTACGTTTTGCCACTGACCCATTCTTGAGTCCTTCAGAAAATCCCAGGGGGCAGATTTATGATAACTGGCGCATCCCCAGGGATGCGCCAGTTATTTTGCGCCGCTGCTCCGCCACCCATGGTGCGCCGCATTTACAATGCGGCGCACCATGGGGCAAAAACGGCACAGATGTGTGACGCATCTGTGCCGTAAAGGTGGCGCATTGCTGGAGTTGCGTCGCAAGCGCGACGCAGCTCCAGCAAGGCTCGGGGGTGCCCCATCTTTACAATGCTGCGTCAAGACCTACGCCTGCTTCAAGCAGGCGCAGGGTTTTGACGCAGCATTGGCCTGAAAGTGACTGAGTGAAATCTTATAGATTTCACTCAGCCACTTTTGCGAGGCGCACCTGCCCCGGAACGCCCACCCTGCGCCGGAACGCCCACAAGTGGCGCAGGGCTTTACAACGTGACGCATCTGCCTAGATGCGTCACGTTGTAAATGAGTCGTAGGGATGCGCCACGTTTACGCAGCCTTGCGTGACGCAACAGTGGCATAAACGTGGCGCAAGTGCCTCATAAATCTGCCCCCAGGTGTTGAGGCGGTGAAGGTCAAGGGTGTGAAGGGTGGGATGACATGCTGCCGTGTACCAGGAGTGTCTCCCTTCCTTCTTCAGGATACAAAATAGGTCTTTGTGAACATTCACAAGATGCCAATGTGTCAAACTCTCCTTTAAGTGGAAACAATGACTTATCGGCTTCCGTCACCGGATGCACGCCTAGTTCTCCCAGGAGGTGCCACAGAGGGCAAGCAAAGGACCACTGTTGTTTTCCTGTATGCTTCAGCCACTCTGGGGGGAGCAGCGGGATGGGGAAGGGGGGAGGGTAGAAGGGGGCCTCTGTCCATCTCTGTATAGAGCTAAAAAGTTAAAGAACTAGAAGAAATGTCACCAATCGACTGTGAAAGAAAGGAGGGACTCAGGGGTGTGGGCGACCAATGAGGACATTTTTTCAAGTTAATTTGTGATTCATAATCGTTCATTGGCTAAGCAAAGAGATTGTGTACTCCAATGTGTGTGATGAAGTACACAAAAATACACCTGCCAGGAATGCGGCCAGTGCCTAGAGGTATCAGAATCCAAGCAGCGCTTCCTTTTGGGGTGTTCTGTTGTGTGCGAGTCCGGTTGGGGCCCCTGCCGTCCGTTCATCAAAGTACCCAGAGGGGCACATTTATGAAGGTTTTGCATCACTCATGCGCCACACAAGGGGAGAGGATGTAGCCTAACGGCTAGGGCGGTCAATCTCAAATCTGGGGAACCAGGTTCGAGTCTCGGCAACGACGCTCAACATCCTGTGATCCTGGGCAAATCACTTAAACTCCCCATGCCTAACAAAATGAATGTGTCCTTGTGTAACGCAACTGGTGCTCGTGCAAAGCGCTCTGATACCTGATACAGTTGAGTCAAATTTGCGCTATATAAAACTATGAAAAAAAGGGCGACAGAAAACCTAAGCAGGATATACTAAGCCACGGAAGACCACACAACACAGTGCTAATCGCAGCCTTGCGTTACTCTGCCCCAGGGAGGGGGTCCATGGGTGGAGGGTGGATGGATTTCGGTGCAGTCTCAGATGTACCATCACTGGTAAATCTAGGAATGCGTGAAATTGCTTCGCATCCCCAGGTAAGGCGAAACAGGGAGACATATCTTTATTTCTCCTCGTTACTTCCTCTTTCTATGTGTGCGGCATCCTACAGCCCGCACGGAAAGAGGAATAGGCCTCTCAGGTTCGTTGTGCAGGAAGGGACACCTTACTGCACAAAAACAACCCTGCTTACAACGCAGGCCCCCTTGCACCATGGCACAAGGGTGCCTGCTTTCGCACCAGGCACCACGTTGTGCACCAGTGCTGGGAAATGACAGGAATGCGCCATATTATGATAAATACATCGCACCCTACCCTTTCCCCGTCACACAATGCAGCGCTGCAAATGACTTCATGCGCGATAATGTCATGAATACGCCCCAGAGTGTACACTGGTGGAGTAAAGACTTGCTGTGGCAGGAGGTCTCTGCCCTACTGTAGATACTCCCTAGTTGCTTATAAAAGTGACGTACTTATTCAAGTTCTTCATCTCACTCTCTTTCTTTTCCGCCTTTCACCCCTGTATCTTTCTGCTTTTTATCAAGTTTTTTTTTAATGTAACATTTTTATGAATTTTGATTCAGATTTGTTCCTATAAGCATAATGAATATTGGAATTTTATGTTAGTATATCATGAACCTTTGAACTCACAATTGGTGTTTTTTTTATGTAGGGAAATAGTATTCGTGCAATCATTTTTATACATATCAATGGAAAAGACAATAAAAATCAATCAAATAAAGCATTGGTAATTTCATGTGGTACTGTGAACATTTTGCGGGTTTTTTGCGTTTTGTAAGCATTGGATTTATGATTGATGGTGCGGAGTTGTCTGTGTGATACATACCCTTAAAGGGAATTCTTTTTTTACATATTGTGTCAGACACTTACCACTGACCTGTTTTACCTGGTTTGGAACTTGTAGCCTGCTTACAAGGATCTCTACAATAAACGCATTAGCCCAATTTTTTTTAAATAGTTTTTATTGCAGATATAAAATATAAAAACATACAGTTGCACACACCGATGTGACTGCCCCTCCACCCCATCATATACAATGCCTTCATCAACCATTAACAAGCCTGAGTGCCCACATCCCGGAGGCTGGGCGGCGCATGCTCCGGTAGTACTCAAACCCGGTAATAACTCAGGGATATGAGGACCGTCACTCGGTCAGAGGATCCAGTATCTGCTTTTTCTTGAACACCCCCCCCAAACCCAAACTATGAACAATCCATGCCTAAGCCCACCTAGGAGGACCTAACACACGCCACCCTTATAGACCTAAGTCCATCTCTAACCTCCTTGTCTATCTTGTGGACGCATTGGGGTGACATATCCCATGCGTCCCCAGTTCGGCATATAGGTTCCAACGCCCTACGCCTGGTGGCCGCTCATGTCTCCCTCCCATAGCAACATCACTTACAGCCGCATGGTGTCCCTTCCCCTCCCATCCCAACCCCCCGTCTAACTTCAACTGGTGTGGGCCTCACTAATATAAATGTCTGACATAAGGAAGAGACCATCTTGTCCCTATACAATATATAATGCATCACAAGGAACTTCCTGTCATAACTCTACAAGCGTAACCTTCTTCATCCTCTAAGCTGTTTTTAAACGTCTGTGTTAGATCCTCCCATGCCCTCGCCATTTCTAGACTTTTTTCATTAGCCGTGCGGGTTGCCTGCCTACGTCTAACACCTCCTTCACTCCTGGCCCATTTACACATTACATTCGCCCATCTCCTACTCGAGGGACCCTCCTTCGACTTCCAGTGCCAGGTTACTTCCCTCTGTGCCAACATAAGGCCCAAATCAATAAATTTACTGGAGATCTTAGTTTTTTTCGTATGGGGAAACCAAAGCAACAGACAAGTCGCCATATCGTACTCCACCTGTCTGTCCGTAGCTACATTCAATAATTCCCCTACCTCCGCCCAGTAGTGTCCCAGCTTTGGACAGTCCCACAGCATGTGCTCTAACTCCACTTCAGGCAGTAAACAACGAGGGCAAGCTGCATCTTGTACCTGGAAATACCTCTTGATTTTCCCCGGAGTAAGGTAGGCCCTATGTAGCACAACAAAGTGCACCTGTTGGAAACGAGCATTTCTGCTCCCTTTCCACGTCCTCTGCAGTATTTGGGCCCAAGTCACATCTGGTATGGGCCTCCCCACACTCTCTTCCCATTTCTGCTTAAGTGCATCCAGTGGTACTAAACCCTCCTGCAACATGCGAGACTGCAGGCAGGTGACCGCCTTAAAGGCTCCCGCTGCCATCACCACATATTGGCAGGCCATCGTAGTTTTAGGTTCCATTAGCCCTGACTTCCAATGTTTCTTTATCGCGGATACAACAGCCATGTGTAACAGGAAACTTCCATCCGGAAGTCCAAACTGGTCTTGTAGTACCTGGAAGGACAATAATTCACCTTCAGCATATAGGTCTCCTACCACTTGGAGCCCCAAATCTTCCCATTCCAATAGTCTCGACCAATCCCCCGCATGTGGTAATAAACGCATTAGCCCAATGAACTATCTTATTAGAATACGAGTCTATGTCCTGCAGGTTATGTGCAGGGCTTTGCAGAAAACCAGCTAACTCTCTAAGATATGTTATAACTCTTCAAACCTAGGAGCAGCAGGCTACACAGAGATCTCTGCAGCAAGCACTCACACCACCTGAGCTGTCTTACAAGTATCATAGCTTGAGATTGGCTGGATTCTCCTCTCTTCACTGCTTGCATCTATATAGCTTTTGTGCTGTGTTGATTGTGTGTGTTGTGTGGCTCAATTTGAAGTTCAGCTACTTCTCTTAAGTGAGGCTGTTTGAAGAGTGGCTTGTGCTGTTGGGGGGACACTTATTTTCCAGTTATGTATCTCTGGTGCTGTGCTGTGTTCTGATTCTGATGTCTTATTAGATCTGAGAGGGGTGGATGAATGAGGAGTTGCTTAGTAACGCTGCACCTGGATACCCCTCAGATTGCTTAGTAAATATTGATTGATTGATTAGGCTACAGCCGCAGAAATAACCAGACACCGAAATAGCCCTGGTACCATATACAATGCCTGATGTTAGGAGTTGGTCTGATATTTTTGGTACTTCAGGTGTGGCTGTGTGAGTGCCAGGGTATGCGGTGGTCTGGTCGAATAGCTTTGGCGCCACGTGTATAGGTTCAAGATGGTCTGAATAAGCTGTTCTCTTAGCTTCTGTGGGACATTGTTTTGTGAAGAGAGGGAAATGATGTTGGGACATCAAGGCTTTGTTAACTGTATTGATTAAAAAAAAGTCCTGGACATCCAATCAGGGTAAAGTACAAGAGTGTCAATCCACTCCACAGGAATAGTAGGCAAAATTATCGCAAAAGGTCGACACCAGTGGATACTTTTTTTCTGTCTGTATTTAGCGGAATTTCTTCTGATAGTAACCTCATAGGAAAAAACAGCCGACGCGTGTTTCGTCACTTGGGTATTCACCCGTGACTCTTCAGGGCTGAATTACGAAAAAGTGCAGATTCGTTGGACCGGTGATAATTCCAACCCGGTATGTGCGTGTACAAAGTGAAAATGAGGAGTAGCGCGGCGTGCCAATGAACAAAGCAGGAGGGGGCAGGACGGGTAGGTCTCTTGCCCGTAGGAGACTGGACCAAGTTCAGGCGGGTGGGTACGTCCATCCTATAACAATCCGGTGTAGGACATGCTTCGATGGTGGAGCCGGAGCCCATCTCTCTTTCCGAAGTGTGATTTGGTGGTATGTTGCATGAGTGAACGTGCCAGGTATTTGGTTTAACTTGTTATGTCGTATGTGTGGCAATTGGCCAATGTGTAGGGATGGTCAAGTTAGAGTTCCATTGACCAGGCTGATTTCTTTTCTTAATAACTTTTGCACCATTTGACAAATCTACTCAAAACTTTCAAAAGAAAAGTTAAACAGATTTGGGATTGGCACGGCGAGTTTGATGCACATCCATCGGCGAGTAAAAAAAAAGCGACTTTCCATTTTTTACCTCTCATTGCTCTCTGCTGCAGAACTGTAGGCTTAACAGACCTACACAAAACGTGGTATGAAAGCAGACACTTCACCCAAGAAAGTGCCTTTGTTCGGTTTGGTGTAAAGCTGCTCAGTGGGGTGTTGGCAGTGAAATGTGACAGATGCACTTCAGATTTCAATGTTCTTCTTTGTGTATCTCCTTGACACAATATATTGCAAGGAAGGCATGGGCAGGCAATATGAAGAGCCCTTTCCATGATGGTGGGCTGTACAGGGACTGCTGCTCGAGGTTCCCAATTTAAGAAGAACATGAGTCTTTTCCTGTGATGTCAGTTCCTGTTTGAATCATACAGAACTGAGGTATTAATGAGTGATGGGTGTGTTGCAACACATTCTCTTCCTCACTTTTCCTTCCATTCCTTGCAAATGTTCTTCTCTTATTTCAATGATTTCCACTCCCCACAGTCAAAACTCCTTCTGACTCCTCTGGAAAGAAGCTGCTTTCTTATTTTCCCTTCCCTGATCTCAGGGACAGTCTGTTACCTTGCTCATCTTTTTCTGCATAAATGGTCCTCTTCAGTCAAGAGTTACTTGATTGTTAAGGAGGTTTTTTTGCACTTTGTGACTTTATGCTCCTATCTGGGACCCTCCTAAGGAGACACTTTCACGTGTACTATTAATTGCAGGGTTGTAGCATGCCTTTAAGAAATGTTCATAGGGTCCAGCCCCTGACACTTCCTTGTTGTTTGTATGACTGCCTACTGTAAATACACATGACAAAATGACAACTAGAGAAAAATAAAAACAAATATTTTGAGGAATCTTTTCAAATTGTGCTATCTGCACCTGAGCTATTCAATATTTTTGACACTTGACATACAAGTACAATACCGCCAGACGAGTGACGAATACCACTATTTTTCGGCAGTACCGTCACAGGCACCTCTATGTTAATGTGACCGCATCAACGAAGTTATAACCAGCGAAGTCCAATTGAGGCATTGGCTTGACAGGGTCGGATTAGAGCAAGGTTGTAGACAGTCACTCCATCTCATCCCATTTATTCAGTATGCTGAATTTTTTCTACTCCTTTTTTTTTTTTTATTGCCACTACAGATTACAATTACAGACATGGACCCATCCAGTATTCGATTGATGACTAAGCTACATTTAGTTTACATATGAACAAGACAACTTGGGGGCATATTATCAAGAACGGCGTTAAAATTATCGCCAGTTTAGCGGCAGAAAACTGCTGCTAAAGCGGCGATAATGGGCTTGCTAATATGCCCTTGAGAATTCCAATAGAAGCCCAGGTTCACACCAGAACATGGACTTCTATTGTAATTCTCAAGGGCATATTATCAAGCCCATTATCGCCGCTTTAGCAGCAGTTTTCTGCCGCTAAACCAGAGATAATTTTTAACGCCGTTCTTGATAATATGCCCCCAGGTTAGCTCATTTTGCATTCTGACCATTGTCCGCTAAGTAAATCACCTTATCTCAATATGTTTCTACATTGCATGACTTTATTGCATTTTAGGCTCTTGCACAATTCATTTCAAGAAGCCAGAATTACAAATCCAATATCCTGTGGGCTTTTGTTACAATACTTTCAGTGAGCATGCTGCCCTTTCCATAGAGACATGCTTTCTACATATAATGCTGCTCGGACAAGACGTGAATACATTCTGTACAATCTAATTACAAGATATCTCTTTCCATAAAGCAAGACTGCCAGTAAACTTCATTAGATAGGCTATTTGAGACATTCACTTGTGCTGCCATGGTATACATTAAGATAATAATGATTGTAATATTCTCTTTAACTCTTAGTTTCCACATAATTAACACTGTGAGGTAAGCATAACTGAAAACCTCTCAGATGCTTCTCTTCAACTATAGATATACAATTTGCATAAGGAGTCTTGGGTTTCTTTCTCCTTAGAGCTGTTAATATAATTATCACTTACAATGGTCGTGATGAAGCCCCTTTTAAAAATATACGAAGGGCCGAAACTGCTTGAATGTAGTTGTTTTAGACTGAAAATGCCATATGATGGAACTCGGATCTAAACAAAAAAAAGGAATATACCTCATTACTTTCTCATGCTGCTTTTAAGCTAATACGGCCAAAGTTTATCATTTTAACCTATGTGTGCTTTTCATAGACATTAAGGGGCCGATTCCGATCCTGGAAAAACGCTGTACAAATCGTGGTATGGAGCGTTTTCCCCATACAACTCGTACTTGTAAGGAGGCCCCTACAACCTAGGAAGTACGATCCGTACAAATAGACGCACTCCATACAAATTGTAAAAAAGACCATACAACTCGTATATACAAGCGATTCCGATTCGGATTGCTCTGTACGCGATGTATTCCCGGCAGCAGTTTACAACCCGGCAAGTACGATTCGTACAAACGGCACTGGGTACGGCTCTTTTTTTACAAGAGCCAAAAAGTGCCGGAAAAACTTGTACGCCCCGAAAACAGTACGAGACAGACTCCCCCATGTACGCGTCGTACACCCCATGAATACAGGGGTATGGTGCGTATGTACGGTGCGTACGGATGACACGGAAAGTGGGGTACGGTGAGTACATACACGATGAAGGGGTACTGGTCGTGTACGCACTGTACAAGCACCATACCCCAAATTCGCGCATGTACGCACCGTACCCCAAAATTGCGTATGTACGCACCGTACCCCAAAAGCGCGTCAGTACGCACTGTACCCCAAAATCGCGTATGTACGCACCGTACCCCAAAATCGCGTATGTACACACTGTACCCCAAAATCACGTACGTACGGTGCGTACATGCGCGATGTTGGGGTACGCACCATACACACGCCTGGCATGTGGGGGGACCCCTGTACGCCTCATACCCCTATACGACCCATACCCCGGTATGAGTCGTACCCCCAGAACGAGTCATACCAGGGTACGAGGCATATAGGGGTTCGCTTCGTTGCCCGGTATGAGTCATTCCCCGTATACAGGCCATTTTCCATACAAATCATATGCTGACAACCCGGTACGAATCGTACTTGACGGGTTGGACAGCCTTTTTACAAATTGTATGGTCTTTTTTACAAGTCCGTGTCGTACAGCTTTTCCCGATCCGATTTGTAAGGATCGGGCCGATCTGTATGTATTTTTCCTGTACGAATCGTACTACACGGGTTGGAAGGGACTTTTACAATTTGTATGGAAAAAAATACAAATCCTATTTGTATGGAAAATAAAAATCCAGGATCAGAATCGGCCCCTAAGTGTCCATAGCAAATCTCACTCACTTGAGTATTGTGCCATCACTGCATTATTGTTTGTAGCACCCTTGTAAATGTCTTATATATCAAGTGTATATAATCTCTGGATTGTACAGACGTGAAACCATTGCAACCAATTCAAATTCCCAGGTTTCCTCCAGTTGGCATCATACAGTACAGAACTAGCAAACTGAGGCATTGATTTATTTATTGTAAGTGACAGAGGTGGTCATTTATCTGGGCACCTACTACCTTTGAATCAGCAACTACCTCTACAATCAACTCGAGGGACCTCCCACCCCTCTTGCTAATGCACTTCAAGTGCCCTGGTTCCTATACATGCATGGAAGCCCCTTAGAAGAGCAGTGCCACACAGGACTCGGGGGTACAAATGACTCAACTTTGGCATCTCAAGCACCACTGAAGTTTTTCAAACTTGCATGTGGGAGATGCTATGAGGCCTGCCAGGGTAATCGAAGTCAATGACGATATACTGACTCATGCCACCTAATTTTGAACAACATTGTAGAGACAAACAAGGAACTTGGAAAATGGATTCATGCTACCATATACCAAGAGCGAGTTACTAAAACTGAACCTTGTGGTTTTTCGGCTTTAATTCTTGGTGGAGGAAGTTTCTTCTGATCTTAAAAAAAGTCAGTGATGTGAAAACAGCAGCTCCTCCTCTGTGTAGGGGTGACCAGATTTTGAAAACCAAAAAACGGGACATTTTGCAAACATAAAGAAGGACTATAGTTTTACATCAGCCAAGGGGCACAGAATGATGGCGTTCATTAACACAGAAACACAGACGAGGTACTAAGGATATAAAATGCTATTTTAAAGGCCAATATTGTACCTGCTTATTGAATTGCTTTCTGATATTAGCACATGCTAGTCCTGCCTTGGAACATATAAAAAGTACCTCCCACTGTTTTCAGCCAGCCCTCTCTTAAAACCCGGACATGAGCCAAATTTGCTAAAATCTGCCGGGACAGGTGGTGAAAGCCGGGACTGTCCCAGCAAATCTGGAATGCCTGATCACTCTATCTCAGAGTCAGATGTTTGCAGTTTCCTAGAGATGGTAACATAAAGCAGTTGATTCATAGGGAACTTAACCTCCCTAATGAAGTCGGTGGGAGAACTTTTTAAAGGAGGCGTATAGCATATACGATCCGTTCCGGAAAGGTGTTATAATTTATTAACATCAGATTGACGCACACTACCAGGGCCCGAGCAGACGCTATAAGCGACATATTTCTAGTGTCGTAAAATAAGCCCCAACAACCCCCTCAGCAAAAGTGGTAGGGGAGGGTGGCTCCTTTCATGTACTTTGCAGGGGGGCCCCCTCAAGTTTCGTTACGTCACTGCATAGTCCAGTCAGACACACAGCCTCCAGCCAGAGACAGTCCCACTCAGTTTGTCCTAATGACCCAACACGTTCTAAGACGATACCAGGAAAGATCACACATCCTTGTTCCTTAACACTAATAAGCGTTGTCAGCTGACACAACCATCAGGTTATATGACCCCCACAACACTCACTGAGCTAGCTGTCGATGCCAGCCCGACAGGGTTGGCTGCTGTCACTCTCCAGCAACACGAGGATGAAGAGTGGGCCGTTGTCGCTTCAGGCGTTCGAGCACTTACACTGAGCAAAGATATTTTCACCTTGGGAAGGAGGAAATAGCAATTTAGTTCGATTTTCCAGTTATATTTGTATTGTAACCAGCTGTAGGCGTGCAATGACCACAAGCCCAGAGTTCTGCTGTCCACGGCCATTTATCCAAGCCCCAGCGCTTTAAATGGGCCGGTACTGTCTGGTACTGAGTGCCAGCACTTTTTTATTTTGAGAGGAAGAGTACCTACACTTCTCAAGAAAAACTTAATACTTTTAATCGGAGAGTACTGGCACTTATCAGAAACATACATAAACAAAAAGAGAGAGGTCAGATCAATCTCTGATCAAACTTTCAGGGATTTTTAAAGACCACACGAAACGGAGTCAGAAATAAGGTTAGTACACCCAATTTGGGTGATGAAGAAAGCCCTCACACACCGACCTAGTCAGTGTCATGCTTCATCATCGGGCCCCACCAAAGAGGCCGAGTGCCTCTTTGGTGTGCTGCGACGCCAGAAAGACTGCGGAGCTGGTTGTGTGGGGAGGGCGTGCTCTAGATTACAGTGAATTAATTTAAAAGTGCCTTAAAAAGGGTATCCAAAACAAAATTTAATGAGTGATCCCTAAGGCACAAAGAGTATTAAGTGTCTGGATTTAGTTGCCAAGGATTATGGTTGGTTAAATACAGAATATACTCAAATTAGTTTACTTAGTCAACATGTTTCAGCCATAAGGGTGGTTGTTTATTACCAAGGCATTCGTCAGGACTAAACCCCGGCGGTATGGGCTCTCTAATCACCCACCCTAACCTGGGGACGTGAAAGTGAAAATTAAAAAGTGAAAAAAGTGCTTAAAAAAGGGGGAAGAGTAAGTTACTCATTCCAAAAAACTCCTTAAATTTTGGAGTGTAACAGCACCTGTAAAGAAGAAGGGACAAACAAACAGAAGACAAACAACAACATAATTATTATATGCCCTTCTGAATTGTCATCGTGCTCCATGATATGTGGCTTAAAAGTGGTTTTCCCAAAGTAACCAATGCATTTACAGCACCTTCCAGATAGCCCCTAGAGGAAGATAGCGCATAACTCTGGGAAGTGCAGTGCTAAGGGTGTACTATTTACAAGAAACAAACTAAAATGGGGGGGTTTTAAAAACAAATGCGTGAACTCCTTCTGAAGGGATCAATGGACCTCAAAGGTCTGTGCCCCTCAAGCTGGTATCTCTAGATAAAAATCTCACTTTCAAAAGGGGCGCTATTAGCACCATGGGTCACGGGAGGGGATCGGAGCGAACCTGGCACATCCTAGGAGAAAAGGAAGAACCATTGCAGTAACCTGTGCAACTGTAGACACTTAGCTTAAATTGTAGAAGAAGACGAGCGACCTCGAAAGCGTCTACTCACGCCCTCAGTGCTCTCGATCCGCCGGAAACCTAGTTGTGGCCTCGATACCGGACCCCGAAGATGGGAAAACGGGGCCGGCAATGCGGATCTTAAGGGAAACAGTCGCGTCTGCGCGCTGTTTCCGGGTGGGCGTGTTCCGCCGCAAAGCGAGGCTTGGAACGCACCCGCCCACCCTGGAAGGTGCGGTCCGGAGTGAGAGCGAGGCTTGGTTGCCGTCCAGCTCTCTCAATGGACCACCTGATACAGCGGTGCTTAGTGAGTAGAATTGAAAAGTAAAACGCCACGCTAGTGCCACATGCTTGGAAACAGGGGCGCTGGGCTAGTGCCAAATGTATGGAAATGGGGGCGCTGGCTTTGAAATAAACCCCGATTCAAAATGGATCAGAGGTAGAGTAAAATCGCTACATAGATCAATAAGCCAACTATACAGGGCAAGGAGCGCTGATAGTAGGGTGCCTAGTGCTGATATAGACAATGACACAGCAATGAACTAGGTCGAGTAAGGGGTTAATCGCTATATTAGTCAATAAGTGGCAGTGCAGCAACGCTACTCATGTCATGCAGGCTTGGTACATGCTGTAGTGGCAGACCCAGAATCCGGGAGCAATAATACATACTTAAGAGTTACGGAGAGCAGAGTTAATGTTAAGGTCCACACAGATTGTATTCAGGTTGGCAAACCAATATATGAGTGATGGTGTGGGCTGTACCCTTAGGATAGTACTGAGCTCCATGGGATGTCATCGTTAAGCCCATTAACATTGGAGCCCAGACGATACACCCAACGTTGCTCTTTTTCGAATAGTCTATTAGTGATGTTGGTTGGGCCACTGACCACTTCAATTACTGTCCACCTCATATCGTTTGGGGTGTGGTTTTTGTCAAGGAAGTGGCGGCTTAGTTTCGTGGTCAGTTTCTTGCATCTGACATTACTCCGGTGCTCGCAGATCCGTTGTTTAATCTTACGCGTAGTCATGCCGACATAGCGTTGCTGGCAGGGACAAGTAATCAGGTACACAACGTTCATGGTGTTACAATTCGTGTGATCCCTTTGAGTCCATACTTTTCCAGCTTCAAGTGACAGAGTTTTTGTGGCTTCGGTTAAGTGACAAACGCTGCAGTTGGAGCACGGGTAGTGCCCTACGACTCTGGGCATCCCCCAGGCACCAGTGACTGTCGGAGTAGATTCAATGGGTGTAGTTCTTGGACGAGTGTGCACCAGGGAGTCTCTTAGGCTACGTCCTTTCTTGAAAGAGAAAAGGGGTTTCTCCCAATTCTCTCTGTGAGAGGTCAGTATTGTCCAGTGTTTGTTGATTGATTTTTTCATAAAGTTTGAAAGACTGCTGTACGTGGTGACACACGTAAGTGGTATTGAATCAGGTTTGGTGACCTTGTCTTCTAGCAAAGCCTCTCTCGGTTGATTTCTAGCTCTCTTGAAGCCTTTGGTCAGGATAGGTGTAGGATAGCCTCTATCTTTCAGTTTCCCAGTCAGACTTTGGGACTGTTCTTTGAAGTCTGAAAGGGAGGTGCAGTTGCGTCTCAACCTGAGATACTGCCCGTAAGGGAGATTCTCCTTCAGCGGGCGGGGGTGGAAGCTGCTAAACTGCAGGAGGTTGTTTTTCGCAGTTGGCTTGTGATGGGTTTTTGTTTTCAGGCCTGTTCCGTGCACAGAGATTACCACATCAAGGAAGACTATCTCCGATCTACTCTTGGTATTGGTGAACCGCAGATTGCGGTCTAGGGTATTAATCCAGACCAAGAAGTGTTCAAGATCGGTGTCACTCCCAGTCCAAAGTAATAAAACGTCATCTATGTAGCGCTTCCACAGGAGCATAGATGACGAGAAAGGTGCGGTGGACGGTAGGATATTTTTTGCCTCAAAGTCAGCTACATACAGCCCCGCCACGCTTGGAGCAAAAACACTGCCCATAGAGGTGCCCGAGCACTGGAGGTACAACCTGTCTTTGAAAGAAAAAAAGTTTTCTTTCAGGGCAATCGTGGCACACTCGATGATGAAGGCTTTGGGTGTTTGGTGATCCCATTCGATGGAATCTAAGGATTCTGCCAGGACTCTAATCGTGTCATCCTGGGGGATACTAGTATACAGACTTTCAACGTCCAGAGTGACAAGAGTGACTGAGTTATCTGGAAAAGTTACATCCGATAGTAGGCGTAGGAGGCTCTTAGTATCTCTCAGGTAGGCTGGGGTTGACTGTACCAAAGGTTTCAGGAAATAGTCACAAAATTGGGATAGGGGCTCGAGGAGAGATCCGATCCCTGAAACTATTGGACGGCCTGGTGGAGGCAGTCTGTTTTTGTGCATTTTTGGGAGTGTATAGAAATACGGAATAACACTGTTGGTGTTCCTTAGGAAGGCAGCCTCGTTTCTGGACACGTGTCCCTCTTCCTCAGCTTGTTGGACCAGGGTCGTGATTCTCCTGGTAAGGGCTGCAGTGGGGTTTACTGTAAGTGGGGTATAGTTCCGGGTGTCCCCAAGTAGTTGATTGCACGTTCTCTCGTAGTCGACAGTGTCTTGAATGACGATACCCCCGCCCTTGTCGGCCGGCTTGATGGTAATCGTGCTGTCATTTTGTAGTTGCTGCAGAGCTTGGTATTCAGCAGTGCTAAAGTTGCCATAGACTGTGGGGTTTTCACAGGACTCAAGGTCTTTGAATACAGCCTGCTCGAAGGTAGTAATTGCTGCAGGTGTAGTGTGTGGGGGGGGGGGTGAAAGTCGAGCTTGGTCTTAGCCCAGTGTCACCGTTCCTTATGGCCTCGTTAGGGTCATCCTTCCCCTCAAAGAAGGCTTTCAGTTTAAGCTTCCTGAAAAAAACGGCAAGTTCACAGTGGAGCTTAAACTTGTCCGGCCTAGCTTTGGGAACAAATCCCAAGCCTTTCTCGAGCACCTGGATTTCAGTAAATGTGAGTTCTTTAGTAGAGAGGTTGGTCACTAGGCTCACATCCCGCTCGTTCCTGGTTGTTGATTGCTGCGAGTATGGTTCGCTACAGGATCTTCCTCCTCCCAGGTTACTCGGTTGTTGCCTCTTCTCTTCCCTCTGCCTCTCCTGCCGCTCTCTAAAAAAGGCTGCCTGTATTGGTTCTGGAAGTTTGGTGGGGGCATAAAACCTGGATTCCAGCCCATAAAAGGAAATTGAGGCTGTGGAAAGGCATACGGATTATGGCCCATCATCATTTGTGGTGGTTGCCATTGCTGGTGCTGCCCTTGATTTCCTTGTCGGCCTCTAGGATTCCTATTCCCACGATTACCTCTACCCTTCGCTTGTTTAAACGAGCTATTGCTCGATCCACTGCTGTTTGATGAATCATCATCAGAGTGGTCGGATTTGTTGGTATTCCTGGTAGGTGGGGTAAAAGTGGGAGCCGAATAGGGATATACCTTTTCGAACTCAAACTTCTTCTGGTCCTTTTGCAGTTTGGTTGCTTTTGACTGCATCAAGTTATCTCTGTACTCATTGAGTTCTTTATTTAGTTCATCCAGTCGTTTTTTGAAACCAGTAATAGTAGTTCTAAAGTTTGTTTCGGTTTCCCTTATTTCGACCATAAGCGCTTCAGAGAGTCTGAGCGCTGTTTTAATTATTAAGACTAGCCAGTCGCGTGTACAGTGCCAAGCGATCATGGCCCAGTCTTTACGGAAGGTGGCATCATTCAAGAAGATGCGAGGGGCATTTGTGACTAGCAACCCCTTAGGTGCTGAGTTTGACATAAGGTATTGTTTTAGAATGGTTCCATGGAGAATAGTGCGGATATGCTCTCTCTTTTTCTCTGTGAGATTTTCCCACTCGGTGGTATTAGCTATTGCTTGTGAAATCTGTGGGTCTGCAAAGATTGTCGTGTCTGACATTAGTTCCTCTATTTCTGATTCGGAATAAGTCAGGCCCATGTTCGCCATGGTGGTGTTCACAGTGAGGATAAAGGAGTAACAATTAAAACCCGGCTAAGAGGGGGATTATCCTTGCCAGTAGTAAAACAAAACTCTCACAGCTGTGCGCTGCTCTGATACTCAACAACAAAGGGAGAGCAAGGGAAAGGAGACACTCTCTCAGTCCCCAACCAATCGTACATAAACAAAAAGAGAGAGGTCAGATCAATCTCTGATCAAACTTTCAGGGATTTTTAAAGACCACACGAAACGGAGTCAGAAATAAGGTTAGTACACCCAATTTGGGTGATGAAGAAAGCCCTCACACACCGACCTAGTCAGTGTCATGCTTCATCATCGGGCCCCACCAAAGAGGCCGAGTGCCTCTTTGGTGTGCTGCGACGCCAGAAAGACTGCGGAGCTGGTTGTGTGGGGAGGGCGTGCTCTAGATTACAGTGAATTAATTTAAAAGTGCCTTAAAAAGGGTATCCAAAACAAAATTTAATGAGTGATCCCTAAGGCACAAAGAGTATTAAGTGTCTGGATTTAGTTGCCAAGGATTATGGTTGGTTAAATACAGAATATACTCAAATTAGTTTACTTAGTCAACATGTTTCAGCCATAAGGGTGGTTGTTTATTACCAAGGCATTCGTCAGGACTAAACCCCGGCGGTATGGGCTCTCTAATCACCCACCCTAACCTGGGGACGTGAAAGTGAAAATTAAAAAGTGAAAAAAGTGCTTAAAAAAGGGGGAAGAGTAAGTTACTCATTCCAAAAAACTCCTTAAATTTTGGAGTGTAACAGCACCTGTAAAGAAGAAGGGACAAACAAACAGAAGACAAACAACAACATAATTATTATAAGCCCTTCTGAATTGTCATCGTGCTCCATGATATGTGGCTTAAAAGTGGTTTTCCCAAAGTAACCAATGCATTTACAGCACCTTCCAGATAGCCCCTAGAGGAAGATAGCGCATAACTCTGGGAAGTGCAGTGCTAAGGGTGTACTATTTACAAGAAACAAACTAAAATGGGGGGGTTTTAAAAACAAATGCGTGAACTCCTTCTGAAGGGATCAATGGACCTCAAAGGTCTGTGCCCCTCAAGCTGGTATCTCTAGATAAAAATCTCACTTTCAAAAGGGGCGCTATTAGCACCATGGGTCACGGGAGGGGATCGGAGCGAACCTGGCACATCCTAGGAGAAAAGGAAGAACCATTGCAGTAACCTGTGCAACTGTAGACACTTAGCTTAAATTGTAGAAGAAGACGAGAGACCTCGAAAGCGTCTACTCACGCCCTCAGTGCTCTCGATCCGCCGGAAACCTAGTTGTGGCCTCGATACCGGACCCCGAAGATGGGAAAACGGGGCCGGCAATGCGGATCTTAAGGGAAACAGTCGCGTCTGCGCGCTGTTTCCGGGTGGGCGTGTTCCGCCGCAAAGCGAGGCTTGGAACGCACCCGCCCACCCTGGAAGGTGCGGTCCGGAGTGAGAGCGAGGCTTGGTTGCCGTCCAGCTCTCTCAATGGACCACCTGATACAGCGGTGCTTAGTGAGTAGAATTGAAAAGTAAAACGCCACGCTAGTGCCACATGCTTGGAAACAGGGGCGCTGGGCTAGTGCCAAATGTATGGAAATGGGGGCGCTGGCTTTGAAATAAACCCTGATTCAAAATGGATCAGAGGTAGAGTAAAATCGCTACATAGATCAATAAGCCAACTATACAGGGCAAGGAGCGCTGATAGTAGGGTGCCTAGTGCTGATATAGACAATTATTATTATTATATTATTATTCTGAGTTTTGTATAGCGCCTGGTTACCAAATAGGCATCCCAGCGCTCGCCAGATAATAACACTACCAAAGAATAATGCAGGGTTTAAGCAGAAAACAGAAACGTCTTTAAAAGTTTGCGGAACCGGAGAAGACTAGCTTCCGAACGAAGTTGTAGGGGCAGTGAATTCCACAAAGTGGCCACATTTATCGAAAACCTTCTGCCACCAGTTCTAGCCCTCTTCACCCTCCCGACCTGAAGAAGATGTTGATGGTCGGAGCGAAGAGAGCGAGGAGCCTTGTAAGGCTGGACCATCTCCCCCAGAATAGGTGGGCCTACCCCATGCAGAACTTTATGGGCTATACAGAGTGATTTGAATTTCACCCTGTCCCTAACAGGGAGCCAATGCAGAGCCCTCAGCGCCGGGCGAGCAGACTGACGCCTGGGGAGACCCGTCAAGAGCCTGGCGGCAGCATTCTGCACTTGCTGCAGTTTGTTCAGGGTAGATTCAGGTGCACCCAGGAATAACGCGTTGCTGAAATCCAGCCGCGAGATGATCAATCCCTGGATGAGAAGCCTCCTAGTGGACGCTGGGAGCAAAGGTAAGATCTTCCGGGCTGAGCGGAGCAGGCCAAAACACACGCCAGCAGTCTTTTTAGCATGCGTTTTAAACGAAAGGCCCCGCTCCAGCCACACCCCCAAGCTCTTGATCTCCTGCTTGGGGGTGGGTACCGGTCCCAGACAGTCAGGCCAGCTGCTGGGGGACAAAGATGGAGAGGAGTTCCCCAGCAGCATGAGTTCCGTCTTGGAGCCGTTCAACTTTAGCGCTGAGCTGCACATCCACGTGTAGATCTTCTCCAGACACGAGTGCAGCCGGTCGGGATGATGCGCCGACTGGGAAAGGCCAACCACCAGCTGAGTATCATCAGCGTAGCTGATGATTTTAATACCCAGCGGCAGTACCACACTCTCCAGGGGGGCCATGTAAATGTTGAATAAGGTAGGGCTCAATGAAGAGCCCTGTGGCACCCCACACTGGAGAGGGATTGTAGATGATTTTTCATGGCCTTCCCACACCTCAAATGTCCGACCTTCCAAGAAGGAAGCAAACCATTTGAGAGCCACACCGGTGACCCCCACCCCCGACAGCCGTTGGAGAAGCACCTGATGGTCCACGGTGTCAAAAGCAGCACTGAGGTCCAGGAGGATCACTGCCACTGATCCCCCCGAATCCAAAATGCTCCTTGCATTCTCCACGACCGCCAACAGGGCGGTGTCAGTCCCCTGACCGGGACGAAAACCCGTTTGGGAATCGCCCAGGAGGGAGTTAGCTTCCAGGAAGTCCGACAGGCGACTGTTTACCAACTTCTCAGCCACCTTACTAATACCCGACAGCAAGGAGATCGGCCTAAAGTTGGCGAGGTCGGCGGGATCCAGGTTAGGCTTTTTCAAAAGAGCCTTAACCACCGCCCCTTTCCAACTGGGGGGGACTATCCCTTGAGTGAGGGACAAGTTTATAAGGTCCGTCACTGGGCCGCCGATGGTAGAAGCCACCTGTTTAAGATATTTAATAGGTGCTGGGTCTTTCGGGGAACCACTCTTCATGGTCCTCAAAACCGAGAGAGCTTCCTCCGTAGTGACCGGACCGAGAGAGGCCAGCTCCACTGATCGCATCCTAAGTTGGGAACTGAAGTTATCATCCAAGGAAGAAGCCTCCCCCTGGCGGGGAAGGGAAGCCAGTATGTTGTCGATTTTGGATTTAAAAAAGGAGGCCAATTCTATGCATTTTTTGCGTGGGTCCTCGTGGATGACCTGAGGTTCGGGGATATTCAGTAGTTCCTTTATGACCCTGAACGACTCTTTGGAAGAGTTGGCCGCAGAGCCTATTCTCTCTTCAAAGAATCCCGATTTTGCCACCCGAATAGCAGATTTATAACTGCTCAGAGCCGCACGATATTGTTTCCGGCTCGTTTCACTCCAGTCTCTTCTCCAGGACCGCTCTAGCCTCTTGCATCCCTTCCTCAGGGTCCTCAATTCAGACGAATACCAAGGCGCCGAACCCACTCTCTTCCCCCTCGTAAGTTGTTTCTTTTTTGGAAGGAGGGTGTCCAACGAGTCCGAGAGCCAGATGTAAAAATTGGCATCAGCACTGATCGGGTTGACTCCCCGAGGGGGTAGCGTAGCCTCCAGGTGTGCCGCCCAGGAATCAACTATGAGCCTCGACCAGGCTCTTTCCAAGATTTGAACCCTTGGGGCCACCGCTACTGGACTATCAAATTGCCACTTTGCGGACACCAAAAAATGGTCTGTCCAAGGCAGGGCAAGAGCCGGAGATGAATTGAGATAGTCCAGATTTGAAAGTATGGGATCTAGCAAGTGGCCCTTCTCATGGGTCGCGCCCGAGTTGGCCAAATTGATTCCAAAAGATTTGAGGTCCTCGAGAAGATCTACACCCACGACATTGGTGGGGTCATCAAGATGGATATTGAGGTCCCCGAGAAGGACAAAATTGGCAGATGAGGAAGCAAGAAGTGCGGTAGTTTCTAGGAGAGAGTTAGGGAAATTTCCCAAGGGTCCAGGAGGGCGATAAATCAGCAAGCCTACCAAGGACACTGTAGGTGAAAGACAATGACACAGCAATGAACTAGGTCGAGTAAGGGGTTAATCGCTATATTAGTCAATAAGTGGCAGTGCAGCAACGCTACTCATGTCATGCAGGCTTGGTACATGCTGTAGTGGCAGACCCAGAATCCGGGAGCAATAATACATACTTAAGAGTTACGGAGAGCAGAGTTAATGTTAAGGTCCACACAGATTGTATTCAGGTTGGCAAACCAATATATGAGTGATGGTGTGGGCTGTACCCTTAGGATAGTACTGAGCTCCATGGGATGTCATCGTTAAGCCCATTAACATTGGAGCCCAGACGATACACCCAACGTTGCTCTTTTTCGAATAGTCTATTAGTGATGTTGGTTGGGCCACTGACCACTTCAATTACTGTCCACCTCATATCGTTTGGGGTGTGGTTTTTGTCAAGGAAGTGGCGGCTTAGTTTCGTGGTCAGTTTCTTGCATCTGACATTACTCCGGTGCTCGCAGATCCGTTGTTTAATCTTACGCGTAGTCATGCCGACATAGCGTTGCTGGCAGGGACAAGTAATCAGGTACACAACGTTCATGGTGTTACAATTCGTGTGATCCCTTTGAGTCCATACTTTTCCAGCTTCAAGTGACAGAGTTTTTGTGGCTTCGGTTAAGTGACAAACGCTGCAGTTGGAGCACGGGTAGTGCCCTACGACTCTGGGCATCCCCCAGGCACCAGTGACTGTCGGAGTAGATTCAATGGGTGTAGTTCTTGGACGAGTGTGCACCAGGGAGTCTCTTAGGCTACGTCCTTTCTTGAAAGAGAAAAGGGGTTTCTCCCAATTCTCTCTGTGAGAGGTCAGTATTGTCCAGTGTTTGTTGATTGATTTTTTCATAAAGTTTGAAAGACTGCTGTACGTGGTGACACACGTAAGTGGTATTGAATCAGGTTTGGTGACCTTGTCTTCTAGCAAAGCCTCTCTCGGTTGATTTCTAGCTCTCTTGAAGCCTTTGGTCAGGATAGGTGTAGGATAGCCTCTATCTTTCAGTTTCCCAGTCAGACTTTGGGACTGTTCTTTGAAGTCTGAAAGGGAGGTGCAGTTGCGTCTCAACCTGAGATACTGCCCGTAAGGGAAATTCTCCTTCAGCGGGCGGGGGTGGAAGCTGCTAAACTGCAGGAGGTTGTTTTTCGCAGTTGGCTTGTGATGGGTTTTTGTTTTCAGGCCTGTTCCGTGCACAGAGATTACCACATCAAGGAAGACTATCTCCGATCTACTTTTGGTATTGGTGAACCGCAGATTGCGGTCTAGGGTATTAATCCAG